>NC_089504.1:191423182-192029913 GCF_036850995.1 Saccopteryx leptura
CATCATCCAACACAGGAGCTAGATCTGCTGGTAAGGTCTTTGCAACGAGGGCCTCACAATGCAAAAAACAGTGTGTAACAATAACATCTGGGTTTCTTTCTTTGACCCTACTTACAAAGCCTTTGATGCGCCCAACCATGGCTGTGGCTCCATCAGTGCAGACACCTGTGCAGCTTTCCCATGTAAGCCCGCTTTTATCAAGATATTCCAACATGACCCGAATTATTTCCTCTCCTGTTGATTTTTCTGGCAGTGTCTTGCAAAATAGGAAGTTTTCTCTAATGGCTTCTTCATCCACAAAACGCACATTGGCCAAGAGTTGACAATGTCCACTAATATCCGTCGACTCATCAAGTTGCAAGGCAAATTTCTTACTGATGCGCACCTTTTCCAAAACAACAGTTTCAATGTCTGCAGACATGTCATCAATATGTCTGGCAATTGTGTTATCTGAGAGAGGCACTTTAGCTATCTCTTTGGTCGCGGTAGGGCCAAGCATCTCATTTACAATGGTTTTACAAGCTGGCAATATTAATGTTTCTGCCACAGTGTGGGACTTTTTTGATTTAGCTATGAGTTCAGCAACAAGGTAGCTAGCTTTGAGGGCTCTCTCATTTACCTTGTGGTTTTTCTCAAAAAAAAGTTGCCTTTTTCTCATTGTTTGTACATAAGTATACAAAATAGTCCATCAGCTTGTTTTGAACGGAAGGGTGTTTCGTTTGGAGATGGCATTTAAGCTTGCTTGGCACCATAGTGCTATTGGATAGCTTCTCACCACACACCAAGCACAGCAGAGTCGATGCTGTCTCATCTCCAGTGAAAGTAAATCCAAATGAAAGATAGCTTTTACTTTATTGCCTCGAGCTTACCATCTTGTCTTCATCTAGGGCCTTCATCTGGGTCAGAATTTTGTCCAGGGCCCTGTTCGGCATTTATATTTTCTCTTCTCTAAAACTTCTCCATCACTGTCACTTGTTCATCTTGCTGAGATCCCAAACTGTCACAAGAGTGAAATATGCCTGGCAGAGGTCCTTTAAATAAATTACATTTATTAAAAAAAAAGTTAAATAAAAAAGGATAACCCCCTCATATATACAGTCTCATGTAACATCCCTCATATATACAGTCCCATGTAACCCCTCATATATACAGTCCCATGTATCCCCTCATATATACAGTCCCGCTAATAGATACTGGAGCTTTCATCAAGGTTGTGGGTTCAAATCAATTTGGCAAATACTCTCTCTATATAGATACTGGACAAAATCAATTTTAGAAAATGTTGGGTACTTGTGTAACATCATAAGTCCTCAGAGCATCTCTACTGTCAGATTGAGAAGTTTGCTTTCTAGGTAAGGATTCTGATAAATACTAGAGTTTTCCCTGAGGTTGTGGGTTCAAATCCCATGGTCAGCTGTGTGGAGGGGCCTTGGTTCTCTCTGTTTTGATGGTGTATATAGAGATTTGAGCTCTTTAAGAAAATGACCCTTCAGGAGGCCATATACAATATAGATAACATGGTGATGCATTGTATATCACCCTCTGTGGGGCCTCTTTTAAAAAGAAAAAGGTCAAATATCTATATACACCATCAGGATAGACATAACCAGCTGAGGCTGAGGCTTCATCTAGTGGTGGCAACATTTACCTCCAGTCCTGACCAGGATTAGAAATTGGGACCATGGGGAGGAGTAGCAGCTTCAACTACTCGCCACGGCCACACAATGACAAGTGCATGGCAGCCTGAGTGGGGACCTTCCTGGATGTGGATGAGAGGCAGCCTACTATTGGTTCATTGCTAGTGGTCAAGATGAATTCTAGGTGATTCGTCAGTGAGTGTTCCCTATGCCTCCACTCTTCCTGTCACTGATATAGCTAGAGGGATTGTGAGGGGAATGTTTATGTTCAGATAGAGGCAGCTGGCGGTGGGCCGGATAAATAGCCTCCGTGGGCTGTATCCGGCACGTGGGCCATAGTTTGGGGACCCGTGTTTAATTTCCCTACGGCACACCTGACAATGTCTCATGGCACACTAGTGTGCCGTGGCACACTGGTTGAAAAACACTGGGTTAGAGCATCTTCCTACAGTACACAGGTTACTGGTTTGATCCCCGATCAGGACACATAGAAGAACAGATATATGTTCCTGTCTCTCTCCATCTCTTTTCCTTTTTCTCTTGCTGAAATCAGTAAAGATTAAAAGTTTTTTAATGTTAAAAAAATTAAAAACAAAACATAACAGATACCTAGTTACACTGTACCCTCAACTTTGCTGTAGATACACTCAGGGTTTAGTTTTTTTTTTTTTACCTGTTTCTCTTCTTTACATTACCTCTGTAAGTTTTGCTTCTCTGTGAGCTTCAATTTCTTTTAACACAAAGAGAAGTTCCAAACCTCTCCTGCCCCAAACTATTACCCGGAAGACCTCTCTAGTTTTGTATTTCTAATTTCTTATAATATTTGTCTCATGATTCCCTAAAAGTCAATATTTTCTTTTCTTTTCTTTTTCTTTTTAGCAAAGGAAAGGGGCAGGGGACAGACAGACAGGAAGGGAGAGAGATGAGAAGCATCAGCTCATAGTTGCAGCACTTTAGTTGTTCATTGATTGCTTCTCATATGTGCCTTGACATAGTGGGAGGGACCCAGCCAAGCCAGTGACCCCTGCTCAAGCCAGAGACAATGGGCTCAAGCCAGCGACCATAGGGTCATGGCTGTGATCCCATGCTTAAGCCAGTGACCCCACACTCAAGCTGGCAAATCCACACTTAAGCTTGTGAGCCTGTGCTCAAGCTAGATGAACTCATACTCAAGCTGGAAACCTCAGGGTTTTGAAGCTAGGACTTCAGCATCCAAAGCTAATGGTCTATCTACTGTAGCACTGCTTGATGAGGTTAAAAGTTAAAATTTTCATAGAATCAACTCCATCTTAGTCACCAAGGCCACTTCCAAAATGGCCTCCAACTTTGAAATTGACAGTTTCTCACAAGCTTTTCTCTTCTGGTTGTTGTAACATGCATAAATTCATCCTGTTAGTGTTTGTGATACTTGCTTTCTCCTCTTCATTTCCACTGCTCCTGACCAAACCCTAATCTTCTGTTACACCTGGACTTGCCAGCAGCCTTCATCTCGAACTTCTGACCCTGAGCCACTGCACTCGGCAGATAGAACTGACTCTCACCCTGAGCCACTGCACTCAGCAGACAGGACTGACTCTCACCCTGAGCCACTGCACTCAGCAGACAGAGCTGACTCTCACCCCACTATCTGCAGCATTGTTCTTCTGCCCACTGACTCTACCGCATCTCCCCCAAATTGACTACTCTTTATCAGTTTCTAGTCAAGAACTTCCATCATCTACTTTTCTTTCTTATCAAATGTACTACTTTCCATTTATAATCGAAGTATGTAGTTCTCTGTGAGAAACCACATTTCACTCCATACTCCTCTTTGAGGCCTAATGAGTATCTGCTTGTCTTTAGAACTCTCTAACTGACCACCCTGGCATAGTTCGCTCTGCTGTGGCTCACTCATTTTTTTCTGCTTCCTCCCACACAAGGCCCTTTGCAGTAGCTTTTCTTTCTGCCTTGAAAGCTGTTTCCCTAGATCATTGCAAGATGAGCTTCTTCTCATCACTTGGACCTCAGTGCAAAGGCTGTCTCTTTAGAGACACCTTCCCTCATCATTCTGTCTAATGTGCATTTACAGCTGCTGATGTTGTACTTCTTAGTTTCATTATATTTGTGGTATTTTGTATTATTTTTCACTTGTTCATTATCTGTTTGTGATACTGGAGTGGGGTGGGGCCAGTCCCCCAAAATAATAACCCAGACTTTTACTTTCTTGTTCATGGTTGTACACCTAGGGTCTAAGAGAGTGCCTAGACAACATTTAGAGCTCAAAAAATAGTGGCATAATTTTTATGCCCTGCCAAGCTATTCTCTGTGCTGTTTTACATGTCTATTTGCACATTCTTAGTTACGTATTTTCTTCATTCTATTCCCCTATACTAAATTCTCTTTACTGTTACTTTTTACTGATTTTTATCAGTCACTTCCTTAAAGATAAAGCTAAAATGCCACCTGTAAAAGCCTTCTCAAATTCTTTCTGTCACGAACAGTCTATTATTTCTTCTTCTCACAGAGTTTACCCCCATCATATTAATGTTATCTTGTGCTTAAAATCTTTTTTTAAATTAAATTTAATGCAGTGACATTGATAAATCAGGGTACATATGTTGAGAGAAAATATCTCCAGATTATTTTAACATTTGATTGTGCTGTATACCCCTCCCCCAAAATCAAATTGTCTTCTGTCATCTTCTATCTGGTTTTCTTTGTGCCCCTCCCCTCCCCCACCCCCTCTCTCCTTTCTTGCCCCATCCCCCCTACCCCCACCCCCACACCCCTGTTGCCATCACATTCTTGTTCATGTCCCTGAGTTTCATTTTTATGTCCCATTTATGTATGGATTCATATATTTCTTAGTTTTTTCTGATTTACTTATTTCACTCCGTATAATGTTATCAAGGTCCATCCATCCATGTTATTGTAAATGATCCGATGTCATCATTTCTTATGGCTGAGTAGTATTCCATAGTATATATATACCAAAGCTTTTTAATCCACTCGTCCTCTAACGGACACTTGGGCTCTTTCCAGATCTTTGCTATTGTGAACAATGCTGCCACAAACATGGGGGGGGAATTTCTCCTTTTGAAGCCATTCTATGGTGTTCTTGGGGTATATTCCTGAAAGTGGGATAGCTGGGTCAAAAGGCATTTCGATTTTCAATTTTTTGAGGAATCTCCATACTGTTTTCCACAGTGGCTGCACCAGTCTGCATTCCCACCAGCAGTGCAGGAGGGTTCCCTTTTCTCCACATTCTCGCCAGCACTTATTCTGTGTTGTTTTGCTCATGAGTGCCATTCTGGCCGGTGTGAGGTGATATCTCATTGTGGTTTTAATTTGTGTTTCTTTAATGATTAGTGATGTTGAGCATTTTTTCATATACCTGTTGGCCAACTGTATGTCCTCTTTGGAGAAGTGTCTATTTATTTCTTTTTCCCATTTTTTGATTGGATTGTTTGTCTTCCTGGTGTTGAGATTTACAAGTTCTTCATAAATTTTGGTTTTTAACCCCTTATCAGATGTATTGTCAAATATGTTCTCCCATTGTGTACTTTGTCGTTTTATTCTGTTCTTATTGTCTTTAGCTGTGCAAAAGCTTTTTAGTTTGATATAGTCCCATTTGTTTATCCTGTCTTTTATTTCACTTCCCCATGGAGATAAATCAGCAAATATATTGCTGTGAGAGATGTCAGAGAGGTAACTGCCTATGTTTTCTTCTAAGATGCTTATGGTTTCACGGCCTACATTTAAGTCTTTTATCCATTTGAGTTTATTTTTGTGAGTGGTGTAAGCTGGTGGTCTAGTTTCATTTTTTTGCAGGTAGCTGTCCAATTTTCCCAACACCATCTGTTAAAGAGGCTGTCTTTACTACATCGTATTTCCTTACCTCCTTTGTCAAATATCAGTTGTCCATAAAGCTGTGGGTTTATTTCTGGGTTCTTTGTTTTGTTCCATTGATCTATATGTCTGTTCTTATGCCAGTACCAGGCTGTTTTGAGTACAATGGCCTTGTAGTATAACATGATATCAGGAAGTGTGATACCTCCCACTTTATTGTTCTTTTTTAAGATTGCTGAGGCAATTTGTGTTCTTTTTTGGTTCCATATAAATTTTTGGAATATCTAATCTATATCTTTGAAGTATGTCATTGGTATTTTAATTGGTATTGCATTGAATTTATATATTGCTTTGGGTAATATAGACATTTTAATGATGTTTATTCTTCCTAACCATGAGCACGGTATATGCTTCCACTTGTTTGTATCTTCCTTGATTTCTTTTATCAATGCTTTGTAATTTTCCGAGTACAAGTCTTTAGTCTTCTTGGTTAAGTTGACTCCTAGGTACTTTATTTTTTTGGTTGTAATTGTGAAGGGGATTGTTTCCTTAATTTCTCTTTCTGACTGTTCATTGTTGGTGTATAAAAATGCCTCTGATTTCTGAGTATTGATTTTATATTCTGCCACTTTGCTGAATTCATTTATCAGGTCCAGTAGTTTTTTGACTGAGACTTTAGGGTTTTCTATATACAATATCATATCATCTGCAAATAATGATTGTTTTACTTCTTCTTTTCCCACTTGAATTCCTTTTATTTCTTCTTCTTGTCTGATTGCTGTGGCTAGGACTTCCAGGACTATGTTAAATAAGAGTAGTGAAAGGGTGCATCCCTGCCTTGTTCCTGATCTTAAGGGTATTGCTTTTAATTTTTGCCCATTGAGTATGATATTGGCTGTGGGTTTTTCATAGATGGTTTTTATTATGTTGAGGTATGTTCCCTGTATTCCCACTTTGCTGAGAGTTTTGATCATGAATGGGTGCTGAATTTTATCAAATGCTTTTTCTGCATCTATTGAAATTATCATGTGGTTTTTCTCTTTCTTTTTGTTTATGTGATGAATCACATTGATTGGTTTACGAATGTTGTACCAGCCTTGCCTCCCCAGAATAAATTCCACTTGATCATGTTGTATGATTTTTTCCATATATTGTTGGATCTGGTTTGCTAATATTTTGTTGAGGATTTTAGCATCTGTATTCATCAGAGATATTGGCCTATAATTTTCTTTCTTTGTGTTGTCTTTACTTGCTTTTGAAATCAGAATTATGCTCGCCTCATAAAAGAAGCTTGGGACATACACTGAAAGCGAAAGGACTGTTGCTGAGGAGCGAATACACCTGTGGTGAGTCAACCCACACGTGCAGCTGCCCGCACCGTGGTCCGGGGAGTCTCAGCCACCACCGGTGTGCACTGAGAAGCCGCGCGCGCACCCCGAGCGGTCCGGGGAGGTCTGGGGAGTCCTGGCCACCACCAGCGTGCTCTGAGAAGCCTCGCGCGCCCCATGCCGCGGTCTGGGGAGTCCCGGCCATCACCAGCATGCACTGAGAAGCCTCACGCATGCCCCCAGCCGTGTCCCGGGGAGTGCCGGCCACCACCGGCGTGCTCTGAGAAGCCATGCGCGTGCGTCCTGGGCCGCGTCCCGGGGAGTGCCGGCCACCACCGGTGTGCTCTGAAAAGCCGCGCGCATGCGCCCCGTGCCGCAGTCCGGGAGGGGTGCCAAACCTGTCTTTCCTAGTCAGGAGATTCTCTCCGTGGATGGGACACCTCACCCAGCCATTCAAGCTAACAATCAAGCGTTGGGGGAGGGGCGCGCAGGCAGCCTGAAATACTCTCTGGAGCACAGCTGCGGATCCAATCACTGAAATTAGCTTAACCCACGAAATCTGCGCACCCACGGGGCTCTAATTGATAAGATCTCTCCGAGTTCAGCGATCCAAGACAAGAAGCATAATATTTTTCAGTGCCTTTCGCTAAAGGGGCGGGGGCAACTTCTGATAGACAGAGCCTCCATATTCAGGGATATACCTAACAAGAGGGACTTGGCAGATATTAAGATCTATATAGCAAGCAGCGAATAGTGCATCTTCTTTCCAGCCAAAACAGGCTACAAAGTGTGGAAAGCCTGGGTTGAGTGGTCCAACTGAATGGTAGGCACTGAACAGTCACCTTGACAACAATTGACTCCCAGCCCCACCCGATTACGCTAGAGGCTCTGACGGCCAGAGCCTTACCCAGAGCCTTTGCGCTGAGTGAGGATAGAGTGGGGATTTCCCAGCTCTTTGAGCCTCTTACTCCCCAGACAGAAGCAGTGGCAGCCTCATAGCTGGATCACCAGGCTGCTAATTCAGGAAGGGGAGACTAGGGGAGAGATTCCAGGAAAGCAAACTCTTTCTCATTGTTGGACTCTACAAACACCAACAAGCCTTGAATACCAGCGAGACTAAAGCCAATTATATGACATTGCCATAGAATCCCATCAACTGCAAATCCCTACCTAAGCATGACACAGGGGCAGAACCTGGGATACAGAGTCACCGACCAGGAAGAGGGAGAGAAAAGAAAAAGGAAGAAGTTAACCTCTCAAAATCAAGAAAAATCCACAGACTTTATAACTTGTTCCACTAATTCTTTGTTGTTGTTGTTTCTCTCTTCTTTCTTATTGCCTTTATTTGTATTTCCTCCACCTCGGTCCTTTTATTCTCTGCCCATCTTATGCTACCCTTTTCTTAAACTACACTACCCATGAGTGTTACATTTTATTTCTTTTCTTCATCCTTACTCTCCCTTAGGGTTACACTCCAAAACCCTTAACTCTCACTCTCTCCCCTTTTGTTTTCTTTTTGTTTTTTTTTTGTTTTTTTTTCCCTTTCCTTTTTTTCTTCCTTCGTTTCTCTCTTTTTCTTATTTTTCCCTTCTATTCATTTCTTCTTTTCTCCTTTTACTTTTCCTCTCATTTAATCCTAAATCACGAACAAATTATTTAATTTGGGACTCAAGTTTTTTTCTGTTTTTTTTTTGTTGTTCTTTTTTTTTTTTTCTTTTCTGCTTTTGTTCTTGGTTTTTCTTTATTTGTTTGTTTTTGTGGCATTTTGGGTACTTTTTACATTGCTTTTTAACTCACTAGCATTCCTCCCAACCCAAAGTCTCCATTGTATTTAGTCTTCACTCCACTTAATACAACAGATTTTTACTTATTATTTTTATTTTTTTCTTCTTTAAATATTATTTTTTCTCTCCTTTTTTCAGTTTCCCTCTTATCCCTCTCATTATATCTCTTAGTCGACCATCACTTACAAGCAAATCATTTTATGCTTGTCTAAGATATCCTCCTTTTTTTTTTTTTTTTTTTTTTTTCATTTAGTAGGTACTGACGCCCTTTTTTGCCCCTTGAACTCTTCACCCCAAATCAGGCCCTCCGTTATAGGCAGTTTTTGTTCAATTTAGCATAATATAATTCACAGGTCATCACGATATTTACCTGAAGAGGTGAGAGGAGGGGAGGAGAAGAAAGAAAAAAGGGGGAAATAATAAATTATTACTTTTTTTTTGTGTGGAGTGTTTTCCTTTTTTTTTTCTTCTTTGATTTATTTTTTTTTCCTTTTTATTCTTTATTAATTCTAATTAATAATATCAACAAGACCACCTTCAGATGCCAATAAGAAAAAGGAAATCGAATATTATGGATACAAAAGATAGAGAGGTAACACAAATAGATGTGGAAAAATCTATGGAGAAAAGATTTAACAGATTGGAAGCCTTGGAGCCAAATGACAGAGAATTTAAAATAGAAATCTTAAAAATACTCAGAGATATACAAGAAAACACAGAAAGGTAATTTAGGGAAATCAGAAAACAACTCAACGATCACAAAGAATATATTACCAAGGAAATTGAAACTATAAAACAAATCAAACAGAAATGAAAAACTCAATTCACGAACTGAAAAACGAGATACAAGCTTAGCTAATAGAACAGCCCAGATAGAAGATAGGATTAGTGAAATAGAAGACAAGCAACTTGAGGCACAACAGAGAGAAGAAGAAAGAGACTCAAAAATAATAAAAAATGAGAAAACCCTACAGGAATTGTCTGACTCCATCAGAAAGAATAACATAAGAATAATAGGTATATCAGAGGGAGAAGAGAAAGAAAATGGAATGGAGAATATACTCAAGCAAATAATAGATGAGAACTTCCCAAGCCTGTGGAAAGAACTAAAGCCTCAAATTCAGGAAGCAAACAGAACACCGAGTTTTCTTAACCCCAACAAACCCACTCCAAGGCACATCATAATGAAGATGACACAAACCAATGACA
Organism: Saccopteryx leptura; assembly: GCF_036850995.1. NCBI lineage: Eukaryota > Metazoa > Chordata > Mammalia > Chiroptera > Emballonuridae > Saccopteryx > Saccopteryx leptura. The sequence goes on from NC_089504.1 coordinate 191,432,969, forward strand.
AAGAAAAAATTCTCAAGGCATCTAGGGAAAAGAAGAATACAACATATAAAGGAAGACCTATTGGATTATCATCAGACTTCTCAGCAGAAACTCTACAAGCTAGAAGAGAGTGGACCCCAATATTCAAAGCCCTGAAAGAGAAACTTTCAGCCAAAAATACTATACTCATCAAAGCTATCCTTCAAGTATGAAGGAGATATAAAAATATTCACAAATACAGAAAAGATGAAAGAATTTATCATCAGAAAGCCCCCACTCCAGGAAATACTAAAGGGGGTTTTCCAACCAGATTCAAAGAACAAAAGAAAACAAAACCACAAGTAACAGCTCCACCAAGAAAACAATAAAACCAAACTTAAACTGTGACAACAAAAGAAAAAAAAACAGTGGAGAAAAGATGAAGATTAACAGTAGCAAAGGACGATGAAGCGCAGAAATACTCATAAGAAAGGGTACTACAATGAATATGGTAGGTACCCTTTTCATTACTTAATGGTAACCACCCTTGAAAAAACCACCACAAAAACACTTGACTTGAAAAAGGTAGCAACAGAAGAAAGAAGTATGGAATACAAACAAACAAAAACAAACCATAGAAAAACAAAAGAGAAGAATTAAAAAAGATACAAAACTAACAGGAAGCAATTTATAAAATGGCAATAGGGAACCCACAAGTGTCAATAATTACACTAAATGTAAATGGATTAAACTTACCAATAAAAAGACACAGAGTAGCAGAATGGATTAAAAAAGAAAATCCAACTGTATGCTGCCTACAAGAAGCTCATCTAAGCAACAAGGATAAAAACAAATTCAAAGTGAAAGGCTGGAAAACAATACTCTAAGCAAACAACACCCAAAAAAAAGCAGGTGTAGCAATACTCATATCTGATAATGCTGACTACAAGACAGAAAAAGTACTCAGAGACAAAAATGGTCATTTCATAATGATTAAGGGGACACTGAATCAAGAAGACATAACAATCCTTAATATATATGCACCAAACCAAGGAGCACCAAAATATATAAGACAGCTACTTATTGACCTTAAAACAAAAACTGACAAAAATACAATCATACTTGGAGACCTCAATACACCGCTGATGGCTCTAGGTCGGTCATCCAAACAGAGAATCAATAAAGATATAGTGGCCTTAAACGAAATACTAGAACACCTGGATATGATAGACATCTACAGGACACTTCATCCCAAAGCGACAGAGTATACATTTTTCTCTAGTGTACATGGAACATTCTCAAGAATTGACCATATGTTGGGCCACAAAGACAATATCAGCAAATTTAGAAAAATTGAAATTGTACCAAGCATATTCTCTGATCATAAAGCCTTGAAACTAGAATTCAACTGTAAAAAAGAGGGGGGAAAACACACAAAATTATGGAAACTAAACAACATACTTCTAAAAAATGAATGGGTCAAAGAAGAAATAAGCGCAGAGATCAAAAGATATATACAGACAAATGAAAATGAAAATACGACATATCAGAATCTCTGGGATGCAACAAAAGCAGTAATAAGAGGAAAGTTCATATCACTTCAGGCCTATATGAACAAAGAGAGAGCCGAAGTAAACCACTTAACTTCACACCTTAAGGAGCTAGAAAAAGAAGAACAAAGACAACCCAAAACCAGCCGAAGAAAGGAGATAATAAAAATCAGAGCAGAAATAAACGAAATAGAGAACAGAAAAACTATAGAAAAAATCAATAAAACAAGGAGCTGGTTCTTTGAAAAGATCAACAAAATTGACAAAGCCTTCGCAAGACTCACCAAGGAAAAAAGACACAGGACTCAAATAAATAAAATCCAAAATGAAAGAGGAGAGATCACCACAGACATCATAGATATACAAAGAATTATTGTAGAATACTATGAAAAACTATATGCCACCAAATAGAACAATCTAGAAGAAATGGATAAATTCCTAGAACAATACAACCTTCCTAAACTGAGTCATGAAGAAGCAGAAAGCCTAAACAGACCAATCAGCAGGGAGGAAATATAAAAAACTATTAAAAACCTTTCCAAAAATAAAAGTCCAGGCCCAGACGGTTATACTAATGAATTCTATCAAACATTCAAAGAAGACTTGGTTCCTATTCTACTCAAACTCTTCCAAAAAATTGAAGAAGAAGCAATACTTCCAAACACATTTTATGAGGCCAACATAACCCTCATACCAAAACCTGGCAAGGATGGCACAAAGAAAGAAAACTACAGACCAATATCTCTAATGAATACAGATGCTAAAATACTAAACAAAATACTGGCAAATCGAATACAACAACATATTAAAAAAATAATACATCATGATCAAGTGGGATTCATCCCAGAATCTCAAGGATGGTTCAACATACGTAAAACGGTTAACGTAATACACCATATCAACAAACCAAAGAACAAAAACCACATGATATTATCAATAGACGCAGAAAAGGCTTTCGATAAAATACAACACAATTTTATGTTTAAGACTCTCAACAAAATGGTTATAGAAGGAAAATATCTCAACATGATAAAGGCCATATATGATAAACCATCAGCCAACATCATATTAAATGGCGTAAAACTGAGGACTTTCCACCTTAAATCAGGAACATGACAGGGTTGTCCACTCTCTCCACTCTTATTTAACGTGGTGCTAGAAGTTCTGGCCAGAGCAATCAGACAAGACAAAGAAATAAAAGGCATCCATATCGGAAAAGAAGATGTAAAGGTATCACTTTTTGCAGATGATATGATCCTATACATCGAAAACCCAAAGGACTCCACAAAAAGATTACTAGAATCATTAAACCAATACAGTAAGGTCGCAGGATACAAAATCAACATACAAAAGTCCATAGCCTTTCTATATGCCAACAATGAAATATTAGAAAACGAACTCAAAAATATAATCCCCTTCACGATTGCAACAAAAAAAATAAAATACCTAGGAATAAACATAACAAAGAATGTAAAGGACCTATATAACGAAAACTACAAGGCATTGCTAAGAGAAATAGAAAAAGACACAATGAGATGGAAAAATATTCCTTGTTCTTGGATAGGAAGTATAAATATAATTAAAATGGCCATATTACCCAAAGTAATATATAAATTTAATGCAATTCCCATCAAAATTCCTATGACATTTTTTAAAGAAATGGAACAAAAAATCATAAGATTTATATGAAACTATAAAAAACCCCGAATAGCTAAAGCAATCCTAAGGAAAAAGAATGAAGCTGGGGGCATTACAATACCTGACTTTAAACTATATTATAGGGCCACAATAATCAAAACTGTATGGTATTGGCAGAAAAATAGACACTCAGACCAATGGAACAGAATAGAAAGCCCAGAAATAAAACCACATATATATGGTCAAATAATCTTTGATAAGGGGGCCAACAACACAAAATGGAGAAAAGAAAGCCTCTTCAACAAATGGTGTTGGGAAAATTGGAAAGCCATATGCAAAATAATGAAACTCGACTACAGCCTGTCCCCGTGTACTAAAATTAATTCAGAATGGATCAAAGACCTAAATATAAGATCTGAAACAATAAAGTACATAGAAGAAGACATAGGTACTAAACTCATGGACCTGGGTTTTAAAGAACATTTTATGAACTTGACTGCAATGGCAAGAGAAGTGAAGGCAAAAATTAATGAATGGGACTACATCAGAATAAAAAGTTTTTGCTCAGCAAGAGAAACTGATAACAAAATAAACAGACAGCCAACTAAATGGGAACTGATATTTTCAAACAATAGCTCAGATAAGGGCCTAATATCCAAAATTTACAAAGAACTCATAAAACTCAACAAGAAACAAACAAACAATCCAATAAAAAAATGGGAAGAGGACATGACCAGACACTTCTCCCAGGAAGAAATACAAATGGCCAACAGATATAGGAAAAGATGCTCAGCTTCATTAGTTATTAGAGAAATGCAAATCAAAACTACAATGAGATACCACCTCACACCTGTTAGATTAGCTATTATCAACAAGACGGGTAATAGCAAATGTTGGAGAGGCTGTGGAGAAAAAGGAACCCTCATGCACTGTTGGTGGGAATGTAAAGTAGTACAACCATTATGGAGGAAAGTATGGTGGTTCCTGAAAAAACTGCAAATAGAACTACCTTATGACCCAGCAATCCCTCTACTGGGTATATACCCCAAAACCTCAGAATCATTGATACGTAAAGACACATGTAGCCCCATGTTCATTGCAGCACTGTTCACAGTGGCCAAGACATGGAAACAACCAAAAAGCCCTTCAATAGAAGACTGGATAAAGAAGATGTGGCACATATACACTATGGAATACTACTCAGCCATAAGAAATGATGACATCAGATCATTTACAGCAAAATGGTGGGATCTTGATAACATTATACTGAGTGAAATAAGTAAATCAGAAAAAAAACAAGAACTACATGATTCCATACATTGGTGGACATGAAAACGAGACTAAGAGACATGGACAAGAGAGTGGTGGTTACCAGGGGTGGGGGCAGGGAGGACGCAGGAGGGAGGGAGGGAGAGAGTTAGGGGGAGGGGGAGGGGCACACAAAAAACTAGATAGAGTGTGACGGAGGACAATCTGACTCTGGGTGAGGGGTATGCAACATAATTTAGTTACAAGATAACCTGGACATGTTTTCTTTGAATATATGTACCCTGAATTATTAATGTCATCCCATTAACATTAATAAGAATTTATATATAAAAAAAAGAAGCTTGGAAGTCTTCCTTCCTCTTGAATTTTTTGAAATAGTTTGAGAAGAATGGGAGTTAGTTCTTCTTTGAATATTTGGTAGAATTCAGTTGTGAAGCCATCAGGCCCTGGACTTTTCTTTGTTGGGAGTTTTTTGATAACTGTTTTGATCTTATTTGGTGTAATCGGTCTGTTTAGGTTTTCTGAATCATCCAGATTGATTTTTGGAAGATTATATGTTTCAAGGAATTTGTCCATTTCATCTAGGTTGTCTAGTTTTTTGGCATACAGTTCTTCATAGTATTTTCTTACAATAGTTTGTATTTCTGTTGTGTCAGTTGTTATTTCTCCACTCTCATTTCTAATTTTATTTATTTGAGTCCTCTCTCTCTTTTTCTTGGTGAGTCTAGTTAAAGAATCATCAATCTTGTTTTCCTTTTCAAAGAACCAGCTCCTAGTTTCATTGATCCTCGATATTGTTTTTTTAGCCTGTATGTCATTTATTTCTGCTCTGATCTTTATTATTTCCTTCCTTCAACTACATTTGGGCTTTACTTGCTGTTCTTTTTCTAGTTCTTTTAGATGCAGGGTTAATTTGTTTATTTGAGCTTTTTCTAGCTTATTAAAGTGTGCTTGTAGTGCTATGAACTTCCCTTTCAGTACTGCTTTTGCTGTGTCCCATAAATTTTGAGTTGTTGTATGCTCATTGTCATTCATTTCTAGGAATTTTTATTTCTTCTTTGATCTCATTCTTAATCCATTCATTATTTAACAACCTGCTATTTAGTTTCCATGTGTTTGAGAATTTTTGAGCTTTTCTGTTTTGGTTCATTTCTACTTTCATGCCATTGTGATGGGAGAAAGTGCTTGATAGGATTTCAATCTTCTTAAATTTGTTGAGACCGCTTTTGTGCCCTAACATGTGTTGTATCCTAGAGAATGTACCATGAGCACTTGAAAGGAATGTATATTCTGCTGCTTTAGAGTGAAAGGCTCTGAAGATATCTATTAAATCGAGTTGATCTAGTGTGTCCAATAAGTCTGCTGTTTCTTTGTTAATTTTCTTTCTTGAGGATCTATCTAGTGATGTTAGTGAGGTATTGAAATCCCCTCCATTGTAGTATTGCTGTTGATCTCGCCCTTTAAATCCATCAACGTCTGTTTTATATATTTAGGTGCTCCTATATTAGGTGCATAGATATTTATAATAGTTATATCTTCCTGTTGGATTACTCCCTTTATCATTATATAGTGGCCTTCTTTATCTCTTACTATATCCTTTGTTTTAAATTCCACTTTTTCTGATATAAATATTGCTACCCCGGCTTTTTTTTTCTTTTCCATTTGCATGAAATGTTTTTTTCCATCCTTTTACCTTCAATCTGTGTGTATCTTTTGTTCTAAGGTGTGTCTCTTGTAGACACCACATATACGGGTCCTGTTTCTTATCCACGCAGCTACCCTATGTCTTTTGATTGGATCATTTAATCCATTTAATTTAAGGTTAGTATTGATATGTAGTTGTTTATTGCCATTTTATTCTTTAAAGCTGTATTTCTTTTTTGCTATACTCTTTTCCCACTTTGATCTGTTTACAACAGGCCCCTTAACATTTCCTGCAGCATTGGTTTGGTTGTAATGAGTTCCTTGAGTTGTGTTTTGCCTGTGAAGCTTTTTATTTTCCTTCAATTTTAAATGATAGCCTTGCTGGATATAGTAGTCTTGGTTGTAGGTTCTTGTTTTGCATTACTTTGAATATTTTTTGCCATTTCCTTCTGGCCTCAAGTGTTTCTGTTGAGAAGTTGGATGTCATCCTTATGGGGGCTCCTTTGTAGGTGATAGCTTTTTTTTCTCTTGCAGCTTTTAATATTTTTTCTTTATCACTTAGCTTTGGTATTTTAATTATGATGTGTCTTGGTGTAGGTTTCTTGGGTTTCTCTTTAATGGAGTCTTCTTTGCTTCTTGAACTTGTGAGAGTTTCTCCTGCATTAATTTAGGGAAGTTTTCAGCCTGATATGATTGAGCAAAGTCCCTATCCCTTGTTCTTTTTCTTCTTCTTCAGAAACCCCTATGATGCAGATGTTATTTCTCTTCATGTTGTCACAGAGCTCTCTAAGAGTTTCCTCAGACTTTTTGAGTCTCTTTTATTTTTTCTTCTTTGCTTTCATGCCTTCATTCCAGTTGTCCTCCACCTCGCGGATTCGATCCTCAGCTCTATCTATCCTGTTTTTAATTCCTACCATTGTGGTCTTTATTTCTGATATTGTATTTGTCATCTCCAACTGTTTCTTTTTTATACTTGCTATTTCTTTATTTAGGTGTTCATAATGACCATCCATTGTTGTTCTAAGATCCCTAAGCATCCTTACAATCATTATTTTGAACTCCGCATCTGGAAGTTTGATTATTTCCATATCACTCAGTTCATCTCCTGGAGTCTCCTGTGGTTTCATTTGGATTGCACTTTTTTGTCTTCTCATTATGTCTATGTTTGGGTGTTTTGCTTATAGAACTGGTTGAGTCTAGGCTTGGTGTTTTCTGCCTCCAGTTTTTAGTTGTGTTATTTCTAGGTTTTCTTGGGTTGGTATCAGCTATTATTTATAATCCACTTTTGAATTTGGGCAGCTTTGAAGTCTTGATTTGTTTGTTTTCTTAACAGGTGATGGTCTTGTTTACTGTCTCAGCAGGGGTCTTCCTTGAAACTGTATTCAGGAATTAGATGGGTGTAACCTGAGACTCTGAAGGCCTCTTCCACCAACTAATCTCTCTGGGGGCAGACTGTTTTCTCAGCTTCAGTAGGGGAAGGTGTTCTCCATGGAGAATTGAGTTACTGCCCCTCCTCCCCACTTCTTGTTTTCAGCTATGTCTTGTTGCGCTGATTGGGGCTGGAGAGATTTCTAGAGATCTCTGATCTGGAAGCAATTCAGTACTGTTTTGTGGGGAAGGATCAGTCCCTCCCCCAGCTATTGCCGCCTCCAGCATGAATGAGTTAGCTTTTTTTAGGTCATTTCCTGCATTCCTTAGCCTCTCACAGTCTTTCTCTCTCTCTCTTTCCTTTCCACTTGCGAGATAAGCTGGTCTTTTCATCACACCTTGCTCCCTGGTCACCAGGCAAGACTGTGAGCAGTATTTTTTCTATTTTCCCTGGAGTTAGATACCCTCTGGGCTCTCAGCCTCACCCCCCCCCTTCGTTCCTATAAGCAGGGGAGATTCAGGAGCTCCCTACCAGGTTTGTTGTGGCTTCTTCTTTGCTCCTTAGTTTTTGAGAGCTGTTCTTGTAGTCCAGAGTTGGTTTTTCATGCTGATTTTTTCTAAATTTATTTGTATTCCAGTTTGGTGGTGAGTGCTGGGCGTCTGTGCGTCTGCCTACTCTGCTGCCATCTTCAGGTCCCCCTAAAATCTTTTTAATGTGTTGCTTTATAACTACATTTTTTTTCTTTTTGAGTCATCTAATTGCTTTCTTGTTGAAAAAAAGTTATATTTAAATGATGAAAACTTTGGATTGAGAGTCAGGCAGAACAATCCCATACTTGGGACAGAGTATTTCCCACATCTTTGCAATGAAGAGTTAGTCTAGACCAGAGATTGAAACATGGCAGCCCACAGGTTAAATAAGCCCCAAGATGTGTTTCATTTGGCATTTGTAAAACTCAAATTAATTAGCAGTGTTTAAAAATTGGGAAATTTTTAGAAAACTTGGAATTCTAACTCTCTTTAGTGAAAAAAAAATCAACAGACTGGACAAGAGAACTACATTTCTGCATGGTAGCCAGGGGTAGGGACTCTCTGACATGACATAGTGTCCAGCTGGTCTGGGTACTTCACTTGTTCATGTTAACTCTCTGTTGAAGTTTGAATATAGAGTCCAATGACTGTATTATCTCTGAAGTCCCTTACAACTCTACATATCTATGATTCCAGGTAAATATATCCTGTCTCTCTACTGGACTTAAAGTTTTTGAAGAACAGTGCTTAGTGCTTTCTTTCACTTGTTAAGGAAAAGCAGATGTTTAAAAGTTGTTTGTTGAACATTAAGTTTAGTTACATATACAAATATGCAGTAAAAACCAGATACTACCTAATAAAAATTTTATTTCAAATGTTTGATTGGTTTTTATAAAGAAATACATCTTATCAAAATGGAATGATTTGATACAGAGTTTATGTGATATGGAAAATTTAACTCTGGAAAGATATCAACCAAGTGAAGTTTCACTTAGGCAGCAAAAAAGAAATATAGTTCCTCAGTCTTCTTTCTCTGTGTGTAATTCCCATTAATGGTTCATTGTTATATAGACAAATCAAGAGCATAATGTACTCTAGAGATGGAAAAATATTGCTATATATCCTTTCAAGTAATGATCGTGTGTTCAACAGCTGCAACCACTGAGACCCTCACTTACTACAATGGCAATAATTACCTTCACTATGTTCCCATAAACCCACAAAATATTTGGCATGGCTTAGGACCACCATACTTAATAAATCTCATTGTTCTTTTTGCAACAATTTATCAACTTTAAATGGAAACACATCACACTAAAATATTTTCCATGGATTAACAGCAATAGCTCATAAATTCCACATCCAGGTTGGGTCATGCATGGTACACAGAGGTGAATGGAAGTCACAGGTCTGTAACTGAGGGCAGATTTAGTACCTGTGTTGCCAAAGTCTGTAGTCTGAACACTTTCTTCTTTACTTTCCATTTTCTACCATAAAGAGTACACATAAATAATATAAATATTTCATTTAAACAAATATTGCATTCCTCAAAAACTGTCTATAGTAACAAGGGACATAGCTGATAATATACCATTTATATTAATACTAGAATAAACCTTTTAAAATAAAGTTTGGATAACTGTAACATTTAAAAACACTTTAGAAATTTATATTTATTCAGGGCCCTGGCCAGTTGGCTCAGTGGATAGAGCGTTAGCCTGGGATGAGAATGTCTCATGTTGAATCTCAGGTCAAGGCACACATGAACAGTGACAATCTGCCTCTCTTCACCTCCCTCTTCCCCTTCTTTCTCTCTTTCCTTCCTGCAGCCAGTGGCTGGATTTGTCTGAGCATCAGCCTGGGCACTGAGGATAGCTTGGTTGGTCTAAACATTGGCCCAGGCACCGAGGATAGCTTGGTTGATTCAAGCATTGGCCCCAGACGGGGGTTGCTGGCAGATCCCAGTCAGGGTGCATGCAGGAATCTGTCTCTCCATCTCCCCTCCTCTCACTTCAAAAAGAAAAATAAATAATTTATGCAAAACATTAGGTATTCTAAAGAATTAAAAGATGAATAAGTTAAGCTGATTAAAAATTTTAACATTTAATTTGGACATTTTTAATCTCTAATTTTTTTATCATATATGCAGGGACTGAGCTAAAGTGTACTTTTGTACTATCTATGAAAAAATGGCTTAGTAAGTAAATGAATAGTATAAATAATATTTGAAAGGGAGCATTTACTTACCAAAGAAAATTTGTATACCAACACTTGAGATTTATTTATAAAACCCTCTATTCAAAGTGTACGCAAGACCAGAACTTCTTAGATATGCTAATCATTTCTATCTCTTTTCTATATTTGGGCCTGAACTGCCAGCACTTGTTAGTCATTTTTCTGGTTACTGTATGTACTTGAAAATAACAAAACTGCATTTCCTTTTAAATGGCCCAATTTGTTCAGATTAGTGAGTTTTTCTATATATATTTATATTTTGAGTTTGAATAAATTTCATCTTACACTGATGCCTAAACTATTGCAAATTAAAGTTTACATATTAAAGAAATCTAGTTGCAGTGAAAAAGAGTATAGTAGAAGAAACTATTCTGCAAGTTTGTGTGATTTCAACTTTGCAGAGCCTTAGTTTCCTCATTTGTAAAGTGGAGATAATAGTATTTATTTCCTAGGGATATAAAGGAGATTAAAGCAAGCATTCTCTTAATAAACAAGGTCCACATTATCATCACTTATAACATGTATTGGAGATCCTATGTAATGACTTGTGCATTTTCTAAATTTATACAGCATTATACTCATTTTGGAGATGAAGCCACTGAGGCTCAGAGAATTAAGAAACTCGCTTGAGATCACATATGTTGAAGAACCATTATCCTAACTCAACGCTATAGGCACACTGGTGTGCTGCAAATATTTATTTTTACTTTTATTTATTGATTGATTTGAAAGAGAGAGAGAGAACTATCAATTTGTTGTTTCATTTATTTATGCATTCATTGGTTGATTCATGTGTGTGCCTTGACCAAACATGCAACCTTGCTGTGGAGGTGACACTAACCAACTGAGCTATCTGGCTACGGCTAAGAAGTTTTAAAACATGCAATACCTGACTTTTTAGTCAGGGCACTGACCTCTTTTCCCTTAGATTGTCAAATAAAAAAATTACAACAGTCAACACAATAGCCGTCTAATATGAATGAATCAAAATTATACCTTTTTTTGTCAGATCGGCAAAAAATATAGTATACTTTTTAGTGTGCCACAAAATTTTAGTAATTAGTTTATGTGTGCGATGAGATGACAAAGATTGACAATCACTGTCCTAACTGCTTCTGCTTGTAAACTGGCTGTGAGCAGGCACTGCTCTAATACAGAAGCAACCCTAGAAATTAACCAGCACAGAGTCAATGATCATCCAAGAGTAATGACTGGTTCTGAGACTAGTTTTCATATATACTTTATGAGATCAGCCTTATTATTTTGAGATTATACCCTGTGCAGGGAACATTAGTCATTGCCTACCCATCCACTCTTCCACACTCTGATGCTCTACTCTGTGAATTATCTCCTAAGAATTTCTACCTCATTACTCCCCAAGGATTTTCAAGCACAATTATTTCGACTTATATTTTCAATTCATCTCTTGGTTAATTGCCTTTTTAGAATCTTCTTTAAAGCTAACTGATATCTACCTCAGGAAATAACTTTGCATCATTAACAAGGAGCAAGAAATTGTTCGGACTGTGGATTGGTTTACAAATGCTGCACTGTCGAGGACCGAAAAATCAATAGGGTTTTTAGAGTATGGATCTCTGGGGGACAGAGGTGTGGTGAACTGGCTGTTGCCCAACCCCCACCTCACTTGTTCTGTGAAGGTGTAAAAGCTAAGCCCTTCCCCACACCTCCATGTATTTGCTTGTCCTTCCCCCCATGTTTCCCAGAAGAAAAGACTGGCTTCTTTGTGTATGTTTATGTATTGGTGGGGGTTTCCACTTTGACCTGTATAAAGAAGGATGCGTTTCTGGGGGCAGCCATGTTTTCTCAGCTCTGCTACAGCAGTATTATACTGCTAGCAGGAACTGTGAAGCCCTTCCAACCCCATCTTATATGTCTTTAATTCTTTATGTCTATTTTCTTCAATTCTGTACCATTCCCACTCGGAACCTGAATTACTCATCACGGCTGGCCCGCGACACTACATGTTCCAAGTTATACCACTACAATTCAGTTAACCATTGAAGGATATGGTTCTGAGTGCAGAGGAAACTCCCCATAAAACATTGGATTCTTAGGTCCTTTACCCAATTACTTGAAGATTAATGGAAGGAAAGACATGTTGGCAGTAGTGATAACAGTGATGGTGGTGGGTGGGTGGTGGTGCTGCTGGTGGTGCTGCTGGTGGTGTTGCTGGTGGTGGTGGTAGTGGTGATGGTGCTGGTGCTGGTGGTGCTGGTGGAGGTGGTAATGGTGGTGCTGCTGGTGCTGGTGCTGGTGGTGCTGGTGCTGGTGGTGATGCTGGTGATACTGGTATGGGTGGTGGTGGTGATGCTGGTGGAGGAGGTGATGGTGGTGGTGGTGGTGATGGTGCTGGTGGTGGTGCTGGTGATGGTGGTGCTGGTGGTGGTGGTGGTGATGGTGGTGGTGGTGGTGGTGGTGGTGGTGGTGGTGATGGTGGTGGTGCTGCTGGTGCTGCTGGTTGTGGTAGTGATGCTGGTGGAGGAGGTGGTGGTGGTGGTGCTGCTGCTGGTGGTGCTGCTGGTGGTGCTGGTGAAGGTGGTGATGGTGGTGGTGGTGGTGGTGGTGCTGGTGGTGGAGGTGGTGATGGTGGTGGTGCTGGTGCTGGTGGTGGTGCTGGTGGAGGTGGTAATGGTGGTGCTGCTGGTGCTGGTGCTGGTGGTGGTGGTGGTGATGCTGGTGGAGGAGGTGATGGTGATGGTGGTGGTGCTGGTGGTGGTACTGGTGGTGGTGGTGGTGATGGTGGTGCTGTTGGTGGTGGTGGAGGTGGTGATGGTGGTGGTGCTGGTGGTGGTGCTGGTGCTGGTGGAGGTGGTGGTGATGGTGGTGGTGATGGTGGTGGTGGTGGTGGTGGTGGTGATGGTGGTGCTGCTGGTGGTGGTGGTGGTGATGGTGGTGCTGCTGCTGGTAGTTGTGATGGTGGTGGTGGTGATGGTGTTGGTGGTGGTTGTGTTGGTGGTGATGGTGGTGGTGATGCTTGTAGTGGTGGCGGTGGTGCTGGTTTTGGTGATGGTGGTGGTGGTGCTGGTGGTGGTGGTGATAGTGGTGATGGTGATGGTGGTGATGGTGGTGATGGTGATGGTGCTGGTGCTGGTGGTAGTGCTGCTGGTGCTGGTAGTGGTGCTGGTGGTACTGTTAGTGGTGATGGTGGTGCTGCTGCTGGTAGTTATGATGGTGGTGGTGGTGATGGTGCTGGTGGTGGTTGTGTTGGTGGTGATGGTGGTGGTGATGCTTGTAGTGGTGGTGGTGGTGGTGCTGGTGGTGGTGGTGATAGTGGTGATGGTGGTGATGGTGATGGTGCTGGTGGTAGTGCTGCTGGTGCTAGTAGTGGTGCTGGTGGTACTGTTAGTGGTGATGGTGGTGGTGATGGTGGTGGTGATGGTGCTGGTTTTGGTGATGGTGATGGTGGTGATGGTGGTGATGGTGGTGATGGTGATGGTGCTGGTGGTAGTGCTGCTGGTGCTGGTAGTGGTGCTGGTGGTACTGTTAGTGGTGATGGTGGTGGATGGTGCTGGTGGTGGTGGTGGTGGTGATGGTGGTGGTGGTGGCAGTGGTGATGGTGATGGTTGTGGTGGTGCTGGTGGTGGTGATAGTGGTGGTGGTGGTGATGGTGGTGATGGTGATGGTGCTGGTGGTAGTGCTGCTGGTGCTGGTAGTGGTGCTGGTGGTACTGTTAGTGGTGATGGTGGATGGTGCTGGTGGTGGTGGTGGTGGTGGTGATGGTGGTGGTGGTGGCGGTGGTGATGGTGGTGGTGATGGTGATGGTTGTGGTGGTGATGGTGGTGGTGGTGATGGTGGTGGTAGTGGTGATAACAATAATGGTGGATTTTGTTCAAACATGTTGTCATCTCACTCAGCTAATATTTGTATTAATGTAGGATTTTATTCCACTCTAATAATTAGAATTTATCTTGTCAATATTTTCTATTTTATCAAGTGCTTATGTGGTTAAAATTGAGACTTGCCAAATAATCAAATCTCTAATGGTATTTAGGTCTTTATATGTGTTGCTATTTTTTTTTTCATTAAAATGTAAAACATCATCTTCCATTTGCTTAAAACAAGCACTTTTAATTTTCAGACAAGGATAAAATGAAACCATGTCATATGGGTTCAGGTAACTTCTCAATTCTTGGGAATTTAGGGTGGTACTTGTGTTATCTAAATTGTAAATTCCTAAATAGATTATAAACATTTTATAGAGAAGACAATAGAATGTTTGTCATGTTGAGTAACTGAAAAATTTAGAAGAAAAAACGCAATTCTGAAAGGTAGTGTACATCAAAATAATTTTAAACCCCAAAGTTGCCCTGCCTGGGAGCAGAGGCATTCTATTTCCTCCACTGTAAGGCCAGTCAGCACCACCATCATGGCCATGCAGATTTCCATTGGATTCAGTCAGGTGGTAAAGGAACTAACTGTAAAGCCAGAGGATGATGGGCCAATACATTTATTCAAGTCTCGTACTGGTGGATGAGTAAACAGGCAGGGAAGACCACTTCCCTCTCACTCAGGGCTCCCCAAAACCCTGACTAATTCTCCAGACTCTCCCAAACTCACAGACCGCCACTAGCCTCAGCACCCTCTTTCTCTCTCTATGCTCTCTCCAGCCAAAACAGGATAGGGAAAAACCCTTCTCCAGCAAACAATGACTTCTCAAGCAGGAAGGTGATCTGCAATTTGTGATCTGCTGCACTGAGAGCAAGCATCGCAGCCTTCCACAGACTACAAACACATGACACTGTCCTGCGCCAATGCAACAATTAGGCAAAATATAAGCAAGGAAACCCGACACACATGTTACAACCTTGAAACACATTGGTTTGCCCAACACTGACTTTTTTTGTTTTATTTTGTTTTCTATTTTAAATCATTTTTATGTGTCAATTACCACTGATATACATTTTATATTAGTTTCAGATATACAGCATAGTGGTTAGACATTTATATAACTTACAAAGTGATATGTCTAATACCCCTGCCTTACACCATACATAGTTATTAAAATATTAACTAATTCTTTACACTGTTTTACATCTCTGTAACTATTTTGTAATTGCCAATTTCCACTTCTTAATCCCTTTACCTTTTACACCCAGTCTACCACCTTCCCTACCACCAGCCTCCATCAGTTTTTTCTCTGCATTTATGAGTTTATTTGTTTTATTTATTTTGTTTTTTAAATTCCACATATAAGTGAAATCGTATGGTATTTGTCTTTCTTTCTTTGACTTATTTCACTCAGCATAATACCCTCTAGCTCTATCTAAGCTGTGAAAAATGGTTAAGATTTCATTCTTTTTATGGTCAAGTAATATTCCATAGTATAAATGTACCACATCTTCTTTATCCAATCTTCTATCAACAGACACAGGTTGCTTCCATATCTTGGCTGTTGTAAATAATGCTGCAATGAACATAAAAATGCATATATCTTTTCAAATTAGTGTTTTGGATTTCTTTAGATAAATACTCAGATGTGAAATTGCTAGGTCATAAAGTAAGGTCATAAAGTACTTTTAATTTTTTGAGGAACCTCTATACTGTTTTTCACAGTGGCTGCACCAGTCTGCATTCCCACCAGCAGTGCAGGAGGGTTCCCTTTTCTCCACATCCTCACCAGCACTTATTCTGTGTTGTTTTGTTGATGAGCACCATTCTGACAGGTGTGAGGTGATATCTCATTGTGGTTTTAATTTGCATTTCTCCTGTGAGTAGTAATAAACATCTTTTCATAGGTCTATTGGCCCCCTGTCTGTCCTCTTTGGAGAAGTGTCTATGCAAGTCCTCTGCCCATTATTTAATTATATTTTTGTCTTTTTGATATTGAGTTGTATGAGTTCCTTATGTATTTTAGATATTAACCCCTTAATGGATGTATAATCAGTGACTATTTTATCCCATTCAGTAAGTGGTCTTGTGGTTTTGTTGATGGTTTTCTTTGCTGTGCAAAACTTCTCAGTTTGATGTAGGTGTTTTAAGCGTGCTCAATCTCAGGCCTTAAGAGAGGCAGGCCAGGAGGTGAGTAGGGCCACACCTTGTGGAAAAGGCTCAAAACATCCTCCAAAAAGCACAGAAAGAACTGTAAATAATGTTTGAGCAGGGTGCAGAATGCAATTTTGTGGGTTCCTTTATGGCTTTGTCTGTTCTAGCAGCTTATGACCTTAGGCTCTCTGTGCCTCCTGGAATTCAACTGCAGGACCTCTATTCTGCCTTTCTTCCCCCAGGGGCCTGAGACTCCTAAACTCTGCATTATAAAATTTACAGATTCTTTGCTTTAGGTGTGGTTAAAAGAACAAAATTAATATATACTAATTATTGGGTATAACTTTAGTCACTCTGAATCACATCTTCCCCTAAATGTGAGCCCTGGATCTATACATCTGTTACCAAGAAAAGAAGGTAACTAAAGGAATTGGACAAGACTTGGGCTGAAATGCTGAAATTTTACACTGTTCCCTACAGTCTGTCTTAATAATCACCTGCAAAGCTACAATTTTGGTAATATGAGCTGACAGCTCATATTACTGAAGTTACTGTAGCTTGGACTATTGAAGTGTATCCCCACATGCCCAAACCGCCGCATCCTCTCCCTCCTCTCTTCCACACATCATTCAGCCACCTGAGTCTCCACAAGCACTGCCATATCCACTGAGCATAAGAAATGGAGCCCATCTGAAGTGGGTGTAAAATACACACTGGATTACCATGACTGAGTATGGAAAGAAGAATGTAAAATATCTTGTTAATAATATTTAATATTGCCTACAGTTCAAAATGATATTTTGGCTATATTGAGTTAAATAAAATATATGCTTCAAATTAGTTTTTTCTGATTCCTTTTACTATTTTGGAATGTGGCTGCTAGAAAGTTTTAAATTACAGATGTGGCTTGCACTTGCGACTCACACGATATCTCTAATTCTATGGCAGTCTAGTCCAGTCTTTTGCATTGAGATAGTTTGTTTAAGGAAAAACATCTCTTTAGTATATAAAAATGTTTAATCTTTTTTGATAGAGATATCAAATAGTTTCAAATGGATTATCAACTAGATTCTACATTTTTAACTTTTTTTTTTTCCTAAAGTTGGAAACGGGGAGGCAGTCAGACAGACTCCTGCATGCGCCCGACCGGGATCCACCCGGCATGCCCACCAGGGGACGATACTCTGCCCATCTGGGGTGTTGCTCTGCCACAATCAGAGCCATTCTAGTGCCTGAGGCAGAGGCCACAGAGCCATCCTCAGCGCCCGGGCAAACTTTGCTTCAATGGAGCCTTGGCTTCAGGAGGGGAAGAGAGAGACAGAGAGGAAGGAGAAGGGGAGGGGTGAAGAAGCAGATGGGCACTTCTCCTGTGTACCCTGGCCGGGAATTGAACACAGGACTCCCGCACGCCAGGCCAACACTCTACCACTGAGCGAATCGGCCAGGGCCCTGCATTTTTAACTTTTAAAAAGAATAAATTTATGCATGCAAAACAAAGTCAGTTGTACTAGAAATTCAAAGCTATTAAAACAAAGGACAAATAATGGGACAGCTATAGCATGTAATAAACACAGTAGTATTAATCCTTTTTTGTATCAAATTGGTTATTAAGCAAGTACTTATCATACACCTATTGTATTCAAGACTATGCCAGACTCTGGAAATATAGTGATAAACCTGATGAAATTTTAGACAATCTTCCGAGAAAAGAATTGCATACATTTACATACTTACAGATTTGCATTTAATTTTAGGCTTTTGAGAATCTTCTGAAATTCATCCATGAACCCTAGATGAACAAGTTCTGAATTTAAGAAAAGAGCATGGCTTTAATGCTGTACAGATTTGGATTTGAATTCTGAGGTGACCTTGGGTTGTAGTTGATCTTCTCTAAGTTCCAGTTTTCTCACCTATAAGACATGAAATAAACAGTGAGGTGTCATGAGGATTAGCCTTGAGATATATAAAGGTCTTTCTTAAACATGCCTTCTTAAGCACCTAAGCAAATGCTTAATAGATCATAACAACTACTTCTCATCTTGCCATCTATGATAAAGTTATTCAAAAAAGTAAGTCGGAGGATGGATACTTTAGGTCTGAATATTCCTTTCTGTCAAGTTCTTAAGTTACATAGTAGCCCTAGAGGTTAATTGCTAAACAAAAATGAGAGTTTGGCTCTCCAGTCAAGCCATGACCTGTCAAACAAGATGACCAACAGTGGTGTATGAGTCATCTGGGGCAATATAGAACTGAGCACACATTGCCCGCAACCTTGACAGATATTATGCGGTAAGTACATACATTTTCCTGTGGCTTGAAAACAAACTTGTGTCTGCAAATCTGACAGATGGGTTTCTGTTTGGGGAGGAGGTGGTATTTTTTTTTTTGGTTTTGCTTGTTTTGTTTTGTTTTTTAGAAAACTGTCCCTGAACGTATATAATTCTTATAGGCAATCTGAAGGCACCCTCCAGCTGGCACAAGCCAACTGGGATGAAAGTAGCCTTAAATAAATAAGAATTTGGGCTAAGAAACCAAATGCCTTGCTATTCCTACATTGCTTGATCTTCCAATGCCACACCTGGAAATGATCCATCCTCCAAATCATTAAGTCAAAGGTAGAGTGACTCACCAACTACCAAGAGGTTGTAGAAACCAGCTTTGTCATAATTTTTGAGGCTTCTCTTTCCACTTACAAAAACAAGTTATGTATGGTATTTATATACATCTGTGTTGCTGGGCATTTTCCAAATGCCTCTTAGAGAACATTAAACAGGAAATGGATGCCACAGGGCAAATATTCACTCTTCCCATCCTCTCTCACAAGTACAGATTTGCTATGGCTAGACTGACTTCCTGCAGTGTGCTATTGTTTATTTGATTTTACACTAGAAGGAAAAAAAACACATTTTCTGTTTCAATTTAGAAAGTGGCTAATGTTGAAAGTGGCTAAAATACATAAAAACACTTCCCTCATGAGAGCAATGAAGTATGGAACTCATGCTTTATAAAAATCACAAAATTCAAAGGGTAATGATTGTTTTTCATGCCTATTGATGAATGTCAATTTGTATCATATTAGATGCATCAGATTTGGTTTACACAGTGTGTGCTCTAGTTCTCAAATGGGAAAACCTTTGAGCATTTGGCTACTGCAGCTTTTCATATGATATTATCTTTATCCAACCTGTTATAGTGGTCTTTGGTTAGTGGCCTCCTCAGCTTCCATTCCTCTCTATTTACTTCTTTATTGACCTAGAACTTATTTGAGGATCCATGAGGTTCTGAAAAAACTGAATCTACTTCTGGCCACAGAACATTACTGAGTGTTGACTGTGTGCCAACACTGTACAACGCACAGGCACCTGGACAGCTTGTGGTGTGGATTCAACAAAGACACCATATTATTTGTACTCTTTCAATGGGTAAGGTACAGAGGCCTACTCAGGATACTCCAAGAGCTGGAAATTATTAGAAAGATAGATGGGGAACTATGGAGAACAAGAAACAGCTTTTAGCTGTCCCAGTCTCACAGAGAATGAGAACAAGGTATAGTGTGCAACAAGAGCTTCCATCTTCTGATGCCTTCAGGATGCAATAATAGTTCTGGTCATTTGGTCATTGCCTTGGGCTTGTTTCTATATCCTTGCTCTAGTGAGTACAATGTTAGTATGATTCAGTGAGAATCTATCTTCATTTATGTTCCTTTCTTCTCTAACTTGTGCCCACTTCTTGGCTTCCACTATCTCATTGCTTCTTTTTTTTTTTCAGAGACAGAGAGTGAGTCAGAGAGAGGGATAGACAGGAACAGACAGACAGGAACACACAAGCTGTCCAGGTGCCTGTGCATTGTACAGTGTTGGCACACAGAGATGAGAAGCATCAATCATTAGTTTTTCATTGCGCTTTGCAACACCTTAGTTGTTCATTGATTGCTTTCTCATATGTGCCTTGACCGTGGGCCTTCAGCAGACTGAGTAGCCCCTTGCTGGAGCCAGCAACCTTGGGTCCAAGCTGGTGGGCTTTTGCTGAAACCAGATGAGCCCGTGCTCAAGCTGGCGACCTTGGGGTCTCAAACCTGGGTTCTCTGCATCCCAGTCCAACACTCTATCCACTGCGCCACCACCTGGTCAGGCTCATTGCTTCTTCTTTGAGCTTTTAAATGCCATGCCTCTGGTCTCTGCCTTTCTCTCTCCTGCCTGCAGCACACAATTTGTGACTTCATTCAAAGGCTCCAAGAGAGATAATCTGTTTGAGTCTCTTGGTCACTGTCCCATTCTGGGCATCTATGTATTTTGGACTAAGTTCCCAAACCAGGACCTATACAAGTTCCCTTTAAGCTAGCCAGGTCCCTGGAACTCTGAGGAGTCCACCTGAGAGATTTCTTTCTCTGATCATTTTAACAACCTTCCCCAACCAAAATCAAAAAGTAAAACTAGACTTGCTAGAACGTATGACAGGTCACTGTATATTTAATGGCAATTTGGAAGAAAAATAACAAGCAGGTTATTAGAGGGTTAGAGTACTAAGCACTGAAACTAACATGTGAAAAATGAGATAGCAAAATTGACTAGGCCACTAAAAAACATGATCTCATTTAATCAAGACCTAAAAGGAATTATATGTTCCAAATGCACCTTAAAGACAAGATCATTGAGAATCATGATAGTTCATAAAAGCATAAAATATAAGAGCTTGTAAATACCTAGCAAGCCACCTGTCTAACATGCTCATTTTATAATTGAGGAAAGCCCATAGAAATAACTGACCAATTATTTAATTCACACAATGATTGGTGGAGCTCTGCCTCCTAAGTGATGACCAATAAATTTTTAGTCTATATTTTTTAGCTAGTTTGGATTTCCTTCCTAATGATGAAGTAAATCACATTCAATGCTCATAAGATGCTCCTGATTGTCCCAATGAATGTGAACAAGGGCAAATAAAAAAAGTTTGAACATAATGACTTAAAGTATCCACACAAGATAAATTTTGTGTTTTCTACAGGGATACAGGATATAGTGAGATAAGAAAAAAATAAGTGTTTAAGATTCAAATCCCATTCCTACCACCAACCAGCTGTGTGTGCTTGGACTGCTACTGTCAGCTCTCTGGGCCCTGGGCTCATCATCTGTCTAAGGAAAATTTGAGCCAAATGACTACTTAGGTCTCATGTACCCATGACTCCTCTAGCTTTGAATGACAGCATCTACCTTTTGGGGTTAAGTGGACCAGGAGTACCACGCCAACTGACTGAAAGTCAACTAAATTAAGAATTTAATAGAATGTTGTCAAAGCTACCTAACAGTAAGTAGATTTTAAAGAATGGATTTGGTCTTTCACAGAATCTTGGCTTGGATTTGTTGCTATCTCCAGAACTATCCAGAAAGGCATTTAAAATCATAACATTTCACATAGAAAAAAAAGGTATCTCTATAGTGCACCATATACAGAGACATTTAAATGTTTGAGCATTTTTTTCTTTCTTGTGAAATAAAAATGGAAGAGACATGACAGTCATCCAGTACACAGAGTAGCATATTAATATACTCTCTTAGTAATAAATCTGATGGATGTGGAAGTAAAAATGGACTATGTAGCGAGAAAGGTCTCCTATTTAGAAGTTATATTCTGAACTAGCCAGTAAATTTTTAGGCCCCTCGCAGGACCACTACAGACTGTATACACAAAACAACTTTAGTAGGTGCCATTCACATCGAGTCATATGGGGGACACCCTTTGGAGTTGTACACTGAACAAGTTGCAAAATGTTCCATTGTGACCCTGACCATGGAAATATCAGTGGTGTCTTTTAGAATGCCATGTGTGCTAAATGATACTTCAACTGTCTGACTGTGTTACTAGCTCTTCTCATGACATTTCAGAACAAACAACTGTTCAAAATAGCAAGTATATGGAAAAATTATTTCAGCTCAACAAAGAACATATTTTCATTTACTTAACCAACTTTTGTTCATTATCACATCCAATAACAGTAAACAGCCAGTAGCAAGAACTGCCTGGATTTTTTCCTCAGCTTTGGTATCTATTATTAGTTATGTAAGCTTTGGGAATCTACTTAACCTCTTAGTGTACTGGTTTCCTCATATATAAAATGGAGATAATAAGAGTACCTACATCATAGGGTTTTATAGCAATTTAATTAAATATGTTCATATTTTAAAGAACTTAGAACAATGCCTGGCACATATTAGTACTATGTATAGATTTTTTAAATAAATAAGTAAAAAATCAAGTATATGTTTATTATCCTTTACTAATTATCCCAGGATATTCTATTGGTTAAACAAAAGGTTGTATTAACCATAGTACATTTTCAGTTATACATCCAAAAAAATATTACTAAGACAATAATTAAAGCTGAGAAATAATATATTAAGAATTATTTAAATCTCTTTCCCCCCAAAATAGATTAGACATGAAAAATATGAGTAAAAGAACTGCATTCTTAGTAGTAAAGTGTTACTTAAGATTTTAACACAAGTGAGTAAGTTCAGTATTTGGAGAATAAATTAGATTTTCAGACAAGGGGAAAAAGAAGACCCAGATGAACATTTTCTTATAGGTTTCATGTCTTCTTCTAAATCATAGGAATAAACGTTTTTATAAGATCACTATGGCTCATTTCATTACAAGCATATATGGATTCAAAAAAGGTAATTTTTTCTACTAATTTGAATTTATTACACAAATAGCATAACAGCAATAATAGAAGGAAGGAAAAATCATTAACCAAACACTAATACATCAGTGTTTCTATTTTTCTTTGCTCCTTTCTATATGAAGTTCATTTTCCTGCCTATATTTGCATGTGGTTAAAAAAAAAGTAAGCTACTGTGTAAGCTTCAGTCATCTGTTCTCTCTCCTTATCACACCACATACTCCTCTGGGAGAAGATTATATCCATTAATAAATATTTATGAAATCCCTCCAATCTGTCAAGCACTGCTTCAGGTGATGGGGATATAATGATGAACAAGACAGACAAGGTCCTAATCCTCAAATGACTTAATTCTAGTTGGGAATAAATATGTAAACCAATAACATAACAAAGTAATTTCAGTCTTTTGGGGTCAGGGAAGGCCCTTTTGAGGATATTTGAGCTGACAGAAGAATAGTGATGAGGTAAAGGTCATACAAAGAGCTGAAGGCATTGGGAACCATGCAAAGGTCCTGGTATGGGAAAGAGCTTAACATATTTGAGAAAGCAAAAGGAGACCAATGGGAACAGAATTAGTAAGCAGGGACCCAAACAGTAGGCAGAGGTCAGCTTTGTAGGTCTTTGTAGGCCACAGTAAGTGGTTTGGGTTTTATTCTAAGAGCAACAAGACATCTTTGGAAGAGTTTAAGCAGAAGTTATGCATGTTCTGTCCTGACTCTTAAGTTACTCTGATTGCTTAGTGAAAAGTTTTTAGTGAGGCAAGAACAAGACAAGAGAGACTCATTTGTAGGCTACTACAGTAGTCAAAGTAAGAGAGAATGGTAGTCTAGACTGGGACAATGATAGTGGAGATGGAATAAAGTAGATGAATTCCAGATATACTTTAGAGGTAGCACCTACAAACTTGCCGATGAATTAGATGCAGAGAATAAGGGAAAGGGAAGAGTCTAGAATGATTAGTATCCTCATTTTGGGGAGTTATGCAACTTGGTGTATAATGGATACTTAGACTGAAGAGAGTCATATTGAGGACAGAACTCGGGTTTTTTAAATGTATATTTAATTTTCAGTATGTATTTGGTACTTAACTGGAACTGCAAGCTATGTAATGGGATGCACGAGTCTGAAGCTTGGTCACTTTTGTATCTAGGAGTCATCAGCACATAGTAGTAAAAAAAAAGTAAGGAGAAAAAAAATTGAAAATCTGGCCCTTTAACTCTCCAACTTTCTGATGTCAGAAAAAGATGAAAGAGTTAGCCATGAAAACTTTGAAAAGTTGGCGATCTATGAAGAAAATTAGGACAGTGTGATGTATCTAAAACCCAGAGCATAAAATGAGTCAAAAAGTAGAGAGTTCTTATCTATGTTGAACTCTGTTAACAAGTCAAGTAAAGTGAGAATGAAGAACAATCCATTGGTTTTGGCTATATGAAGATTTTGAGTGATTTTGACAACATCATTCTAGAGAAGTTCTAGGGATTGAAACCAGGATGGAGTGGGTTGAGACTGAATCAATTCAATGCAATTTCAGTAAAAATACAAATAGAACACTTCTTAAAAATTGACAAACTGATTCAAAATGCATATAGAAAAACAAATGTCCAAAAACAGTCAAATCAGTCTCAAAGATGAATAGGGGAGTTTTTATATCAGATATCAAGACTTGTTAAAAATCAAAAGTCTATAGAAACACTGATATATGGACAGTGCATAGCAAAATATGCAATAAATAAAATGATTGGTTATCCATACAGAAAGAATGAATTAAATCCCTACCTCACATGATTCTAAAATATCAATTACAGAAGGATTGAAAATATAAAATAAAGGGCAAAATTTGTGAACTTTTAGGAGAAAATTTTATGACCTCAGAGTAGAGAATTCCTACTATAACACAAAAATTCTAACTATTAAAAAAAAACAGGCCCTGCCTAGATTGCTCGGTTGGTTATAGCATTGTGTGGATGGATACGCAGAGGTTACTGATTCAATCCTGAGTCAGGTCACATACAGAAACAGATTGCTGTGTCTGTCTCTTTCTCCCTGCCCCCCTGCTTCCCCTCTCTTTAAAAACCAATAAATAAATTTTTAAAAAAGAGAGAAGACATAAATCTTACTACATTAAAATTAAAATCATCTGTTTCTCAAAAGACACCATCAAGAAAGCAAAAACTCAAACCACAAGCTAGGATAGAAGGAGTTGTTTGCAAGAACTATAACTACAAGGGATTAGGGTCCAGAATATCTAGAGCTCTCCCTCCAATCAATACAAAGAATGGCTGACTTGATAGAAAAGGCAAAGAATGTACACAGAAGAGAAGTCCCTAATGGCAAATTGACATATGAAAAGATGTCCAGTCTTTTTAATAACTAAGAAAATTAGAATAAAGATGACAATAAGATAACATTTTATACTCATTAGACTGACAAAATTAAGCGGTCAGACAATACAAGGTGGTAGAAAGAATATACTGCTGAGAATTTAAATTGGTATAATCAATTTGGAAAGCAGCAGTATCTTATAAAGTCAAACAATCATATAGCCTAGAGCCCAGCAATTCCATCTTAATGAAATGGATGTCATATTCAGAGCCTCACTGTTCATAAGAGTAAAAATGAGAAAGAACACAAATATCTATTGACCAGAAAATAAATTAATAAATTATAGAATATTCTTACAATGCACTACATTTAACAATAAATGAATGAACTGCAGCTACATGGAAAAAAATCATGTTCTATATATAGAGTATGTCATATCTGTTTAGCTCAAAAACAAAAAAAAAACCCCATACATTTATATTGTTTGGGGGTATACTTTTTCAGGCAAATCTCGAGTTACCACTGTGACCCTATGTCAACACCCGGCTTCTCTGAGAAGCATGCTGTTTAAGCAGGCTGTGGCTGGGGAACTGAGGAATAAACTTTGTTCTGGAACTTCTGGTGAAATATCTCAGGAAGTTAATAGGCACACACACACTTCCCAGCCTGCCCAGTTCTGACCCAGAGGTGGGAGGTAAGGGGTGAACACTGCAAGAACATTAGAATCTGATGTTGGTTCCTCTCCGCTGCTGAAGGCTTTTCTTTTGTCCTGTGAGACAGGAATTTGCCTTATATCCTAGCTTGTATATTCTTACTTCATGGTTCCTTAGAATAAAACTATGGTTTCTTTGCTCTTGATAGAGCTTTTGGAGTTTTGAGTCAATACTTTTTTGACTTTTCAAAACGCCAGACCTTTGCAAATCTAAAGGGTTTGCACTCAGGCTACTTCATTTCACTAGGGAGTTAAAAAAAATCTTGAAATTCAAAAGTCTAGGCAACAGCCTCTTTGTTCCATGCTGTATTAAATAATCCCTTTCCCTAGGACAATAAGCCTCAGATTCAAGGTCTGTTCTGAATGACTAGGAGGATGAAAAAAGAAAACAAAAACCTGAAATACAGAGAGAGAAAAATACACTAGAGATATTTAAAATTATTATACTGCTTTTCTCTTTAGCATGGCTTTCCTACCCTTCATGCTACATGGCCCCCTTCTATCATTTCAGGTCCTCTGCTCAATATTTTCCCAATGCATTTTGCATTCCAGCCACCACCGATTTCAGTACAGTACTTGTAATTCCCAGGAGAACCAAGCACCATGATGGCATCATGGCTTTGCAGTTTCCTTCTGCCTGATATTCCCTCCCTTTAAGTCAGTCTCCTGACTTTATAAGAATGAAACTCTTAAGCATGAGATGAATTTATAGTATTTTCTGTCAGCTCCAAAGCCACCTTTCTTCCTTCTTTTGTGGCCCTGAGGTTGGAAGTAGGCAAACCATGTTTTTCTTTATCAGCAGAATTCCATTTGGTTTCTGTCAATAGGGGACCCTAAAGGGAGACTTAAAGGCATGAGAAAGTTGAAGGAACGTGTTCCTTCCAATTTTTTTGCTTTTCCTGTAGTGTCACTTAGCAGTGATCCTTCATCCTGACAACAGCAGTTGTTTTTGGTCTCCCGTTTCTTTTGGCACCCCTAGAACTAGTTTCTGTTGGAATCCATGGGAGTCCAAAATGACCAGCGTAGCAGGCTTGAAAGGAAGGAAGGAGCCCTGCTGGGCTGACTTGTAAGGGAGAGTCACACCAGGCACAACCTGGGACTTAGGTTTTTAGGGTTTTTAGGAGGGGGAGTAAGACAGGTCGTGGGGCATTAGCCTATTGGCTGCTGGACCAAGGAGGGTCTTTTATGGAAGTTTGCCAGGGCTTTTCATCTTGTGACATCAGACATTCCTTTGTGATTAGTCATTTGCTGCAAGCCCTGAAACAGACTTACTGGCAGGGTTAAAGAAATGAAACCTAAGATTCCCAACTATTTGATATATAAAAAAGGAAAAGAAAGAGAGTGGTTCTTAGAGAGGCCTCAAGGGAAAAGGGATGGAGGTCATTGTCTTCTGTAACTTCTTCCTGCTGAGTAGGGGTGGTGAGGGGTGACTGCCTCTCTAAGGATCACTCTCAGTGGGGTTCAGTCGGTAATGGGGAGTATGGGTGTAGAAGCATTTGGTTAAAAGTAACTCGGGTAACTTCGTGGATGCAACTTTGTAAAAATTTTAGGAAGATGGGGGCTAACATAAGTAAGAGGCATATAATTAATAAAGGACCAGGGATGGGGACAAGCCAGGCGACAAGGGGATTCTGCCACCAAGAGTTGTCCAGCAGGCCTACTGGGTCTGCTTTTATGGAGTTTTTCCTCTAGGCGGCGCAAAGAGCTGATGTTTTCTTCTACTAGGCCGGATTCATTGATATAATAACAGCATTGCTCCTGTAGGAAGAGGTAAGTTCCTCCCTTCTCAGCAGTAAGATCAAGAGCCCTGCAATTTTGTAAAGCCACTTGAGCTAAGGATGTAAATTGTCTTTGTAAAAAGGCTGGGGAGGTTGCTGAGTCATCAAAGGCCTGTTCTAAGTCTGCTCAGAGTTGGTCAGTGGCCCAAAAGCTATGAGTTAGTCCAACTCCCCCAATGCCTCCTGCTGCCAGAGAAGTTGCTAGGGTTAGGCCTATTAGGATAGGGAGGAAGATAGCTCACTTATGTCTGTTACTGGTTAGCCTATCTAGGAGTTCTCCCTCCCCATAGAACATTAGCTGTGGTATAATAACTACTGGTATACAAGGTAGGGGGACAAACTACATAGGGTAAGGAAGAATTTCGAGCATGTGGGTGTTGAATCAAAAGTCTTGGTATGTCCAGAATGCTTCTCCTTGGGGCGGCTTGTCAGCTTCTTGGAATTCCTCGGTCTCAGGAAAGATAGTCCAGTAAGGGTGAGGTCTGACAGATAAACTGAACATCAAGAGGGCAGTTTGGAATTCACGTATCTATCAGTTTCATCCTGCCTTCCTCAAAAACACCAGCATCAGCCAGCCAAGAGGTTGGAGTCACTTCTCTGTGAGGTACCCCTCCAAGCTCCTAAATTCTAATAATCCAATCTCTTTCCTCTACTCAGATCCAGGAGATAGAAGTTGCTTTCGAAAGTCACTGTATCTATGAAACCTCTGTTCCCTTTTTGCATTTTCAGTTCTCCAAGACCTAGTTAGCTAATTTCCTACTGTAAAGCCAGTAGCCACGGCCACCATCACAGCCGCCTGGCTCATGCAGGTTTGCATTAGATTCGGACAGTTGGTAAAGAAACAACGGAGCCAAAAACTGGTGGGCCATCATCTTTAATCCTAGCTTGCATCTGGCAGGCAAGTAAAAACACGCACTGGGCTCCAAAACCCACTCATTCAGTGCTCACAAAGCTACTGACTTATCCGAGCTTCCTAGAATCAAAGGTTTCTAGCTCACTAGCCTCATTCTCCTTTTTTCCCCATCTTCTTCTCTCTGCACAAACTCTGCACTAACTGGCTTCTCCTTCAGCACTCCACCATCTTGGCTGTCTCTCCTCTCCTCCACGTGGCCTTTCTCTGCTCTCCAACCTGCTCTCTACTCTAATGCTAATCTCAGGAACTGAGAGAGAGCAAGCTCTTGGTCTGTCCCCATTTTATAGTGTAGAAATCAAAACCTTTAATCCAATATACAAAATAGGGAAGTCTCTAATACAAAGTCACTTATCTGAGGCATGATGGGATTGCACCACCCCACACCAAAAGAGGTGGGAAAGGCTTAGTCCTAAAATCAAGCCCCAGGCTACAAGAATCCTGCCTGCCCACAGCCCACCCCCAACACATATTACTATCACCTGGGCGATGGGCTTCCATGTGGGCAGTGCCATCTTTAACAAAGTGAGCATAATATATTTTATCTGCCCAACACCTACATTAATTTTTCTCTGTTGAAATTCTGACTGATTCTCTGTTTGTTTTTCTGACTGATATTTGTCCTCTATTAAGTGAAGGGCAGCAGAATATGACACTTTGATACAAGAATTATTTTGAGCTGAAGACAACTGAGGGGAAACAGATACAAGAAAAGCTCTCTGCCTTCCCCTTGTTTGCCTAAAAGCAAGACATAAATTTATTAAGGTGCCTCTCTTCCCCTCTGTCCCAGAAAGAACAAAAGTTAATGACTCCAGAGAAATCTACATAAACTTTACTAACTAGCCCTTATCATCCATTAGTTCCCCCATATACACTGCTCATAAAAATTAGGGCATACAGTATTTCAAAATGAGTATGAAGCATTGAAATATCTCCTAATTTTTGTGAGCAGTATATTTAACTTCCCAAGATCTGCTGCTCTAGAAACTCAAAGTCTTTTTCCTTTGTCTTGCTACTTTCTTAAAACTTATTGTGCTTTTGTTAAGATTTTATGAAGCTTAAATTCTAATCACTCTTTTGAGTTATCACTGAGTATTCCCTACTCCCATGTATATGTGCATGCAGTACATACATCCATAAACTTCTGCTTGTTTTTCTCTTGTTAATATGTCTTTTGTCAGTCTGATTTACAGAGCCCCAGGCAATAAACCTAAGAGAGATAGAGAGAAAACTGTTATTTTCCCCTATGGGACTATCTGAACTATTTCATCCACTACCTCCCCTATTTGTGTGTGTGTGTGTGTGTGTGTGTGTGTGTGTGTGTGTGTGCTTTCATAACACCTTGTAGATAGCTCCTTTGAAGTGCTTATCACAGTGTACTACAATGATTTTCTTATATGACAGTAGGTTATTAACCTCTTGGAAGCAGAGATCATGTTTTATTCATCTTTATAGTACCTGTGCCTATCACAGTGAATATACACTCTTTAAGTGATCCTTGAATTAACAATCAAATGAATGAATGAAAACAACTGTAACAGTCATGTATTTTATCCTGCTAAAACATACAATGACACCTTTTTATGAACAGATAAAGGCCCCCTCAGTCTGACCCCTGCCTGCCTCCCCACTTCCATCTCCCTCCTACCCCTGTCTTCCCAACCATACTGAATGGCTTACAACTCCCAGAACATCCCTCTAGGCCTATCTCCTCACCATCCTTTCTTCCTGACATGATTGTTCATGTCTGAAGACTCCCAAAGCTCTCTCTAACTCTGAATTTTCATGACCTTATACATTTTAGTTCTGATATTGTTACCAAACAAGGGTCTGCTGCCTGATGTGCATAAAAGCCAAAACTATGACATAGGTTTTTTTTTGTTGTTGTTTTTTTTTTTTTTTTTTTTCATTTTTCTGAAGCTGGAAACGGGGAGAGACAGTCAGACAGACTCCCGCATGCGCCCGACCGGGATCCACCCGGCACGCCCACCATGGGGCGACGCTCTGCCCACCAGGGGGCGATGCTCTGCCCATCCTGGGCGTCGCCATATTGCGACCAGAGCCACTCTAGCGCCTGGGGCAGAGGCGACAGAGCCATCCCCAGCGCCCGGGCCATCTTTGCTCCAATGGAGCCTTGGCTGCGGGAGGGGAAGAGAGAGACAGAGGGGAAAGTGCGGCAGAGGGGTGGAGAAGCAAATGGGCGCTTCTCCTGTGTGCCCTGGCCAGGAATCGAACCTGGGTCCTCCGCACGCTAGGCCGACGCTTGACATAGGTTTTTGAAAAAAGAAAGAATGATTTATTTAATGCTGAGTTGACTAGCAGGAGACAGCAGGCACTACTCAAATCTGTCTCCCTGAACTGAGGTCTAGACAAATTTTAAGGGTTGGGAAGAACAGGGTAGCATAAGGTAATACTGGCAGGGTGAGTTTAATTGGAGAATTTTGGAACTTAGCCAACTATGGGATAGCATCAAGGAGCAAGAGAAAGCACAAAGGAATTCCAACCTGTCAGGGTTTGATTGGTCATTTTTAAATTTGTCCATATTAGGCACTGGATCTTCCTCATTGAAGGACTTCTCATTTTGTGAAAAGCTCCGGGTGGCCACATTTCCTGTTTCATAGACTGAAGATTCTTGAGTCTGGGGTCATCTTGAGGACAGAGGTGGCACATGTGCAGTGCTCTTGCTGTAAAATTACTCAGAAATTGCATTAATCTCTAATGAAGCAGTTTTAAGCTGATCAATGTGATTTTTGTACTGTTTCAATGTGTACAGAAACCACAATTAAATTCAAATTAACTTTTGACTGTCTTGAGGTTTAGGAACAGTCTAATTCCCTTGCAAGTGTAAGTCATCTTGCATTCCCCTTTCCAGATTAAAAGAATACTCCAAAGAATTTAACTGCTGTGACTCCTCAGGAAATCTTTCTCTATTACATTCATTATAATTTATATGTTCTCCCTCCTTCAAATCTATGCAAATCTTACCTGAACTCATTTTGCACTCTTTGTTGACAAAGAATGCTGAAAAAATCTCTTACAACTTGCAAAAGACAGCTTTACTCAGCTTAGCTGATCCACAGAGTCTAACCGGGAGATACCTAATGGAAATAAATGGCTCCTACTTACAATTTATCAAGATTGTTTTTAATTCTATGTTATTGTTGATTTTTAACCTAGAGTTAAAAATTATTCACTTTAATTTGGAGAATTTGCTCTGGGTCATACTATGTGTCCTGAGCTTAGTGTGTAGAACAGGGGTAGTCAGCCTTTTTATACCTGCTGCCCACTTTGTATCTCTGTTAGCAGTAACATTTTCTAACTGCCCACCTGTTCCACAGTAATGGTGATTTATAAAGTAAGGAAGTAACTTTACTTTATAAAATTTATAAAGCAGAGTTACAGCAAGTTAAAGCATATAATAATAATTACTTACCAAGTACTTTATGTTGGATTTTCGCTAAGTTTGGCAGAATAAGTCTTTATAAAACAACTTACTATAGTTAAATCTATCATTTTATTTATACTTTGGTTGCTCTGCTATCGCCCACCATGAAAGCTGGAACACCCACTAGTGGGCGGTACGGACCAGGTTGACTACCACTGGTGTAGATAATTAAAGGACCACTGTCTCCTCTGCTTCTTCAAGTTTAGTCACAATTTATCAGAAAAAAAGACTTTCATACAGCTTCAAGTTTTTCTTTCCTTTCTTTCTTTCTCTCTTTCTTTCTTTCTTTCTTTCTCTCTCTCTCTCTCTTTCTTTTTTTCTTTCTTTCTTTCTTTTGTCTCCCTCCCTCCCTTCCTTCCTTTCTTCCTCCATGTTGGAATCCATGGGAGTCCAAAAAGACCAAAGTAACAGGCTTTATTGAAAGGAAGAAAGGAACACTGCCAGGTACTTCTCCGGGGAGAAGGGCATTGGTTACAGATTAGGGGTGAATTTTATAGGGCAAGGAAGAATTTCGAGCATGTGGGTATTGAATTAAAAGTCCTGGTATGTCCGAAATGCTCCTCCTTGGGGGGCTTGCCAGCTTCTTGGAATTTCTCTACCTCAGGGGTGATAGTCTAGTAAGTAAGGATGACGTCTGTCAGATAAGTGGAACATCAAGAGGGCAGTTTGGAATTCCTGGTAAATTTACATATCTATCATTTCTCAACTCTGTGGTTACATATAAAAGAAAAACAGTTATTAATTTTATAATATACAGTGAGGGGTGACAAGGAGAAAGAAGAGAAAACATTGGAAAATTATTGCTTCTTCTGGAGAGAACTCAAGAAAAGAACCTTGCCAAGCCAAGTCCCTCATCCAGTTAAGGAGGTTGTCAATTTCCATGCTGTAAGTTCTGAACTGGGCAATGTTTTCAAAAACCTGAGTGAGGAAGTAAAAATATTTTTCGAGGTAATAATTGTTAGTTGCTTGCTGTGAGTGTCAATTTAAAAAGGTGACATGGTAATACATGGTCTCCTGGATAAGCCTCATGAGATGTGCTGGTCTGGTTCCTCTCGAATGGAAAGACACGTGGAGATTTTTAGGGACAGGGAACCTGTTGGTGTAAGTTTTTAGAAGGACTGAATATGTGTGGTTGAAAAGGAAGGGGTTTGGAGAACATTCAGGAGGGAACTTCTCTGGCTGAGGGGCAGCTTCTTCCTGCTGTCATGCCTACCTATTTGATATTTCCTTCATGAAGTTCTCCTTGGGGTATTGGAGAATAGGAGTGTAGGAGCATTTGATTGTAGGTAATCCTAGAGATTTCTCTCATCCAGGCCTGTAGGAACTTGATAAAGAAGGGGGCAAATATTTGGAGATTAGGAATGCAGAGATAAGGAGGGTTGTATAGCGGAGGTGAAAGTTTTTCCACTAAAACGTTTACCCAGAAGTGAGAGATATTTTTCCTGGCAGCCCTGGAGAGAGCAGTTAGCTTGAGCTAAAAGAAATGTTTCATGTCCGTTTGTAGGCTCCTCTTCAGCCAATAAAACCCAGTAATTTTATCCCCTTACTATGTGAAGGGTAAAGAGACTGAGAAGCATTAAGAGGTAAATGCTATTCATTTTCCTAGTTCTTCAGGAATATGTGAGAGCTTTAGGGTTAGGGGACCTGTAGGGGTTGAAAGATAAGATTTAAGAGGTTTGTTGATATAAAGTTTCAGATTTTTTTATTTCACAAGGGCACGTTTCAGGGTTGGTGTGTAGAGTTAGGTAGATTTTTCCAATTTTCTGATTGGCAAAGGTCTGCATGCGGTTCTGTAAGAAACTAGTGAACAAACGAAAGAGTCAGTGTCCAAAAGTTAGAAAAATAAATAGGAGAGTGAGTGGACCAATGAAAAGCAATAGTCAAAACACTCAGTTTGTGTGAAGCCACTGATTCCATGTTTATGAATTCACAGGGCTTCAGAGAGAGAGAGAGAGAGAGTAGGAATAAGACAGGGCAGTGACCAGTCCCCCTGCCCCTAGACCTACTTTTATAGAAATTTTTAAAGCAACAACAAGAGAAATTGCCTGTATAGCTCATTTGGTCCTTACATTGACGTCTAGTGTACTAGTGACTGGAAGAGGCTCATGAAGTGGGATTAGGTTGACATTTGGGGTGAGATAGATTAGGGTACAGGTTTCTGTCTAATAAGTAGGGAGACACATATAAGTGTTGGTCCCACATGAGTAGAAAGCCTTTGATTGGGTGAGGCAGGTTGAGAGGTGAATAGAGAATAGAAGGACAAGGAGTCAGTTTTGTTTCTCTGTTTCTGAGCTCCAGATGGTCAGGGTGGAGGAAAGAGTTGCCCTTAGCAGCAGTGTGAGTTGTCAGGATAATGGTGTGTGGACCTGTCCACGTGAAAGTCAGTCCTTGGGTGATGTAATGCTGGAAGCGCCTCTTGGACAGTCTTTGAACAGTTTTCTGAGTAACCTGTAAATCCTGCAAGTACTTAGGGAAAGGGTGTTACATTTCTACACTTTGCAGTTAGACTTTAAGTCCTAGTGACTACTGGTCTCACTGGAATTAGCAGCAGGTCCCAGCCTACAATAGGCATGGGGCATTGAGACAAGAGGAATAAAGGAGATGCTATACATTAAACAAAGTAACAAAATCAGACTGTCAATACCCACAGTAGAGATCTTTGAGGGATAAATAAAACTCAAATATTCAGGCAAGGCATAGTAGATGGCCCTTGTGTTTACAAGAAATGAGTTCAGCTTATCTGCTACTTGAAAGAAATACCTTAGACTCTTGAACAATGTCCTTGGGCCTTCAGTGGCAATTCCCAGCAAGGTCAGGTCACAGGTAGCTGGAGTCGGGCTAGAAGAGCCTGAACCTTCCCTCCATGGAGCAAGGGGGCAGCTTACTTCTCATGTCCCTCTTTCCACAGCAATGATGGGTCAACCTGTGGGGCTGGGAAGCCTGGCAGGCTTCAATTCAATGACCTTTCTTTCCACTCTGGAGCAGGGCCCTGATGAAATCCTATGAAGCCCTTTAAGGCACTGGAGCCTTTAAGAGCATATTCCAAAAGCTGATATTTCCTGACTTCTTTGGGGCCTTATTTGCCTTTTCTGTTACTTCCTTGACCATTATAGACCTTAAAAGCCATGCTCAGAAGATCTCACTGAGGAGCTTGACTAAGAGAGCAAAACTGGGAATCCAGTGTTTAAAGAAGCCTATTAGACTGAGGAAAGAAAAGATTTGATCTGCGGTGGTAGGTGGCTGGAGACTGCGGAGGGTCTGAGTTCAATCTAGGGTGAGACCTCAGGTGGTGGGGGTTAAGTCGATACCCCAATAGACTATGGACTGAGAATAAAGTTGAGCCTTAGCAGAGAAGATGGGATATCCCTTCACAGTGAGGAAGTTAAGAAGGGTGGAGGTGTGTCTCCTTGAGGCAGGCAAAGAGTGGCTGCAGAGGAGTAGGTTATTTACATATTGTAAGAGAATACTAGTTCTGAGATTGCATGCTGCTAAATCCTGAGTTAGTGCCTGCCCAAACAGGTGTGAGCTGTTTTTGAACCTCTGGGGTAAGACAGTCCACGTAAGTTGCTGGGCTGCATCTGGGTCAGTTTAAATAAAGGCAAACAGAAAGTAAGAGTCAGGGTGTAAAGGAATGGTAAAGAAGGAATTCTTGAGGTCTAGAACCCTGAAGTGAATGGTGTTTGAGGGAATGTGTGACAGCAACCTGTAAAGATTAGGGACTACTAGATAGAGGGGAATTACTGCCTCATTGATTAGGTAGGTGTAATTCTTGTGTGAGGTGATAAGTCCCTGATGGTTTTTGAACAGGAAGGATGGGGGTATTGCAGGGAGAATCCGTGGGGATAAGTAAGCCTTGATTTAAGAGGCAGATAAGTATTGGTTTAAGGCCTTAGAAACAGACACAGTTGCACATTAAATAAAAACTTCACATACAGATTATGATTTAAGGAATTTAATAACACTTTACTTGTTTTGACTTAAATTATAGTAGAGATATATTCTGACAAAGAGACAAAACAGATAACTCACTCATACAGCTCAATAGACAACTTTGCTTTTTTAAGCTTTTTGAGATGGCAGGGAGTTGTCAGCATAGAGAGGAGGAAGAGAGAAAGCAGACAAATGGATAGTGTGAGCAGCTGGATGGAAAAGGAGGGTCAGAATCTGTAGGAGGGAGAGGAGGTTGAGGTATTAGTGATGGCACCACGTGGTTAGAGGAGTCATAATAATTTGGAGCTCTGAAGAGAGGGGAGAGGATGAGGGGGATAAGGGCATAGCTGTAGCCTGTGAGGAAGGGGGTTGGGGCAAGGCGAAGAAAGGCAGAGCCTGCAGTTTGTAAGGAGGGGCTTAAGAACACAGTAGAGAAGGAAGGGGCCCCTGGCCAGCAGGGGAGGAGAAAGAGAGAATGGTATTTGAAGGTGAAAGAGAAAGAGGATTCAGCGAAGAGAGGGGATGGGGTTTTCTGGAGGGAAGAGACTCAAGTTAAAGAGATTTGCAGAGGGACCAGAATGGGGTCCCAAGAGAGGGGTGCCCCCAGGCATCAGGCAGGAGGGGAAGAGAGTTGGGAGTCCGCGGAGAAGGAGAGATTGGGAGCGGAGGTTT
The DNA here is from genome assembly GCF_036850995.1 of Saccopteryx leptura. Lineage (NCBI taxonomy): Eukaryota > Metazoa > Chordata > Mammalia > Chiroptera > Emballonuridae > Saccopteryx > Saccopteryx leptura. Next base: position 191,469,613 of record NC_089504.1, read on the forward strand.
TAGGTGAGGTTTCTTTGGCCAAAAATGGCCTACATGTAGAACAGAAGGTTCATAAATTAAGGACAGGAGCAAAGGTAGAAGGAAGTCTACACATAAGGAACTTCTGATGCCCTCCCCATCCGGTGGCAAAAGTTGTCATGGTCTCTCAGAATATTGTAATCGAATGTCCCATTTTCAGGTCAATGGGAGTCATTATCTAGTTTATATAGTGGCCAGGAAGTATTGCAAAAGTAAATGAGTAGAAGACAGCCCAATGGGGTGTGGTCAGATGGCTTTGACTCCGAAGAGCCCATTGTGGAGATTAGTGATCTAGATAGGGCGTCTCTGCCTCTAATCACAATCTCAATGGAGAAAGCTCTCCTGTGAATTGTGGAGTTGTACTGCTTAGTGGTCGTCATCACCTAAGAAGGAGCTCAAAGAGAATGTGAAGGGATTTGGCTAAGAGCTTAGACTTTTGGAATGTGTTGTCACTGGGACAGAAAAATGACAAACCCCTCAAAATGTGAGGCTGACATCTGACAATGGATTAGAGACTTATAGGTCCAATTAAAGCCAACTGGGAGAGGGAAGGGAGAAACTCTTTACCTTTCTGGTCCAGCAGGGGATCAGGACAGGGACAGATTGCCGGTCAATCAACCTACAATTACACGTCCAAACAGAATCAGGGAGTAAGCCCGGGATGAGCTGCCACTGCCCATTGCTTGCCTGGTTGTAAGTTTGGATGGCAAAGAGGGATCATCCAGGCAGTTAGTACCCTGTCCCATGTTTCGGCAACAAATGTTGGAATCCCTGGGAGTCCAAAAAGACCAGAGTAACAGGCTTTGTTGAAAGGAAGAAAGGAACACTGCTAGGCACTTCTCTGGAGAGAAGGGCACCGGTTACAGATTAGGGGTGAATTTTATAGGGCAAGGAAGAATTTTGAGCATGTGGGTGTTGAATTAAAAGACCTGGTATGTCCAAAATGCTTCTCCTTGGGGCAGCTTGCCAGCTTCTTGGAATTCCTCTGTCTCAGGGGTGATAGTCCAGTAAGTAAGAGTGAGATCTGACAGATAAGTGGAACATCAAGAGGGCAGTTTGGAAAATCCTGGTAAATTCATGTATCTATCACTTCCTTACTTCTGCCAGCCAGTTCCTCCAATTTCTCTTCCAAAAGAACATGCAGCTGTTTATAGAATGCCTCTATTTAGAAGTCCTCTTTAGGAGGTGAAAGGAAATATTCAGCTTCTCGTGTGTTTTGACATTCTGCATCTTTGCTTTCAGATAGTTTTGTAAGTGATGATGAGACTAAATAATTTATAACTGTCTGTAAGGGGGAAAAGAAGGAGCCAAACCAATGCCATCCCCTACCAAGAGGGGTCAGAGTCCTCACTATGGACTGCTGATCAGGAAAAGTGGTGTTCGAAGGCAACCTGCCCTCTCCACTGCCAGCTCATTGGCTGGAAGCCAGGACTGCCATGGTCCAGTTTAACAAACTGGGAGATACTATTTTCAAGGGGAAATGGAGGTCACTAATCAAGGCAGCCCTTATTTGGCTATCTCAGCATTTTGAAGTGATGATAGACATTCACAGTGTTGAAAATCAAACAGGAATGTTCAGTAAAGGCAGCTGGTCACAGTTAGAAAAGCAAATTTCTCCACATTATTCTTCTTTGGATGAATTTAAGTGGGGAGTGTTTTGCAATGTCCAACTAATGTGATAAATAAATGGTCCAGAAAGTTATGGCACAATGCAATGTATATTTTAAATACAAGCCAGAATTTGTCATTTAATGAGAATGCTGTTAAAATGAGAATAATGTTCTTTTATTATAATTATAGCTTCAGGTTAGTAAAGAGGAACATTTCACTCTTTTGTAATCATGATCAAACAGTTGTGCATTCAATAGTCAACAAACTTTTATTGAATACCTACTGTGTCCTTGACTGATTCTGATTTGGAATCCTAATTCTGGCTCCATTCACTACCTTTTTTTAATGCAAAAATTAAAAATTGAAATGTTATACTTCTAGGTCATTTCCTGAGTCAGTGATCTATTGTTCTGTAGGCTGGCATAAAAAAAGCTGCCCAGGCAATTTTTACTACTATTTTAGTAAGACCATCTTGACTCTGGAAACACAGCCCTGAAACAAGAGAGAAAAGATCTCTGCTCGTGTGAACGTGTTATTCCACCAGGGGAAGCAGAAAACAAACAGGTAAATAAATAATTTAAAAATAATTGTAGATAATTATAAGTCTTAAAAAAAATAACAAAAACTGGATGTTGTGATAGAGACAGACTGGAAAAACAAGAGATAAGTGGTCATGGAAGAACATTTCAAAAGGGAATATGTGAGCTTAGACCTGAATAATGAGAAAGGCCCCAGCCATGGAATGTCTGGGGGAAGAACAACAAACATTCAGAAAAACCCAAAAGATAAGCTTGGTATATTCAAGGAACAGGAAGAAGGACAACGTGACTATGGGCCTAGAATTAAGATGTCAATGAGGTCACAAAGCTAGATAGGAGCTGAAGAATGTAAGTCCTATAGCCTATCATAAAGTACAACTGGAAAACACAGGATAATTTCAAGTAAGATATCAATATTATTTACATTTTAAACTTATCATTCTGGTTGCTTCATAAGAATCAGAAGGAAGCCAGACCAGCTTAGAGTAGTTGAGTTAAGAGATTGGTGGCTTAATAATGGCAGTGACATAAAGTGGAGATAGAGATGTTTTGGAGGCAGAACCTGCAGAAGACTTAGACCTGCAGGTGAGAAAAAAGGTAAGAAAACTTTTAGATTTGAACAACCAAATGAATGGCAGTGTCAAGTGATGGAGAACTGAATTCAGGGTGAGGGGAGGAATTAGTTTGAGATAAAGGTAGGAATCAGCTCTATATAAGAGATTTGTATTGAACATATGACTGGGGATATGAGGGCTGAAGAAATGAAAGCAGGTGTGATTGGTGTGTAAAAGATATGTAAAGCTATGGGAAGGCAGAAAAGGAGGAAGCTGAAGACCAGGTCATGACACACTCTAACATTAGAGGTCCAGGACAAAGTGTCAAGGAAGTAGGTCCAGTAGCTAAGTAGTGGAAATGGAAGCCAAGTGCTGGGCATAACATATATCAAAGAAGGAACAAAAGGTGACATGAAAATGCTGAAAGCTGTAGCACTCCTGTATGTTAACTTTCTGCTGTGGCCAAAATAAAGATGAAAACCCTCTGAGTTAGCAAATATAATGGAAAAGTAAATGAAGAGCTTTATTCCATGAGGGTATTTATAACAAGTGACTGTCTCCGCATCACTGACAGCCTGATGAGCGGCTCTGGGCTGCTGTGATATGTCTCAGCATGAGGGTGGTTGCATCCTGGGATGAGTTTGGGAGAATATACAGCACACCTGTGTTTGATTATTCAGAATTTGGAGGATCCTGTTCAGTGGGAGAGTCATTTCCCCAGAGCATCCAGAATGTGGAGATGGGGTGGGGGTCTTACACATGTGTATAAAATTCCTGGATCAGTTCTAAGGGTGTGGTGGTCCAATCTAGTCAGTTCTTAGGAAGCAAATCCCAATTTCCTCATCTATAAAATGATGATGATACTCCACAAGCTTGTTGTGAGAGTTAATGAGTCACCATGTACTAAGTGACTAATCCAGTGCCTCAGTAAGTACTTAGGAGGTGCTCAGAAAATCTTGGTCTCCCCTCTCTACTCATCCAGGTAGATTGCGATAACATACTCTAACCCACTAAAATGCCAGGTAATCTTGAGCCTAGCCGTATTTGCTACATTACTTTTAGAATTAATATTTAAAATTAAAACTAAAATGTTATCATATTAGTCATTTCTGAGTCAGTGATCGTTTATGTCAACTGGCAATGAGGAAATTGTCCAGGCAACTTCTACTGCTATTTCCATATGAGAAAGATTCTCAGTCAATGAGCAGCACTCTGTGTCAGTCTGGTTAATTTTCTCAACATTGATATGGTGCCTGTAACTTCCTATTTAAATTATAGAATTTGAGTCTAGTGTCTAAATTCATAAGAACAGAGATATTTCTGATCAACTGCTTGCCAGATTTCTCTGTTGTACATGGTACAGTTATTTCTCACAGAATCATTGCCATTTTAAATTTTAATTTATTAATTTAACCAATACATCCTGAGGACCTGCTAAGTGCTGGACATGGTGTAAACACTGGAAGTACCATGATGAATAAGATGGACAGTTTCTTCACTTGCTCTTGCACAGGCCAAGGTTAACCCTTTTCTGCTACAGTCATAAAAGCTCTTTTTACTTAGACAAAAAGTTGCAACCTGTTTAAGATTCCTGGAGTTGCTTAGAAATATGAACTAAAATTATTGCAATCTTTTCCCAGACAGCTATCTCTTTAATTAAGGAATAAGACCTGCTTCCTTTGTGTGTATTTTTAATTGTAAAAATAACACATGCTTGTTTTAAGATGTGTTAATCTCCCCTGTGATGGGAAGCTTCTCCTTGTTAGAGAAAAATTATTATTTGTGAGAATTTGGTGTCTGCACATCCAGTCTTTTTCCTAAGTAGATACAAATACATATCTATGCATACCCACCTCTGTGTCCCATGCATACAGTGTTCGCTTGTTTTGTTTTCACAAATATAATATATTTACATACTGTTCTGCAACTTGATTTTTTTCACAAAGCAATATGTCATGGATATGTTATCATTTTTGTATATTAATCCACCTACATTTTAGGTGGGCTACACAAAAGTAACAGAAGAAATAAATCACAATTGTTTCTTAAACCATTCAGAAGCTTAAGTAAGTTATTTCCAATTCCTTGCTATTAGAAATAATTATTTAGTAAATTTTCTCACATATATATTTTAACATTGATGCAAGCTTATCTGTAGAATAGAATCCTGGAAATGAAAGTTTATTTTAAACTTTCATAATATAAAATTGCCTTCAAGAAAGATAATATCCAATTTAAGTTCCTGCCAGCACCGTATGAGAATGCTTACTTCCTCTTTCTTCCTTTAATACTATTATTATTTTTAAATCTGTCAATCAGATAGGCAAAAAATGAGATTTTATTTTAATGTATGGACTTCTGGTTTCCACTGTGACATGTGAAAAGCTTGGAAGTCACCATTCTCAGCCTTACAAGAAAAAGCTGGAAAAGCTAAAAATTAATGGCTTTTCTTGAAGCTATCAGAAATTTCGAGGTAAACCACACCCTGAAATCTGGAGAGACAAGTGTGTCCAGAGAGCTAGAATAGAAACCACTGAGCAATAAGGGTGGAACCACTTAAGTTCACTAGTAATTGTAACAATTTGCTAAAGGCTAGGTGTGGACTAATGTGAGATGTGAGAGTGAGAAACACCTGGGGCCTCAATCATAGAGGGTCCCCACAATTTTAAGGTCTTTCCCCCCCAGGAATCCCACCAAGTTCTCATGGTAAAGATATAAGAAAAATATCTCCTCTTGGAGATATTTATTTCCTGCATGGGGATAGAAAGAGTAGCAATAGTATATAACACCTTTGGATTCTTCTTCTTAACAATGGCTTATTCCCCAGGGCAATACTGAAATCTTATCTCATTTGGAGAAGGGTATTTTCACCTTATTCCAGTCACTAGCATTCCTGTATCACTAAAATGGAATGGAGTTTGGGGACATAGGGTCCTATACTTGGGGAGGAGAGACAGAAACACTTGTGAAGGTCACACTTCTAAGACATAGATTCATCAAAAGAGTTAATCAGATTATAGAAAATTTCTCCTTCCCACACTTTACCAACATAACAAGAAGCCTCCAGGAAATTACAGCTGGAAGAACTGCAAGACCTAGACTCTCTAAGAGTCAGTACCAAGGAATATGCCAAAGCCAAGGAGGGGACAGAAGAACACTAGCAGAATTTGAGACCCTGTAAGGCCAGTAGCCACAGCCAACATCAAAGCCATGTGGCCCATGCAGATTTAAGTTCACATTTAATTTGAATTGATAGTAGAGAAACAACGGAGCCAAGAACTGGTGAGCCATCCTCTTTATTCCTGCTCACAACCGGCAGGCAAGAAAATACTCAGAGTAGAAAAACACTTCCCTTTCCATTCAGGGCTTCCAAAGCCATTGACTTTTTCTGTTTTTTTCCTAGAATAAAAGGCCATCACCAGTCTTATTCACCTCTGTTCTCTACTACTTCTCCTGCACAAACTGGCTTCTCCTTTAGCACTCTGCCATTTTGACTGCCTCCTCTCCTCCACCTGGCCTTCCTGCTCTGCTACAACATGGGCTTCTCCACACTACCACAATGTGGTCTCCTCTCCCCAAAATGGCCCCCTGTCTCCTCTTTTAAAAACTTTTCCGAGGGACAACAACCTCCTCCAGCACACATTAGCATAACCAAGCCCCTTCCCAAGCATGAAAGCCAATTAGCTGTATCATGTGAGAGCATCATCACATGAGCAGTGGCCATCTTTAACAATAAGAGTGAGAAAAACCAGAAAATACAGATTTTACAACTCATTTGCTCAACAGACCTCTAGAGCTTATAACTACAACAAACCCTAAACATAGCCAAACTCCAACCCAGATTAACATAAATCCTCATACTAATGGCCTATTCACTTCATTGATAATTACTGATACAATATATCTAGCTTTCAACAGAAAATTACAAGGCTTACTACAAGACAAGACAAAACACACACTGAACGGACAAAGCAAGCATCAGAACCAGACTCAGATATGACATAGATGTAGGAATTATCAGATAAGGAGTTTAAAATTACTTAGTTAATACAGTAAAAGCTCTAATAGAAAAATAGCATGCAAGGCCAAATGTATTATAGCAGCAAGGAGATGGAAACTATAAGAATCAAAAGAGAGATCCAGGAAGATGGAGGCAGAGGAGGCAGATGCACAGACTCCCAGCTCACACCACCAACCTGGATTACAAATTAATTTAGGAACAATAAGTGTGAAAAATCAACTCTGGACTACAAGACCAGCTCTCAAAAACAAAAGAGCAAAGAAGAAGCCACACTGAGCCTGGTAGGGAGCACAGAGGAGCAGTGAGTCTCCCCTGCTTACAGGAACAAAAAGGGTATGAGGTTGAGAGCCCAGAAGGGCTCTCATTCCAAAGAAAATAGTAGTAAATATCACTCACAGCCACTTGCCTGGGGACCTGGGAAATAGGAGTGTTGAAAGGGCTGGCTGATCTTCCAAAAGGAAAGGGGGGAGAAAGAGACAGACAGTGACTGGCAGAGGAATGCAAGGGAGGACCTGAGAAGCTGATTCATCCAGTGCTGGAGGTGGCCATAGCTGGGAGAGGGGTTGATCCTTCCACATAACACAAGACTAAAGTGCTTCCAGATCATACATCACCAGACATCTCTCCAGCTCCAATCAGCTCAACAAGAGACAGCTGAAAACAAGAAGTGGGGAGGAGGGGCAGTAACTCAGGTCTCCATGGAGATCTGAGATACACCTTCCCCTAGTGAAGCGGAGAAAGTACCTCACCCCCAGAGAGAGGAACTGGCAGATCAGGCCTTCAGAGTCTCAGGTTATAACCACCGCATTCCTGGATACAGATTCAAATAAGCCCCCTGCTGAGATTAGTAAACAAGACTACAACTGAGAAGAACACAAACAAATTGAGACTTCAAAGGAGCCCAAATCTGAAAGTGGATTACAAATAATAACAGATGGTACCAACCCAAGAAGACCTAGAAATAACACAACTGAAAATTGGAGGCAGACAACACCAAACCTAGACTCAACCAGCCCTCCCAACAACACACCCAAACACACAGACATAATGAGAAGACAGAGAAGTGCAATCCAAATGAAACCAAAAGAGAAATCTCCAGAAAAGGAACTGAGTGATATGGAAATAACCAAACTGCTGGATGCAGAGTTAAGAATAATGATTGGTAAGATGCTTAGGGATCTTAGAACAACAATGGATGGTCATTATGAACACCTAAATAAAGAAATAGCAAACATAAAAAAAACATTGAAATATTAAAAAAGAAACAGTCGGAAGTGACAAATACAATATCAGAAATGAAGACCATAATGGAAGGAATTAAAAGCAGGATGGTTGAAACTGAGGATTGAATCAGCGAATTGGAGGACAAGATGAACAAAGGCATGAAAGCAGAGCAGCAAAAAGAAAAAACACTCAAAAAGTCTGAGGAAACTCTGAGAGAGCTCTGTGACAACATGAAGAGAAATAACATCTGCATCATAGGAGTTCCTGAAGAAGAAGAGAAAGAACAAGGGATAGAAATTTTATTCAATCAAATCATAGCTGAAAACTTCCCTGAATTGATGCAAGGAAGGGTCTCACAAGTTCAAGAAGCACAGAGAATTCCATTAAAGAGAAACCCAAAAAGACCTACACCAATACACATCATAATTAAAATACCAAAGCTAAGCAATAAAGAGAAAATATTAAAAGTTGCTAGAGAAAAGAAGGCTATCACCTACAAAGGAGCCCCCATAAGGATGACATCTGACTTCTCAACAGAAACACTTGAGGCCAGAAGAGAATGGCAAGAAATATTCAAAGTAATGCAGAACAAGAGCCTACAACCAAGACTACTTTATCCAGCAAGGCTATCATTTAAAATTGAAGGAGAAATAAAAAGCTTCTCAGACCAAAAAAAAAAAGAAAAACCTCAAGAAATTTATTACAACCAAACAAATGCTGCAGGAAATGTTAAGGGACCTGTTGTAAACAGATCAAAGTGAAAAAAGAATATAGCAAAAGAGGAATACAGCTTTAAAGAATAAAATGACAATAAACAACTACAAATCAATACTAACCTTAAATGTAAATGGATTAAATGATTCAATAAAAAGACATAGGGTAGCTGCTTGGATAAGAAAACAGGATGCGTATATATGCTCTCAACAGGAGACACACCTTAAAACAAAAGATGCACATAGACTGAAGGTAAAAGGATGGAAAAAATATATTTCATGCAAATGGAAATGAAAAAATGCTGGGGTAGCAATACTTATATCAGACAAAATGGACTTTAAAACAAAAACTATAGTAAGAGATAAATAAGGTCACTACATAATAATAAAGGGAGCAATCCAACAGGAAGATATAACCATCATAAATACCTACACACCTAATATAGGAGCACCTAAATATATAAAACAGACTTTGATGGATATAAAGGGCGAAATCGACAGCAATACTATAATAGTAGGAAATTTCAATACCCCACTAACATCATTAGATAGATCTTCAAGAAAGAAAATTAACAAAGAAACAGCAGGCTTAAAGGACACACTAGATCAACTTGATTTAATATATATCTTTAGAACCTTTCACCCTAAGGCAGCAGAATATACATTCTTTTCAAGTGCTCATGGTACATTCTCTAAGATAAACCACATGTTAAAACACAAAAGCAATCTCAAAAAATTTAAGAAGATTGAAATCATATCAAGCATTTTCTCTTATCACAATGGCATGAAACTAGAAATCATCCACAACAAAAAAACTGAAAAATACTGAAACACATGGAAACTAAATAGCATGTTATTAAATAACAAATGGGTTAACAATTGAATCAATGAAGAAATAAAAAAATTCCTAGAAACAAATGATAATGAGCAAACAGCAACTCAAAATTTATGAAACACAGTGAAAGCAGTCCTGAGAAGTAAGTTCATAGCACTACAGGCATACCTTAAGAAGCTTTAAAAAGCTCAAATAAACAACCTAACCCTTCATCTAAAAGAACTAGAAAAAGAACAGCAAGTAAGGGCCAGAGGTAGTAAAAGGAAGGAAATAATAAAGATCAGAGTGGAAATAAATGACATAGAAGCTAAAAAAAAAAAAACAATATGGAGGATCAAGGAAACCAAGAGCTGGTTCTTTGAAAGCGTAAACAAGATCAATGAACCTTTAAGAAGACTCACCAAGAAAAGAAGAGAGAGGACGCAAATAAATAAAATTAGAAATGAGTGTTGAGAAATAACAACCAACACAACAGAAATACAAAATATTGTAAGAAAATACTATGAAGAACAGTATGCCAAAAAATTAAACAACCTAGATGAAATAGGCAAATTCCTTGAAACATATAATCTTCCAAAAATCAATCTGGAAGAATCAGAAAACCTAAACAGACCAATTACAACAAAAGAGATCGAAACAGTTATCAAAAAAATTCCCAAAAAACAAAACTCCTGGGCCCGATGGCTTCACTGGTGAATTCTACCAAACATTCAAAGAACTAACACCTATCCTTCTCAAGCTATTTCAAAAAATTCAGGAGGAAAGAACACTTCCAAGTTCCTTTTATGAGGTGAGCATAATTCTGATTCCAAAACCAGGCAAAGACAACACAAAGAAAGAAAATTATATGCCAATATCTCTGATAAATTTAGATGCTAAAATCCTCAACAGAATATTAGCAAATCAGATCCCGAAATACATGAAAAAAATCATACATCATGATCAAGTGGGATTTTTTCTGGGAAGGTAAGGATGGTACAACATTTGTAAATCAATTAATGTGATTCACCACATAAACCAAAGGAAGGAGAAAAACCACATGATACTTTCAATAGATGCAGAAAAAGCATTTGATAAAATCCAGCACCCATTTATGATCAAAACCCTTAGCAAAGTGGGAATACAGGGAACATACCTCAACATGATAAAGGCAATCTATGACAAACCCACAGCCAACATTATAATTAATGGACAAAAATTAAAAGCAATTCCCCTAAAATCAGGAACAAGGTAGGGGGGCCCACTTTTACCATTCTTATTCTACATAGTGCTGGAATTCCTAGCTACAGCAATCAGACAAAAAGAAAAAATAAAAGGCATCCAAATTGGAAAAGAAGAAGTAAAACTATCATTATTTGCAGATGATATGATACTGTATATAGAAAACCCTAAAGTTTCAGTAAAAAAACTACTAGACCTAATAAACAAATTCAGCAAGGTGGCAGGATATAAAATTAATACAAAGAAATCAGAGGCATTTTTATACATAAACAATGAACTTTCAGAAAGAGAAATTAAAGAAACAATCCCCTTCACTATTGCAACAAAGAAAATAAAGTACCTAGGAGTAAATTTAACCAGGGAGGTTAAAGACTTGTACTCAGAAAATTATAAAACACTGATAAAAGAAATCAAGGAAGACACAAACAAGTGGAAACATATATCGTGCTCATGGTTAGGAAGAATAAACATCATTAAAATGTCTATATTACCCAAAGCAATTTATAATTTCAATACAATACCAATGACATACTTCAAAGATATAGAACACATATTCCAAAAATGTATATGGAAGCAAAAAGAACACGAATAGCCTCAGCAATTTTGAAAAAGAAGAACAAAGTGGAAGGTATCACACTTCCTGATATCAAGTTATACTATATACAAGGCCATTGTACTCAAAACAGCTTGGTACTGGCATAAGAACAGGCATATAGATCAATGGAACAGAACAGAGAACCCGGAAATAAATCCACATCTTTATGGACAATTGATATTTGACAAAGGACGTAAGAGCATACAGTGAAGTAAAGACAGTCTCTTCAACAAATGGTGTTGGGAAGACTGGACAGCTATCTGCAAAAAAAAATGAAACTAGACCACCAACTTACACCATGCACAAAAATAACCTCAAAATGGATAAAGGACTTAAATGTAAATTGTGAAACCATAAGTATTCTAGAAGAAAACTTAGGCAGTAAGCTCACTGACATCTATAGCAACAATATCTTTGCTGAGTTATCTCCACAGGCAAATGAAATAAAAGATAGGATAAACAAATGGGACTAGATCAAACTAAAAAGCTTTTGCACAGCTAAAGACAATATGAACAGAATAAAATGACAAACCACACAATGGGAGAACAGTCGACAATACATCTGATAAGGGATTAATAACCAAAGTTTATAAAGAACTTGTAAAACTCAACACCAGGAAGACAAACAATCCAATCCAAAAATGGGCACAAGAAATGAATAAACACTTCTCTAAAGAGGACATACAGATGGCCAATAGACAAATGAAAAAATGTTCAACATCACTAATCATTAGAGAAGTGCAAATTAAAACCAGAATGAGAAACCATCTTACACCAGTCAGAATGGCGCTCATTGACAAAACAACAAAAAATAGGTGCTGGTGAGGATGTGGAGAAAGGGGAACCCTCCTGCACTGCTGATGGGAATGCAGGCTAGTGCAGCCACTGAGGAAAACACTATGGAGATTTCTCAAAAAATTAAAAATGGAACTGCCCTTTGACCCAGCCATCCCACTTGTAGGAATATATCCCAAGGACACCATATCACCAACTGAAAAACAGAAATGCACCCCTCATGTTTATGGCAGCATTTTTTACAATAGGGAAGATCTGGAAACTGCTGAAGTGTCTGTCAGTGGACAAGTGGATAAAAAAGCAGTGGTACATATATACAATGGAATACTATGGGGCTATGAAAAAGAAGGAAATATTACTTTTTGCAACAATATGGAGGGACCTGGAAACTATTATGTTGAGTGAAATAAGCCAGGCAGAGAAAGAAAAACATCATATGACCTCACTCATTTGAGGAATTTAAGGAATAATGAGAACTGAGAAACAGAATTGAGACAGAGGAGGTATCAAAGGGACCAGAGGAAAAGAGGACAGAGGGAAAGGGGATGATAGGATGGGATAAACCTTAAGGGAAGGGGGGAGGCCACTGTAGGGAGGGAGGCAAGGGAGATGTTGAAGGGAATAGGGAGTAGGGGGGATGCATTCGGGGTGACCCTAGAATCTTATAAACACAATTAATTAAATAAAAAACTTAAACCATTAAAAAAAAGATTCAAAAGAAATACTAGCATTGAAAAATTGTAATGGAAATAAAGAATGTCTTCAATGGGCTCAGCTAATGGACATTGAGGAAGGAATTAGTAAATTCAAAGATGGTTTTATAGAAACATCTAAAATTGAAATAAAAAACCAGAATATTCAGAACTGTGTGGTAATATCAAAAGGTTATCATGTGTTATTGGAATACCAGAGGGAGAAAAGAACAAGGCAGAAGACATATTTGAGATAATAACAACTGAGAACTTTCCAGAATTAATTACAGGCACCAACTCCCCACAAATCTAGAAGGCTCCCAGAATTCCAAACAAGAGAAATAGCAAAGGAAAAAAAAAAAAAAAAACCTCAAAACCATACCTGGGCATTTTATTTTGCATCTCTCTTATTTATAGTAAAACTTGGAATATAGACAATTAGTATTTTTTTCTAAATTATCTGTTTCTATTACATGATTTACAGAAATATTTATGAATTATATAATTCTTTGTTATACACATGACAAGTATTCTCTTCCATAACTTTATCTTTGGTGTCTTTAACCATACTGAAATATTAAAAATGTTTGAGGTCAATTTTATTGGCCTTTTTCTTTATTGATTTCTAGGGGATTTTTTGTGGTTTTTTTTTACAGAGACAGAGAGAGAGTCAGAGAAAGGGATGGACAGGTACAGACAGACAGGAACAGAGAGATGAGAAGCATCAATCATTAGTTTTTCATTGCGCATTGTGACACCTTAGTTGTTCATTGATTGCCTTCCGACATGTGCCTTGACCGCAGGCCTTCAGCAGACTAATTCCTTGCTTGAGCCAGTGACCTTGGGTCCAAGCTGGTGAGCTTTTGCTCAAACCAGATGAGCCTATGCTCAAGCTGGTGACCTCAGGGTCTCGAACTTGGGTTCTCAGCATCCCAGTCCGACACTCCATCCACTGTGCCACTATCTGGTCAGGCTGGTTTCTAGTTTTTATATATTGCTTAGAGGTACTCTTCAACTTCCCCAATTTATAAAAACTTTTTTTTACTTTTAATACTTTTTATAGTTAATATTTAAATATTTAATGTATATGGACCTCATTATTGTGTATGGTATAAAGTAAAGATATTCTTTACTTTTTTCTAATGAATAGCAATTTTCTAATATCAATTAGCAGTCTACTTTTCTCTTTATAAAATGCCACCTTTATTATTAATTAAAATTTTTTTAAAACCTATTCTTTGCTATCTTCTTTTTTTTGTGATAGAGTCAGAGAAAGGGACAGAGAGAGGGACAGACAGACAGGAAGGGAGAGAGATGAGAAGCATCAATTTTTTGTTGCAACTCCTTTGTCTTCTTAGATGTTCATTGACTGTTTTCTCACACATACCTTGACCGGGAGGCTACAGCAGAGCAAATGACCCCTTGCTTAAGCCAGAGACCTTGGGCTTCAAGCCAGTGACCATGAGTCATGTCTGTGATCCCATGCTCAAGCCAGCAATCCCACGCTCAAGTTTGTGAGCCCTTGTTCAAGCCGGATGAACCCGCACTCAAGCCAGCAACCCCGGGATTTTGAAACCGAGACCTCCATGTTCCAGTTCAATACTCTATCCATTGCACCACTGCCTGGTCAGGCTTCTGCTATCTTTTTATGACAAACTATTTGAGGGCCTTCTGTTCCATTTTACTGAACTATTGTTTTATTTCTCTGTTAAAATTTCTTTTTGTTATTACTATAGTTTTGTATTATGATAGAATGCTCTGTTTGGCGAGATAAGTTATCTTTTCTTATAGAGTTCTTTTTCAACTTTATCTTAGCTATTCTTTCTCATTTGCCCTTCTAGGTTTTTGTTAGAACAAGCAAAAAGTTTTATTTTTAAAATGCTAATTGAGTTTTAATTGAGGTTGATTAAATTCAAATATTAACTTAGGGAAAAATAAAAAATTTCATAATCTTGAGTCTCTCCATTCAATAAAATGAGCACATCTGTCATGATTCAGATCTTTCTTTATGTTCTCTTGGGTTAAGTTTTATGGTTTCCATAAATTTTCTTTTTTTTCTTTTTAATTGCTTCATTAACTTTACATTTTTTCATGCAAATAGGTAAAACTACTGTTGACAGTGTTGGAATCCATGGGAGTCCGAAAGACCAGGAAGAAAGGAACCCTGCTGGGCACTTCTCAGGGGAGAAGAGCACTGGTTACAGACTAGGGGTGAGTTATATAGTGTTTGGGAGAGCCTGAGGGGATACAGAGGCAAAAGTCCTGGTATGTCCAGAGCCCCTCCTTGGGGCTGCTTGTCAGCTTTTTGGAATTCATCTGTCTCAGGGGCACAGTCCAGTAAGGGTGAGGTCTGACAGATAAGTGGAACATCAAGAGGGCAGTTTGGAATATACATATCTATTAGAAACTTAAGACTGTATACCAAGGCAATCTCCAACCGGAAGCTGCTGCCACAGAACCTACTGTACATATGGAAATTACATAAAGGTTACAGCAAAGGAATCAGTAAAGGTGTATCAAGAAATGCAAGGAGGCCCTGGCCGGTTGGCTCAGCGGTAGAGCGTAGCCTGGCGTGCGGGGGACCCAGGTTTAATTCCCAGCCAGGGCACATAGGAGAAGCGCCCATTTGCTTCTCCACCCCCACCCCCTCCTTCCTCTCTGTCTCTCTCTTCCCCTCCCGCAGCCAAGGCTCCATTGGAGCAAAGATGGCCCGGGCGCTGGGGATGGCTCCTTGGCCTCTGCCCCAGGCGCTAGAGTGGCTCTGGTTGTGGCAGAGCGACGCCCCGGAGGGACAGAGCATCGCCCCCTGGTGGGCAGAGCATGGCCCCTGGTGGGCGTGCCGGGTGGATCCCGGTCGGGCGCATGCGGGAGTCTGTCTGACTGTCTCTCCCTGTTTTCAGCTTCAGAAAAATACCAAAAAAAAAAGAAATGCAAGGAAAGAGAAAGCAAATGGAAATCACAGTATTAATCTCATGGAAATGTCAGGAATCAAGGCAAAGGCAAAATCCATCATGATGGTCATGCTGATTAGAGAGCTCCCCATAAGGATATGCAGACAATTCTTCAACTACAGCTCCCTAAGTTTTCTCCTTATTTCTTTCATCTCCTCCATGAACATTTCCATAGCCTCTCCATCTCCACCCATCACACCATTGACCTGCCTATTGGGTATGGCCCATTGGAAGTGAGGGGCCGTTTGGCCAGCCCATCCCAGTCTATTAATTTCCTGCTGGCTGGTGGCCTTCACACCCTCCCAAGAGTTGGTCTTCCTCTCCATTCTGCATGGGCTGCTCCATTTCTTCATTTTTGTGGTGGATATTTGCCATGATGAGATTTTTTGTGGTTGTTTTCCTGGGCCTATCCTTGCTGTTCCCTCCTTCACCTGATTTTCAGCAAATGAATACCCACAACACTAGTACCTGCAGACCTGTTCCACTTTAGCAAGCTGATACCAGGCCCCCTCAGACACAGGGCAGTATTGAGCTGGTACCCAGGAGGGAGGGATGATTGCATTGAATGCAGAGTCACTCTGCAGCTCCCACTCCTCCAAAAGTTCCCTTTTTGTGGGTCTTGCAAGGCAGATAATCTAGTTTTTGTTTTTATTGTAATTGCAATTCTTATTTTTATTATATTTTCTAATTGGTCCCCTGTATGGCCAGTGGCTGCCGCCGTAGTGGCCATGCAAGTTCTCATTGGATTTGGGCAGACGGTAAAGAAACAGTGGAGCCAAAAATGGTGGGCCATTCCTTTATTAAAGTCTCACACCAGCCAGTGAGCAAACGCACAGGGAAAACATTTCCCTTTTATTCAGGTCTCCCAAAGCCACTGACTCTTTCTCCAGTTCCACAACCAGGAGAATCTTCTTCAGTTTTTCCTAAAATCAAAGGCCCCCACAAGCCTCAGTAGGGCTCCCAAAGCCCCTCAGTTCTGGTTCCCCGTATGCTCTCCTGCTCCTCTGCAAAAACTGCCTGGGCCCACAAAGACCCCTCCTCCAGCAAACGTTAACAAAACAATGACCCCTCCCAAGCAGGTATGCGATCTGCAATTTGCAATCAACTGCCCTGCTCTGAGGGCAAGCACACAGGGCTGCCCAGCACCATTTTTAACAATGAAAGTGAGCAAACTAAAAAAATACAAATCTTACAAACGCATTTGCCCAACATTCCCCTTTATCATTCCCCATACTAGTTATTTGTGGTTTCTTTTTTCTTTACTTCAGTTAGCCCAAGGTATATCTTGCATTTTACTTTCCAAGAACCAGCTTTGTATTCTATTGAATGTTCTTGTTAGCTTAGTTTGTGCTTGATTTTCCTTTTAATTAATTCTGCTTTTATTTTATATAATGTCATTTTCCTTTACTTTCTCAAAATGTTTATTTTTTTTATTTTTCAATTTTTATTTAATAATTTTAGAGAAAAGAGAGAAAGAGACAGACAGACAAACAGCATGCAGACCGAGTAACCCCTTGCTTGAGCCAGAGACCTTGGGTCCAAGCTGGTGAGCTTTGCTCAAACCAGATAAGCCTGCACTCAAGCTGGCGACCTCATGGTCTCAAACCTGGGCCCTCTCCATCCCAGTTTGACGCTCTATTCACTGCGCCACTGCCTGGTCAGGCAATTGTTGGAATATTTGTTCTATATCTGTGAAGTATGCCATTGGCATTTTAATAGGAATTGCATTGAATTTGTAGATTGCTTTGGGTAATATAGACATTTCAATGATGTTTATTCTTTCTATTCATGAACACAGTATATGATTCCACTTGTTTGTATCCTCCTTGATTTCTTTTATCAATGTTTATAATTCTCCAAGTATGAGTCTTTTACCTCCTTGGTTAAATTTACTCCTAGGTACTTTATTTTTTTGTTGTTGTTGCAAATAGTGAAGGGGATTGTTTGCTTAATTTCTCTTTCAGACAGTTTATTTTTGGTGTATAAAAATGCCACTGATTTCTGTGTATTAATTTTATATCCTGCCACCTTGCAAAATTTGTTTATTAGGTCTAGTAATTTTTTGACTGAGACTTTAGAGTTTTCTATGTACAGTATCATGTCATCAGCAAATAATGATAGTTTCACTTCATCTTTTCCAATTTAGATGCTTTTTATTTTTTCTTCATCTCTGATTGCTGTGGCTAGGACTTCCAGAACTATGTTGAATAAGAGGGGTGAAAGGGGGCCTTGTTCCTAATCTTAAGGGGATTGCTTTTAATTTTTTCCCATTGAGTATAATGTTGGCTGTGGGTTTGTCATAGATGGCCTTTATCATGGTGAGGTATATTCCCTGTATTCCCACTTTGCTGAGAGTTTTGATTATAAATGGTTGCTGGATTTTATTAAATGCTTTCTCTATAACTATTAATATTATCATGTGATTTTTATCCATCTTTTTTTTATGTGCTGAATCATGTTGATTGATTTTGAAATATTGTACCAGCCTTGCCTTTCCAGATAAAACCCACTTCATGATGATGTATGGTCTTTTTCATGTATTGCTGGATTCGTTTGCTAATATTTTGTTGAGAATTTTAGCATCTAGGTTAATCAGGTATATTGACCTATAGTTTTCTTTCTTTGTAGTGTCATTACCTGGTTTTGGAATGAGGATTATTCTAGCCTCATAAAAGGAGTTTGGAAGATTTCCCTTGTCTTGAATTTTCTGAAATAGCTTGAGAAGGATAGGTGTTAGTTCTTCTTTGAATATTTGGTAAAATTTGCCTATGAAGCCATCTGGTCCAGGGATTTTGTTTCTTGGGAGTTTTCTTATAACTCTTTCAACTTCATTTGTTGTTATTGGCCAGTTTAGGTTTTCTGATTCTTACATATTGATTTTTGGAAGATTAAATGTTTCACAGAATTTATCCATTTCACATAGATTGTCCAGTTTTTGGCATACATATTTTTATAATATTTTTCTATAATCCTTTGTATTTCTGTGGTGTCAGTTGTTCTCCACTTTCATTTTTAATTTTATTTATTTGAGTCCTCTCTCTTTTTTTCTTGATGAGCCTGGTTAAAGGTTCATCAATCTTGTTTACCTTTTCAAAGAACCAGCTCTTGGTTTCATTGATGTTCTGTATTGTTTTTTAGGTTCTACATTATTTATTTCCACTATGATCTTTATTATTTCCTTCCTTCTACTTCCTCTTGGCTTTATTTGTTGTTCTTTTTCTAGTTCTTTTAAATGCAGGGTTAAATTGTATATTTGAGCTTTTTCTTGCTTCTTAAATTATACCTGTAGTGCTATGAACTTCCATCTCAGGACTGCTTTTGCTGTGTCCCATAGATTTTGAGTTGCTGTATGTTCATTTTTATTTCTTTCAAGGAAATTTTTTATTTCTTCCTTGATCTCATGTTAACTTATTCATTATTTAATAACATGCTATTTACCCTCCAAGTGTTTGAATGTTTTTCAGTTTTTTTATTGTAGTTGATTTCTAGTTTCATGCCATTGTGATAAGAAAAAATGCTTGATATGATTTCAATCTTCTTAAATTTATTGAGACTCATTTTGTGTCCTATAATGTGGTCTATCCAGATAATGTACCATGAGCACTTGAAAAGAATGCATATTTTGCTGCTTTGGGATGAAAGGTTCTGAAGTTATCTATAAAATCCAGTATATCTCATGTATCATTTAATGCCACTGTTTCTTTGTTAATTTTCTGTCTGGAGAATCTATCCTTTGATATCAGCAGGGTATAAAGTCCCCTACTATTATAGTATTGCTGTTGATCTCGCCCTTTATGTCCATCAAAATCTGCTTTATATATTTAGGTGCTCCTATATTAGGCACATAGATATTTACAATGATTATATCCTTCTGTTGGATTGCTTCCTTTATTCTTATGTAGTGCTATTCTATATCCTTTACTATAGCCTTTGTTTTAAAATATATTTTATCAGAAAGAAGTATTGTTACCCCAGTTTTTTTCTTCATTTTCATTTGCGTGAAATATTTTTTTTTCATCCCTTCACTTTCAGTCTATACATATCTTTTGTTTTGAGGTGGATCTCTTGTAGGTAACATATGTACAGGTCCTGTTTTCTTATCCATGCAGCTAACCTATGTTTTTTGATTGGAGCATTTAATTCATTTACATTTAAGGTTATTATTGATATGTAGTTGTTTATTGCCATTTTATTCTTTAAATGTACAATCCTCTTTTTCTCGATCTTTTTTCCTTTGCACTGTTTACAACAGGCCCCTTAACATTTCTTGCAGTATTGGTTTGGTTGTAACAAATTTCTTGAGATTTTTTGGTTTTTGAGGCTTTTTATTTCTCCTTCAATTTTAAATGATAACCTTGCTGAATAAAGGAGTCTTCATTGTAGGTTTTTGTTTTGCATCTCTCTTCTTGCCAATCCCTTCTGGCCTCAAGTGTTTCTGCTGAGAAGTCAGATGTCACTCTTTTGAGGACTCCTCTGTAGGTAATTAATTCCTTTTCTCTTGCAGCTTTTAGTATTCTTTCTTTGTCTCTTAAACTTGGTATTTTAATTATGATGTGTCTTGGTATAGGCCTCTTTGGGTTGCTCTTTAATGGGATGCTCTGTGCTTTTTGAACTTATGTAACTTTTTTCTTCATCAATTTAGGGAAGTTTTCAGCTATGATTTCTTCAAACAGGTTCTCTATTCCTTGTTAGTTTTCATCTCTTTCAGGAACCCCTATGATGTGGATGTTTTTTTCTCTTCATGTTGTCACAGAGCTCTCTTGGAGTTTCCTCTGAATTTTTCAGCCTCTTTTCTTTTCTTTTCTTTTTTTGCTGATCTGCTTCTGTGCTTTTGTTTATCTTGTCCTCTAAATCGCTGATTCAGTCCTTTGCTTTATCCAGCCTGCTATTACTTCCTTCTAGTGCAGTCTTCATTTCTGATATTGTATTTGTCATTTCTGACTGATTCTTTTTTATGATTGCAATAATTTTTATGCTTGCTATCTCTTTATTTAATTGCTCATTATGTTCACCCATTGTTGCTCTAAGATTCTTGAGCATCCGTAAAATCATTGTTTTAAACCCTGCATCTGTTAGTTTTAATATTTTCATCTCACTTATTTCTTTTTCTGAGGATTTCTCTTGTTGATTCATTTGGATTGCATTTCTCTGTCTTCCCATTTCGTCTGTGTATAGACTCTTTTTTGAGGTGTGCTGCTTGTGTAGCTAACTGAGTCTAGACTTGATGTTGTCTACCTCTAGCTTCCAGCCTTGTTGTTTCTAGATCTTCTTGGGTTGTCACTAACTGTTGTTTTTAATCCACTGTGGGCTACTTGTCTGCAGCTACTAAGCTACTATTCTTTTTGCTGTTTGTGTCAGTGTTTTCTGTGCCTTTGCTGGGTCAGGTGTGAGGAGCCCTTCCTTAAGATACCACTTTACCAAGGGTTGTTAGGTCTTGAACTGATGCTTTTCACATCTGGCTGCTGTATTTGCCAGCCATGGACCTCCCTGGAAGGAACCTGGCACAGACCAGTGGGGGTCACTGCCTGTGACTGGCCTTTAGCAACTATTTTGGAGCCACAAATGATCCATGTTTGTGGCTGCCTCTGCTGGGCCCAAGTGCTATTGTAAATATCAGCTGCACTCATAGGCTGGCTTTTATCTACTCTTGGCCTGGGGGAAGTCCACTTAAAAGTTCAAGTTCCCCTGAGTCCCACTTTCTGCCGCCTCTTACTGCTGGCTGCCTGTGGGGCTCAGCATGGTAATTCAGGGATTAGGAAGGATAGAGGGTGTGGCTTGCCCCTTGGCCTCAGGTGTCATTCTATCCAGACTTTTTTTTCAGCCCTCATTAGAGTGTGGCCTCTGAGATCCAGAAGCGTGGTCTGCCCACCTGCCTGCTTTCCCTCAAGTGAGTACTCAGCAATGGGGGGGGGCAGTTTAGCTCATGCCTCAGCACCCAAAACCTGTGTCTCTGAGGCAGCCCCTGCTTCTGAGCAACTGGAGCAGGAGAGACTCCAGTGGGTGGGGTAATTGCTTCTCTTTGCTGGTGCCGCCGAAAGGTTTTGCTTCTCCCAGGAAAAATGGCCACTTTAGTATTGGGGAATGACTCAACATGGGGTGACCTTCCCCCACAGTGTCTTTCCATGGGCCTCTGGGTTATACTCTCCTCTCGCAATTTCAGTCCTCTCAGCTCTCCTTGCCACCAGAGCCCTAGGTAAGTGTCTGTTTAACTTTAAATAAAAATATATTAAATATTTGAAATTAATATTGTTGTGGTAAATTACATTATCAGACATATAAGCTGCACATTTAGTCAATGTGGCTTTAAAAAGGAGTTTTGTTAGGCCACCTATAAGTTATACATGTCATCATCAAATGTGTTTGAATATCTTATAATTTAGTTTCTCATTCCTTTAGTAGGAATAACCTGGGAGATTTTCTGCAGTGTATGAGTAAAGAGATCAATTCAACTTAATGTTGAATAATATTTTTAGAGCATGAGAGGTGGAAAATAAGAAATACAGTAAACAACAATAATATAAGAATAAAACCACTTCCAAAATTAGGCATACAGTATACAATATTTTTACTAAAAGATTTATTTTATGAAGCAAATTTCTATGTGTTTTTATTAAATGGACATATTTATCACAGAGAAAACAATATGGCTATTAAGAGTATGAGGCAGTTTAGTCTTCAGTGAGATGAGTCATGGAATAAAATGAATAAAAGAAAATAAATTCAGAAGAGTCTCATTCACCAAGTGGTAAACCTTTCATAAGGTTTAACTTTCATACCTGAGCAGTTTGTAAAATTGCTATGATTACTGCCAGGCTTCATGGAAATCTTCCGATTTTCCTAGAAAAAATTTCCAGCAGTTTCTTGTCAAGCATGTGCTGCTACAGTGAGCCCTTTAGCATTTCTTCCTAGGTCCAGAGAGTTTTAGGAATCTTTGAAGCAGATGGTGTCATAGAGCGAAGCCTCCTGGTCAAAGAACAGCATCTTCCACAACAAACAGATTAAGCCTCATTCCAAACACACCCTTTCCTTGTTGCTAAATTGAGATCCATTTCTTCTCCTCACCTTACTTGGGAAGATGCCACTAAGTGGGGTCTTTCCAAATAGCACCCAATACAGCTATATCTCTTATGGCATTTTTACTGACTGAGCATTAAGAGCCAGAATCCAAACTGCACCCAAGAGTTCACGAAATCTGCTTGGTGTGTCTGCCTAGGAATCATGACCAGGGGCTTTCCTTCTTATGTAGCTAGATGTTAAATGCATCTGGAATATGTAGCAAGCCCTAAAATGTTCACAGAGAGTTGCAGTTGAATGTTTTCTCTGCTCTTCAGAAGATGAACTGGAGTAGTTTTCATCTGTTTTCTCTGAGTTTCAAAGATCCATACAACAAAACATGATGGAGAAGGAGATACAAGGCAAGCAATTCCACAATGTTTCTTATTTTACTTTGCAACAGGCCACTGAATTTGCAAAGCCTTCCCTGCCACATCTCAGGGCATGAAGCCTGTGAGGGTCGTTGGAGTAGGGGGAGCGAGGAGAATTGGGTAAAGTGGTAATAAATCTTATTTTAATTTTTTTTTTAATTTATTAAATTTAATGCAGTGACATTGATAAATCAGGGTACATATGTTGAGAGAAAACATGTCTAGATTATTTTGACATTTGATTGTGCTGTATACCCCTCCCGCAAAGTTAAATTGTCTTCTGTCACCTTCTATCTGGTTTTCTTTGTGCCCCTCCCCTCCCCCAACCCCTCTCTACTTCTTCACTCCCTCCCCCCTCCCCCCATCCCCCACCACTGTTGCCATCACATTCTTGTTCATGTCTCTGAGTCTCATTTTTATGTCCCTTCTATGTATGGATTCATATAGTTCTTAGTTTTTGTTCTGATTTACTTATTTCACTCCGTATAATGTTATAAAGGTCCATCCATGTTATTGTAAAGGATCTGATGTCATCATTTCTTATGGCTGAGTAGTACTCCATAGTATATATGTACCAAAGCTTTTTAATCCACTCGTCCTCTGACGGACACTTGGGTTGTTTCCAGATCTTTGCTATTGTGAACAATGCTGCCACAAACATGGGGGTGCATTTCTCCTTTTCAAGCCATTCTATGGTGTCTTTGGGATATATTCCTAAAAGTGGGATAGCTGGGTCAAAAGGCAGTTCGATTTTCAGTTTTTTGAGGAATCTCCATACTGTTTTCCACAGAGGCTGCACCAGTCTGCATTCCCACCAGCAGTGCAGGAGGGTTCCCTTTTCTCCACATCCTCGCCAGCACTTATTCTGTGTTGTTTTGTTGATGAGCGCCATTCTGACTGGTGTGAGGTGATATCTCATTGTGGTTTTAATTTGCATTTCTCTAATGATTAGTGATGTTGAACATTTTTTCATATGCCTGTTGGCCATCTGTATGTCCTCTTTGGAGAAGTGTCTATTCATCTCTTTTGCCCATTTTTGGATTGGATTGTTTGTCTTCCTGGTGTTGAGATTTACGAGTTCTTTATAAATTTTGGTTATTAACCCCTTATCAGACGTATTGTCAAATATGTTCTCCCATTGTGTAGTTTGTCTTTTTATTCTGTTCTTGTTGTTTTTAGCTGTGCAAAAGCTTTTTAGTTTGATATACTCCCATTTGTTTATCCTGTCTTTTATTTCACTTCCCCATGGAGATAAATCAGCAAATATATTGCTCCGAGAGATGTCGGAGAGCTTACTGCCCATGTTTTCTTCTAAGATGCTTATGGTATCACGGCCTACATTTAAGTCTTTTATCCATTTTGAGTTTATTTTTGTGAGTGCTGTAAGCTGGTGATGTAGTTGCATTTTTTTGCAGGTAGCTGTCCAATTTTCCCAACACCATTTGTTAAAGAGGCTGTCTTTACTCCATTGTATTTCCTTGCCTCCTTTGTCAAATATCAGTTGTCCATAGAACTGTGGGTTTATTTCTGGGTTCTCTGCTCTGTTCCATTGATCTATATGCCTGTTCTTATGCCAGTATCAAGCTGTTTTGAGTAGAAAAAATGACCTTGTAGTATAACTTGATATCAGGAAGTGTGATACCTCCCACTTTATTCTTCTTTTTTAAGATTGCTGAGGCTATTCGTGTTCTCTTTTGGTTCCATATAAATTTTTGGAATATGTGTTCTATATCTTTGAAGTATGTCATTGGTATTTTAATTGGTATTGCATTGAATTTATAGATTGCTTTGGGTAATATAGACATTTTAATGATGTTTATTCTTCCTAACCATGAGCATGGTATATGCTTCCACTTGTTTGTATCTTCCTTGATTTCTTTTATCAATGCTTTGTAATTTTCCGAGTACAAGTCTTTAGTCTCCTTGGTTAAGTTTATTCCTAGGTACTTTATTTTTTTGGTTGTAATTGTGAAGGGGATTGTTTCCTTAATTTCTCTTTCTGACTGTTCATTGTTGGTGTATAAAAATGCCTCTGATTTCTGAGTATTGATTTTATATCCTGCCACTTTGCTGAATTCATTTATCAGGTCCAGTAGCTTTTTGACTGAGACTTTAGGGTTTTCTATATACAATATCATATCATCTGCAAATAATGATAGTTTTACTTCTTCTTTTCCCACTTGAATTCCTTTTATTTCTTCTTCTTGTATGATAGCTGTGGCTAGGACTTCCAGGACCATGTTAAATAAGAGTGGTGAAAGGGGGCACCCTTGCCTTGTTCCTGATCTTAAGGGTATTGCTTTTAATTTTTGCCCATTGAGTGTGATGTTGGCTGTGGGTTTTTCATAGATGGCTTTTATCATGTTGAGGTATGTTCCCTGTATTCCCACTTTGCTGAGAGTTTTGATCATGAATGGGTGCTGGATTTTATCAAATGCTTTTTCTGCATCTATTGGAATTATCATATGGTTTTTCTCCTTCTTTTTGTTTATGTGATGAATCACATTGATTGATTTACAAATATTGTACCATCCTTGTCTCCCCAGAATAAATCCCACTTGATCATGGTGTATAATTTTTTTCATATATTCTTGGATCCGGTTTGCTAATATTTTGTTGAAGATTTTAGCATCTATATTCATCAGAGATATTGGCCTATAATTTTCTTTCTTTGTGTTGTCTTTGCCTGGTTTTGGAATCAGAATTATGCTCGCCTCATAAAAGGAGCTTGGAAGTCTTCCTTCCTCTTGAATTTTTTGAAATAGTTTGAGAAGGATAGGAGTTAGTGCTTCTTTGAATATTTGGTAGAATTCTGTTGTGAAGCCATCGGGCCCTGGACTTTTCTTTGTTGGGAGTTTTTTGATAACTGTTTCGATCTCCTTTGTTGTGATCATTCTGTTTAGGTTTTCTGATTCTTCCAGATTGATTTTTGGAAGATTGTATGTTTCAAGGAATTTGTCCATTTCATCTAGGTTGTCTAGTTTTTTGGCATACAGTTCTTCATAGTATTTTCTTACAATATTTTGTATTTCTGTTGTGTCAGTTGTTATTTCTCCTCTCTCATTTCTAATTTTATTTATTTGAGTCCTCTCTCTCTTTTTCTTGGTGAGTCTAGTTAAAGGTTCATCAATCTTGTTTACCTTTTCAAAGAACCAGCTCCTAGTTTCATTGATCTTCTGTATTGTTTCTTTAGCCTCTATGTCATTTATTTCTGCTCTGATCTTTATTATTTCCTTCCTTCTACTACATTTGGGCTTTACTTGCTGTTCTTTTTCTAGTTCTTTTAGATGCAGGGTTAAGTTGTTTATTTGAGCTTTTTCTAGCTTCTGAAAGTGTGCCTGTAGTGCTATGAACTTCCCTCTCAGCACTGCTTTCGCTGTGTCCCATAAATTTTGAGTTCTTGTATGCTCGTTGTCATTCGTTTCTAGGAATTTTTTATTTCTTCTTTGATCTCATTCTTAATCCATTCATTATTTAACAACCTGCTATTTAGTTTCCATGTGTTTGACAATTTTTCAGCTGTTCTGTTGTGATTCATTTCTAATTTCATGCCGTTGTGATCGGAGAAAGTGCTTGATATGATTTCAGTCTTCTTAAATTTGTTGAGAGCACTTTTGTGCCCTAACATGTGGTCTATCCTAGAGAATGTACCATGAGCACTTGAAAAGAATGTATATTCTGCTGCTTTAGGGTGAAAGGTTCTGAAGATATCTATTAAATCGAGTTGATCTAGTGTTTCCAATAAGTCTGCTGTTTCTTTGTTAATTTTCTTTCTTTAGGATCTATCTAGTGATGTTAGTGGGGTATTGAAATCCCCTACTATTATAGTATTGCTGTTGATCTCGCCCTTTAAATCCATCAAAGTATGCTTTATATATTTAGGTGCTCCTATATTAGGTGCATAGATATTTATAATAGGTATATCTTCCTGTTGGATTACTCCCTTTATCATTATGTAGTGGCCTTTTTTATCTTTTACTATATCCTTTGTTTTAAAGTTCAATTTGTATGATATAAGTATTGCTACCCCAGCTTTTTTTTCATTTCCGATTGCATGAAACGTTTTTTTTCCATCCTTTTACCTTCAATCTATGTGTGTCTTTTGTTCTAAGGTGTGTCTATTGTAGACAACATATGTATGGGTCCTGTTTTCTTATCCTCGCAGCTACCCTATGTCTTTTGATTGGATCATTTAATCCATTTACATTTAAGGTTATTATTGATATGTAGTTGTTTATTGCCATTTTATTCTTTAAAGGTGTATTCCTTTTTTTGCTGTATTCTTTTCCCACTTTGATCTGTTTACAACAGGCCCCTTAACATTTCCTGCAGCATTGGTTTGGTTGTAATGAATTCCTTGAGTTGTTTTTTGTCTGGGAAGCATTTTATTTCTCCTTTGATTTTAAATGATAGCCTTGCTAGATAAAGTAGTCTTGGTTGTAGGTTCTTGTTCTGCATTACTTTGAATACTTCTTGCCATTCCCTTCTGGCCTCAAGTGTTTCTGTTGAGAAGTCAGATGTCATATTTTTTTTTTAATTATAATTTTATTTTTTTAATGGGGCGACATCATTAAATCAGGTTACATATATTCAAAGATCAACAAGTCCAGGTTATCTTGTCTTTCAATTATGTTGCATACCCATCACCCAAAGTCAGATTGTCCTCTGTCACCTTCTATCTTGTTTTCTTTGTGCCCCTCCCCCTCCCCCTTTCCCTCTCCCTTTCCCCCCTCCCCCCGTAACCACCACACTCTTATCAATGTCTCTTAGTTTCACTTTTATGTCTTACCTACGTATGGAATAATGCAGTTCCTGGTTTTTTCTGATTTACTTATTTCACTTCGTATAATGTTATCAAGATCCCACCATTTTGCTGTAAATGATCTGATGTCATCATTTCTTATGGCTGAGTAGTATTCCATAGTGTATATGTGACACATCTTCTTTATCCAGTTGTCTATTGATGGGCTTTTTCGTTGTTTCCATGTCCTGGCCACTGTGAACAATGCTGCAATAAACATGGGGCTGCATTTGTCTTTACGTATCAATGTTTCTGAGTTTTGGGGGTATATACCAAGTAGAGGGATTGCTGGGTCATAAGGTAGTTCTATTTTCAGTTTTTTGAGGAACCACCATACTTTCTTCCATAATGGTTGTACTACTTTACATTCCCACCAACAGTGTATGAGGGTTCCTTTTTCTCCACAGCCTCTCCAACATTTGCTATTACCTGTCTTCTTAATAATAGCTAATCTAACAGGTGTGAGGTGGTATCTCATTGCAGTTTTGAATTGCATTTCTCTAATAACTAAAGAAGATGAGCATCTTTTCATATATCTGTTGGCCATTTGTACTTCCTCCTGGGAGAAGTGTCTGTTCATGTCCTCTTCCCATTTTTTTATTGGATTATTTGTTTGTTTGTTGTTGAGTTTTATGAGTTCTTTGTATATTTTGGATATTAGGCCCTTATCTGAGCTGTTGTTTGAAAAGATCATTTCCCATTTAGTTGGCTTTCTGTTTATTTTGTTATCAGTTTCTCTTGCTGAGCAAAAACTTCTTAGTCTGATGTAGTCCCATTCATTAATTTTTGCCTTCACTTCTCTTGCCATTGGAGTCAAATTCATAAAATGTTCTTTAAAACCCAGGTCCATGAGTTTAGTACCTATGTCTTCTTCTATGTACTTTATTGTTTTAGGTCTTAGGTTTAGATCTTTGATCCATTTTGAGTTAATTTTTGTACAGGGGGACAAACTGTAGTCCAGTTTCATTCTTTTGCATGTGGCTTTCCAGTTTTCCCGGCACCATTTATTGAAGAGGCTTTCTTTTCTCCATTGTGTGTTCTTTATCAAAAATTATTTGACTATATATATGTGGTTTTATTTCTGGACTTTCTATTCTGTTCCATTGGTCTGAGTGTCTATTTTTCTGCCAATACCATACTGCTTTGATTGTCGTGGCCCTATAATAGAGTTTGAAGTCAGGTATTGTAATGCCCCCAGCTTCATTCTTTTTCTTTAGGATTGCTTTGGCTATTCGGGGTTTTTTATAGTTCCATATAAATCTGATGATTTTTTGCTCTATTTCTTTAAAAAACGTCATAGGAAGTTTGATGGGAATTGTGTTAAATTTGTATATTGCTTTGGGTAATATAGCCATCTTGATTATATTTATTCTTCCTAGCCAAGAACAAGGTATATTCTTCCATCTCATTATATCTTTTTCGGTTTCCCTTAACAATGGTTTATAGTTTTCATTATATAAGTCCTTTACATTCTTTGTTATGTTTATTCCTAAGTATTTTATTTTTTTTGTTGCAATCGTGAAGAGGATTATTCTTTTGAGTTCGTTCTCAGTTGTTTCATTGTTGGTATATAGAAAGGCTATTGACTACTGTATGTTAATTTTGTATCCTGCGACCTTACTGTATTGGCTTATTGTTTCTAGTAGTCTTTTTGTGGATTCTTTGGGGTTTTCGATGTATAGGATCATATCATCTGCAAAAAGTGATACCTTTACTGCTTCTTTTCCGATATGGATGCCTTTTATTTCTTTGTCTTGTCTGATTGCTCTGGCTAGGACCTCTAGTACCACATTAAATAAGAGTGGAGAGAGTGGACAACCCTGTCTTGTTCCTGATTTAAGGGGGAAAGCCTTCAGTTTAGTGCCATTTAATATGATGTTAGCTGATGGTTTATCATATATGACCTTTATCATGTTGAGATATTTTCCTTCTATACCCATTTTGTTGAGAGTCTTAAACATAAAATTGTGTTGTATTTTATCGAAAACCTTTTCTGCGTCTATTGATAAGATCATGTGGTTTTTGTTCTTTGTTTTGTTGATATGGTGTATTACGTTAACCGTTTTACGTATGTTGAACCATCCTTGAGATTCTGGGATGAATCCCACTTGATCATGATGTATTATTTTTTTAATATGTTGTATTCGATTTGCTAGTATTTTATTTAGTATTTTAGCA
This sequence comes from Saccopteryx leptura, assembly GCF_036850995.1. Lineage (NCBI taxonomy): Eukaryota > Metazoa > Chordata > Mammalia > Chiroptera > Emballonuridae > Saccopteryx > Saccopteryx leptura. The sequence goes on from NC_089504.1 coordinate 191,499,785, forward strand.
TCTGTATTCATTAGAGATATTGGTCTGTAGTTTTCTTTTTTTGTGCCATCCTTGCCTGGTTTTGGTATGAGGGTTATGTTGGCCTCATAAAATGTGTTTGGAAGTATTGCTTCTTCTTCAATTTTTTGGAAGACTTTCAGTAGAATAGGAACCAAGTCTTCTTTGAATGTTTGATAAAATTCGCTGGTATAGCCGTCAGGGCCTGGACTTTTATTTTTGGGGAGGTTTTTAATGGTTTTTTCTATTTCTTCTCTACTAATAGGTCTGTTTAGGCTTTCTGCTTCTTCTTGACTCAGTCTAGGAAGGTTGTATTTTTCTAGGAATTTATCCATTTCTTCTAGATTGTTGAATTTAGTGGCATAAAGTTTTTCATAGTATTCTACAATAATTCTTTGTATATCTACGGTGTCCATGGTGGTTTCTCCTCTTTCATTTTGGATTTTGTTTAAATGGATTCTTTCTCTTTTTTTCTTGGTTAGTCTTGCCAAGGGTTTGTCAATTTTATTGATCTTTTCAAAGAACCATCTCTTTGTTCTATTAATTTTTTCAATAGTTTTACTGTTCTCTATTTCATTTATTTCTGCTCTGATTTTTATTATCTCCTTTCTTCGGCTAGTTTTGGGTTGTTTTTGTTCTTCTTTTTCGAGTTCCTTAAGGTGTGAAGTTAAGTGGTTCACTTGGGCTCTCTCTTGTTTGTTCATATATGCCTGAAGTGATATGAACTTCCCTCTTATCAGTGCTTTTGCTGCATCCCATAGATTCTGATATGTCGTATTGTCATTTCCATTAGTCTGTATATATCTTTTGATCTCTGCACTTATTTCTTCTTTGACCCATTCATTTTTTAAAAGTATGTTATTTAGTTTGCACATTTTTGAGGGATTTTTTTCCTCCTTTTTGCCGTTGAATTCTAGTTTCAAGGCTTTATGATCAGAAAATATGCTTGGTACAACTTCGATTTTTCTGAATTTGCTGATGTTGTTTTTGTGGCCCAACATATGGTCAATTCTTGAGAATGATCCATGTACACTGGAGAAAAATGTATACTCAGTCACTTTGGGATGAAATGTCCTGTAGATGTCTATTATATCCAGGTGCTCTAGTGTTTTGTTTAAGGCCACTATATCTTTGTTGATTCTCTGTTTGGATGACCGATCTAGAGCCGTCAGTGGTGTATTGAGGTCTCCAAGTATGATTGTATTTTTGTCAGTTTTTGTTTTAAGGTCAATAAGTAGCTGTCTTATATATTTTGGTGCTCCTTGGTTTGGTGCATATATATTAAGAATTGTTATGTCTTCTTGATTCAGTGTCCCCTTAGCCATTATGAAATGGCCATTTTTGTCCCTGAGTACTTTTGTTGTCTTGTAGTCAGCATTATCAGATATGAGTATTGCTACGCCTGCTTTTTTTTGGATGTTATTTGCTTGGAGTATTGTTTTCCAGCCTTACACTTTGAGTTTGTTTTTATCCTTGTTACTTAGATGAGTTTCCTGAAGGCTGCATACAGTTGGATTTTCTTTTTTAATCCATTCTGCTACTCTGTGTCTTTTTATTGGTGAGTTTAATTCGTTTACATTTAGTGTAATTATTGACACTTGTGAGTTCCCTATTGCCATTTTATAGATTGCTTTCTGTTAGTTTTGTGTCTTGTTTGATCCTTCTCTTTCATATTTTTATCTTTTGTTTTTATTTGGTTGTATTCCATTCATCTTTCCACTGTTGCTATCTTTTTTATGTCATGTGCTTCTGTGGTGGTTTTTTCAATGGTGGTTACCTTTAGCTAATGAAAAGGGTTCCTACCCTGTTCATTGTAGCGCACTATTTTGTGAGTACTTTTGCACTCCATCATTCTTTGCTACTGTTAATCTCCATCCTCTCCCCCCTTTCTTTTTGTTGTTGTCACAGTTTAAATTTGGTTTTATTGTGTTCTTCTTGGAGCTTTTACTTGTGGCTTTATTTTTTTTTGTTCTTTGTATCTGATTGGAGAACCCCCTTTAGTAATTCCTGGAGTGGGGGTTTTCTGATGATAAATTCCCTCATCTTTTCTGTATCTGTGAATGTTTTTATTTCTCCTTCATATTTGAAGGATAGCTTTGATGGGTATAGTATTCGTGGCTGAAAGTTCCTCTCTTTCAGGACTTTAAATATTGGGGTCCACTCTCTTCTAGCTTGTATGGTTTCTGCTGAGAAATCTGATGATAAACTAATGGGCCTTCCTTTATATGTTGTATTCTTCTTTTCCCTGGCTGCCTTTAGAATTTTTTCTTTGCCATTGGTTTGTGCCAATTTCATTATGATGTGCCTTGGAGTAGGTTTGTTGGGGTTAAGAAAATTCGGAATTCTGTTTGCTTCATGAATTTGAGGCTTTAGTTCTTTCAACAGGCTTGGGAAGTTCTCATCTATTATTTGTTTGAGTATGTTCTCCATTCCATTTTCTCTCTCTTCTCCCTCTGATATACCTATTATTCTTATGTTATTCTTTCTGATGGAGTCAGATAATTCTTGTAGGGCTATCTCATTTTTTTTAATTTTTGAGTGTCTTTCTTCCTCTCTCTGTTGTGCCTCAAGTTGCTTGTCTTCTATTTCACTAATCCTCTCTTCTATCTGGCCTGTTCTATTAGCCAAGCTTCTTACATCATTTTTCAGCTCATGAATTGAGTTTTTCATCTCTGTTTGATTTGTTTTTATAGTTTCAATTTCCTTGGACATATATTCTTTGTGTTCATTGAGTTGTTTTCTGAGCTCCCTAAATTGCCTTTCTGTGTTTTCTTGTATATCTCTGAGTATTTTTAGGATTTCTATCTTGAATTCTCTGTCATTTAACTCCAAGGTTTCCAATACATTAAATTTTTTCTCCATAGATTTTTCCTCTTCTATCTGTGTTACCTCTCTTTCTTTTGTATCCATGATATTCGATTTTCTCTTCCTTAATGGCATCTGAGGGTGGTTTTGTTGATAGTATTAATGAGATTTAATAAAAAATAAAAAGTTAAAAAAATAAAAAATTGAAAAAGTTTTTTTAAAAAAAAAATTAATAATGAAATAAGGAAAAATAAAATAAAATAAAAATTAAAAAAAAAAGGAAATTATTCCCCCCTCCTTTTTTTCTCTCCTCTCCTCTCCCTTCTTTCTTGAGAAAATCTTGTGGTGAACTGTGAATTATATTGTATTTAATAGAACAAACAATGCCTGTAATGGAGGGCATGAATTGGGGAAAAGTAATAAAGGGGCAAGAAAAAAAATAATTAAAAAAAAGGGGGTGGGGGTATGGACCCACAAAAAGCAAATAATGAAAAAATTTGGATCAAGAATAAAATGATTTGCGTTTAGGTGTTGGTTGACTAAGAGTTATGATGAGAGGAGTAAGAGGGAAACAGGAAAATGGGGGGACAAATTAAAAAATTACTATTGTATTTAGTGGAACAAGAGCTTGATAAAATGGAGAACCAGGGATGGGAGCACTGCTAGTGAGTTTAAAACGTGAAGTAAAAACCCCCCAAAATGCCACAAACATAAGTTTGAGTCCCAGATAAAATACTTTGTTTGTTATTGAGGTTTGAATGAGAGGAGATGTAAAGGAAAAAGGAAGAAACTAATATAGAGGGAGAAAAGAAGAGAGAGAGAGAAAAAAAAGAAGGAACCACTAAAAGAAGAAAAAAGAAAAAAGAGGAGAGAGAGAGAGAGAGAGAGAGAGAGAGAGAGAGTTAAGGGTTTTGGAGTGCAACCCTCATAGAGAGAAAGGAAGAGGAAAGAAAAGATAATGGGAGATGTAACACTTATGGGTAGTGTAGTTCAAGGAGAGGAGAGAGTAAGACCGGTAGGGAGTTAAACAACCAAATTGGAGGAGGAAAAAAAAAAAATAAAAAAGAAAAAAAAAATCAAGGATGAAGATAAGAGAAACAAATGAACAAATATAATAAAATGGGATAGGTTATAAAGTCTGCGGATTATTCTGATTTTGAGAGGTTATCTTCTTGCTTTTTCTTTTCTCTCCCTCTTCCTGGTCGGTGACTCTGTACCCCGGGTTCTGCCCCTTTGGCATGCTCAGGTAGAGGTTTGCAGTTGATAAGTCTCTATGGCGATGTCATGTATTGTGCTTCAGTCTCATTGGCAGTGAAGGCTCATTAGCGTTTATAGGCTCCGACAGTGAGAGAGTCCGTGTTCCAGGAGCCTCTCTCCTAGTCTTTCCTTCCTCAACCAGCAGCCTTATAATCCAGCTATGGGGTTGCTGCTGCCTCTGCCTGGATAGTAAGAGGCTCAAAGAGCGGGCAACTCCCCACTCTTATTTCCACTCAGCACAGGGCTCTGGGTAAGGCTCAGTCAGTCAGAGCTGCTAGCATAATCAGCCGGGGCTTTCGCCTACTCAAAGACCTCTGGCTCTGTCACTCTGTCTGGTAACAGGTAACACGGGCGGGTCTGCGTGCGCAGACCAGGATGTTAGACTGGAAGTCTCGCCCTCTGAGTGAAACCCCTCGCCCGCACTGAAAAGTTCCAATGTTGGAATTGGCTCTCGCTCGTCTCGTGTGCCGCTCTTTCAAGGGACTGGGGCGGCCCGTGACTCCGCCCTCGGCCCACACAAAGGCCCCCGACTGTGCCCCTCCGTGGGACAGCACGGGCTCCCACTCCGGAGGTGCTGGGAGGAGTCTCCTTCCCACTCTCCGTGCGCGCAGACCAGGATGTGAGGCCGGAGTCTCGCCCTCTGAGTGAAACCTCCCGCCCGCACTGAAAAGTTCCAGTGTTGGAATTAGCTCTCGCTTCCTCCCCGTGTGCGGCTCTCCCAGGGCGCTGGGGAAGCCCGGAGGCTTTCGGCCCACACAAAGGCCTCTGACTCTGCCTCTCTGTGGAGTAACACGGGCGCACCCTCCGGGGCTTTGGAAGGAATCTCTCGCCCACTATGCGCCTACCAGGGGATCAGGTAAAATAGCTGCGCCGCTTGTCTTTCTTTTCTGGGTTTGGCGCAAGTGTTAGCTGTATTGCCCTGGTTGTCTCAGGAACAGTTTTTCCTTGGCTTAGATCTCCGTGCCACAGCCTGGTTCGGCCGTTTGTGCCGCGACCTGGATCTATTCACCCCCTTTGCCCGCCTTAGTTTCTATATTCTCAGTTTCCAGTGAAAATCGCCCTGTTTAGGTTAGTGAGGAAGGCGGAGCATTTCTTACTCCCTATTTCCTTCGGGGTTTGGTTATATATTTAGCCAATTTTTCACTCGATCATACCTTTGGGTGTATTGCAAAACATCTGGAGGCACCAAGGATAGGTTTTTCTGTTTCTGGTTGAAGATCTTGTTGAGGTTTGGGGGAGATTTATCGGTATCGCTTCCTACTCCGCCATTACTCTCCAGATGTCATCTTTATGGGGGCTCCTTTGTAGGTGATAACTTTTTTTTCTCTTGCAGCTTTTAATATTTTCTCTTTATCGCTTAGCTTTGGTATTTTAATTATGATGTGTCTTGGTGTAGGTGTCTTTGGGTTTCTCTTTAATGGAGTCCTCTGTGCTTCTTGGATTTGTGAGAGTTTCTCTTGCATTAATTTAGGGAAGTTTTCAGCTATGATATGATTGAACAAAGTCTCTATCCCTTGTTCTTTTTCTTCTTCTTCAGGAACCCCTATGATGTGGGTGTTATTTCTCTTCATGTTGTCACAGAGCTCTCTAAGAGTTTCCTCTGACATTTTGAGTCTCTTTTCTCTTTTCGTCTCTGCTTTCATGCCTTCATTCCAGTTGTCTTCTAACTCGCTGATTCGATCCTCTGCTCTATCTATCCTTTTTTTAATTCCTTCCATTGTGGTCTTTATTTCTGACATTGTATTTGTCATCTCCAACTGATTCTTTTTTATACTTGCTATTTCTTTATTTAGGTTTTCATACTGACCCTCCATTGTTGTTCTAAGATCCCTAAGCATCCTTACAATCATTATTTTGAACTCTGCATCTGGAAGTTTGATTATTTCCATATCACTCAGTTCATCTCTCGAAGGTGTCTCTTGTGGTTTCATTTGGATTGCACTCCTTTGTCTTCTTATCCTCTTTTTTGGATGTTTTATTTGTAGAGTTGGTTGAGTCTAGGCTTGGTGTTATCTGCCTCCAGTTTTCAGTTGTGTTATTTCTAGGTCTTCTTGGGTTGGTATCAGCTGTTATCTGTAATCCACTTTTGGATTTGGACAGCTTTGAAGTCTTGATTTGTTTGTTTTCTTAACAGGTGATAGTCTTGTTTACTGATCTCAGCAGGGGGCTTCCTTGAAACTGTATCCAGGAATGCGATGGGTGTAACCTGAGACTGAAGGCCTCTTTAGCCAGCCAGCTAAGCTCACTGGGGGCAGGGTGTTTTCTCAGCTTCAGTAGGGGGAGGTGTATCTCAGATCTCCATGGAGACCTGAGTTACTGCCCCTCCTCCCCACTTCTTGTTTTCAGCTGTGCCTTGTTGTGCTTATTGGAGCTGGAGAGATGTCTGGAGATCTCTGATCCGGAAGCACTTCAGCTCTGTTTTGTGAAAGGTTCCGTCCCTCCCTCAGCTATGACCACCTCCAGCATGGATGAGTCAGCCCTTTTAGCTCGTCTCTTGCATTCCTTAGCCCCTCACAGTCTGTCCCTCTCCCTGTCCTCTCCACCTGGGAGATAAGCTGGTCCTTTCAGCGCACCTCGCTCCCTGGTTGCCAGGCAAGTGGCTGTGAGCAGTAGTTTCTGCTCCCCTCCCTCCAAGATCCTCTCTGGTCTCTCCGCCCCACCCCCTCTCCATTCCGGCAAGCAGAGGAGGTTCAGGGGCTCCCTACCAGGACTCCTGTGGTTTCTTCTTTGCTCCTTGGTTTTTGAGAGCCGTTCTTGCAGTTCAGAGTTGGTTTCTCATGCTGATTTTTCCTAAATTGATTTGTATTCCAGTTTGGTGGTGAGAGCTGGGCATCTGTACATCCTCCTACTCCGCTGCCATCTTTTTCTCTATTTCTTTTTAATTTTCTTATTTTAAATTTTAGCTTTGTCCCAGAAACTGAGCCTACATCAACCCAAAAAAGCAAAGAATTCTTGTCCTTCTTAAAAAAAAAAAATCTCTAAAGTATTTTTTTAACCAAACCATGTAAAACCACAACCTATCCAAAATGAATCATAGGAAACCCACAGTTCTCAGCATTTATTTTAAAACAACACATTTATTCATATTATGGAAAATCATAAATAGCATATATAAGTTTTAAATCCAGGTGTTAAAAGATAAGTTGTCTTCTGTCTAATTCCAAAGAAATGTTGAGGGCTATTTATTTTTTAAGATCAGCATTATTTGGTGGCAACTTTTAACATTTTCCTTTACTGGTGAAAGATGGTGTTCATCTTACGCTGACTAAGGCAAACTCAGGGCAAGCTTGCTGATTCTCTCCAAGGTAGAGTCAGGAACACTTGTTAGCAAACACTTTTCCTTGTCAGAGGCTAATTAGTTTGAAGCATGGTTTTAATCAAATGCCTTCTAAAGAAACTGCAATGTATTTCCTTAAATGTTCCTCTGCAAAAATCTATTTCTAAGAGCACATTTGATCCTACATAATATTCTCTCATTTGTGTGAGGGCTGTTGTCCTTTTGTAAAATTTTCTTCTGCTGATTTCTACAGATATATCTGACCTTCTGCAAGGGGTACAGGAGCCGAGGTTCTGATGTGACTCCTACAGTGTGGGCAGGTCCACACATGCAGTGCAGAGTTTTCTGGCTCTGAAACATGTGTGAGCACATAAATCTCTTTACTTTTTGGTCTCAGGATCAGTGGATTTATTGGGATGGTGCTGACATAAAAAAGTGAGACAAAACATCTGAGTCTAACAGCTGCACAAAATTTGGACTCATGTAAACTTGTCTGACATCACACATTCTGCATGAGTTCCATGAATATTCTCCATATGGTTTATGGCATGATGAGCTCCAGAGCTGAGGAAATGAAGCCAGGAAGCCTATGCCATTTGCAGAATGGAATTGGCTTTGGGTAATGTCTCATTCTCAAAGAACTAGTCAGGTTCACCAGGGACAAGAAGCTATGTTGGGCATGGTACCAGCAACCAGCTTTATGTTGGGGATTTCCCCCCCCCCTCCCCGAAGAGCTAGGAGAGAGATCTCACAATGTTATTTGTCTTATTCCATAAAAAAATAGATGTAGAAATGTAAAGGAATTGCTGAGACCAGTTTACTCCCTCTTGGCTATCAGGAGAAGGCAGGTAGAAAGGGAAAAAGAGGCAGACATAACAGCTCAATACAAAATCCTAAAAAGACACAACTGTCATTTGCTGGGACTCTGGAGTTATGCCCAGAGCACCTGGTCCATTGATCACATCAACAACACCCCACACTGACCCACAGCTATAAACAAAAGCCACAAGTGTTCTTCTGCTAAAGACAGGGGCTAAGGCATTTGGCATGTAGTTCTGTGTTGCTGACAGGCTGTATGTGTGGCCTAGAAAAATTCTATTCTTATTTAATTTTTTAAAAAAGACTCAAAGTCACTTGTTTATCTGTTGGCTGACTAACCATACAGAGGAAGACTTTGGAAAATATTTAGTGGCAGCTCAGCATAATGCTGGATTTCTTACCTTGCCATCAGTTGCTAAAATAAGAGAATACACACTAAAAGTGTAGCATTCAAAAATTAGTAAATGAATATAAGAGGTTGGGACCCCCTCTTATTTTGAAGCAAAACCTATTGGCTGTATGTGACATTGCATCCTAGCTCTGTTAGATACAGGCAGAAAAAGATGTACCAAAGCTAAATTTCCAGAGTTGCCAATGTGGAAGCAGAGGATCTTTGGACACAAGTGCGTGTTTCCATCATCTAAGGAAGGGATGGAAGAAAATAAAAGTAGAAATAGGAGATAGATTAGGAGAGGAATGAACGTTCTCAAAGTAATATAAAGCATTTCAAACTACAAAAAAAAACAAAACAGGACTACATAGCTATTTTTTCCCCAATGAAACATATCTTGAATTTTCTCAAAATAAATCATTAGCAGAACATTAATAGCATATCACTTTTTACATTATATCATATTTACATTAATAGCATATCACTTTATAAACAATTTTACTAAAACTTATTCACTTTGTAAAGTTGGAAACACCCATGATTTTAATTGATACTTGAGCTACATATAAGTAAAAGAGTAAGCTTAATAATAGAATTGTTGCAAATAGGAAAGATGGTGACAGAGTAAGCAGATGTTCCAAATGCCACCTCCCAGGACCAAATTGGATTACAACTTAATTTAAGAACAGTCATCTTGAGAAACCAACTTTGGACTAAACTAAGAGGAATCTGTGACCAAGGATCACAGAAGAAGCCACACCGAGACTGTAGGAAGGGCAGAGATGTGGAAAGGGCTGCCCTGCTCCCAGGAGTGAGTGGCGCTGAGGGTCAGAGGGACTCTCACTGAGGGGAGGTTTGCCCTGAGAAGTGTGGGTCTTCGGCCCCAGGCCCGGAGCTCCAGCCTAGAGGCCCAGAGCCTAGAAGAGGCGCCCACACAGCATTTAGCTGTGAAAAGAGCCAGGTTTCTGTCTGCAAGAAAGAGAGCTCTGTCGCAGACTCTGTTTTAAAGGGCCTGTGCAGAAAACCTTGTTCACAGCCACTTACTCAGGGCTCTGGTGGGGGAGAGCTGAGAGGGCTGAAGTTGTGTGAGGAGAGTGTAAAGTTGGAGGCCCAGGGAGAGACACTGTGGTGGACAGCAACTGGGACCCCTGTGCTGACTCATTCTCTAGTACTGCAGTCACCATCTTTCTTGGGTGGAACAATGTCCTCTGAGTGTCATCAGCCTGGGGAAAAGCAATTGCTCCACCCTTGGGAATCTCTCCTACCCATCATGGCAATGGATCGTTCTAAAAGGCCAGGAAGCAGGGGGCACGTCTGTGACTCCATTTTCTGGTGTTGAGACCGGAGCTCCCCCCCACACTCACTCTCCTGAGACTATGACTGGTGCTTCCACCTCACAACAGACTCAGTTGAAACTGTGGGCAAGCAGACCACACCTCTGGATCTCAGAGGCCACACCCACCAGACTCCCTGGGCCTCACCTTACTGAGGTCTGTGAGAAATATCTGGACAGACTGACAACTGGGGCCAAGGGAAGGAGCCACACCCATCACCCTTTCTAATCCCTGAATTGTGCAGGCTATTGCAGAGGTTTTTTCAGTGGCTGAGCCAAATAAGCAGCTAGCATACAAGCTGCAAAAGGCAAGACTCAGGGAAACTTGGCCATTTGAGCAGACCAGAATGGACCAGAGTGGGTAGAAGCCAGCCTAGGAGTGCAGCTTGGTATTTCTATGTACACCTGGGCCAAGCAGAGGCAGCCACAAACTCTGGATTGCTTGTAGCTCCAAGGAGGTTGCTGAGGGACAGTCATGGGCAGTGTCTTCCACTGGTCTGCGCCGGGTTCCTGCTTGGGGGGCCCAAGGCTGGCACATCCAGGATCCAGCTGCAGAAAGCATCAGTTCAGGATGTAACAACCGTTGTTAGAGTGGTATCCTAACAAAAATCTCCTCACACCCAGCCCAGCTGAGGCGAGTTCCACTCTCTGTGATCAGCACCGGCATAGCCGCTCATGTGCGTTGGATAGGGTGGAGCTTCACAGTCAGCCAGCCTAGGCACTGGATATTCTGTTCTGCTAGCCTAGATACCACAGTGGGAAGAAAGAGAAACTTGGAGCATGGACATTTAAAGTGCGGGTTCCTGTGATTTTATTGTTTGATCTGGTCGAGGGACCTAGCCATCTTGGGAGGGACACAGTCAGTCCCAGGAGAGGACTCTCTCAGTCTTCCTCCCTGAAAATGGGGTCTCAACAGCTAAAAGAACTTCTGCAGAGGGACTGTTGGCCATACTTGGTCTGAATCTACTTCTCTCATTGTTGTGGAGAAATAAAATTTGAGTATTCAGCAGTGGCTGAGGTATTAAGCTCTGGAGTAGTGGCCACATACCCCATATTGGGGAGTCTCCTGACCAAGAGACTCCTAAAGTAAGGGGTCCCACAAACATAATATTCACAACCTCAGCTGCCCTAATCCACCAAGAGTACAACCTGTAGAGGGGTAGGTTGGGTGAGGCCAGTCTGAGCCCACACTAGACTCTTACTACAGAAGGCTGTGGGAAGACCAAACAGCTGCAAGAGGAGGAGCAGCTAAAAAGTGGAGACAAATCTTACAGAGCTTAGGGCTTTTACAGAGCTGTTGTCATATCTAAGAAGGAGGCAGCTGATCCTTATATAAAAGTTGGCCCCTCCCACAGTACCTCGACACAGAAAATGCAGATACAAGTAACAAAAAGTGTAGTAGCTGCAGACTGGTTACAAACAACAGCTGATGCCAACCCAAGAAGAACTAGAGCCAACACTACTGATAGTGGGTGACAGACAGCACCCACCCTAGACTCAACTACCTACACAAGCAGCACACTGAAAGGTTGAGTCTAGCAGGCACCAGACACAGTGAAGAATAAATATGCCTGACAGGACAGACATTGCACAGTGTGTAATATGCATGATCAAGGTTGACCCTTAGAGTCAGCCAGTCTAAAGGGATAAACATTCTCACAAAAGGCCAACTGCATCCAATACTCACATAAAACAAGATGGAAAATAAGTACCCTCAAGAACCATTCCTAGAATAAGGAAAACAAGAGGTCTGGAAGACAGTACCACTGAGCTCATCTTCTTCATAAAGACCTCACAAAAATTTCAAAGTCAGACAGTGCTACTTAATACACAGACAAAATTGGCAGATAGAAAAATGCAATTCAAATGAATCAACAAGAGAAATTCCCAGAAAAAGAACTGAATGAGATGGAAATAATAAAACTAACAGATGCAAGAGTTTAAAACAATGATTTTCAGGATGCTCAAGGATCTTACACCAACAGTGTGTGGAAATAATGAGCAACTAAATAGCAAGCATCAAAAAGAATATTGAGATCATAAAAAAGAATCAATCAGAAGTGACAAACACAGTATCAGATATTAAGACTGCACTAGAAGGAAGTAATAGCAGGCTGTATGAAGCAGAGGACTAAATCAGTGATTTAGAGGACAAGATAAACAAAAGCATAGAAGCAGAGCAGCAAAAAAAAAAAGAGGCTGAAAAATTCAGAGGAAACTCTAAGAGAGCTCTGTGACAACATGAAAAGAAACAACATCTGCATCATAGGGGTTCCTGAAGGAGAAGAGAATGAGCAAGGGATAGAGAATCTGATTGAAGAAATCATAGCTGAAAACTCCCCTAAATTGATGGAGGAAAAAGTCACACAACTTCAAGAAACACAGAGAGTCTCATTAAAGAGGACCTGAAGGAGGCGTACAGCAAGACACATTATAAAAAAATTGCCAAAGTTAAGAGACAAAGAAAAAATACTAAAAGCTGCAAAAGAAAAGCAATTAATAACCTACAGAGGAGCCTCCATAAGGATGACATCCAACTTCTCAGCAGAACACTTGAGGCCAGAAGGGAATGGCAAAAATATTCAAAGTGATCCAAAGCAAGACTTATTTATCCAGCAAAGCTATCATTTAAAATTGAAGGAGAAATAAAAAGCTTCCCAGACAAAAAAAAAAACAAAAAAACAAACAACTCAAGGAATTTATTACAATCTGCTGTAAAAAGAGAAAAGGGAAAAAATCGACAAAAACAGGATTGTACATTTAAAGAATAAAATGACAATAAACAATTACATATTAATAATAACCTTAAATGTAAATAGATTAAATACTCCAATCAAAAGACATAGGGCAGTTGCATGGATAAGAAAACAGGACCTATACATATGCTGTCTACAAGAGATTCCCCTCAGAACAAAAGATACACATAGACTAAAAATGAAGGGCTAGAACAAAGTATTTCATGCAAATGGAATTAAAAATAAAACTGGGGTAGCAATACTTGCATCTGACAAAATAGACTTAAAAACAAAAGTTATAGTGAGAAATAAAAATGTCACTACATAATGATAGAGGGAGCAATCCAACAGAAGGATATAACCATTGTAAATATCTATGTGCCTAATATAGGAGCACCTAAATATATAAAGCAGATTTTTGATGGACATAAAGGGTGAGATCAACAGCAACACTATAATAGTAGGGGATTTTAATACCCCACTAACATTAAGGGATAGATCCTCCAGATAGAATATTGACAAAGAAACAACAGCTTTAAATGACACACTGAATCAACTGGGTTTAATAGCTATCTTCAGAACCTTTCACCCCAAAGCAGCAGAATATACATTCTTTTAAAGTGCTCCTGGTACATTCTCTAGAATAGACCACATGTTAGGACACAGAAAAAGTCTCAATAAATTTAAGATTGAAATCATGTCAAGCATCTTCTCTGATCACAATGGCATGAAACTAGAAATCAACAATAAAAAACTGAAAAACATTCAAACATTTGTAGGCTAAACAGCATGTTATTAAATAACAAATAAGTTAACAATGAGATCAAGGAAGAAATAAAAAAATTTCTTAAAACAAATGAAAATGAACATACAACTCAAAATCTATGGGACACAGCAAAAGCAGTCCGAAGAGGGTAGTTCATAGCATTACAGGCTTACCTTAAGAAGCAAGAAAAAGCTCAAATATACAACTTAACCCTGCATGTAAAAGAGCTAGAAAAAAAACAACAAAGAATGCCCAGAGGCATTCTTTGAAATAATAAAGATCAGAGTTGAAATAAATAACATAGAACCTAAAAAATAATACAGAACATCAATGAAACCAAGAGCTGATTCTCTGAAATGGTAAACAAGATTGATGAAATTTTAACCAGGCTCATCAAGAGAAAAAGAGAGAGGAGTCAAATAAATAAAATTAGAAATGAAAGTGAAGAAGTAACAAATGACAACACAGAAATACAAAAGATTGTAAGAAAATACTATGAAGACATGTATGCCAAAAAACTGGATAACCTAAGGAAAATGGTTAAAGTCCTAGAAACACATAATCTTTCAAAACTCTATCTAGAAGAATCAGAAAACCTAAACAGACTGATTATGACAAATGAAATTGAAACAGTTATCAATATCTCTCAAGAAACAAAAGTCCTAGACCAGATGGCTTCACCAGCAAATTTTACCAAATATTCAAAGAAGAACTAATACCTATCTTTCTCAAGCTATTTCAAAATATTCAAGAGGAGGGAAGACTTCCAAGCTCCTTTTATGAGGCAAGCATAATCCTCATTCCAAAACCAGGTAAAGACACTACAAAGAAAGAAAACTATAGGCCAATGTCCCTGAAGAACTTAGATGCAAAAATTCTCAGCAAAATATTAGCAAACCAGATCCAGCAATACAAGAAAAAAAGTCATACATTATGAAAAAGTGGGATTTATTCTAGGGAACCAAAACTGGTACAATATTCACAAATCAGTCAATATGATTTATCACATAAACAAAAGGAAGGATAAAAATCACATGATAATATCAATAGATGCAGAAAAACCATTTTATAAAATCTAGCAACCATTTATGATCAAAACTCTGAGCAAAGTGGGAATACAGAGAATACACCTCAACGTGATAAAGGCCATCTATGATAAACCCACAGTCAACCTCATACTCAATGGGCAAAAATTAAAAGCAATTCCCTTAAGATCAGGAACAAGGCAGGGGTCCCCCCTTTCACCACTCTTATTCAACATAGTGCTGGAAGTCCTAGCCACAGCAATTAGACAAGGAGAAGAAATAAAAAGCATCCAAATTGGAAAAGAAGAAGTAAGAGTGTCATTATTTGCAGATGATATGATACTGTACATAGAAAACCCTGAAGTCTCAGTCAAAAAAACTACTGGACCTGTTAAATGAATTCAGCAAGGTGGCAGGATATAAAATCAATATTCAGAAAGTAGTGGCATTTTTATACACCAACAATGAACTGTCTGAAAGAGCAATTAAGAAAACAATCCCCTGCCTGACCTGTGGTGGGTGCACTGGATAAAGTGTCAACCTGGGAGCGCTGAGGTCGCCGGTTCAAAACCCTGGGCTTGCCTGGCCAAGCACATATGAGAGTTAATGCTTTCTGCTCCTCTTCCTTCTCTCTCTCTCTCTCTCTCTCTCTCTCTCTCTCTCTCTCTCTGTGTGTCTCTCAAAAAAATATCTGAATAAAGTTAAAAATAAAATATTTTTTAAAAAACAATCCCCTTCACTATTACAACAAAAAAATAAAGTACCTAGGAGTAAATTTAACCAAGAAGGTAAAGGACTTGAACTCAGAGAATTATAAAACATTGATAAAAGAAATCAAGAAAGAAACAAACAAGTGGAAGCATTTACCATGTTCATGGATAGGAAGAATAAATATCATTAAAATGTCTATGTTACCCAAAGCAATCTATAAATCCAATGCAATTACTATTAAAATACCAATGGCATACTTCACAGATATAGAACACATATTCCAAAAATTTATATGGAAACAAAAAGTACATGAATAGCCTCAGCAATCTTGAAAAAGAAGAATAAAGTGGGGGGTATCACACTTCCTGATATCAAATTATACTACAAGGCCATTGTATTCAAAACAGCTTGGTACTGACATAAGAACAGGCATACAGATCAATTGAACAGAACAGAGAACCCAGAAATAAAGCCATGGCTTTATGGTCAATTGTTATTTGACAAAGGAGCTAA
The DNA here is from genome assembly GCF_036850995.1 of Saccopteryx leptura. Classification (NCBI taxonomy): domain Eukaryota; kingdom Metazoa; phylum Chordata; class Mammalia; order Chiroptera; family Emballonuridae; genus Saccopteryx; species Saccopteryx leptura. The sequence continues at coordinate 191,515,414 of NC_089504.1, forward strand.
GAGCATACAATAGAGTAAAGACAATCTCTTTAACAGATGGTGTTGGGAAAACTGGACAGCTACCTGCAAAAAGATGAAACTAGACCAGCAACTTACACCATTCACAAAAGTAAACTCAAAATGGATAAAAGACTTAAATGTAAGTCATGAAACCATAATCATCCTGGAAGAAAACATAGGCAGTAAACTCTTTGATATGTCTCATAGCAATATTTTTGCTGATTGATCTCTATGGGCAAGTGAAATAAAGGACAGGATGAATAAGTGGGACTATATTAAACTAAAAAGCTTTTGCACAGCAAAAGACACCATGAACAAAATAAAAAGACAACGCACTCAATTGGAGAACATATTCGCCAATATGTCTGATAAAGGGGTAATAACCAAAATTTATATAGAACTTTGAAAACTCAACATCAGGAAGGTAAACAATCCAATTTAAAAATTGGCAAAAGAACTGAATAGACACTTCTCCAAAGAGGACATACAAATGGCCAATAGGCATATGAAAAAATGTTCAATGTCACTAATCATCAGAGAAATGCAAATTAAAACCACAATGAGATACCACCTCACACCTGTCAGAATGGTGCTCATTAACAAAACAACACATAATAAGTGCTGGAGAGGGTGTGGGGAAAAGGGAACCCTCCTGCACTGCTGGTGGGAATGCAGACTGGTGCAGCCACTGTGGAAAACAGTATGGAGGTTCCTCAAACAATTAAAAACAAACTGCCTTTTGACCCAGCTATCCCACTTTTAGGAAACATCCTAAGACTACCAAAGCACTGATTCAAAAGAAGATATGCACCCCCATGTTTATTGTAGCATTGTTTAAAATCGCCAAGGTTTGGAAACTGCTGAAGTGTCCATCAGTGGACAAGTGGATTAAAAAGTGGTAGTACACATACATAATGGAATATTACATGGCTGTGAAAAAGAAGAAAATCTTACCTTTACTTACAGCATGGATGGACCTGGAGATTATTATTCTAAGTGAAATAAGCCAAGCAGAGAAAGAAAAATATCATATGATCTCACATATATGTGGAATCTAATAAAAAAGTGAACTGAGGAATGGAATAGAGGCAGAGACAGGGTCACAGGACCAGAGGGACAGCAGTCAGAGGGGAGGGGATGAGGAGATGGGATCAAAGAAGGTGAAGGCATTAGTGAAACTATATATACATAACACAGAGATACAGATAACAAGACAGCAAATCCTAGAGGGAAGGGGGGAGTAAGTTAGGGGGAGAAGGGCAGAAGGGGTAGAAAAAGGAACTCAGGGGTGGGGCTTGAGGGAGTTATATTTAGTGGAACACTGGATTATGTAAACACAATTAAAAATTAATAAAAATATATATATAAAAAAAATAAAATTAAAAGGAAATTGATGACAAGTTTTAGTAAGGATGTAGAGAACATTGTGTGTATAGTTGATGGGAATGTAAATTGGTTTAGCCACTATGAAAAACAGTATAGAGTTCCCCCCAAAATAAAAAAATAAAATAAAACTACCATATGACCCAGCAATCCCACTCCTGGGTATATATGTAAAGGAAATGAAAACAGAATCTCAAAAAATGATCTGCACTTCCACTTTTATTGCAACATTATTTATAATAGCCAATATATGGAGACAACCTAGGTGTTCATTATTGGGTGAATAGGTAGAAAAGATGTGGTGTGTACATAAGATGGCATTTTATTCAGTCAAGAGAAAGAAGATAATCCTACTGCTTGTGACAAAGTAAACCTTGAGGGCACTATGCTAAGTGAGATAAATCAGACAGAGGAAGACAAATATATATGATATCACGTATATGTGGCATGCAAAAAAGCTAAAATGGAGAGTAGTAGAATGGTGTACCAGGGGCTGGGGGTGGAGGAATTGGGGAGATGTTGATCAAAGGGTATAAACTTGCACTTAGAAGAGAAGTGAGTTCTGAGGGTCTAATGCACAGCATGATGATCATAGTTAACTACTGTATTACATACTTAAAGGTTGCTAAAAGACTCGATCTTAAATGTTCTCGCCTTAAAAAAGAAATGATAATTATGTGATGGGATGGTGATGTTAGCTAACATTATGATGGTAATCATATTGCAATCTGTAAACAAATGTATCAAATCAACATGTTGTACTCAATAAACTTACACAATATTTTATTGAGACAATTATATTTCAATAAAAAAGAATGCCAGCTAAAAAATAAATAAATAAAATAATAGAATTGTTGCACAGTGCAATGTAAAGCCAGTTTTAAATTTCTTCTTTATTTTGACCATCTGCACTATTGCTGTGCTCCATCCTGATGGGCCATGTAGAGATGATTGTCAAAGAACAGCAAGTGGGTTTATGAGGAATTCTATTCTTTTTTTTTTAAATTCAGTGAGAGGAGGGGAGGCAGAGAGACGGACTCCCATATGTGCCGCTACCAGGATCCACCCAGCAAGCCCACTAAGAGGTGATGCTTTGCCCATCTGGGTGTTGCTCCATTGCTCAGCAAATGAGCTCTTCCTAAAGCCTACGGCAGAGGCCATGGAGTCATCATCCTCAGTGCCTAGGGCCAACTCACTCCAATTAAGCCATGGCTGCAGGAGAGGAAAGCAGAGACAGAGAGAGAGGGAGGGGAAGGGGTGGAGAAGCAGATGGGCACTTCTCCTGTGTGTCCTGACCAGGAATCAAACCTGGAATATCCACACACCAGGCCAATGTTCTACCACTGAACCAGCCAGCCAGGACCTGAGAAATTCTATTCTTTTTTTTTTTTTTTTTTCATTTTTCCAAAGATGGAAACAGGGAGGCAGTCAGACAGACTCCCGCATGAGCCCGACCAGGATCCACCCGGCATGCCCACCAGTGGGCGATGCTCTGCCCCTCTGGGGCATTGCTCTGTTGCATCCAGAGCCATTCTAGTGCCTGAGGCAGAGGCCACAGAGCCATCCTCAGCGCCCGGGCCATCTTTGCTCCAATGGAGCCTCGGCTGCGGGAGGGGAAGAGAGAGACAGAGAGGAAGGAGAGGGGGAGGGATGGAGAAGCAAATGGGCACTTCTCCTGTGTGCCCTGGCCAGGAATTGAACCCAGGACTCCTGCACGCCAGGCCGACGCTCTACTGCTGAGCCAACCGGCCAGGGCCAGGAATTCTATTCTTAATGTCCTAGGGCACAGAGTGATGGTTTAGATCAGCCCCTCTGCTGCTGAGGTCAGAGAGTTTATTTTGGAGTCCTCTCCAAGTTCTAGAGCCTTCCCTAGTTGCCCTAACTGGAATTATACAAACTATACAGTGTTAATGAACTGTGTGGCCAAGTCTGCCTATGCCAAGCATGCTGCAGCCCTGCTGCATGCTGTTAGATTACCACACACTAACTATCTTTCAGGTTTTCTGTACATTCTTTTTCAAACAAGGCGAGCTTGCCAACTTGTCAACAGGGTATTACTCTCTAAAAATGAAGTTACTTTCTTTTTGCTTGAGAATGCCCACAATGACTTTCTCAGGGACCAAGGAATAGAAGCAAGATTGCATCTTTCACTGCCTCTTTAATTTAAAGGAGAGAAAAAAATATCTGTAAGCTAATATATAGCTTCATTGGTGATTATAGTACTGGAAGCATCTCTGATTTAAACCAGGGAATAAGAAATGTCAGCATTCTCTGCTGGTAGGGAAGAAAAAAACATGCAGGTGGATGGTGTGAAATTTAAGCAGATTTGAGAAAGAACTAATCATTTGGAATTCTCCAATGGAGCTGTGTTTTGACAATTCTCTGGTAATTTCCTGTTTTAGTTTGCCCACTTCATATTAATACACAAGGCAGCATGCTACAGCTGTAAAAGCATGGTTTTTGGTCATGGTTTTGAGGTCATGTGTCCCGGTCCTGTCACTTTCAGCATAGGCCAGTCACTTCTTTGAGCTTCAGATTCTAAATCTGATTGCTGGAATAATGATACTTAACTCAGTGAGTTGCTGTGAGAAGTAAAATAGTAATGAATATAGAAGTGCTTTATATTGCGGCCTGCTACTTTTCAGCTGTGTGACTTTGTGCAAATTACTTAATCTCCATTCTCCTGTAAAATGGGGATAAGAGTATTTAACCCTCTCTGAGTTGTGGTGAGGGTCGCAGAAGTTAATACATGTCAAGTGCTTAGAATAGTGCCTGGGCCCTGGCTGGTTGGCTCAGTGGTAGAGCATCAGCCTGGTGTGCAGGAGTCCCAGGTTTGATTCCCAGCCAGGGCACACAGGAGAAGCACCCATTTGCTTCTCCACCCCTCCCCCTCTCCTTCCTCTCTGTCTCTCTCTTCCCCTCCCACAGCCAAGGCTCCATTGGAGCAAAAAATGTTGGCCCGGGCACTGAGGATGGCTCTGTGGCCTCTGCCTCATGCTAGAATGGCTCTGGTTGCAGCAGAGGGATGCCCCAGATGAGCAGAGCATCGCCCCCTGGTGGGCATGCCAGGTGGATCTTGGTCAGGCACATGCGGGAGTCTGTCTGACTGCCTCCTCGTTTCCAACATCAGAAAAAAAAAAAAAAAAAGAAAAAGAAAAAAAAAAGAATAGTGCCTGGCATACAGTATGCTACTACACACTTTTGACTCTACATGATTTCTGTTACTTTTATTTTTTTTAAATATTTAATTTTTTCTTTTATTAATTTTTAGAGAGGAGAGAGAGAGAGAGAGAGAGAGAGAAGGGGAAGGGAGGAGCAGGAAGCATCAACTCCCATATGTGCCTTGACCAGGCAAGCCCAGGGTTTTGAACCAGCAACCTCAGCGTTCCAGGTTGATGCTTTATCCACTGTACCACCACAGGTCAGGCTCTGTTACTTTTATTTATTTGATGTTATATATATGTTATTTACTTTTTCAGGTTTATTCCATGATTTTTATGTTAATTTAAATACAGCAGAACTTATATTTAGAATTTAACTATTATTGAGCATTTAGTGAAAAGCGCTGAGGTGCTGAATACTAATAATGTAAACTACAGTGGATGGCTATCTAGTTTGCAAAAGGGAATAGCATGACCATGCTTCAATTCAATAATTCACTTTGATAGAATCCACTGTTATTTTTAACATAATGTTAGATACAAAAATATGTACCAAGGAGTGTTTTTGATATATATTTTTATTATTCTAATATTAATGCATGGTCATTGTAAAAAAAAATTTAGAAAATACTGATGAGATAATAGTAATAATGACAACAATGACATAAAATTGAAAGTACTTTATTTGCCACCACCAAGAGATAGCTAAATCTCACATTTTCATTTAAATGGTTTTGGTTTTCTGTGTTGTGTGTGTGTGTAAATGCACATAAAATTGAAATTATACTTTTTAAAATTTAAACAGTTCATAAATATCTTTCCATGTTACTAAATATTCTCTCCCCCATTATTATTTTTAAAAAATTTGGAAATAATTTTAGACTTAAAGAACAGTTGCAAAAAATAGTACAGAGATACTTGGAGACTATGCAAATATCCTGTTTCTACTTAAAGGCTTGCCCATTCTTTTTAGCACACATTGGTGGATCTTGCCCACAGCAATGATTACTGTGGTGTTTTAATGGTGACTTTCTATTTCCCTCATGCCCTCTGAATTTACTGTATTGACTGGTATTCTTTTTTAAGGAAGAGCTGTCCCTTCTCTTCCACTTATTTATTTAATCATTTATTTATAGTCATGTGGACTCATGGACATTCTTTCTGTTATAATCTAATATTGTTATTTTACTTTTTATTTTGTTGCTCAACATGTTTCAGCTTTGATTTTTGGGAGCTCTTTCAGATTCCCATGTGTTTTTATCCCCCCTTTAAAATACTATAAAATTCTCCAGGCTCATGTTTAGTCCTACTGCCCCACTCCTGGAATGAAACGCTTCTCCAAGGACCCTTGATTCCTTTTACAGAGGGATGATATTTAAAAACCAAATACCATTGGGATGTAGGAGTTCTCCTTGTCATGATTTCTAACCTCTCTCAGTAGATAGGATGTGTGTATGTGTATGTACCCTAACTCATGTATAGATACATGTCTATATTTCTGTACCAATTTAATCTGTATATATTTAAATTTTTTAAAATTTAACAGTTAAAAACTGAGTCTATATTGACATCTCTGAACACAGTTGAGCACCAAAGAAGTCATTCTAGCTTTCCTTTATTTTTTTTTAATGTGTAACTTGTTTCCCCAACAGTGAAAAACCTGGCTCTCATTTTATACAATATATTTAGATTTTTTTTAAATCCAAATAATACAAATCAGTAGTGTCAGAATTCCTCGCCCACTTTCCTGTGAGGAACAACTGAAGTGCAGTGTTTGTGTTCAGTACTTCAGCTTTATATCAAATTAAAACACTGTCTTCCAGAATTACTTAGGTCATCTCCTATCTTCCCCATCTCCTTCAGTATGCTTATGTGATTAATTTGTAATAAGTTAAATGTATTTGTCCTAATCTGCATTCCATGTTTTTTTTCACATCCTAGTAGATTTCTTCTACATGTAGTAAAATTCACTTTTTGTGGTGTACAGTTCTATCAATTTCAACACAAAGTAGTATTATGAACCATAGTTCTATATGCAATAATCTCATTGCTGCAAAGTTCTCCCTGCTGCTCTTTCAGAGATAACCCATCCTCAAACCCTGATCTCGACTACTCATCTGTTTCCTTCCCTATGATTTTGCTCTTTCCAGAATGTCATACAAATAGAATCAAACAATTCTGGACCTGGATTCTTTCACTTTGCAAAATGCAGGTAAGATTCACATATGTTGTTTTGTGAATCAATAGTTTATTTTATTTTATTGCTGGTAGCTTTCTACAATGTGTCCGTAAAGTCATGGTGCACTTTTGACCGGTCACAGGAAAGCAACAAAAGATGATAGAAATGTGAAATCTGCACCAAATAAAAGAAACATTCTCCCAGTTTCATACCTATTCAGTGCAGTTTGATGTGGGCTCGATTTGTTGCCCTATACACATCCAAATGATAGTGAAGTTCTTGCCACACATGGGTAAGGATGTCTGGTGTAACAGAGTGAATAACGTCTGTGATTTTCTATTTTAAGTGATTAATGTCGTGACGCTTCATTATAAACGTGCCGATATTCACGTTGCACTTTGGTCACAAATTTGAATTTAGTGAGCCACAGAACACACTGAACTTTTCTCTGTACCATCCACATCTCGACTGGCACGGCCGTAGGCTGCTCCTCTGTATACATGGTGTTACATCATCATCTGCGCATGCGTACATGCTGCCATATCATTCTACAGAAACTGGGAGGGTTTTGCTTTTATTTGGTGCAGATTTCACATTTCTATCATCTTTTATTGCTTTCCTGTGACCGGTCAAAAGTGCACCATGACTTTACAAACACACTGTATTATATAGATAGATACACTATATTTGTAGTACATCTAGGTTGTTTCCAATTTTTAAAGCAGCTATGAATATTTGTTTATAGGTTTTTATGCAAACATATTTTCTTTTCTTTTGGATCCATTTCTAGGAATGCTGGGTCGATCACATGGTAGGTATATGTTTACCTTTATAACAAATAGCCAGCTCCTGGCCAGTTTGCTCAGTGGTAGAGTGTCACCTGGCATGTGGATATTCCTGGGTTTGATTCCCAGTCAGGGCACACAGGAGAAGCGACCATCTGCTTCTCCCTCCTTCTCCAACTTCCTCTTTCCCACCCACATCCATGGTTCAATTGATTTGAGTGTTTTGGCTGGGGGCACTGAAGATGGCTCCATGGAACCTCCATCTCAGGCACTACAAAGAGCTTGGTTGCAAGCATAGTCCCAGATGGGCAGAGCATCGGCCCCAAATGTGGGTTGTCATGTGGATCCTGGTCAGGGCTCATGTGGAAGTCTGTCTCTATCTCCCCTCTTCTCACTTGGAAAAAGAAGGAAAAAAACCAGCCAAACTGTTTCCCAAAGTGGCTATATCACTTTATATTTTTATTATTTTGCATTCCTACTAGCAAGCAATGTATGAGAGTTCCTATTGCTCTGCAACCTCACCAGCACTTCATATTGTCAGGTTTTTACATTTTAAATATCCAAATAGGCATATTGTAGTATCTGATTGTGGTTTTAATTTATAATTTCCTCTTAATTAATGATATTGAACATATTTCTTACGCTTATTTTGCATCTGATTATGTTCTTTGGTAAAGCATCCGTTTAGGTCTTTTGCCCATTTTTAAAGATTAGGTTGTCTTCTGATTAAGTATTGATTGATTGATTGATTGATTGACTTTACAGAGAGAGACAGAAACATCAATCTGTTCTTCTATGTGCCCTGATCAGGGATCAAATCCACACCCTTTACATTTTGGAACGATGTTCTAAGTAACCAAGCTATCTAGTCAAGGCTAGTTGTTGAGTTTTATGAGTTCTTTATGGATTCTGGAATCAAGTCTTTTGTCAGATGTAATATTAAAGTATTAGTTTGTGGCTTGTCTTTTTATTCTCCTAATCAAAAAGTGGAAGTTTTTACGGAGCAAAATTTTTATTTTAATTCAGTCCAATTTATCAGTTTTTCCTGTCATGGATTATAATTTTGTCATGTCTAAAAACTCTTTGCCTAACTTAGGGTTGGATGGTGGCACTATTGACATTTTGGATTGTATACTTCTTTGTTGTGGGAGAGGCTGTCCTGTGCAATTATAGAGAGTCCAACAGCATGCCTGGCCTCTACCCACTAGATGTCTATAACACCTCCACTGCCCCCCAACTCCACTCTCTATTCATGGCTCAGTTCCAAAAATGTTTACAGTCATGCCTGATCAGGCGGTGGCACAATGAATAGAGCGTCAGACTGGGATGCAGAGAACCCAGGATCTAAACCTGAAGATTGCTGGCTTGAGCAAGGGGTCACTCACTCTGCTGTGCTCCCACCCCCATCAAGGCACATATGAGAAAGCAATCAATAAGCAACTAAGGAGCCGCAACAAAGAATTGATATTCTCATCTCTCTCCCTTCCTGTCTGTCTGTCCCTATCTGTCTCTCTCTCTATCTCTCTGTCTCTGTCACACACACAAAGAAAGTTCTAGATATCACCAATTTCCCCTGAGGTTATAAAGATGACTTCATTCAGAATCACTGACCTAACCCAAGGTCATGCATACTATTTTCTCCTGTGTTTTCTTTGAGAAGTTTGTTTTCATTTTTGCATATTCATATTCAGCATATTCAGCTGTTCTAGCTCCAGTTGTTTGGAGAACCTATCTTCATTGAAGTGTATAGCATGGGTGGTGCAAAAGTAGGTTTACAGTTGTGAATATGTGAAACAGAGTTCATTCTTGTATTATTATTTATTAATTATTATTATATTTTCCATACAAACAACTATAAACCTACATCTTGCCCTACCCTGTTTGCATCACTATAAAAAATCAGTTTACTGTATTCATGTGGATTTATTTCTGGTCGGTATCGTCTGTTCCATTGATCTATGTGTTTATCCTTTCTCTAATTCCTCACTGTCTCAATTACTGTAGCTTTAACTCTTGAAATCAGGTAGTGTGAATCCTCTAATTTTTTTTATTCATTTTCAAAATTGTTTGGCAATTCTAGTTCCTTTGCCTTTCCATATAAATTTTTAAACCATTGTGTCAATATCTATATATGTACAAGTTTGCTGGAATTTTGATTCAATTTGCATTGACTCTACATAATACAATAAATTGGGGAAACTTATCATCTCAATCATTCTGAATCTTCTAATTCATGAAAATGGTCTATTTCTGCATTTATTTGCATCTTGTTTAATTTCTTTCTTTAGTGTTTTGTCTTCGATAATTTTAAAAAAGATTTATTACTAATTAGGGTTTTTGGTGCTATTGTAAATAGTATCATTTTAATTTTGAATTGCAATTGTTCAGTGCTAGTATTTAGAAATGACATTGATTTGTGTGCAATGACTTTGTATCTTGATACTTTATTAAATTCACTTATTAGTTCTAAGAGCTTTTATGTAGAGTCTTTAGAAATATCTACATGGAAAACTATGTTATCTATGAATTGTGGTGATATATCTTTCCTTTCTGTGCCTTATTTTAATGTAATGGCTAGATTACCAGTGTGGTGGTTAGTAGGAGTAGTAGAAGAGGATATCTTTGCTGCTTCCCTATCTTAGGGGAAAAGTATTCAGTCTTTTGCCATTAATTATTATTTTAGCTATAGAATTTTTGTAGATGCGTTTTATTATAAAAGAAGTTCCTATTACTAGTTTTCTGAGAGTTTTAATTATGAATGGGAGTAGAATTGTATCAAATGCTTTTTCTTGCATCTATTTTATCTTTTAGTCTGGTATTATTGTACTTATGTTGATTGATTTTTAAATGTTTTCAAATTTTCAAATATTTTGCTAAGGATTTTTAAAGCTATATTCACGAGGGTTATTGCTCTGTAGCTACCTTCTCCCATGATTAGGGTAATGCTGGTGTCATAAAATAAGTTGGGAAGCATTTCCTCCTCCTCTATTTTCTGGAAAAAAAATGTGTTGAATTAATATTATTTATTTCTTGTATGTTTGATAGAATTCAACAATGAAATCATTTTGGTCCGGAGATTAATTTTTGGAAAGTTTTTAAAGTACTAATTTAATTTACTTAATAAATATAGACCATCAATTTATCTATTTCTTCTTGACTGAGCCTTAGTAATTTGTCTTTCAAAGAGTCCATTTCAGATAAGTTGTCAAATTTCTGGTCATAGAGTTGTTCATAATGTACTATTATATAGGTAGAGTGCAGAGCATTTACCTAGCAGCTGTGGCTGACGCAATGCTGTGAGAACACTCCAGCACCTGAAACCCTCCTAGCCACACCCAGGAGGGAGCTCACCCACTATAAAGAAGTGACTCAGCGCTAACCAGGCAGCTCCCTGATCTTTTGAGCCATTGGCTGTGAAGGACACACTGTAATATCCTATAGGCTGAACCTGTATATATAAGCTAGTTTACTTCCTGAATAAAGTGGATCTGTATCACTGAACCTGGTCCGCAGAGTTGGGTCTCTGCATCTCCATTGTCCTCACCCCTGGTGGGCCTTATCCACACTGTTAAAATTTTGTTAATGTTTTTGGAATCTGTAGTGATATCCCATTCGTTGTCTTTGGTAATTTATATCTATTTTCTTTTTTGTTTGGTCAGCCTGGCTAGACATTTATCAATTTTATTAATCTTCTTAGAGAATCAGCTTTTGATTTTATTAGTATTTCTCCGTTGTTTTCTGCTTTTAATTTCTTTTATCTTTTTTATTAAGTGAGAGGAGGGGAGGCAGAGATACAGACTCCACATGTGCCAGGACAGAGATCCACCCAGCAAGCCCACCAGTGGATGATGCTCTGCCCATCTGAGGCGTTGCTCCATTGCTCAGCAAACAAGCTCTTCCTAAAGTCTGAGGTAATGCCATGGTGCCATCCTCAGTGCCCAAGGCCAACTTGCTCAACTGAGCCATGGCTGTGGGAGGGGAAGAGAGAGAGAGAGAGAAATCGAGAGAGGGAAAGAAAAAGGGGAGTGGTGGAAAAGCAGATGATTGCTTCTCCTGTGTGTCCTGACTGAAAATTGGTCTCAGGATTTCCACATGCTGGCCTATGGGCTGACTCTCTATCACTGAGCCAAGCCAACCGGCCAGGGCCTGCTTTTTTTTTTACAGAGACAGAGAGAGAGACAGAAAGAGGGATAGATAGGGACAGACAGACAGGAACAGAGAGAGATGAGAAGCATCAATCATTAGTTTTTTGTTGTGACACCTTAGTTATTCATTGATTACTTTTTCATATGTGCCTTGACCGTGGGGCTACAGCAGTAACCCCTTGCTTGAGCCAGCGACCTTGGGTCCAAGCTGGTGAGCTTTGCTCAAACCAGATGAGCCCACACTCAAGCTGGCGACCTCAGGTTCCTGAACCTGGGTCTTCTGCATCCCAGTTCAATGCTTTATCCACTGCGCCACTGCCTGGTCAGGCTAGGGCCTGCTTTTGATTTCATTGATTTCTGTTTTATTATTTCTCTTTCTTTGGATTATGTATGAGTAAAGTAAAATTTGCTTTTACTTTTATAATATCTAAATATGGAAGCTTAGGTCATTGATGTGACCTCTCATCTAAGTGTTTAATTCCTCAGTTTCTCTCTTAGAAGTATTTTAATTGTATTGCAAAAAACTTGAAATGTACTTTCATTTTCCTTCAATCAAGTTTTTTTTTAAAGTTTCCCTTGAAATTTTCTCTTTGGTCCATAAATTATTAGAAGGGTTTTTTTTAATTTCTAATATTTGGGAATTTTCCAGATATAATTAGTTCTGTTATTGATTTATAGTTTAATTTCATTATGGTCTGAGAACATACTTTAAATGTTTTCTAATCTTTTAAGTTTGTTTTATTTCACAAAATATAGTATCCATTGGTGAATGTTCCATGTGTATTAGACAGGAAAGTGTATTCTGCTGTATTGGATGGAGTGGTATATTACCTCAACTAGGTTTAGCTATTGATTGTGTTGTTCAGGGCTTTTATTTCTGATAATAATCTAATAATTATCTGTGTTTCTTTTGTTAATTACTGAGAGATAATTGTAGTATTCTCCATTCGGTTCCATCTCTTTTTGCCTCATGTCTATTGAAACCCTGCTATTAGGTGCATTTGCAGTTTGGTTGGTTATGTCTTCTTAGAAAACTATACACATCTGACCTGTGGTGGCACAGTGGGTAAAGTGTTGACCTGGAATACTAAGGTCACCAGTTCAAAACCCTGGCTTGCCTGGTCAAGGTACATATATGAGTTGATGCTTCCTTCTGTGTCTTTCTCTCTCTCTCTCTCTCCTCTCTCTAAAATGAAAAAATAAAAATAAATAAGAAAATACAAAAGAAAACTAAATCCTCTATCATTATTATACTTCTATCTCTAATAATATTCCTTGTTTTGAAGTTTACTTTGATGACATGGCTACTTCAGCTTTATATTTTTATGATATATTTTTCTCTATCCTTTTACTTTTAACCAATCTCTTTGTAATTAAGTTGAGTTCACTTGTTTCATCTGTCCTTTATTTTTTCTTTTTCTGCTTTTTCTTGTGTTACTTGAGAATTTTTTATTATTACATTTTATATCTATTATGATTTATTATTCATTTTTCTTTTGAAAGTATTTTCAGTGGTTTCTGTAAGGTTTACAATGTACAACTTTTTTAAAAAAATTATTGACTAATTTTAGACAGAGAAAGAGAGACAGACAGACAGAAATATTGATTTTTTTCTTTTTTTTTTTTTCTTTTTTTTTTTTTTGTATTTTTCTGAAGCTAGAAACGGGGAGAGACAGTCAGACAGACTCCCGCATGCACCCAACCGGGATTCACCCGGCACGCCCTCCAGGGGGCGACACTCTGCCCACCAGGGAGCGATGCTCTGCCCCTCTGGGGCGTCGCTCTGTCACGACCAGAGCCATTCTATCGCCTGGGGCAGAGGCCAAGGAGCCATCCCCAGCGCCCGGGCCATCTTTACTCCAGTGGAGCCTCAGCTGCGGGAGGGGAAGAGAGAGACAGAGAGGAAGGAGAGGGGGAGGGGTGGAGAAGCAGATGGGCTCTTCTCCTATGTGCCCTGGCCGGGAATCGAACCTGGGACTTCTGCACGTCAGGGCGACGCTCTACCACTGAGCAAACCGGCCAGGGCTGATCTGTTTCTGTATGTGCCCTGACCAAAAATCAAAACCACAACCTTTGTGTTATTGAGATGATGCTCTAATCAAACTAACAGAGTTATCTGCCCAAGGCTACAATGTACATCTTTAATTAACGAGTCTGCTTTCAAATATTATATGTCTTCGTGTGTTGTCATAGACAGATTAAGGTCGGTTGAGGCCCCAGGTTCAGAAGAAAATATTGAGCCCCTTAAAAAAAGAGAGAGAAGGCCCTGGCCAGTTGGCTCAGTGGTACAGCATCGGCCTGGTGTGCAGGAGTCCTGGGTTCAATTCCTGGCCAGGGCACACAGGAGAGGCACCCATCTGCTTCTCCACCCCTCCCCCTCTCCTTCCGCAGCCGAAGCTCCATTGGAGCAAAGTTGGCCCGGGCGCTGAGGATGGCTCTGTGGTCTCTGCCTCAGGTACTAGGATGGCTCTGGTTGCAACAGAGTGATGCCCCAGATGGGCAGAGCATCGCCCCCTGGTGGACGTGCCAGGTGGATCCCGGTTGGGCGCATGCAGGAGTCTGTCTGACTCCCTCCCCATTTCCAACTTCAGAAAAATACAAAAACAAAATAAAAAATAAAAATAAAAAAAGAGAGAAGCTGGGAAAATAAAAATACATGTTAACCATATTTTTAAATAAAAAATATGTACTATTAATGTTAAAATTGCACATATGAAACCAAACTTGGTGTCATTAGAAAAAAGTATGAAGTTGGTTTTATGGGGCCCTTCAGAAGTCGGGGCTCAGAGTGGGGGTGCGCTCGGCGTGCCCGCCATTAAATACCCTTCTGTGTGTTGCACAGTGACCTAGCAGCAGTATATTCTCAATTCTTCTCTTTCATTCTTTGTGCTGTTGTTTTAATACCTTTCACAGTTACATGTGTTATGAACATAAAATACATTTTCACTGTTACTGTTTTCAGTGGTGAAAAGTTATTTTTTAGAGCAATCAAAACTAAGAAAAGAAATAAATTTCACTTTAACTTTTTTTATTTACTTATTTCATTTCCAAGGTCTTTATTTTTCTGTGTAGATCTAAATTTCAGTCTGATATCATATTCTTTCTGCAGGAAGAACTTCCTTTAACATTTCTTTATTCTAGTAATATATTCCTTACATTTCTGTAAGTCTCATAAAACCTTTATTTTTCCTTTTTAAAAGCTATTTTGCTAGGCATAGGATTCTAGGTTGGTAGTTTTTCCTTCATTTTCACTGCCTTCTGGTTGCATTATTTCTAAGAAATTTTTTGCAATTCTTCTCTTTGTTCCTCAGTATGTAATATTTCTTTTTTTTCTCTGTCCCATTCTCTCCTTCTATTTCTAGGATTCAAATTATGCATATGTTAGAATTTTAATAATGTCGTGCAACTTCTGGATTTTGTGTTTCAATTTTGGTAATTTATACTGAAACCCTACCTTCAAGTTCAGAATTCTTGCCTTATCTACCTGTGTCTATTGATGAAACTATCTGGGGAATTCTTCAATGTTATTATTGTGTGTTTCAATTCAAGTATTTTTATCTTATAGTTTCCTTCTCTCTGCTAAAATTAACCATCTAGGCTGTGGCTGGGTAGCTCAGTTGGTTAGAACATCATCCCAATATGTTAAGTTGTGGGTTTGATCCCTAGTCAGAGCACATACAAGAATTAACCAATGTGCCCTGGTCGGTTGGCTCAGCAGTAGAGCGTTGGCCTGGCATGTGGAAGTCCCAGGTTCGATTCCCAGCCAGGGCACACAGAAGAAGTGCCCACTTGCTTCTCCACCCTTCCCTCTCTTCTTTCTATCTCTCTCCCACTCCCACAGCAAGGTTCCATTGGAGCACAGTTGGCCCGGGCACTGAAGATGGCTCCATGGCCTCCACCTCAGGTGCTAGAATGACTCTGGTTGCAAAGGAGCAACACCCCAGACAGGCAGAGCATCACCCCCTAGTGGGCTTGCCAGGTGCATGCAGCACACTGTCTGCCTCCCTTCTTCTCACTTCAGAAAAATACAAAAAAAAAAAAAAGAAGAAGAAGAAGAATCAACCAATGAATACATGGAACAACAAATTGATATTTCTCTCTCCTTAAAATCAATAATTAAAAAAATTAAGCAAATAATAAAATTATCCATCTATCTTAATGTTATGCACTTTTGCACTTTTTTCATTAGGGCTGTTAACATATTAATCATAGTTATTTAAAATTTCTATATAAGGTAATTCCAAAATCTGTATCATATCCATATCTGGTTCTATTGATTGCTTTGTCTCTTTGGAGTTTTTTTTTTCTTGCCATTTCATATGCCTTGTAATTGTTTTGTTGAAAGCCTGTCATCTTGTGTAGGTTAGTAGGCACTGGAGTAAATTTTTTTTAGCCTTAATATGTGGGTACTTTTTTTCTGTTAGTCCTTTTAATGTAATGGCTTTAATCCAGGATGGGAGTGCTTTGCTTATCCTCAATGCATCATAGGCTTCAAATTCTTATAAAGGTACTTGTGTTTAGGGTGGAAGTAAATTTACTAGAACAATTTCTTATTATGAATTTTAGGTGTTCTCTTGGTATTGTATCTCAGAAAGAGTGTTTTTGCTTGCTCTTGTTTCTCTCTCATCCGTCTCCCAGAAATCTATTGTTGTTATCCAAAGCTTATTAGCTTGTAGTGGGCAAGGGATAAAGTGGGAGTCAGCTGGATTTGTGGGCTCAGCATGTGATTCTATCCTTTGATTTCTTCTCCTTGATTCCTTTGCAACAAGTTTTCACCAATGCCCTAAGGGCAGTAGTGCTTGGAGCATTTACCCTCTAAAGATTAAGACTTTTGTTTCCCTATGGGAGATTAACTGGATAAATCCAGATGTGTTTTGCCGCTCCCACAAAACTGCTGCTAGGTTTGCAGCATGATGGACCCAATTTAGGGCTCTTTCCAATATTTTCTGTGAGCACCTATTGGGTGTTAGATTCAGGGAGTCCTGATATGCTGGAGCTGCCAAGAGTGTAACTATTGAAGGCACAGGGAGTGCTGATAGGGCCCCTGTGAGGCTGAGAACAAAGAAGGTCAGAGACCCTTATCAGAAGTTTATGTTTGAAATTTGCCACTAAGCTAAAACCAGCCCCTGTTGCTATGCCGGCCTCTGTTGCTATGCTGCGTGTGACCTCCCTAGCAAATAGCTAACTGCCACATCTGCTTCTGTATAATGCTTGCTCACTTAGGATATATAAGGACCTGGCTGTAAGCGCCAGGCACGGCTCCCATTTGCAGCTCCTTGTGAGCACGGTGTCTCTGGACATCTTGGGAGTTTGCCCCTATGCAGGTTAAACTGGCCAATAAAGTAACATCTAAACTCCTGAAAGTCTCCAATGTTTGCTCTCATACCTGGTGGATGCAACATTTTGGGGGCTCGTCCGGGATTCTCCCTCGGCGGAGTTTTGGATCAAAGACCGGAAGGACAGCTCGAGCTGAGTAAGTATTCACAGCGGATCCTCATTTGGTTTGGCTTTTGGGCTCCGGAGCATACAATCTTGAGGTAGTAGGTGGGACGCTGCTGGTAACCTACCCAGGGCTTTCAGAAGCAGGACACCACTCTCTGAAATTTGGATATTTGGATTTGTTAACTTTAGGAGTGACCGGTCACATTAGGAATCCTTTTTGCACCACGCTGCGCTGCGTTTTGTCTGAGCTCAAATGAATGAATTGAGTGTGAGAGAGACAAGTGTGTTCCTTGTGTTAATAGTGTGTGTTGCCTGTATCCTACCTTTTCTCATTATTCCTGAGTCATCTAGGATGGGACAACAGGAGTCTGTGCAGGGATCCCCGCTTGAGTACCTGTTGAAGAATTTTTCTGATTTCCAGAAGAGGACTCAGGGGTACGGAGGTCCGCAGCCGAGTTCAGGTTTCCTCCGGACCTTGAGCCAGCTGTAATGGCTTGCATTTAATGTGGGATAGCCCACAGAGGGCACTTTTGACCTTCCAACTTTGTTTGCTGTCAGAGCCACGGTCTATAGGGCTCCCCACCCAGACCAATACCTGTATATGGATGTGTGGGTAGATATAGTCATTTTGCCTCCTCCTCTGGGAGGCGCAGCCATTTTGCCTCCTCCTCCTCTGGGAGGCACAGCCATTTTGCCTCCTCCTCCTGGAGGTGCAGCCATTTTACCTCTCTGGGAGGCACTGCCGGAACCAGATGCTGGCCCATGGGCACCTCCTCGCCTCATCTATGTGCCTTTTTCCACTAGTGATTTATACAATTGGAAACATCAGAATCCCCCATTTTCCGAGAAACCTCAGGGACTAATATCTCTCCTTGAGACCATTTTTAGGAACCATCAGCCCACATGGGACGATTGTCAGCAGATTTTACAAACCCTCTTCACTTCTGAAGAAAAGGACAGAATAATGAGAGAAGCTGCTAAGGCGGTATTAGGAGAAGAAAGGGAAACTCGGGAGGGAAGAAGGAAAATAGAAGATGTTCTCTCATCTCAACCTCCTACCTGGGACCCTAATACCGCTGGGGAAGGGATGCGCTCCTCCAGTATTGCCGGGCTCTGTTGAGGGGGCTCAAGGCAGCAGCTAGAAAGCCAACCAACTTTAGTAAGGTTAGTGAAGTCATTCAGGGAAGAGAGGAATCCCCAGCAGCCTTTCTAGAAAGACTCATGGAGGCTTATAGAGTATATACCCCTCTAGATCCTGAGGCAGAAGAAAACAGGAGACTAGTAAATATAGCCTTTGTGACTTAGGCCACTTCAGATATTAGGAAAAAGCTTCAGAAGATTGAGGGGTTCGAGGGAGAGAATAGAAGCAAGCTATTAGAGATAGCCCAGAAGGTGTATGTCAATAGGGATGATCCGGAGGTTGGCAGGGCAAAGGAAGTTGCCAAAATTCTGATTGCTGCCCAGAAACTTCCTCCAAAAGGGAAAGGGGGATAGCAAAAGGGCCAAGGACAGTGAATAGCCAAAGATCAATGTGCCTATTGTAAGGAGAAAGGGCACTGGAAAAGAGTGTCCAAGGTTGAAGGCCGACAGCCAAGGGCCAAGACAGGGCCCAGAGGTCTTGCTCCAAACCTTAGACTGAAGGGCCAGGGCTCCATTTCCATCAGCTCCCAGGAGCCCATGGTCACCTTAACAGTCGAAGGAAAGCCAATAGACTTCCTAGTTGACATGGGAGCCACCTACTCAGCCCTAAAGAAACCACAGGGCCAGATGCAGAAGACAACTACTAAGATAATAGGGGCAATGGGCAAAGCAGAAGCCTACCCATGGGCCACCACAAGAATTACTGACTTAGGTCGAGGCACCATCACCCACTCTTTCCTAGTCATTCCAGACTGCCCTTACCCACTGCTTGAAAGGGACTTATTGCAGAAACTTCAGGCCACCATAACCTTCCGACGGGAGGAAAGCCCTATGGGGAACAAAGAGGCAGAGGTCAGCATGGAAGTAACTGTCCCACTGTCTGAAGAACACTTACTTGCCACCGTCCTAGGTAAGGAGACCAAGGAAGGGGTTCCAGATGCCCTGCATGCCCGGGTACCTGAGGTTTGGGCAGAAACCAACCCCCCCAGGTTTGGCCACTCACCAACTGCCTGTCCTGGTGCAACAGCTTAGCACTGCTAGACCAGTTAGGATCAGGCAGTACCCAGTCCCAGCCTGAGCTAGACAGGGAATCGCCCGGCACTTGCAATGCCTGATGGAGGCAGGCATCCTTTGAAGGTGCCAATCAGCCTGGAACACCCCGCTGCTTCCCATCCAGAAACCAGGGAGCCAAGACTATTGTCCGGTCCAGGACTTGTGGGAGGTGAATGCGCAGGTAGAGACTATTCATCCCACGGTGCCCAATCCATATACCTTACTGAGCTCATTGCCCCCAACCCATACCTATTATTCTGTCCTGGATTTGAAGGATGCCTTCTTTTGTATTCCCCTGGCACCTCAGAGCCAAGGGATCTTTGCCTTTGAATGGAGTGCCCCAGATAATAGACTGGTGGGGAAGTTCACTTGGACCAGACTACCACAAGGGTTTAAGAATTTCCCCACCATTTTTAATGAAGCCCTCAGCAAAGATCTGCAGGCTTTCCACTCCTCCCATCTGTCGATCGTACTGCTCCAGTATGTGGATGACATCCTCATAGCTGCCAAGGACGAAGGAGAGTGTGAGGAAGCTACCTCGGACCTGCTACAAGATCTCGGGTGAATGGGGTATCGAGTCCCTGCCAAGAAGGCCCAGATTGTGATGAAAACTGTAAGTTATTTGGGGTATAACTTACAGGGAGGGCAAAGGACATTGTCCAGCCAGTGAATTTAGATGGTCTTGCAGATCCCTGAGCCTACTAACAAGAGTCAGGTACGAGAATTCCTGGGTGCAGTAGGATACTGCCGAATGTGGATATTAGGCTTTGCAGAACTAGCTAAACCCCTGCATGAACTAACCAAGGGTAAGTAAGAGCAGTTCACATGGACGGATAGGGAGAAGCAAGCGTTCCAAGCACTTAAAGAGGCCCTGGTGACTGCCCCAGCTTTGGTCCTGCCAGATCTGGCCAAACCCTTTCAGCTATTTATAGCAGAAAAGGGAGGGATAGCTTTAGGGGTACTGAGCCAGGAACTTGGGCCATAGAAGAGGCCTGTCGCCTATCTGTCCAAGAAACTTGATCCTGTAGCCTCAGGATGGCCAACATGTCTGAGGGCACTTGCTGCCACCTCCATACTAGTCAAGGAGGCTAGTAAATTGACTTTAGGGCAGGACATCAAAGTCATTGGGGAACACTATGTAGAGCAAGTGCTGCGAGCACCTCCTGACAGGTGGCTATCTAATGTGTGGCTAACGCAGTATCAGGCTCAGCTGCTGAACCCTCCATCTGTTCAGTTCCTCAAAACTGCTGCCCTGAACCCAGTGACCCTGTTGCCAATACCAGACTCCACTTTGGTCCACAGTTGCAAACAAATCCTTGACACAGTGACTGGCTCCCGTCCGGACTTAAGGGATCAAGCATATGGGAAGGCAGACCTGACCCTCTTTACAGACGGGAGCAGTTTTATTAAGGATGGACAGCGACATGCGGGGGCAGCAGGGGCCATGGAAAATAAGGTCCTGTGGCAGAAAGCACTGCCTGCAGGAACATCTGCACAAAGGGCAGAGCTAATAGGACTAACCCGAGCCTTACAGATAGCAGAGGGAAAAGTTGCCAACATCTACACTGACAGCCGGTATGCATTCACCACTGCCCATGTCCACAGAGCCATATACAAGGAGAGAGGCCTACTGACAGCAGGGGGGAAAGACATTAAAAATCGCAATGAAATTCTTGCCCTCCTAAACGCCATTTGGCTACCTACCAAAGTTGCCATCATCCACTACAAAGGACACCAGAGAGGGGACTCACCTATTGTAAAGGGTAACAACCTAGCAGACTCAGCTGCAAGAGAGGCAGCCACTGGGCCACAAGAAAGCCTTCTGCCATTGCTGCCTAAACCAACGCTACCTCTGGATCCTAGATATTCCCCAGAAGAAGAGCAGGAAGAGATGCAGTTGAAAGGGAAGAAAAGTCAGCAGGGATAGATAGAGCTTCCTGACTCCCGGCTCTATTTACCGGGAATAGTAAAGAGAAATAGTAAGAGAAATAGTAGGAGATATTCATACTAGTACCCATCTAGGACAAAACAAGCTAGAACAACTTATCAGGAAGTATTATGTAGGGCCCAACATCAGGGATATTGTCCACTCCATTGTCTTGAGGTGCAGCATCTGTGCCAGAGTAAATGCACAGAATAAGAAGCTACCCCCCTTTGTGAGGTATCAGGGGAAAGCTCCGGGAGAACTGTGGGAAATAGATTTCACAGAGATGACCCCTGGGAAGTCAGGTTATAAGTATCTATTAGTATTATTAGACACCTTCTCAGGATAGGTGGAAGCATTCCCCACGTGAGGAGAGGCTGCTTCCATAGTCTGCAAAGTCTTATTAAGGGAAATCATACCTATCAATAGGTATGGCATTCCCCTAGCCCTAGGGTCAGACAATGGACCTGCGTTCATATCCAGGATATCACAAGAATTAGCCACTAAGTTAGGTATTAATTAGAAATTGCATTGCATTTATAGGCCCCAAAGTTCAGGACAGGTAGAAAGAATGAACACGACACTGAAGGAAACTATAATTAAGCTGAGAGAGGAGACCGGTGAAAACTAGGTTGAGGTCCTCTCTTTTGCCCTTTTTAGAACCAGATGTACCCCTATCTCAATAAATAGACCCCTTATGAAATCTTATTTGGGCAACCTGTGCCCCTTGTACCTCGATTGACCAGAAGGGAACTAGAGATTTCTAATCATAATTTCCTCAAGTCCTTACAGGCCCTGCAACACATCAGAAGTGAGGTGCAGGCCCTCCAGAGATCAACCCAATCGAATGCAAAACACAGCTCCTGACTACTGGAGCTACCGGAGCCTGAACAGTGGGTATGGATTCTCAACCACAGATGGGGCAACCTTGAGCCGTGGTAGAATAGACCATTCCAGGTGATCCTGAGTACACCCACAGCTATTAAGGTAGCTGAAAAGCCCTACTGGATCCACCTCTCCCACGTGAAGCTGGCCCAACCACCCGACGAAGGATCTTGGAGATGGCAAGTCAAGCAGACCCCTAGAGAGCCTCTAAAGCTCACCTTCTCCTCCACTTAGGACTGATGACTTTTTATTGTTTACCCAGCAAGGGACTAGAGTTGCAGGAATAGGTTTTAATCAGGACAACAAATGGCACAGTTATAGCATAGAATAACAACTGGGATAATAACAACCCCATAACTCTCCAAGCCGACTTATCAAAGTTCTTTGAAGACAAGTTCTGTGATTCAGCAGCAGCTTGGAGACATTATGATTCAGCCAGGAGCCCTCTCGCTGATGATTTGCCTAGCTCATACACCTTAGGTAATAGGTGTAACCCCAATGTGAAAAATAGGGCTTTATGGTATACTCCACACTATGCTTGCCCCAAACCCCCTTCCGGACGGCATCGCATATGCGAGTCTCACTCAGATTATTTTTGTAAAAAGTAGGGTTGTAAGACCCTAGCCAGTGAATTTCAAAGGAGTCCACCTAAAACAGGTAATATAGCTCGAGAAGCAAATAGACTCCCTAGCCGAGGTAGCCCTTCAGAATAGGAGAGGGATAGACCTCCTCCTCCTTGAGCAAGGGGGACTGCTGCTTTAAGAGAAGAATGTTGTTTTTACGCTAACCACTCTGGAGTAATTAGAGAGAATATCAAGATACTTGCAAACAGATTAAAGAATAGGAACCTAGAAGAAAACAGCCCTAGCTGGTATGCCTCTATGTTCAAGACTTCTCCTTGGTTAACTACCCTCATATCCGCAATTGCTGGACCCCTCCTATTATTATTATTGGCTCTTACCTTTGGACCAATAATCCTGAATAAGCTCCTTGCATTCATAAAGGAGAGGATAGATGTAGTAAAATTAATGGTTCTGTCCCAACCTTACACCAGACTCCCCACTGATGAAGAATCAAGGGTTTGATTTATGCCCAAAAGAGATGGGGGAATGTTAGATTCAGGGAGTGCTGATATGCTGGGGCTGCCAAGAGTGTAACTATTGAAGGAACAGGGAGTGCTGATAGGGCCCTGTGAGGCTGAGAACAAAGGTCAGAGACCCTTATCAGAAGTTTATGTTTGAAATTCGCCACTAAGCTAAAACCGGCCCCTGTTGCTATGCCGGCCCCTGTTGCTATGCTGCGTGTGACCTCCCTAGCAAATAGCTAACTGCCACATCTGCTTCTGTATAATGCTTGCTCACTTAAGATATATAAGGACCTGGCTGTAAGCACCAGGCACGGCTCCCATTTGCAGCTCCTTGTGAGCACGGTGTCTCTGGACATCTTGGGAGTTTGCCCCTGCACAGGTTAAACTGGCCAATAAAGTAACATCTAAACTCCTGAAAGTCTCCAACGTTTGTTCTCGTACCTGGTGAATGTAACATTGGGGTTGTGGAGAAAAAGCCTTAAAGAAGTATAAACTCCCCAAAATTCAGTGGCCCTAGGGGTTTCACACTTGCCTGTCAGCCTGTATTTAGTCTTTATCAATTTATTGACTATTTTACTTGAACTCTTCTTACTAGTGTCTGGTAGCATTTACCCCAAGGAAGTACTTTGCATTCCTTTTCTTTCTGCAGATATTATCCCTCCTTAATTTGGGGCCTGATTTTGCTCTTCAATTTCAAATCTACAGTTGGTTTTTAAAAACTTGTTGAATTTGAAGTTAATCTAGTTACTTTAATTGTAAGGGTAAGAGTGATGCTCCTCTAGCTCTTTATATCTTTCCTTTCATTTTAGTGGAAATACTGTATTCTGTTAAATGGATATGTAATCTACTTTTTTTAACCAATCTTGTTGGGCAAATGAGTTTGTGAAATTTGTATTTTTTGAGTTTGCTCACTTTCAGTGTTAAAAAATGGCACTGGGCAACACCACCTATGTGGGCTGTGAAATTACTAATTACCTTCCTGCTTGGGAAGGGCCATTGTTATGCTAATGTTATGCTAATGAAGAGGTTTTTTGCACCAAAAAGTTTTAAAAGAAAGGAGCAGGGGAAGAAGGAGAAGAGGGGAAAAAGGAGCCAAGATGCAGGCAAAGAGAAAGCAGGCCATTTGTACAGAGAGTAAGAAACCATGTGAGGGGCTTTGGGACTGGTGAGGCCTTTGATTCTAGGAGGAACTGGAGAAGATTCTCCTGGTTGTGGAACCAGATAATATATCAGTAGCTTTGTGATCTCTGAGTGAAAAGGAAGTGTTTTTCCCTGTGTGTTTCTTGTCGGCCAGTATGAGACTAGAATAAAAGAACGGCCCATTATTTTTTCCTTCACTGTTTCTTTACCAACTGCCTGAATCTAATGGGAACCTGCATGTGCATGGCTATGACAGCTGTGGCTGCTGGCCCTACAAATCTCAATCCCTTCTTATTGTACCTTTAGGCAATTATTTTTTGTTATTATAAACAAGGTTGAATGAATGACCCTTATAGGTAAATCTATCTTTGATTATTTACTTTCTAGTTATTTATAACCTGATGGGCAAGAACAAGCAGGCATATCTGAACAATTAAAAATGTAAGGTAGAATAAAATGAATGCCCACAAGAGCATTCTGGGATGCAATAATGACAAGGACGGGTTCGATTCCCAGCCAGGGCACACAGGAGAAGTGCCCATTTGCTTCTCCATCCCTCCACCGTGCTTTCCTCTCTGTCTCTCTCTTTCCCTCCCGCAGCCAAGGCTCCATTGGAGCAAAGATGGCCCGGGCGCTGGGGATGGCTCTGTGGCCTCTGCCTCAGGCGCTAGAGTGGCTCTGGTCGCAACATGGCGACACCCAGGATGGGCAGAGCATCGCCCCCTGGTGGGCAGAGCATCTCCCCCTGGTGGGCGGGCTGGGTGGATCTCGGTCGGGCGCATGCGGGAGTCTGTCTGACTGTCTCTCCCTGTTTCCAGCTTCAGAAAAATGGAAAAGAAAAAAAAAAAGAAAAAAAAAATAATGACAAGGAGTCATAATAGAATTATAATGGTGCCTCATATTTGTGCAGAAGTTAACACTATTCCTTATGCTCATTAAACCTTTTGGTCTTAATAATTTCCTATTTTCCTTATTAGGAAAATGAGAACTAGAGGACTGCAAGAATTTAACCGAGAGGCACAGAGCTATTAAGTGATAGACCTAAGGCTTGACTCAATGCCTTCAGTAAAGTCTTCATAAAAAAAGAATGGTCTTGACCTGAACCCTGAAGGATGGGTTGCTTTGTTAGGCAAAAACAGGAGAAGACATTTTCTGATGAAGAGGTTATGTATACTGAATCACATCCATATAGAATATACCTATATACAACTACACAATCTACAGAAGCATGTATCAAGACAAGAAGTGTTGAACTAATTAATTCTGTCATAGATATGTGTAAAGCCATTGTACACAGCCACCATCACAGACGCCTGGCCCATGCAGGTTTTCATTGGATTCAGACAGACAGTAATAAAACAACGAAGCCAAGAACTGGTGGGCCATCACCTTTAATTCTAGCTTGCACCTGGCGGGCAAGTAAAAACACACACTGGGCTCCAAAACCCACGTATTCAGTGCTCACAAAGCTACTGACTTATCTGAGTTTCCTAGAATCAAAGGTTTCTAGCTCACCAGACTTATTCACCTCTGTTCCCCATCTCCTTCCTTCTCCCTGCACAAACTCTGCACAAACTGGCTTCTCATTTAGCACTCCACCATCTTGGCTGCTTCTCCTGGCCTCCTCCATGTGGCCTTTCTCTGCTCTCCTCTCTAATGCTAATCTCAGGAACTGAGAGAGCAAGCTCCCGGTCTGCCCACTTTATAGTGTAGAAATCAAAACCTTTTAATCCAATATACAAATAAGGAAGTATCTGATACAAAGTCCACTCCACATCAAAAAGGGTGGGAAAGGCTTAGTCCTAGAACCAAGCCCCAGGCTACAAGGATCCTGCCTGCCCACAGCCCACCCCCAACACACATTAATATAATCACACCCATCCCAAACATAAGGGCAACTAATATCATTACTTGGGAGAGGGGCTTCCACGTGGGCAATGCCATCTTTAACAAAGTGAGCATAATATATTTTATCTGCCCAACAATGTGTTTCTTGTTTTTGTTTTAGAATAAATGACACCCATATCAAATTATCTAGGGGATTAGCACAAAGATTTTGATTTGAAAGCAGGTGCTTACAGCTTGGCTGTTCTTAAAGCCCATTAATTGAACCCATGTGCTCCACCCAGGTCAAGAAGGGCCAGGGTCAAGGAGACAATCTCCTTACCCTTTTTGTTCTTCTGAGTGGTTGAATAATTAAAACAACATATAGCAAATAAGCAGGAGAAAATCAAATTTTAATACATGCCTATGGGGAATTCACATAAGCATGAAAATTCTAAAGACAGTGAGGCAAAATGAGGTACAAATGTCATTTTGGACAAGGAGTAAAGGGGAGGTGAGGTCTGGAATGTCCAAGAGGAAATAAGCAATTCCAACTCTGAAGGGGAATCTAGAGAACATATTTTTGCTTGGGTTCTTCTTGTCTACCATATTTAATTCATATGTGCTCAAGTGAGTATACTAAGGTGATTATGTTAAGGTTTTTTTTCAAAAGCAGGTTTGTATATCTGAATCTCTTAAGGCAGGAAAGAGGGAGGTAAAAATCTCTTCTTGAGTTTATTGGGTCTTAATTGTTTCTAACTAAAAATAATCTATCTGCATGCCAGGGTTGCACATCCCGGTGAGACTCAACTCTGGACCCTGAACAGTGTTCAGTGTTTGCATGGAAAGGAAGATGTTTTCCAGCTGTCCTAAAAACAAAACAAAAAACAAAGAAAAGATGGGTATTTTCCCTCTTCAGTGAAACAAAACTGACCTTCTGGTAGGAGAGTCTGTCTTGAATCAGAAATGGTTAAACTTTAAACAAATCACAGCAGGAAACAGCTCTGGTTACAGCCCAGCTTGCTCCATATCCTAATGGGTGAACAGAGCATCTCATGACTACTTCCTGCAATTCTGGGGGTAGCAGGTAGTTGCCCTAAAGGTCCCTTGGCAAAAGATGCTACACTTTGCCTTTGGGATTTCTGCTCTTGGAACAGCCTGAAGGAGAATGATTGTTTGCCAAAGGAAGAAGCAATAATCCAATAATTAGGAACTCAGTCTCTAAATGTCATTATTTCTATTTAATTGGCCAGTAACTACATTTAAAATAAATACCAGTTTATTAAAAGAAATCCAAAACAGAAGGATAAAAGATGAGCAGTTGTGAAAGCAGGATAGAACTACTAGACCAAAACAAAGTGGGAGGTAACTGAGAGATGTTCTGTTTCGGAGAAACATGGTTGGGAAAGGGGGGATTGTTGACAAGCAGCTGTGGGGTTCTTGGAGCTCATTAAGATTTATATCAGCTTTTACTTGTATTTGTTAGCCATCTATAAACTGATTTTAATCACCAACACATCTTTAATTACAAAGCATTTACTCTTTTATTAAATAAAAATTAACATCCTCAAATGGACTGTACCCTCAGTGACAGGTACAGCTTGGACAGACTTCCAGAAAGCCCTTCAGCTCCCAGGGTACCTGCTGCCTCCTGGCTTCAGGAAACCCAAACTCCTGGAGGTTGGGGAGAAGTAGGGTGAAATCCAGAGCTGGGCAAGGCACATTCTGCTGCCAACCCATTTGTAACCCCTGCCTTTTTGCACCACCTAAGATGTACTAATGGGTCTTATAAAGACACCCTTCAGCTGTGCTATTCCTCGTTGAGAGGGACTAAGAGAGAATGAGGAAGGAAAGGGGGAATGGAAGAGAAGAGATAAAATAGCTTGAATCAGAAGCCCCAGGCTGTGAGCAAGCTTCAAATGGGGTATTCCTTTTAGGCAGACATTTTGTAATTAAACTTTAAATTCAAACCTTTGTCCTCTATCTCTCTTCAAAATATAGGATGTGTGTCTCCTTTTTAGGGACATGAAATGATGTCTCCTTTTTACTTCATTAGAAACCGGAGTTAATTTCTTTAAAGATAAATTTACATCCTTGTTTAATTTTGATTTAATTCATTTGGAACCCATGCATTTTCATCACTAAAAGGCCTTCTGAGAATCAGTTCAGAAAGAGTGTACATGAGGGTGGCCGCAAGCAGCACTTTTCATCAGACCTGCTGCCTGGAGATGTTAAAGTGCTCTTTAAAATGGCCATTCAGCATTTACTGTTTTCTAAGAGCCTGAACTAAATTCATCACAGCACACAACAACCCTGTACAGCAAAATAATAATTCCTGGTATTTTGAAAGCAATTGCCAATCCACAAAAGGGAGGTAATGTACCCTGAACCAAGATTAAGACTCCACTCCCTTGTCATCAAAGGCCAACTTGTTTGTGTCCAAGCGGGGCCTTGGGAAAGCCAGAATTTGGTCGGCATGGCCACAGCCACAGGAATGGGAGACCACTGCACAAGTGAGGCTGTGGGAATGCAGGGTCAGGCGTAGGGGCTGCTAGTTTTTTTTTTACTACTTACATATTTTCCCTGTAAGCGGTCAGGCATCAGTCGGGCTTCCTGCTCAGGGACGTAACCCAGCTAAGGCCGACCCTGGAGGGACTGGCAGCATCCAGGCCACCCACACACTGGAAGGTCTGTACAGGGAGGCCAGCTCTCTTTCCACGTTAGCTAAGGCGTGGATTCAGCCAGAATGAAAGCCTGTAATTTCCATAGAACCCAGTTTTTTGACTCAGAGCTGCAGATAAATGTTTGTTTTATTTTTCTTTTCAAGGTGATTACACATTATTTGGTTGTGGGAAAAGCCTGAGCTATCAAGGAGAGAAGAGGCTGGATGAATTATTTGAAAAGTATGCAGCAAAGACCTGCAAATCTCTGTGGAGGAGTGACAGCGTGCGTACCTTTCTCATCTGGAGGCCTCGCGGAGGAACAGCCAAGGGGACCCCAGAAGGCTTCCAGGAAGACAGTGTGGTTCAGAAAATAAAGCAGCACTTAACCTCTGTGTGCTGGGTGTGGAACTTTAAAACAGGGAATTGTAAAAAATGTAAAAATAGTCGTTAAGGCCAAAGGGAAGTCAGCCCAAAGCCAGGTGTGCATTCCCAGGGTCCTGCTGGGCCAGGACATTGACATATCAGTCTGCATTGTCTCCCAGAGGAAGAGCTTGTTTTATCCTATTAAAGGTGGCTGTATATTTTATTGACTAAAAACTGGGGGATTGAGCCAAAGAGTAAACAAGTTTGGAGGGCTGTATTTTAGTTGTGCTTCTGTTTTATACATGGCATCGTTTAAATTTTTTTTTTTTAATTCAAGCCACTCCAGAAATTCTGCAGCTTGAGGGAACAACAGCTACAAAAGGTTCATAGCAACATTTGGACACTT
Source organism: Saccopteryx leptura (assembly GCF_036850995.1). Classification (NCBI taxonomy): domain Eukaryota; kingdom Metazoa; phylum Chordata; class Mammalia; order Chiroptera; family Emballonuridae; genus Saccopteryx; species Saccopteryx leptura. Next base: position 191,544,994 of record NC_089504.1, read on the forward strand.
TAAAGATTATTCCCAGTACTTTAATGGTGAAAAATGAGAAGAGACATTTTAGCAGCTGGGCACAGAGATCAAAACCATGAGCAGGCACTTCAAATTCATATTGTGAAATGACTACAAAAACATTCTTCTGTCAGCTTTCACAATGTGGGGAGTTCATCTTTTCATCTTATCAAGTAAAATTATGCCCCAAATCCCAAACAGGTATTCAGTTAGTAAAAGGGGGGGATGTGTTCTCTTTTGGCAAACACTCTGCAGAATTATCTCGTCAAAGATCTTCATGGTCTAGGGTGAGAGTGAGAAACGGGTGTCCCCTGCCCAGCTCCACTCACAAGGATCAGCTTTCACAGATGCAGGCAGGAGAACAAAGGACAGGTTTTATTGGCTGCACCCCACAGGCCCCTGTGCCAGGCTAGTTCCATTCCAATGTCCATCACATGGTGTATAGCCAGCAGTCGCAGCCATCGTGGCCATGCACATGCAGGTTCCCATTAGATTCATATAGATGGTAAAGAAACAGTGGAGACAAAAAATGGTGGGCCATTTCTTTATTCAAGTCTCACACTGGCCATTGAATAAACACACAGGACTCCCAAAGCCACTGACACATTCTCTGGTTCCTGAAGCAGGAGAATCTTCTCTGGTTTTTTTCCTAGAATCAAAGGCCCCACTGTTGGAATCCATGGGAGTCCGAAAGACCAGAATAAAAGGCTTTATTGAGAGGAAGAAAGGAACCCTGCCGGCACTTCTCCCAGGGAGAAGAGCATGAGTTACAGACTAGGGGTGAGTTATATAGTGTTTGGGAGAGCCTGAGGGGATACTGAGGCAAAAGTTCTGGTATGTCCAGAATGCTCCTCCTTGGGGGGCTTCGAGCATGTGGGTGTTGAATCAAAAGTCCTGGTATGTCCAGAGCCCCTCCTTGGGGTGGCTTGTCAGCTTCTTGGAATTTCTCTGTCTCAGGGGGCAATAGTCCAGTAAGGGTGAGGTCTGACAGATAAGCGGAACATGAAGAGGGCAGTTTGGAATTTACATACCTATCATTTCTCAACTCTATGGTTACATATAAAAGAAAGGCAGTTATTAATTTTATAATATATGGTGAGGGATGATGAGGAGAAAGAGGAGGAAAAATTGGAAAATTACTGCTTCTTCTGGAGAGAACTCAAGAAGGGAATATTGCCAAGCCAAGTCCCTCATCCAGTTAAGGAGGTCATCAATTTCCATGCTGTAAGGTCTCTACCAAGCGATGTCTCCGAAAAACTGAGTGAGGAAGTAAAAAAAAATTTGCGAGGTGTTGGGCAGATAAAATATATTATGCTCACTTTGTTAAAGATGGCGCTGGAGGCCGTTGCCCAGGTGATATTAATGTGTGTCTCTGTGGGCTGTGGGCTTGGTTTTAGGATTAAGCCTTTCCCACCCTTTTTGATGTGAGGTGGTACAATCCCATCATGCCCCAGATAAGTGACTTTGTATTAGAGACTTCTCTATTTTGTATATTGGATTAAAGGTTTTGATTTCTACACTATAAAATGGGGGCAGAAAGGGAGCTTGCACTCTTGGTTCCTGAGATTAGCATTAGAGAGCAGGAAAAGCAGCCAAGATGGTGGAGTGTTGAGTGAGAAGCCAGTTTGTGCAGAGAGAAGGAAGGAGATGGGGAACAGAGGTGAATAAGTCTGGTGAGCTAGAAACCTTTGATTCTAGGAAACTCGGATAAGTCAGTAGCTTTGTGAGCACTGAATGTGAGTGGGTTTTGGAGACCAGTGTGTTTTTACTTGCCCGCCGGGAGCAAGCTAGGATTAAAAATGATGGCCCATCAGTTTTTGGCTCCATTGTTTCTTTACCGACTGTCCGAATCCAATGCGAACCTGCATGGGCCAGGCTGCTGTGATAGTGGCCATGGCTACTGGCTTTACACGAGGTAATAATTGTTAGTTGCTTGCTGTGAGTGCCAACTGGACACAGTGACATGGTGATACATGGTCTCCTGGTTGAGCCTCATGAGACATGCTGGTCTGGTTCCTCTCAAATGGGAGGACATGTGGAGATTTGTAGAAACAGGAAACCTGTTGGTGTAAGTTTTTAGAAGGACTGAATATTAAAAGGAAGGGGTTTTGAGAAAATTCAGGAGGGGCTTCTCGAGCTGAGGAGCGGCTTCTTCCTGCTGTCATCCCTACCAATTTGATATTTCCCTCGTGAAGTTCTCCTTGGGGTATTGGGGAATAGGAGTGTAGGAGCATTTGATTGTAGGTAATCCTAGAGACTTCTCTCATCCAGGCCTGTAGGAACTTGATAAAGAAGGGGGCAAGTATTTGGAGATTAGGAATGCAGAGATAAGGAGGGTTGTATAGTGGGGGTGAAAGTTTTTCCATGGTAAAGCGTTAGAGATATTTTTCTAGCAGCACTGGAGAGAGCAGTTAGCTTAAACTAAAAGAAATGTTTCATGTCCATTTGTAGGCTCTTCTTTGGCCAAGAAGACCCAACGATCTTGTCCCCTTACTATGTGAAGGGTAAAAAGACTGAGAAGCATTAAGAGGTGAATGCAATTTATTCTCCTAGTTCTTCAGAGATATTGGAGAGCTTTAGGGTTAGGGGACCTGTAGGGGTTGAAAGATAGAATTTAGGAGTTTTGCTGATATAGGGTTTCAGATTTTTCTGTTTCGCAAGGGCAGGTTTCAGGGTTGGTGTGTAGGGTTAGGTAGACTTTTCCAATTTTCTGATTGGTGAAGGGTCTGCATGCAGTTCTGTAAAAAACTAGTGAACCAATGTAAGAGGCAGTGTTTAAAAGTTAGAAAAGTAAATCAGAGAGTGAGTAGACTAATGAAAGACAATAGTCCACTGGAAAGACACCCAGTTTGTGTGAAACCACTGATTCCATGTTTACAAATTTGCTGGGCTTCAGAGAGAGAGAGAGAGAGAGAGAGAGAGAGAATAGAAACAAGACAGGGAAGTAGCCAGTCCCCCTGCCCCTAGACCTACTTTTATAGAAATTTTTAAAGCAACAAGAAGAGAAATTACCTGTATAGCTCGTTTGGTCCTTAAATTGATGAATAGTGTATTAGGAACTGGAAGAGGCTCATGGGGTGGGATTAGGTTGATATTTGGGGTGAGACAGATTAGGGTACAAGTTTCTGTACAATTAGTAAGGAGATACATATACTTGTGGCCCCACATGAATAGAAAGCACCTGATTGGTTAAGGCAGGTTGAGAGGTGAATAGAGACTGGAAGGACAAGGGGTTGGTTTTGTTTCTCTGTTTCTGAGCTCCAGGTGGTCAGGGTAGAGGAAAGAGTCATCCCTATAAGTGGGGAGAGTAGAGGATTGTTAGCTAGGGTGACTGATTAAACATTCTTTGAAAACCAGTTTTCTGACTGTACAACTTTTTTTCTTGGTACAAATCTCCTACAACCTTCACAAACCTTCTAAGACTTACTTAAACCTTCAGCTTTCATGCACTTTTTTATCCAGAAATAACTGGCCTTCATAACAACTTGCTTTTTCTTTTTTTTTTCAAAAGTATTTCCATACCTTATACCTTCTATAATCAAAACCATACAATTCCTTTCTAGTCAGAACTCTTGATTTAAAAATCTTTAACCTTTAGTGATAATTAAGTTAACTTTCTTTTTATCCTAGTTTCCCTTTTCCCACAGCCTGACTAAAAGAGTCCTTAGTTTTTTCATATAGTTGCCATACGTAGACCAACCAGCTTCAGGTTTGTGATTGTAGTAAGGCACACTGTTTTTCTACTTTAGCAACAGTGGGAGTTTTCAGGATCATGGTGTGTAGACCTGTCCATGTGAAAGTCAGTCCTTGGGTGATGTAATGCTGGAAGTGCCTCTTGGACAGTCTTTGAACAGTTTGCTGAGTAACCTTTAAATTCTGCAAGTACTTAGGGAAAGGGTGGTTACATTTCTACACTTTGCAGTTAGAGTTTAAGTCCTAGTGACTTCTGCTTCTAGCTGGAATAGGCATGGGGCATTGAGATAAGAGGAACAAAGGAGATGCTATACATTAAATAAAGTAACAAACTCAGACTGTCAATACCCACAGTAGAGATCTTTGAGGGATAAATAAAACTTAAATATTCAAGGGAGGCATGGTAGATGGCCCTTGTGTTTACAAGACATGAGATTAGATTATCTGCTATTTGGAAGAAATATCTTAGGCTCCTGAATGATGTCCTTGGGCCTTCAGTGGCAATTTCCAGCATGCTGGGAAAGGTCAGGTCACAGGTAGCTGGAGCAGGGCTAGAAGAGACTGAACCCTCCCTCCACAGAGCAAGGGGGCAGCTTACCTTCTCATGTCTCTCTTTCCACAGCAGAGATATGTCCCTTGATGGGGCCAGGAAGCCTGGCAGGCTTCAGTTCAATGACCTTTTTTCCACTCTTGAAGTACGGCCCTGATGAAATTCTATGAAGCCCTTTAGGGTGCTGGAGGCAAAAGCTGGTATTTCCTGACTTCTTTTGGGCCTTATTTGCCTTTTCTGATACTTCCCTTGGTCATTATAGACCTTAAAAGCCATGCTCAGAAGATCTCACTGAAGGGCTTGACTAAGAGCAAAATTGGGAATTCAGTGTTTAAAGAAGCCTATTAGACCAAGGAAAGAAAAGATTTGATATGTAGTGGTAGGTGTTTGGAGACTGTGGAGGGTCTGAGTTTGATTTAGGGTGAGACTTCAGGTGGTGGGGGTTAAGATGATGCCTAGATAGACTAGGGACTGAGAATAAAGTTGAGCCTTAGCAGAGAAGACATGATATCACTTCATAGCGAGGAAGTTAAGAAGGGTGGTAATGTGTCTCCTTGAGGCAGGCTGTGAGGGGCTGCAGAGGAGTAGATCATCTACATATTGTAAGAGAGTACTAGTTTTGAGATTGCATGCTGTTAAATCCTGAGCTAGTGCCTGACGAAACAGGTATGGGCTGTTTCTGATTTTCTGGGGTAAGACAATCCAGGTAAATTGCTAGGCTGCATTAGTGTCTGGGTAAAGGCAAACAGAAAGTAAGAGTCAGGGTGTAGAGGAATGATAAAGAAGGCATTCTTTAGGTCTAGAACCATGAAGTGAGTGGTGTTTGAGGAAATGTGTGGCAGTAACTTGTAGAGATTAGGGACTACTGGATGGAGGGAAATTACTGCCTCATTAATTAGGTGTAAGGCTTGTATGAGGTGATAAGCCCCTGAAGGTTTTGAACAGGAAGGATGGGGGTATTGTAGAGAGAGTCCATGGGGATGAGTAAACCTGGTTTAAGAGGTGGGTAATTATTGGTTTAAGGCCTTAGAAACAGACATTGTTACACATTAAACAAAGACTTCACATATTATGAATTAAGAAATTTAAATGAGCGCGCTTTACTTGTTTTAATTCAAATTATACTTGAGATATTTTCTGACAAACAATGAGACAAGATGGATTATTCACTCACACAGTTCAATAGACTATCTTGTTTTTTTAAGCTTTTCAAGATGGCAAGGAGTTGCCAGCATAGAGGGGAGGAAGAGAGAAAGCAGACGGATGGACAATGTGAGCAGCTGGATGGAAAGAAGGAGGTTCAGAATCTGCAGGAGGAGGAGGAGATTAAAGTATTGGTGTGGTGCCACGTGGTCAGAGGAGTCAAAAGGATTTAGAGTTCTGAGGAGAGGGGAGAGGACGAGGGGTATTAGAAGTCAGAGTCAGTCTCTGAGGAGGTGTAAGGATGAGTTGAAGAAGAAAAAAAAGACAGCAAAAGCCGGTGGGGTGGGGGAATGGGTCAAAAAAGAAAAAGGGACAGAGCTGTCCATCTGTAAGGAGGGTAGAGGGGTTTAAGAACACTGTGGAGAAGGGAGGGGCCCCTGGCCAGCAGGAAAGGAGAAAGAGAGAGTGTGGTATTGCAGGTGAATGAGGTGAGGTTTCTTTGGCCAAAAATGGCCTGTGTGTAGAACAGAAGGCACAGAAATTAAGGACAGGAGAGAAGGGAGAAGGAAGCCTGCACATAAGGGATTTCTGATGCCTTCCCCGTCCGGTGACAGAAATTGTCAAGATCTCTTAGGATATTGTAATCAAATGTCCCATTTTCAGGCCAATGGGAGTCATTGTCTAATCTGTACTGAGGCCATGCTGTGTTACAGAAGAAGATTAATTTCTTCAGTTTGAGGTCTGAGAGACCGAGTTTGGTGAGGTTCTTTATGAAACATCCTAGAGGGGTCTGGTCGAAAGGCTTAGACTCTGAAAAGCCCATAGTGGAGACAGGTGAGGAAGAGGGGGCATCCCCGCCTTTTGTCACTGTCCCAAGAGGAGAGAATCTCCGTGTGGGGGAGTCGTCCCTGATAGAGGTCGCTCCGAGGACGAGAAGTCCGAGAGAGTGGAGAGGTTTGGCTAGGCACCTAGTCTTCCATGCAGTCCACTGAGACTGAAAGTCAAACCCCTCAAAACGTGAGGCGTGTCAGAGAAAACTGTTCGACCAGGAAGGGGTGTTTTTAGAGAGAAATTTGGAGGCCAACCGGGGAAGGAGAAGGGAGAAACTCCTTACCTTTCTGGTCCAGCAGGGGTTCAGGACAGGGTTAGATACTGCCGGCCAAGCGACCTACAATTACACATCCAAACAGAATCAAAGAGTAAGCCCGGGCTGAGCTGCCACTGCCCATTGCTTCCCTAGTTGTAAGTTTGGATGGCAATGAGGGATCGTCCAGGCAGTTAATACCCTGTCCTGAGTTTCAGCACCAAATGTTGGAATCCATGGGAGTCTGAAAGACCAGAATAAAAGGCTTTATTGAAAGGAAGAAAGGAACCCTGCCGGGCACTTCTCTTGGGGAGAAGAGCACCAGTTACAGACTAGGGGCAAGTTATATAGTGTTTGGGAGAGCCTGAGAGGATACTGAGGCAAAAGTCCTGGTATGTCCAGAATGCTCCCCCTTGGGGGGCTTCGAGCATGTGGGTGTTGAATCAAAAGTCCTGGTGTGTCCGGAGCCCCTCCTTGGGGTGGCTTGTCAGCTTCTTGGAATTTCTCTGTCTCAGGGGGTGATAGTCCAGTAAGGGTGAGGTCTGACAGATAAGCAGAACATCAAGAAGGCAGTTTGGAATACACATATCCATCACCCACCAGTCTCAGTGGAGCTCACTAAAGCCCCTCACCTCTGGTTTCCCATCTTCCCACTTGGCTTCTCTCTCCTTCTTCTCTCCAAAACTTTCTGGTGCCAAAACCTCTCTCCTCCAGCAAACATCAGCAAGACAATGACTTTTCCCAAGCAGGAAAGTAATTTGCAATTTAGCAGATCACATACTTGGCATTGCCCAGCGCCATTTTTTTAACACTAAAAATGAGCAAACTCAAAAAATACAAAAAACTCATTTGCCCAACACATGGTCTCTGTGGTGTAAAAGCCTTTTAATAATTCTGATTTTGAATATCCAATACAAATGAAAAGTGTATTTTGGAAGGTTGAGCTCTGTCCACATTGAAGAGCATGTCTTATGCAAACAGGTTGGGCAGGCCCTGACTCTTGTGGACCATGGTTCTCAACTTGGCTGCACATTGTATCACTTACTTTACAACGTACTGGTACTATCTCCCCACACCTTCCCAGAAGAGTGTAAGGTTGGTGGATAATGGGGGATGGTCACGTGGGGAATCCAGGCCCGCAAACTTTGGCTAGGACCACCCACAACCAAGCGCACCAAAAGAAACTTCCCAGGAGCCCTTTGGAAAAAAGCAACCATCTGCCAGCCAGTGAGATTTCACCACATCATATTAGCTCGACCACCCTAGGGACCCTTTAAATATCTCCCATGTGGGTCACCACTTGCGACTTCCCTGGCCTCCATCTTTCCTCGGGGCCAGGGAACCTTGCCAGGTGGGATACATGCTCTGTACTCAATAAAGCCTTTTGTTATTCCACACTTTGTGGCTCCGGCCCCTTCCTTCCTTCTCTGTGGGGAAAAATACCTTACAAAGAGTATGATTTAATTGATCTGGCATGTGGTGTGGGGCACAAAAAATAAACTTCCTTCCACATTTTAAGTTCTTATAGCAGGGCTAATCAATTAATATGAGACAGATTCACAGAAGAAAATGTCTGTTAAAACACAAAATTCAACTGAGTAAATTTGAGGATCTAATTGGCTATATTATAAGCAGTCCATGAATAAGGTGGCAACCCATCTGGAAACTAGACAGGTGCTGCAAACATTGAGAGTTATCCTGTTTAGGATTGCCACAATAATCTTCCTGCTGTTGTATTCTCTCAAAAGCTTTAAATTCATGTTCGCAGCTGCTAACCACCAAGAAAATACTCTCCCTAAAACTGTAATGTCAAAGAGGGAATGAAGACAATGAACGATTTACAGATTATAAACCTGGACCCTGGAACTGTGAATGTCACAGAGATTAAGCAGAAACTTAATGCTACACCAAGGATCAACAGAGCTATAAAATGGTAACTGAGAGTGACACCAATGCCTTGATTTTCATCACATCTCTCTCAGTTAAATTAAGAGGATGATCAAAGGGGAGAATTGTTCAAGAAAAAAATTATAGGCCTCACATGGTACCACTCAGGCTATAAGTCTATGATACTGTAAACCAAAATTGAGTTTGAATTATGTTAAAAAATAATAAGCATTTATTTGAGCAAAAAGAGCTGCAGCCTAGTAGACAGAGATTCAAGCAACAACATAAATAAACATTTCCCAGAAATATTCGTGTGGCTGCCCTTCATAGTAAAAGTTCCCACCCAATTTCTCAGTGAGGTCCATTTATGTAAGTGAGGTGTCTAAATTGTGCAACACTAATTGGATGGGGCAAGTCTCATTCCATTGGTGGAAACCAAAGCCAGGGCTTTCTTGCACTCACTGACTCTGAGAGCTTAAATAAACAGGGCATAGTGCAGGAAGCCAAGAGTTCAGTCTGAGGTTCCTCCCAGTATACAGAATATGTGAGGAACCCCTGTCAGCAAACTAGACTCTTATTATTTATAGAATTATTTATAGAATTCCCTTGGTTGACCCTAGGGAATCCACTTCAGCAGATAAATTACTTCTCAGTGTACACATCAAATGAATCTTTCTTCTCTGGGTACACGTTACCCAACCTAGATTTAATACCTGATCTAATTGCAGTTGCAACCTCTCTCAGAAACACAATGTTAATTAACCAGTCTGAAATTTTTTGATCAAGCACCAGTAAGGTAATCTCTCAAACACATCCTCACTATCCCCTCACAGAAAGAGAAGGCAATCTAGTGATAACACACACACACACACACACACACACACACACACACACACACACACACCACCTTTCTCTTCTCTTCCTCCAAAGAAATGATGTCTGGGCCCCAAAATAATTTTTTTCTTTCCTTCACTTGCCCCACTGGGCTTTCTCTAAAAATCTTCCATTTTGTATGACCCCTTGAACCTCCTTCTCATTGCTAGATGGATGCTGCCTTATTCATCAATCACTTAATAAAGCCAATGACATCTTTAAATTTACTTGGTTAAATTTTGTTTTTTAACATGTTTAAAATTTATCACGAATGTACATTCCAAGGCACCATAAGATATGAGGCCCAAAAACACATTGGGCAGTTGAGGTATATCTGCCATTTTGGACAATGGAGAAGGGGAGCAGGAATCTGGGATTTCAAAGGGAAAGCAGATAATTCAAAGGAGGACAACATTTAGCAAATAAATTATTTCTGGGCAACTCAAAAATAATGGGGCAGAGAGGGGAAACTAGCAAACAGATTTTTGCTGGAATCTGCCCTGTCTGCCATACTAAATTCATACAGGCTAGTTTGCATTTGCCAAGGCCAATATGGTAAAGTCAATATAATTCCCTTCTTCAAGCAGGTTCTTCTATCTGAATTCCTTTAAGCAGGAAAGGGGGAGAAGTGTCAAAGGTTATTTCTGAGTCTTTTGTTCCTTAACAACCAGCTTAAAATCAATATTCCAAAAGGCACATTTTGGGGTGGCAAAATATTGGTCCCCTTCAGTAGCCTGAGCTTTGGGATTTTAAAAAGCTCTCCAGGCCCTGGCCGGTTGGCTCAGCGGTAGAGCGTCGGCCTAGCGTGCGGAGGACCCGGGTTCGATTCCCGGCCAGGGCACACAGGAGAAGCGCCCATTTGCTTCTCCACCCCTCCGCCGCGCTTTCCTCTCTGTCTCTCTCTTCCCCTCCCGCAGCCAAGGCTCCATTGGAGCAAAGATGGCCCGGGCGCTGGGGATGGCTCTGTGGCCTCTGCCCCAGGCGCTAGAGTGGCTCTGGTCGCAACATGGCGACGCCCAGGATGGGCAGAGCATCGCCCCCTGGTGGGCAGAGCGTCGCCCCATGGTGGGCGTGCCGGGTGGATCCCGGTCGGGCGCATGCGGGAGTCTGTCTGACTGTCTCTCCCTGTTTCCAGCTTCAGAAAAATGAAAAAAAAAGCTCTCCAAGTGATTGTCATGTGAAAACTTGGGAACAAGTGTAGAACGATTAAATACAGCATTTGAGGTCTCTCATAATCCTGCCCCAGCAAATTTTTTAACCTTTTCTTTTTCCATTTCCATCTCACCATGTACATAAGTCACAGAGACATTCTTCCTGTGCCCTAAATGTACTTTGTTCATTTGTATTTCTGTGCTTTCATGCACACACATTGTCTCATTCTGGGCACCAAAGAAAGCCCAGTTCAAATGTCCCCTGTGCAGCCTTGCCTGACTGTCACTCCATCTTCACCAGTGAGTCACTCTTTGCCCTTTGGTCACAGAACACTTTGTTCATAGCTTTATTAGAGTATTTCTTATGTTACACAAAAGACATCTGCTTAAGGTATACCTGCTCCCTCTCCCCAAAAGAGGGTGTACTGTAGTTTTAGCAATAAGCAGAGTATAGGTTTCTATAACTGCTTATTGAATGAATAAATGAGTGAATGAATGCCATTTTTATACATTGTTATGTTCCATCACATTGAATCCAGTTCTCAAACCAGAGTCTGGTAAACAGACTCTGAATTAGTAATTTGGAGGTGGGAGATTTATATCTTTGCTACTCTAAATGGGGGTCATAGACCAGCAGTGCCTACATTATCCAAAAACAAGTTACAAATGCAGAATTTGCATTTTAAAAAGATCCCAGAGTAATTCCTATGCAGTTTGAGCTGTGTGTTTTAGCAAGCTCCCAGGTGATTCCTGAGTAGCCAGTCTGCCAACCAGCATTTGGGGCCCACTATTGAAGATTTCCATTTACTGGATGTAGCAAACTCTGTGTGATTGCCTACTTGTTCCTTTTCCATTCTTAACAAAGCCCTAATTTTGTTCGGGTATCAGCCCTTCATCCCCCAATCTTGTGCCCCAAGGAAGGTTGACTTCACTCCAGTCTCAGCATTGGGCCTGATTGATCAAATCCCTTTGCTCTGGCCAGGAATTGGCCCAGGAATGGACATTTAACCAAATTCAGGTCAATGGAATATGAAGATAAGTAGACGGGAGGCAATCTAGAAAAGGTTTTCTCTTTCTTAAGATGAGGCCATAAATGGAGAGAGAGAAAAAAATATCTCTTCTTCAGGACATTGTACAGTTTAGATGTGATGCCTTTGAACCACTGCTGCTCCCTTGTTACCTGCCTAAAATGGAAAGGCAACCCTGAGGAATCAGAACAAAAGGCAGTAAGAACTTGGATCATATGACATTGTTGGGCTCATCAGTCTCTGAAATTCTTGTTAGGTAAGGTAAAGTTTTTTCCTTCTTTCTTTTCTTTTCTTCTTTTGTGTGTGTGTGTGTGTGACAGAAAAATAAAGAGAGACAAAGAAAGGGACAGATAGGGACACAGAGGAAGGGAGAGAGATGAGAAGCATCAATTCTTTGTTGTGGCTCCTTAGTCTTAGTTGTTCATTGATCACTTTCTCATATGGGCCTTGATGAGAAGGGAAAGGGAGGTCTACAGCAGAGATAGTGACTCCTTGTTCAAGCCAGTGACCTTGGGCTCAAGCCAGTGACTGTGGGCTTCAAGTCAGCAACCTTTAGGCTCAAGCCAGCCACCATGGTATCATGTCTATGATCCCATGCTCAAGCCAGTGACCCTGCACTGAAGCTGGATGAGCCCATGCTCAAGCCAGTGACCTCAGGGTTTCAAACCTGGGTCCTCTGCATCCCAGTCCAATGCTCTATCCATGGCACCACTGTTGTAAAGTAACCGTTCTGCCAGGTTTATGTAGACATTAAGTCTAAATAAATTTTTAAGGAGTTTTATTAAAAGGAGATTTATTAATATGCTGGCTGTATATGACTAACATGGGGCAAAGCTGACCCAAATCATGCCATGCAGAATACAGCCCTGAGGCAGGTTATGTACCTTTTATCACACACAGGTTGGCGGGAAAAGGAGGAGGGGAAGATGACACAATCATTAGCAAGCTCATAATTTTTGTTTATAGGATTTATAAAAATATTTTTATATATTAAAACTTATAAGGTAACACAATAGCAATTAATGTTGTTTTACATATTAAAAGACATTCCCAAATCATTTAGTGTTCATATGCTATCTCTTTGTCTAAAGGTATATACATCAACTATATGCCTTCAGGATGGGAGGGGGAGCCTACATGGTGCCAGGTCATAAGCATTTGTGAATGGCCCATTAAAGAAGGAAAGAAAGGAGAGGAAAAGGGCTTGCTTAATCTTTCTTCCCTTCCCTCACACCTGGCTAGGTATTTATCCTCTTCCTCACAGATGCAGGGGAAAGGAGGAAATCCAAGTTTCCTCTTCACTTCCACTCAAAACTCAGCACAAAATTTATTTATAACATAATGCTGTCATCCATCCTGAGTTGGTGCAGATGATACACAAATATAAAAAATCATATTTACAAAATCTCTCTGTATGCTTAGCCCAAATTATAAAATGTCCTTTAAGCTTCCTAGTAAAGGGAGGATTTCTACACAGTATGTCTCTACAAGTCAGGAAACTTTCACATTTCTCTCCTCTCACTCCTTACAGAAAAGAGAGAAAAAGACACCTGACTTCTCTTCCTAAAATATTAATATTAATTTTTCTATTCTTTGGTACCTTTCCACATTCCCCACTGGTTTTATATCCTGAGTCAACTTTTTGACTTAATTTAATGAGGTGCATAAGGATGTAGAGTAGAAATATTAGCCTATAACATGTAACAGATATTTAACAGACAGACATAATGCTTTCATTAATAGTAATACAGTCCATTGAAGAAACAAATGTTATTGATTAAGTTTTTATAAACTGTACAAATTTTCTGCAACTTATATAAAATTAACTGGCTTTTATAACAATTTACTTTTAGTCAGAATTTTTAATTTTAAAAAAGTTTAACCTTTAGTGACAACCAAGCTGGCTGCTGGAGAACAGCAAGCTGCCAAAGGCATGCTGGGAGCGGGGGTGGCACTGCCAGAAGTCTTAAGTGCCCATGCACCCACTGGTGCTTCTGCTGCAGGGTGTGAGTGGCTGGACACCAAAGTTCTGGGCCAGCAGCTGCTATATCCAGAAGGGAATGGAGCATGCCCAGAAGAGTAGCACAATGCCCAGGATGAGGTGCAGCCCTCTGGGGTTGGGCTGCTGCTGCTTCTGTGGGAAGGAGGCCTGCTGTGACAGTCAGTAAGCCCAGGCCAGGGGCACACAGAACAGTCCATAGACCACGCCAGGTTCCACCATGCTGGTCCCAAAGAGCAGCGTCAGGCAGGCATGGTAGGTGCTCTGGCTCCTGGCTGGCAGGCAGAGGATCTTGTGTTTCCTGTGGACGAGCTGGATAGCCAGCATCATGGGCAGCATCAGCAGCAGTGCCAGGTTGACAACACAGATGTACATGGAGGCCGAGGTTTGCAGGAAGCGGCAAGCTTGGGCCAGGTCACAGCCACAGGTGGAAAGGAGTGACCCTCATTCCTTATTGCAAATGCTGAGGGAGGCCTGCTAGCAGGCTTTGGGCTCAGAGCCATCCCCGCTGCCTCACACTGGACCTGACGTTGGGGTGTGATTATGACAGGGGCATCTGTGGTTGACTAGCTTGTCCTTGGTCACCACGAAGCACGTCGAGCTCCCGCAACCGCACTTCTGCAAAAGCCTCACCTTGCCCTGCACTCAGTAAGCAAAAGAGGGCCAAGCTCTGTATGACCAACCGGATTCTGGTCATTGCCGCTGCTGGGTCTATCTGTCAGTCAGGAATACTCCGAGGTCCTGCTTCCATGACAGATCGAAGGGAAGGCAGTATCAAAGAGAAGACTGCTGTTGGCACTGGAGGGGTGAGAGGGGGTGCACCTCGCCCTAAGGAGGGCTACTTCTCACAGGTTTCAAAAACAAATTTGGCTAAAATTTCCTTTATGATTTGATACATGCATTCTACCTGCCCTGAACCTTTGGGACCTATAGACACAATGTAATTTCAGATTAGTTTCTGATTAATATTGAGTTCTTTTCCTACTAGCTGTGAGATTTTGGATACAAATGTAGGCCCATTCTTAGAATGGGTAAGCTAAATTTGAAAAGAATTTTATATAGCAATTTCTTAACTGTTATTGTGGTTTTATTTTTAGTAGGAAAAACTTCTACCTACTTGTCAATTACTTTAGTAAAATTTATTTCTAAATGTTTATCTGGGAAAGTTTCTTTTTCCCTGTTTCTTTTATAATTTCTCTACTTTGCTTAGTATTTATTTGGGCACAGACTAAACACTCGGACATTATGCCTCCTGCAATAGATTCTAAGTCTGGCTTTTCTAATTATCCCTTTCTTGCTGGCAAAATCCTTTTTCTAATTGGTTGCAAATAAACCTTAAGCAACAAGGATTTTAGTAAAGTTATTAAAATTTCCTAAAAACCCCACTGGTTTTAGGTAGCATCCTCAGCTGTTTGGTTTTTCTTGAGTTTCTAGGGAGTCTCCTGTCTTTTGGTGCCCTAGTCAGTAAATGAAAGCCACTATTTCAGGGGAGCAGGCTCCTGCATTGTTGGGGTGAGGGTTAGAGCTTCACCTTTGTTAGTTTTTAAGCCTTCTCTTTATGCCTCTTTTCAACTGTGCCTGTCTTAGGTCATCTCTGCATTTAGAGATCTTACTCGTCATTGATTAACCAGCCATCTTAGGAGCCAGGCAGAGTTATGTGATGAGGGAGGAGCAATGTCCCTTACAAAATGCTTCATTTTATTCATTTATTTATTTTTAGCAGCTGATGATGTTACTTTTTTAAAATTTATAATACATTTCCTTTTTAATTTTTAGAGCTGATTGCTATGTAAAGGCTAAGTTGACTGCCTCAGTATTTTTTCTAATCCTGGCTAACAGAAACTGGTGGAAAGTGTCCAAACCTTCCTCACTTGCTTGGTTGTTAGAATTCTACTTAAACTAAGCAACTAGAAACATTTTCTTGAGGTGGTCTTGATTGTCTAACAGTCCTGTTAGGGTTTGAGTCGTCCTTGATAAAGGGAATTCTGAGCTTTCTAATTCTATTGGTCACTTGGGAAAAAGGATTTAAGCTATTTTCTATTATATTTATGTCTTATATTTTAATGATTTAGTTACAATTACTAACTGAAATGACTAATAAATTTTATATTTTACTTAATTACAAGTTTTTTTATATTCTAAGAAAATATCCTTTATTTATGCTGTAATTTTATGCACTTTATCAGAAGATGTCTAACAAGCTTAAGAGAACAGATTTTTGTTCATATTCTTTAGCCTTTTAATCTAGGCTTAAAATTTAAATGGTTTTTTTTTTTTTCCCCCTGTATTTTTCTGAAGCCGGAAACAGGGAGAGACAGTCAGACAGACTCCCGCATGCGCCCGACCGGGATCCACCCGGCACACCCACCAGGGGGCGATGCTCTGCCTACCAGGGGGCAATGCTCTGCCCCTCCGGGGCATCGCTCTGTTGCAACCAGAGCCACTCTAGAGCCTGGGGCAGAGGCTGAGGAGCCATCCCCAGCGCCCGGGCCATCTTTACTCCAGTGGAGCCTCAGCTGCGGGAGGGGAAGAGAGAGACAGAGAGGAAGGAGAGGGGGAGGGGTGGAGAAGCAGATGGGCACCTCTCCTGTGTGCCCTGGCCGGGAATCAAACCCGGGACTTCCGCATACTAGGCCGACGCTCTACCACTGAGCCAACCAGCCAGGGCCTAAATGTTTTTTTTAACTACTACAATTAGTTATTTATTTTCTATTTTTTTTTAATTATTTATTATGTTGAGAATTTTATTGTTAAGCCAATCAATAGTAATATTTGTCACTCTGGGTTTGGTGACCTAACATTGAACAATACTGCTTTAAAAATGATAAACTAAACTAAACATAAAAAGACATTATTAACAATCATTACATATTCCCTAATATTTAAACCAAGATTTCAACATTATAGGGTTATGAAATAGCAAATAAAAAGAATTAAGAAAAGACCTTTGAAATAACACATACATTTTTAACATAGAAAATATTTTCTTGCCCTGGCCGGTTGGCTCAGCAGTAGAGCATCGGCCTGGCGTGCGGGGGACCCGGGTTCAATTCCCAGCCAGGGCACATAGGAGAAGCACCCATTTGCTTCTCCACCCCCCCTTCCTTCCTCTCTGTCTCTCTCTTCCCCTCCCGCAGCCAAGGCTCCATTGGAGCAAAGATGGCCCGGGCACTGGGGATGGCTCCTGGCCTCTGCCCCACGCGCTAGACTGGCTCTGGTCGCTGCAGAGCGATGCCCCGGAGGGGCAGAGCATCGCCCCCTGGTGGGCAGAGCGTCGCCCCTGGTGGGCGTGCCGGGTGGATCCCGGTTGGGTGCATGCGGAAGTCTGTCTGACTGTTTCTCCCCGTTTCCAGCTTCAGAAAAATACAAAAAAATAAAAAATAAAAAGAAAAGAAAATATTTTCTCAGCCTGGCCAGTTGGCTCAGTGGTAGAGCGTTGGCCTGGCGTGCAGGAGTCTCAGGTTTGATTTCCAGCCAGGGCACACAGGAGAAGCATCCATCTGCTTCTCCACCCCTCCCCCTCTCCTTCCTCTCTGTCTCTCTCTTCCCCTCCCGCAGCCAAGGCTCCATTGGAGCAAAGTTGGCCCGGGCTCTGAGGATGGCTCTGTGGCCTCTGCCTCAGGTGCTAGAGTGGCTCTGGTCTCAACAGAGTGATGCCCCAGATGGGTAGAGCATTGCCCCTTGGTGGGCGTGCCGGGTGGATCCTGGTCGGGTGCATGCGGGAGTCTGTCTGACTGCCTCCCTGATTCTGGCTTCAGAAAAATACAAAAAATATATATATTTTTTTTCTCATAACTTTTCACACACCAGTGGAGGACAATAAGCTACTATTCCTAACCCAGTGGTTGGCAAACTCATTAGTTAACAGAGCCAAATATTAACAGTACAGTGATTGAAATTTCTTTTGAGAGCTAAATTTTTAAACTTAAACTATATAGGTAGGTACATTCCTTATCGAGGTAGTGCCCGCATATGGTCTTTTGTGGAAGAGCCACACTCAAGGGGCCAAAGAGCTAGCTGCATGTGGCTCGCGAGCCGCAGTTTGCCGACCAGGACTCCTATGGAGGGCTTATGTGACTTTTAAGTCTTAAGGAAGGGGGAAGGGGAGAGGCAACTGGAGGGCCTGTCCCTTACAATTCTATGTCTTATAATTCTATTACTCATTTTCCATTGTAGAGCTGTAATTCATTTCATGGAACTGATAATTAACAAGGTCTACACCTGTGGTTTGTTATTTTCTAAACATTTCTACCTGGCCCTTCTTGCACAACCTGAGGTGGGCTGAACCCCAGCCTGGCCAAGCACTGGGGGGCGGTGGTGGTGAGACTTGGATCTCGGCGCTCGGCTGGCTGCCTTCTGTCTTCCTCCTGCTCAGGTGTGCCCGTGTCTGTGGAGGCAGGAGCATGGGGGGGGGGGCGGGGAGGAGCAGGCCTGTGCTTGCCTCTCCATGGCTGTGCCCCTGCCCCGTTGTTCTGCACACTGCATGTTCCAGCTTGGCTTTTACTTTTCTCTCACCCAAATCGCTCACTTGCTGCTCTTTTTCCCCAGAGGCTGGAGAAACACTTCCTGGGGCATATTCCTCAGCCCTCTCCTTTTTTACAATATGCACACTGATTCTTTCCTAGTGGAGTCTTAATTCTTTTTCTCGAATCCCCTTTTTGTCCTAGGTGTAAATCTGGCCGGACTAGGAAGACATAGCGCCTTTTCCGTATTGAGCATGCCTTTAGCCACTGTGGCGGGTTCATTGTTAAATTTAGCCATTAATCAATGCAGAGGAACCAATCAGGGTGGCCTGGATCCTCAGTCACAATATTCCAGACTGCCCTTACCAGCCAGGGATTTAAAGTCCTAGCTGATGGCCATCCAACCTCGAAGGTGGGCCATTCTAATTTACAGAGTGTGCAGAGTCTTCTTTTTGACCATTTAATTCCATACCCTCGATTGTCTCCATAGGCTTCTTGAAAGTGCTTTAGGAGACAACTTAAGGGGGTCTTTTGTGTACTGGGCCCTCCTCCCATATTTAATATTTGGCCACTGATTTACAAAATTGAAACTGTCTGAGAAATGCAGGAATTAGCACACCAATAAAGGCAAGAAAGATAAGACAGATAATAATTAGTACTCAGAATAAAGGATGTTTGACTATAGAGGTGTCAATTATTACACAAGTCAAGAGGTAGGAGCCAACAGAAGAGAATAGTTTCTTCAGGGAAGAAGTCAGACAGAGTACCCTGAAGCCAGAGGTCTTGGATCCAAGAAAAGAGATTTTAGTGGGTCCAGGGAAAAGACCCATACCACAAAATGTCATGAGAGATTTCTTGGATGAACAAAGAGAATTTACAGTACAGACAATTCACTATTTAATAATTTTTAATGCTTCTATGAACTTTGCTAGTTTTATCATTTGCGGGCTCTGGCAGACAGCCACTAACCAATATGAAATTTATAAATTTCCCTTCACTTTTGCCCTCTGGTTTTAAGCTAGAAACTTCCAATTTTTGCAAGCAAGAACTTAATTCAGGCCTTAAAAACAAACACATTTAGACATTAAACAAAGACTTTATATGCACAAATCACAAACTAAGAAATTTAAATGAGCATACTTTACTTATTCGATTAAAATTATACCAGAAATTTTCCTGACAAACAAAGAGACAAAACAGATCATTTCCTATTTAAGCACAGAGCTCAATAGACAAAGGAAGGGTTACCCCATCAGGGTCCTCTCAGGTGCTTGCTCAGCCACGTTCCTGGAATTTAGGCTCTGGCACCAGAGATCCCCACTCACACACCAATCACTTAGGGGTTTTAGACAGAAACATTAAAAATAAAGACTGACATCTCGGCAAAGACAAAGGTGTCCCTGGAAGTCCAAGACAGGACTGATTAACTCAGTCCCTACTCAGGTCTCTTCCTGAGAGCACCACCAAATGTGGCACCACCAAATGTCCCCACTCAGGTCTTCTTCTGAGAGCACAAATAGATGTCCTTGGAAGTCTGGGGCAGGACTGATTAACCTGGTTAACTCAGTCCCTACTAATTGTCCTTCCAGAGTACAACAAGATGCATCCCAGAAAAGCCTGAGGTAGGACCCAAAACTCTCCACTGACGTCTCGGTCTTGGAGAACCTATTGCACGAGTAAGACTGTGTCCAATCCTCATACAATAGTCCAAATTGACCAGTCACAAACAGCAAAGCAAAATATTTGCCTTATCTACACACCTCTGGAGTCACAAACAACAAAACAGAAGATCTGCCTTACCTACACACATCCAGAGGTCAGAATCTTACACTCCTCGATCTTTCTGCCAAATTGTCCAAATCCTTGAATTTGGGAATCAGGAGTGTCTGCAGAAGACCTGTCTGAACCTCAAAGGAAAATGGGGAAATGTCTCAGGTGACACCTTTCCTCAAGATTCCAGCGGGGTTGGGCAGTCCTCCGGAGAGAACAGCCGATTCGGGGTGTCTCTACCCAGTGATGTAGAACACTGGATCCTGGACAAGCCCCCAAATGTTGTAAAGTAACATTCCACTGGGTTTATGTAGAGACATCAAGTCCAAATAAATTTTTAAGGAGATTTATTAATATGTTGACTGCATATGACTAACAAGGGGCAAAGCTGACCCAAATCATGCTGTGCAGAATACAGCCCTGAGGCAGTTTATATGCCTTTAATCACACACAGGTTGGCAGGAAAAGAAAGAGGAGGGGGAAATGACATAATCATTAGCAAGCTTATAACATTTGTCTATAGAATTTATAAAAATATTCCTACATATTAAAACTTATAAGGTAACACAATAGCGATTAATGTTATTTTACATATTAAAAGACATTTCCAAATGATTTAGTGTTTATCTGCTATCCCTTTGTCTAGAGGTATATACATTAACTATATGCCTTCAGGATGGGAGGGGGAGCCTACATGGTGCCAGGTCATAAGCATTTGTGAATGGCCCATTAAAGAAGGAAAGAAAGGAGAGGAAAAGGGCTTGCTTAATCTTTCTTTCCTTCCCTCACACCTGGCTAGGTATTTATCCTCTTCCTCACAGGTGCAGGGGAAAGGAGGGAATCCAAGTTTCCTCTTCACTTCCACTCAAAACTCAGCACAAAATCTATTTATAACATAATGCTGTCATCCATCCTGAGTTGGTGCAGATCACACACAAGTATAGAAATTATATTTACAAAATCTCTCTGTATGCTTAGCCCAAATTATAAAATGCCCTTTAAGCTTCCTAGTAAAGGGGGGATTTCTACACAGTATGTCTCTACAAGTCAGGAAACTTTCACATTTCTCTCCTCTCACTCCCTACAGAAAGGAGAGAACAAGACACCTGACTTCTTTTCCTAAAATATTAATATTAATTTTTTCATTTTTTGATACCTTGCCACACCACCACCTTATCAGGCTAAAGTTTTTTGGTTTTGACTTCTTGTTTGTTTGTTTGTTTGTTGTTTTTTAACCATTTAAGTCTTTCTGATCCTTTCAACCAAAAGTACTCATTGATATACTGAACATCTTACTATAGTTATTCAACCCATAAATATTTGAGTACCTATTATGAGGCAGTATGCTAACTTCATTATAAGTATTACCCCTAACCCTGCAGCAATCTGTAAGTTAGATATTATTATTCTCATTTATAAGTGAGGAAACTGAAACTTAGACATTAAGTGAATTATTAACTAAAATAGTACCTGGTAAAGCCAGAATTTGAACCCAGGCCTATCTGACTCTAAAGCACATGCTTTGTGCATTCTGTTTTGCTTCCTAGTTCAGACAACTTTATTATGTGCAGTTTTATTAAGTCAGGACTCTAAAACTTCTTAAAACTTACTGAGGATTTAGAGAATTTTTTATTTATAACATTAAATAAAAAATAAAAAAGTAAAACTAAGCGCCCTGGCTGAGTAGCTTAGTTGGTTGGAGTGTCTTTCTGAAGCTCCAGGGTTGAGGGTTCAATCCCTATAGAGGGCACATGCAATAGGAACCAATGAAGCAAAAATGGGTGGAGGAGCAGGTTGATGCTTTTATTTCTCTCTTGCTTTCCTTTTCTCTTCCTCTCTCCAAAAAAGAAATAAATAAAACATTAAAATTAAAAAATTTGAAAACTGAAGAAGCCACACCAAGACTGGTAGGAAAAGCAAAAACATGGAGAGGGCTTCCCAGCTCCCTGGAGTGAACGGCAGCCCGGAGAGACTCGCGTGGCAGGAAGTGAGTTTAGCAGAGAAAGGAAGGTCCTCAATCCCAGGAAAAAAGCCCCAGCCTGCAGTCCCAGAGTCTAGGAGAGGTGTATGGACAGTATTTAGCTGGAAACAAGACAGGATACTGTTTGTGAGAAAGAGACTGATTTCTCAGACCCAGGATTCTTCTTAAAGGGACCACACAGAACACCTCTTTCACAACCACTCACCCAGGGCTCCGGGGGATGGAAAGAGAGGAGAGTACCAGAGTAGCAGGAAGAGAGTGTAATCTAGGAAGCACAGAGAGAAACATTTTGAGAGACAGCCATCCTAACCCCTGGGATGAGTCACTCCCCAAAACTGAAGTGAATATTTCCCCCGGAAACAGCAATACAAGCAAAGGAAAGCAGGACACCAGCCAAACAAGCTCTCCCCTGGCACTCAGAGCAGAGTCGCTTAGAAGGAGGGAGCTTTCGGGGCTGCAATAGTGAGTCTTAGGGTCTGAGCTGCAGTGCCCCCACCCGCAAGGCTGAGGGCTCGCCTGAGGGCGGGGGGGACAGTGAAATGCTGAAGCACAGTTTTGTCAGCAAGGGCGGAAGCTGGCTGGCCACCACTGGGCCCAGGTGTGAGCTCAGTCTTGCTTGGCTGGGGAGGAGGGGGCATGCAAAAGTGGTCAAGCCCAGCTGCAGGAAGCCTGTAATCCAGCCTGCAGGGGAAGAGCAGGAACCCTAAAGGTGTGGAGACCAGCCCTTGAACAAGGGCACAGGAGCACAGCCTTGCCTCACCTGTGGAACCAAGGCTTGAGGCCTGACTCAGGAGCCGGCTCCTCCCACAAGGGTGTAGCCAAAAACCCAGAAAGGGCAGAGTCCCACTACTGAGCATGGGCACGAAGTCCCACCTGGCCTGTGGAGCCAAGGCTTGCAGCCGTCCACAAGCAGGCTTCTCCTGAAAGGACAAGGCAGAAGGCTGGAAACAGGCGAAGACCTGTAGCTGAGCAAAGGTTCTCGCCACAGCCCTCAGGGCCAAGCATGATGCCAACCATGGGGGCAGGGCAAAGGCCAAGGCCACCAAGGCTTGTACACCTGAGCACGTGATCACAGCCACTCCCATGAAGGAGAGGTGGAAACCACAGGAACAGCCCCAATGGGCAGGCAACAGAAATTCCCATACCCAAACGCCCTAGGCAGCAACAGCAGAGGGGTGGTGGGCCTCCTGACAGACCATATCTAATAACAGAGGCCACACCCAGTGGACTCCAGTGGCCAAGACCTTCTTTTACACAGAGAAGATGAAAAGGCAGAGAAATGCAAAACAAATGAATCAAGAGAAATCCCCAGAAAAGGACCTGAATGAATCAGATATAACCAAATTACCAGATGCGGAGTGTAAAACAGGGGTCTCCAAACTTTTTACACAGGGGGCCAGTTCACTGTCCTTTAGACCATTGGAGGGCTGCCAAATACAGTGGTCCTCTCACTGACCACCAATAAAAGAGGTGCCCCTTCCAGAAGTGCAGTGGGGGCTGGATAAATGGCCTCAGGGGGCTGCATTGTGGCCCACGGGCCGTAGTTTGGGGACGCCTGGTGTAAAATAATGATTGTTAGCATGCTCAAAAATATTAGAACCACAATAGATGGTCATTACAAACAATTAAATAAAGAGATAGCAAATATAGAAAAAATTGAAATAATAAAAAAATCAGTCATAAATGAAAAATACAATATCAGAAATGAAGAACACAATGGAAGGAATTAAAAGCAGAATGGATGAAGCTGAGAATCAAATCAGCGAGTTAGAGGACACAATAAATAAAGGCACAGAAGCAAAGCAGAAAAAAAGAGACTCAAAAAGTCTGAGGAAACTCTAAGAGAGCTCTGTGACAACATAAAGAGAAATAACATCTGCATCATAGGGGTTCTTGAAGAAGAAGAGAAAGAACAAGGGATAGAGACTTTGTTCAAGCATATCATAGCTGAAAACTTCCCTCAATTAAGCAGGAAAACATCTCACATGTTCAGGAAGCACAGAGAACTCCATTAAACAGAAACCCAAGGAATTCAACACCAAGACACATCATAATTAAAATACCAAAGCTAAGTGATAAAGAGAAAATATTAAAAGCTGCTAGAGAAAAAAAGACTATCACCTACAAAGGAGCCCCCATAAGGATGACTTCCGACTTCTCAATAGAAACACTTGAGGCCAGAAGGGAATGGCAAGAAATATTCAAAGTAATGCAGAACAAGAGCCCACAACCAAGACTACTTTATACAGCAAGGCTATCATTTAAAATTGAAAGAGAAATAAAAAGCTTTCCAGACAAAAAAAACTCAAGGAATTCACTACAACCAAACCAAGGCTGCCAGAAATGCTAAGGGGCCTGTTGTACACAGATCAAAGGAGAAAAAGAATATAGTAAAAGAGGAATACAGTTTTAAAGAATAAAATGGCAATAAACAATTACATATCAATAATAACCTTAAATGTAAATGGATTAAATGATCCAATCAAAAGACATAGCATAGCTGCTTGGATAAGAAAACAGGACCCATACCTATGCTGTCTACAAGAGACACACCTTAAATAAAAAGATGCACATAGACTAAAGAAAAAAGGATGGAAAAAAATATTTCACGCAAATGGAAATGAAAAAAAAAAAAGCTGGGGTAGCAATACTTATATCAGAAAAAATGGACTTTAAACAAAGACTATAGTTAGAGATAAAGAAGGTCACTACATAATGATAAAGGGAGCAATCCAACAGGAAGATATAACATTTATAAATATCTACGCACTTAATATAGGAGCACCTAAATATATAAAGCAGACTTTGATGGATTTAAAGGGCGAAATCAACAGCAATACGATAATAGTAGGGGATTTCAATACCCCATTAACATCATTAGATAGATACTCAAAAAAGAAAATTAACAAAGAAACAGCAGACTTAAAGGACATATTAGATCAACTCGATTTAATAGATATCTTCAGAACCTTTAACCCTAAAACAGCAGAATATACATTCTTTTCAAGTGCTCATGGTACATTCTTTAGAATAGACCACATGTTAGGGCAAAAAAGTGCTCTGAACAAATTTAAGAAGATTGAAATCATATTGAGCACTTTCTATGATCACAATGGCATTAAACTAGAAATCAACCACAACAGAAAAACTGAAAAATACTCAAGTACTTGGAAACTAAATAGCATGTTATTAAATAATGAATGGGTAAACAATGAGATCAAAGAAGAAATTAGAAAATTTCTAGAAACAAACGATAATGAGCGTACAACAATTCAAAATTTATGGGACACAGCAAAAGCAGCCCTGAGAGCAAAGTTCATAGCATTACAGGCATACCTCAAGAAGCTAGAAAAAGCTCAAATAATCAACTTGACCCTACATCTAAAAGAACTAGAAAAAGAACAGCAAGTAAAGCCCAGAGCTAGTAGAAGGAAGAAAATAATAAAGATCAGAGTGGAAATAAATGACATAGAGGCTAAAGAAATAATACAGAGGTTCAATGAAACCAGGATCTGGTTCTCTGAAAAGGTAAACAAGATCAATGAACCTTCAACCAGACTCACCAAGAAAAAAAGAGAGAGGACTCAAATAAATAAAATTAGAATTGAGAGAGGAGAAATAACAACTGAAACAACAGAAATACAAAATATTGTAAGAAAATACTATGAAGAACTGTATGCCAAAAAACTAGACAACCTAGATGAAATGGACAAATTCCTTGAAACATACAATCTTCCAAAAATTAATCTGGAAGAATCAGAAAACCTAAACAGACCGATTACACCAAATGAGATAAAAAAAACTCCCAAAAAAGAAAAGTCCTGGGCCTGATGGCTTCACAAGTAAATTCTACCAAATATTCAAAGCAGAAATAACTCCTATACTTCTCAAGCTATTTCAAAAAATTCAAGAGGAAGGAAGACTTCCAAGCTCCTTTTATGAGGTGAGCATAATTCTGATTCCAAAACCAGGCAAAGACAACACAAAGAAATAAAATTATAGGCCAATATCCTTGATGAATTTAGATGCAATAATCCTCAACAAAATATTAGCAAACCGGATCCAGCAACATATGAAAAAAATTATACACCATGATCAAGAGGGATTTATTCTTGGGAGGCAAGGCTGGTACAATATTCACAAATCAATCAATGTGATTCATCACATGAACAAACGGAAGGAGAAAAACCACATGATAATTTCAATAGATGCAGAAAAAGCATTTGATAAAATCCAGCACCCATTCATGATCAAAACTCTCAGCAAAGTGAGAATACAGGGAACATACCTCAACATGATAAAAGCCATCTATGAGAAACCCACAGCCAACATCATACTCAATGGGCAAAAATTAAAAGCAATACCCTTAAGATCAGGAACAAGGCAAGGGTGCCCCCTTTCACCACTCTTATTCAACATAGTTCTGGAAGTCCTAGCCACAGCAATCAGACAAGAAAAAGAAATATAAGGCATCCAAATTGGAAAAGAAGAAGTAAAATTATCATCATTTGCAGATGATATGATATTGTATATAGAAAACCCTAAAGTCTCAGTAAAAAAACTACTAGACCAGATAAATGAATTCAGCAAGGTGTCAGGATATAAAATCAATACTCAGAAATCAGAGGCATTTTTATACACTAACAATGAACAGTCAGAAAAAGAAATTAAAGAAACAATCTCCTTTACCATTCAACAAAAAAAATAAAGTATGCAGGACAAAATTTAACCAGGGAGATTAAAGACTTGTACTCGGAAAATTATAAAACATTGATAAAAGAAATCAGGGAAGATACAAACAAGTGGAGGCATATACCATGCTTATGGTTAGGAAGAACAAACATCATTAAAATGTCTATATTACCCAAAGCAATCTATAAATTCAATGCAATACCGATTAAAATACCAATGACTTACTTCAAGGATATAGAACACATATTCCAAAAATTTATATGGAACCTAAAGAGAACACGAATAGCCTCAGCAATCTTGAAAAGAAAGAATAAAGTGGGAGGTATCACATTTCTGGATATCAAGTTATATTATATGACCATTGTACACAAAAAAGCCTGGTACTGGCATAAGAACAGGCATATAAATCAATGGAACAGAACGGAGAACCCTGAAATAAACCTACACTTTTATGGACAACTGATATTTGTCAAAGAAGGTAAGAGCATACATTGGAATAGAGACAGCCTTTTCAACAAATGGTGTTGAAAAAATTGGACAGCTACCTGCAAAAAAATGAAACTAGACCACCAGTTTACACCATTCACAAAAATAAACTCAAAATGGATAAAAGACTTAAATGTAAGCTGTAAAACCATAAGCATCTTAGAAGAAAATATAGGCAGTAAGCTCTCTGACATTTCTCAAAACAATATATTTGCCGATTTGTCTTCACAGGCAAGTGAAATAAAAGACAGGATAAACAAATGGGACTTTATCAAACTAAAAAGCTTCTGCACAACTAAAGACAATAAGAACAGAATAAAAAGACAAACTACACAATGGGAGAATGTATTTGACAATGCGTCTGATAAGGGATTAATAACCAAAATTTATAAAGAACTTGTTAAACTTAATACCAGGAAGACAAACAATCCAATCCAAAAATGGGCAAAAGAAATGAATAGATACTTCTCCAAAGAGGACATACAGATGGCCAATAAGCATATGAAAAAATGCTCAACATTCCTAATCATTAGAGAAATGCAAATCAAAACCACAATAAGATATCACCTCACACCAGTCAGAATGGCGCTCATCAATAAAACAACACAGAATAAGTGCTGACGAGGATGTGGAGAAAAGAAAACCCTCCTGCACTGCTGGTGGGAATGCAGACTGGTACATCCACTGTGGAAAACAGTATGGAGATTCCTCAAGAAATTAAAAATCGAACTGCCTTTTGACCCAGCTATCCCACTGTTAGGAATATACCGCAAGGACACCATAGCACCGTTTGAAAAAAAGAAAAGGACCTCCATGTTTATGGCAGCATTGTTCACAATAGCAAAGATCTGGAAACACCCCAAGTGTCCGTCAGAGGACGAGTGGATTAAAAAGCTTTGGCATATATATACTATGGAATACTACTCAGCCATAAGAAATGATTACATCAGATCTTTTACAACAACATGGATGGACTTTGATAACATTATATTGAGCGAAATAAGTAAATCAGAAAAAACTAAGAACTATATGATTCCATACATAAGTGGGACATAAAAATGAGGCTCAGAGACATGGACAACAGTATTGGGGTTACAGGATGGGGGGGCACATAGAAAACCAGTTAGAAGGTGACAGAAGACAATTTTATCAATATTACCCCATTAAAATTAATCAAAAAAAAAAGAATTTGTCTCAGGGCTAATTCAGGTAGTTAGAAGAATAGTATAAGGATGCTAATTCTGCTTCTCAGGCCACATTCTTCAAAAGGGGCCCCCAGAAAATTGGCGATTTGGCTCCTCTGATTTTGCCAATTGGATTTAAAAAAAATAGGTCAGGAATGCCCTGAAATAGTACTAACAATACAAGGGCATAAATTTAAAGATCTTTTAGATACTGGAGCTGATGTATCTGTTATTGATAAACTACATTGGCCTCCTTCCTGGCCCATTCATGCTGCAGCCACAGAATTACAAGGTATAGGGCAGAGTAAATCTCCTCAACAAAGTTCAAGTTTTCTACATTAGGAAGATTTGAAGGTCATTCTGAATTTTTTAAGCCTTATGCGCTCCCTGGATGGCCAGTTAATTTGTGGGGTAGAGATGTTTTGAAAAATACAGGAGCATTGCTTTTCAGTCCTAATGGTTTAGTCAGTACACAGATGCTTGATTGGGGAATTTTGCCCACTAGGGACTAGGGAAAGAACAGCGAGGAATTCTCACCCCCATAGAAATGCACTCAATACCAGAAGGTGTGCATTAGGATATCAAAATTTAGCATAGGGGCCTTGGTAGCCCCTGCTACCCCAATAATACATAGTGAAGACCCAATTACTTGGAAATCAGATATTCCTGTATGGGTAGACCAATGGCCCCTTTCTCAGGAGAAACTTAGGGCAGCTGCTTGATTGGTACAAGAGCAGCTACAGATTGGGCACATTGAACCATCTAATAGCCCGTGGAATACACTTCCATATTTTGATATTGTCACCTCCTTGATTATCAAGGGGCATAGGCAACCCTTACAGCTTATAGATTTTGAGCCTCAAAATTATTGTTGTTCCTTTTTTCAAAGGATCAACAACAATGGCTCTGGGAAACTTCCACTAAATGTCAAATCGCTTTTGCATATCAATGGACAACTTTATACTGAAACAATCAACTTAAAATCAGCTCAAAGACTAGAATTATATGCCATTACCATGGGTTTTCAGCATTTGCCATATTCCTCCTTTAATCTACATACAGACAGCAAATATTTACTTATGGTTGTTTCCACTATAAAGACTACTGTCTTAGGGACAACTGCGGATGAACTATTTCATCAGTTCTTCCTTCTTCAAAGACTTGTATGTCAACATAGAGCTCCATGTTTTATAGGACATATTTGAGCTCACTACATGCTCCCTGGAGCTTTAGCACAAGGGAATGCCCTTGTTGATCAAGCTACCCAAAAGAAAATTATTTGGAGCAACCATGACAGATCAAGCCATTCAGTCTCATACTATTCATCACCAGAATGCTGCAGCCCTGTGTAAACAGCTTCAACTTTCTCGGGAAGCAGCATGGCAGATTGGTAAATCCTGTCTAAGGGGTCCTAAACTACAATCTGTCCCTTCATTTGGAGTTAACCCTCAAGGACTCCTACCAGGACAACTTTGGCAAATGGAGGTTACTCATATACCTTCATTTGGCAAACAGCCCTATGTCCATGTTACAGTGAATACTTATTCTGGATTTATATACATAGTAACCTCTGCCAGAACAGGAGAGGCTGCTAAGCAGTTTATAGCTCATTGTCTGTATGCATTTTTCTATTATTGGATTTCCTAAACTGGTTAAAACTGACAATGCTCCTGCATAAGTAGCAAAAGCATTTACTGTATTTTGTTAAACCTTTCAAATTATGGGTATTTCTTACAATCTTTAAAGTCAAGGTATTATTAAAGCATACCCAGCAAATATTTTAAGGTCAATTTAAAAAATTTTAAAAGGGGGGAGTCATATCCTGGAACTCCTACGGGTCCACCATATCATGCTTTTTACTTAAAATTTTTTAAATTTCTTTTGAATGCTAATGAACAGGAGATGCCAAATTTTCTTCTTCTGCAAACTTCTACCTTCTTTTATTTGATCCAGGTAATAACACTGTTTTTTTTTTCCAAGTAGCTCCAGATATACAGAAAAGGTTTATATAGGCGGATGGGGATCCTCAAACCCCTCAGCAAGATCTTCTGAGCATGGCTTTTAAGGTACCAAGAGGCAGAAAAAGCCCAACAGAGATCAGGTGAACTACCAGCTTTTTGGATATGCCCTTAAAGGCTCCAATGCCCCAAAGGGTTCTCATAGGAATCCATCTGGATCCTGCTTCAATAGTGAAAAGGAAGGTCATTGAGGTAAAGCCTGCCAGGCTTACATGCCTTTGCTGTGAGAAAAAAGGGACACTGGAAGGTAGGCTTTCCCCTCGCTCCTCTAAGGGAGGGTTCAGTCTCTTCCAGCCCTGCTCCAACCACCTATGACCTAACCTTGCCCAGAATGCTGGGGTTTGTCACTGAAGGCTGAAGGTGTCCAGGGCTGTCGGCCCCGTCTACAACACTGTGGACAAGCCTAGGGTATTTCTTCCAAGAAGCAGGTAAACTGATCTCATTTGCACAAGGGCCACTTACCTATGTCTTGACTGAATAGTCAGGTTTTTCATTCTTCCCTCAAAGATCTCTGTTGTGGGTGTTGATAGTCCTATTTTCTGCTGCTTTGTTTAATATATAGTGTTTCTTTTATTCCTCCTACCTCAATGCCCACTCATATTTCAGGCTGGGACCTACTCCTAATTTAGAGCTCTCTCTCCCCCTTTTGCCAACTTCTATTGTGAATTTACCTTTACCACTCAGCTTAGTGTATCCCAAGGTTCTCTTTACCATGCCACAGTTGCAGAGCTCCAGGGAAAAGCACCCTGGTCTCATCTCTCCAGGCAGAGGAGAACAGAGGCTCCATCTCCACACATGCTGCAGATGGCTTTTCCAGTCTACCTGAATCATTACCAGCTAGAAGCAGCGGTCATTGGGACTTGGATGTGAGCTGCAAAATATAGAATTGTGACAACAATTCCAGTGCCATGCGGACTTTTCCTGGATGTGAACTTTTTCTGGACTCCTGCTCCTTGTGATAGCTCCTAACGAACTGAACTGGGGTTGGGTTGCATTCGCAGGGATTTGGAATGGTGTTGGTGCCAACTTGGACTTGGTGAACATGTTAAGGACACTACTCTTTGATGGATTGTTTTTGTATTGGCCAAGAGTTTGCTTAAAGGCTTTAATCACTGTAAAAAAATATATAGAAAACTGGATAAAGAAGATGTGGCACATATACACTAAGGTATACTACTCAGCCATAGAAATGATGACATCGGATCATTTACAACAAAATGGTGGAATCTTGATAACATTATATGAAGTGAAATAAGTAAGTCAGAAAAAAACAAGAACTGCATGATTCCATACATTGGTGGGACATAAAAACGAGTCTAAGAAACATGGACAAGAGTGTGATGGTTATGGGGGGAGGGGGGAAGGAGGGAGAGGGGAAGGGGAGGGGGAGGGGCACAAAGAAAACTAGATAGAAGGTGACAGAGGACAATCTGACTTTGGGTGATAGGTATGCAACATAATTGAATGACAAGATAACCTGGACATGTTTTCTTTGAATATATGTACCCTGATTTATTGATGTCACCCCATTAAAATTAATAAAAATTTATTTATTAAAAAAAAACTAAAAAATTTAAGGTGTTTATTTAATTCATTTTTTAAAAATAGCATTGCTTGACCAGGCAGTGGCACAGTGAATAGATTGTCAGACTGGGATGCAGAGGACCCAGGTTTGAAACCCGAGGTTGCTGACTTGAGAGCATGCTCATCTGACTTGAATGCGGGCTCACCAGCTTGAGTGCGGAGTCGCTGGCTTGAGTGTGGGATCATAGATATAACCCCATGGTTGCTGGCTTGAGCCCAAAGTTTGCTGGTTTAAAGCCCAAGGTCACTGGCTTGAGCAAGGGGTCACTTGGTCTGCTGTAGCCCCCCCAGTCAAGGGACATATGAGAAATCAATCAATGAACAACTATGGAGCCACAATGAAGAATTGATGCTTCTCATCTCTCTCCCTTCCTGTCTGTCTGTCCCTATCTGTCTCTCTCTCTGTCTCTGTTACAAAAAAAAAAAAGCATTGATTAACCTGAGTAATGCTAATGAAAAAAATATATTTTCAGAAAAAATAACTACATTTTCCAAAGCAAAACAAAATAATGAGAAGAGTGACATTGTTTTATATTTTTGCTAATCTTTTTAACATCTGGCTTAATAGAAGACAGCTGGATTCTATTTGCTTCTGCATTCAATCTGCTGTGATGTATTGTTTTAGTTGAAGTATACAAAGAAAATCTGACTTTACACAGATATGTCACTGGAAAAGAGGGGAGCATTTTACAAGCCTTTTCAGATAATTGTATATATGCTTTGATGCTATACCAAACTGCATAAGTGGTAATTTCTTAAAGGTTAGTTGCAACGTGGAACCTGACACCAAATGAATGATTTTTTCATCTCTGTTGTACAAAGTACTTCAGTCTATCTTGAACTTTAAAGTGATCTTTCACCTGTGCACGATTTTGTAACATCAGGCTTTGGTCAATTAGAAGATGTTAATTCAATGAGTTATGTAAATCTTCCAAATGTTGACACATTATATCATAGATTATCAAAAATTATATTTATCAATATCATCATTGATATTATCAGTAAAATCTTTAAATATTAGTAAGCTGTGAAGCTCATGGGGCTGATACAAGTTTACCAAATTCTAATTTTTGCTTGAATACTCAATTTTTACCATTGGCAACAAACAATGTCAGTTATTTTCTTTGAAGTGACAGTCTTACTTGTTTATTTTGAAGTAAGTGCCTCCAAATACCCAAGTCTGAATATGTGTAATTTGTCACTCTCAGCTGTTCTTTCATGATAAAAGCAGTTAGCTTAGCTGTGACTGAAACGGCCTGGGTATTTGTCTTGGGAACAAATGTGACACTCTATGCAGTAGACATTCTTTATGCACATTTCCCATTTCACAACACAATATTAAAAAGACATGTACTTAAAAGTTGAGATATAATGAAATGAATCATTTTAATGGTTTCATCAAAGACTTTTTTTTTAAATTATTTTTAAATGTATTTATTGACTTTAGAAGGAGAGGGAAAAAGGGAGAGAGAGAGAGAGAGAGAGAGAGAGAGAGAGAGAGAAACATTGTTTAGTTGTTCCACTTACTTATGCATTCATTGGTTAATTCTTGTATGTGCCCTGATGGGGGATCGAATCCACAACCTTGGCATACTAGAACCACACTCTAAACATGTAACCTACCCAGTCAGAGGAGGTCTTTCTTAAACAAGACTGGTAGGGTGTTTTGCTACAGTGAGTGTGTGGTAGTAAAGAATCCAATGACTCCTAGTACAGTTAGGTACTGCTACCTTGATTTGGGTAAGGGACCAGCGGTTTTCTTGACCATTACTTTTGCATCACCGGTGTAAATGTCAATACAATGAGAAAGGTTAATGGCATATTAATATTATCATGAAAATAGTTTTGACCTTCACGGGCCCTCTGAAATGGTTTTGGGCTCCCCAAGGGCCCACAGACCACACTTGGAGAAATGCTATCATTTGGTAATGAAATCTCTTAAGAGATGTTATAGTTACAAAATAATTATTGCAAGGGTCTGCAAGAAACTAAGTTCTGTGTCCCAGCATGGTTTGGTCCCTGCATTTGAGTCAGTGTTACTATTGCCTTGGTTGTTGCCAATTCATGGAGTCCTTAACAGAAGAGTCTTAGGAGTGGCCAGGTGCTGGGGCACTTGTGAGGTCTTGGGCTGGAGGGCACAGGGAATTGGCTCTACCAGTCCATTGTGCTACCAGTTACAGACATACTCACAACCAACTTTTTTGTTTCTCTATTCAGCCTGTTAGGCAATTTAACTTATACTGGGCTTAGTAATAATGCACTGTTTAACATGATCTAATTTCTGTTTATAATACTTAAAATACTTCTATTAGTAAAGTTGTCTAAGCTTTTTCCTTGGGATAAAAATTTTCTGATGCTGAATAACTATTTAATAATGGAGGTTTTGTACCATTCTGCATTCAAGACTCCCTCTCTCAAGCAGTTGCTTTCCCCCACAGTTTGCTAGGGGCAGGCATCTTGGAAACACAAAACACAACTCTGGGGCTGTCTCACTGAGCCAGTCCCCGATTCCAGGAAAGAAAACCCATGTTCTTGAGCCAGAACTAATGCTCTAAGGGCTGGAGTTTTCCTTTCTCCTGCTAAGGAAGAAAGACTGACAATGGTTTACTTGAAGCCCTCCAGTGGGAAAAGCCATCCAGAAATTCCAGCCTGCTAGTTGTCTCCATGTCAGAGATACTGTCCCTTGACTCATGACTACACTTAGGAATCTGCTTTGGCACCGCCTAAAGGGTTTAAAAAAGGATCCTGTTCCTTATTAGCAGTGATGTTTGGGGCTGACTCAAACTGGGGAAAAGGCCAGTCATGTGCTGACCTGCTACATTCACTGAATGAACTTCTTAAAGCACAGAAGCAAGACAGACAACCCAAAAGACTGACCTGAATTTGTTCTGCAGCATGGTAGTGTCTGCCTTGCTATACAGCTGTGAAAGAAATATGGCAGAAAGGTAGCTCCTGGTTCATCAGAAAAATAGCTCTGAGTTTTAGCAAGTTTTTTCCTAATATTTCTCTCTTTCAGGGTCTCCTGGACCTTTTTTTCCTCCTTCAATACAAAAAACAATGGCATCATATATTCTATTCTCACTATGTGCTAGGGACACAAGAGTTGTAATGACCTTCTTGGATCTGGGTCTTTCAATCTTCCCAGCAAATCCACATCACCTCTGCACATCAGGACCAGCCCAAAGCCATGGAAGAAAGGAGAAAGAGGGGCTATAATGAGCGTAATAATTTTGCATATCCAGCTCAAGCTACTCTTATCTGTGCGCCGTGCCTGCCCTCTGTATGCTCTAGAGTTCAAATAAAAACAGCATCCCAGTTACCCTCCTTGCACTCCCCATCTCCACTAGCCTTTTACTGTGAAGGGAACAGAAGTTTTGCCACCCTGAAATTGTGACTTTGGGGCTATTAATTTTAGGCTGGTTGTTAAGAAACAAAAGACTAAGAAAGAACCTTTGGCTTTCCCCATTTCCTGCCTAAGCATTTAAGATGGAAGGGCCTGCTCCAGGCAGAGAATCTTAGCATATTTACCTTAGCTTTAGATAAGAAGGCTCCAAGCAGGGGCTGGTTAGCTAGATTACCCAGTATTCCTAGCAGAAATCTGTTTACTACCCATTCTGCTCTGCCTGGACTCCCTGTAAACTGCCTATTTCTCCTTCAGAATCCTAGACTCCTGCTAGCTTTTCTCCTTCGTCCAAAATGGCATTCAAGCCTCAATTGCTCAGTGCATTTCAGGTCTCATTTTATGACACCCCCAAATGTGCATCATATAATAAACTTTGAACATGTTCTCCTGTTAATCTGACTTTGTTTATTTAATTATTAGCCCAGCTAGAACTTAGAAATTGGGAGAAAAATTATTTTTTAGCCCCCATAACTGGTAAAGTGAGTCTTTACTTGGTACTTTAGTTGTTATTATTATGTTGACATAATGCTTACCCCCCCCCCCAGCCAAAGTTACAGGAAATTATTCTGCATTGTACTAGAAGGAGAAATGGAACAATAAGTCAGGGAAATGTGTGTTTTAGTTCTTCCACTACATGGTCATAGACATGAAAATGTCACATCCCTGTTCCAGGCTGTACCTGGAAACTGGGGGATGGGAGAGGGTCAAATTTTTAGTAGTTCATAAACCTGGAGACCAGAAATACATTTTTTTCAAGGACCTCTTTCCACTACCTCCTTTTGTTGGTCATTTGAAGACAGCTGTGTCTCTCCAATGCTGAGACAAGCTTTTATGACTGCTGGACTTGATGGGTTCTAGATTCTTGTCAATCCTAATATTTGTTTTTTGCTCTCTCTTCTTCCAAATGCCAAGTCTCTCCTCCCACCCCCTTCCTCATTAACTTGCACTGAACTCATGAAAGCGTCTCTTTCTTTCAGGCGGTCCACAGGTGGTTTCAGGCTGCTCCCTATCTCTCCAGGCTGTAGTCCAGACCTTCCATGGCCTAAAAGAGATGGCAATTCCATAATTTTAAAATGATTTCCTTAATTTAGAAGGGTAAAATGGAGGCTCATGGAAGTCAGGTGGTAGCAAGCCCTTGCAGGTTCACTCAAAGGACAGCAAATAAAGCGAGGAGAAGCCCTCATTCTTAGGTGCTATGTCCCAGTAGCCACACAAAGAGGCTTCTGGAAGAACAGAACAGATTCCTGCCAGTTTCCAGAGGAGCAGATGGTCCAGCAGTGCTGCTTGGAGGGGCCCCGCCCCACACACAGGCACCAAGGACCAATTCAGCTGTCTACTCCTGTGACCAAGAATGACAAGCTCCCACCTACACTGCAGGTGGGATGTCTGAGAACTTGGAGCAGCCAGGGAGCACAACCATTCATTCTCTGGAAGTGTAGTGTTGTGACGCTGTGACCAAGGACAAAAATGCACTTTCCTAAATCCTTTGATCCTTGTTATAAAGCACACACTAAACTGAAAGAAAAAGAAGTAAAAAATATATAATAATAAATAAACCAAGACAGAGACAAAGAAGAGAGAAAGATACTGCATGTGCCAGTTGACTATGCATCTATAGAAAAAGAGGGTAAAGAGAAAATCAGGGGGCTTTAGGGGAAACAAAGACAACCAAATAGAAAAGAATTCAAGAACACACGGGAAAGTGTTAACAATATACATGAAAACATAACAAAAAAGAAGATCCATTTATTTAAAGGTAAAAATTAAGGCAGGGATTCTGGCCCTGGCTGGATAGCTCAGTTGTTTGAAACATCATCCCAAAGTGCAGGGGTTGTTGATTTGATCCAAATCAGAGCACATGCGTGGAATAGATTGATATTCCTGTCTTTCTCTTTCTCTCCTTTCCTCTCTCTTTACACTCAATAAAGTAAATGTTAGAAAGAAGAAAGAAAGAAAGAAAATAAATACATACATACATACATACATACATCCAGGAAGATAAATACTGAAACAATATATTAACCACTGAGACAAAACTCTGACCATATTTTACTTATATATTTTCTTAAGTCACTGTTTTTAAAAAATCAAGCCACTTCAAGTTAATGTATTTACCCATCCAAACCTACTGCAAGAGAAGTTAAAGAAAATGATCGTATTGGTCAAGGAGTTGGCATCAAGAATTGAAGGAAAAAAATTTCAGCCAGTCAGAAAGTCAGCAGTGGCGTCATTGCTTAGATACCTGGGACAGCGTGATGACATAAAATCTCGAGTCAGTCATTATATAACCTAAATTTCCAGGCCTCAGTGTTCCTACAAATAAAATGGGACAATACTGTTTCATGGCTCTGTGGCAAGAGCATGAACAACCTAAAATGCCACCATAATTCTAATTAAAATGTAACCTTGAGTATGGGGAGTGAAACTTTTTCATCTTTAAGAGCCAGTAGAATACTTTTTTTTTTTTTTTTTGAAAAAAAAAAGTTTTCCCTGAGTTAGCCAAACCACAGGGAAAAGCAGTTCAGTTCAAAGAGAACAAAAAACAGCTGACCAAGCTTTCATCTCCATATCCTCTTTTTAATTCAGAGTCAAGGCAATCATGTTTGATATCTTTTACTAAGAATTCATTTGGCTTGTTTCACTATTCATTATAAATAAGTTTCAGAATCCAGTGAGTATAAAGAAACCACATTTCCTTTTTAGGGAATTTTGCTTATAGAAATTGTTCCTACTACTTGTCACAGGAATATTTGGCTTATTTAAAGGTCACAGGTGCATGAGAACAGATGGCACTGAGGACAGAGACATATTCAGGTTGCAAAAGGACTGCCAAAAGCCAGCTTGAAGGTAACCTTCTAAGAGCGATGGTGTATTTGCCTTTCTCTTACCCTAATGTGCATAGGGAGCAGGTTCTCTGTCAAAGCTATGTCCTGGAGATTTCTTTTTTTTTTCCTTTTCTGTTCATTAGTGAGAGAAGTACCAGATACTTCAGAACATAAGCTAGACCAGAAAACTATCTTGGAATCAATGCAGCAAGCCTCCCTGAGAATGGTAGGTGTGGAATCCCTACTATCTTATGTTTTAAAAAGAAAAGAACGAGGCCCTGGCTGGTTGGCTCAGCGGTAGAGCGTCGGCCTGGTGTGCGGGGGTACCCGGGTTCGATTCCCGGCCAGGGCACATAGGAGAAGCGCCCATTTGCTTCTCCACCCCCCCCTCCTTCCTCTCTGTCTCTCTCTTCCCCTCCCGCAGCCAAGGCTCCATTGGAGCGAAGATGGCCCGGGCGCTGGGGATGGCTCCTTGGCCTCTGTCCCAGGCGCTAGAGTGGCTCTGGTCGCAGCAGAGTGGCCCCCCCCCCCCGGAGGGGCAGAGCATCGCCCCCTGGTGGGCGTGCCGGGTGGATCCCGGTCGGGCGCATGCGGGAGTCTGTCTGACTGTCTCTCCCCGTTTCCAGCTTCAGAAAAATACAAAAAAAAAAAAAAAAGAAAAGAACGAGAGAGAAATGAAAAGAAAGGCAGAGGACTGTTTTGTCCTGGGTAGGGTGGGTGCAGGGCTCACTATCAGGGGCAGGATGGTGGTTCTGGCAGGAGACAGGCCCATGCTGGCACCAGTCCTAAGCCATCCCTACCAGCCTCGGCTCCACAGGTGTCTGCATGCAGGTCATTAAGAATGTCTATGGCTCAATGTTCAGCCTGATAATGTGTGCAGGTTGCCAGGAGACTGAGTGTGACACTGGAGGATTGTCCACACCCCCAAAACACTGTGAACTGACTAGCCAGGGGTCAGAAACCTATGGCTCTTCTGATGGCTGCATCTGGCTCGCAGACAAATCTTTAATTAAAAAAATAATAATAACGTTAAAAATATAAAACATTCTCATGTATTACAATCCATTCATTTCCTACCACTCATGTTCGTGGTTGTGGGTGGCTGGAGCCAATCACAGCTGTCCTCCGGGACAACACCATATTTTTATTGGATAATGCGTAATGTTCACAGGTCATTGTATGGCTCTCACGGAATTACATTTTTAAATATGTGGCATTCATGGCTCTCTCAGCCAAAAAGTTTCCCGACCCCTGGACTAGCGCCATCCTCTGATCTGCCACTCTACCCACCCCAGACCCACTCTTCAGGAATTGCTTCACTAGGGAGATTCAACTGGCACAGTTCCCTGAACCTCTCGTGTTCCCAAAGTGGCATTTTGACCCCAAATGACTCAATCACTGAGGTTAGAGCTTCTGCCACTACACACCTGTGAGTCCACAGAGACTAGCAAAGAGCTTAACCATTCAACCTGGGCCACTGTGTTGGGAGTCCCTCTGCCTGACCTTGCTGGAGGCGGGACAGCTCCTGACCACTGTGAGGCCACCAGAACTGGGGTGACAGTGCCTGAAAAGCCAGGGAGCTACTGCCTGGTGCTGGGATCTCTGTCCAACTTCTGAGTGTCAGACATGACCCCCCAAGTCCAGCTCTGTCTCAGCAATTCTGCCAGCACTCACCCAAGGCTGCCAAGAAGCTCACCAGGATCCATGGGGACCCACACTTCCTGCTCAGGGCAACCTAACCCAACCAAAACAGGGACCCAGAGGGTGGAATGAGAGAGTTCCTGTTATTCTAGAACTAGCCTTTAGAGTCCTAGCTGGAAAGAAGAGGTGCTAAATGCCTCAATAACTATTCAAAAGATAGTTATTAGAAACCAGAAGCCCCCCCACCCCCATAAAAGGTGACAGATTAGGCATCCATAGTCCATACCCACCACCTCACTACTCCTTTTATATGAGGAGGAGCTGGAATGAGTCATCTAGGTTTTCTTTGGGCAAGTTTCATAGCAAGAAGTGATTCCCTTCCTCCCTGTGCTCCACTGTCCACTTCTGCCCTGAGGCAACAGAAATGGGGAGGGCTGCAAGAAGGGAACGTAGCCTTTCATTCCCCAGGTGGACATCTTCTTGGGCTGGGACTTTCAAATCTACCCCTCTGCCTATCTGAGTAGGAGATGGTGGCCAGAGTTTGTTCTAGAGAAATAGTTGGTCTTGAGCTATGAGGGCAGGATCCACCCCAGAGGGCTGCCTATTGGCAGAGGAGCCCAGCCAGGAGAAGCTCTGCCACATGCCACCAGGGCATAGCTGGGGGGTGGCAGAAGAAGCCTCAGGAGCAAGATTCCCCACATCAGGGAATGCTGTGTCCCCTGCTTCCCAACCCTTCCCACCCCAACAGCCTGGATGATCTCAATACTGAGTGAGAGCAGGGTGCTGCATAGAAGTCTGAATTAGAGATGAGAATGAGATTTTTAATTGGGCTGAAGGTGACAAGAGAGTAATGGAATGTGTCCAAGATGTGTTAAGGGAAAAGCTTTTCTCATTTTATCCATTATTTTGGTTAGGAGTAAATCAAATTTGAAAGTAGTGATTGGAAAAATTAAAAACATTTTGTGGTAACACTCCACTGAGTTGGGTTGCTCAGTGAAGTTATGTAATCATAAGCAGTGAGGGGTCTATGAAAGTTCAGGCCAGATAAACCTCCAGATCCCCTCTCCCCGCCTGAGAGGCCAGATTTGATTGCAGCAGGATATCCATTTGAAAGAGGGCCTCGCCCACTTCTGGGATTCAGTTGTGTCTGGAGGAAGATGGGCTTAGTCAGTCCCAGGCTCTAGTCTGAGTCCTGAGGGGGAAGTGGGAGGAGGAGGCGCTGCCTGTAAAACCTGAAAGTCACTTCCATTAAAATTGGGCAAGACCTTGGAATTAAACCATGGCTCCAAAGTCACACTTATCTTAGTGCAAACTCTCTGCTCAAATTAAAGATCTTTAGTTTGGCAACAACTGCATCTACAGCTATATTTTCCAATACAAAAGCCACTAATTATATGTGACTACAGTCGTCCTTTGCCATATCGTGGTTCACTTTTCACAGTCTCATTGTACCACGGATTTTAAAATTGTATATATCTTATTTTGTATTGCGGATTTTTTGCTATATCATGGGATTTTGTGATATGTAGGTATTTTTATATATTTATTATTTTAATTATTTTTATGATAAGCAAAATAAGTGTGCGAAAGGTTAATAACAGTGTGGAAAGGTTTATAAGAGTGTGGGGAGGGTTTATAAAGTCTTAAATATATATAAATAATAAAATAAATATAAGGTCGCTACTTCGTGGTTATTGCCTATCACAGGGAGTTCTGGAACCTAACCCCCATGATAGATGAGGGACCACTGTATTTCAATATAATTAAAAATCCAATACTTATGTCACACTAGTCACATGTCAAGTACTCAGTAATCACATGTGGCTAGCAGCTACCATATTTAATGGTGAGAATATAGAACATTTCCATCTTTGCAAAAAGAAAAAAGGAAAGAAAATATCTATTAGGCTGCTCTGCTTCAAAGTAAAAGTTATTTGTTCTAATGATGGAAGAGAAAAGGGTCAAATTGAACTTCTGGCATATACAAAATTACCATTTCAAACTTCATGGGCAAGTCAAGGGTTAAAGTGACCTAACAGAGACAGGGCAAGAAGCAGCCTCCTTATTGCAAGAGACATGATGAGCCCTGAGCTCACAAAAGTCCATAAGGCCTGACTTCTGCTTTGGGAACTTGAAGTCGGCTATGAAGGAGTCCTCAGGACCAGCCACCGCCCAGTCACTTGGCCAGGGCAAGAGGCCTTAGGGAAGTGATAGTGGCACCTTGCAGAGGTGACAGTGGTAGTCAGGGAAGGCACAAGTGCATGGTGGGAGGGATTCCACTAGGACAGTTAGTGCCTGTAAAGCCAGAAGCCACAGCCACTATCACAGCTGCCTGGCCCATGCAGGTTTGCATTGGATTCAGACAGTCGGTAAAGAAACAATGGAGCCAAAAACTGATGGGCCATCATATTTAATCCTAGCTTGCACCCAGCAGGCAAGTAAAAACACACACTGGGCTCCAAAACCCACTCACATTCAGTGCTCACAAAGCTACTGACTTATCCAAGTTTCCTAGAATCAAAGGTTTCTAGCTCACCAGACTTATTCACCTCTGTTCCCTATATCCTTCCTTCTCTCTGCACAAACTCTGCACAAACTGGCTTCTCACTCAGCACTCCGCCATCTTGGCTGTTTCTCCTGGCCTCCTCCACGTGGCCTTTCTCTGCTCTCTACTGTCTCCTCTAATGCTAATCTCAGGAACTAAGAGAGCAAGCTCCCGTTCTGCCCCCATTTTATAGTGTAGAAATCAAAACCTTTAATCCAATATACAAAATAGGGACGTCTCTAATAAAAAGTCACTTATCTGGGACATGATGGGATTGTACCACCCCACATCAAAAAGTGTGGAAAGGCTTAATCCCAAAACCAAGCCCCAGGATACAAGGATCCTGCCTGCCCACAGCCTGCCCCCAACACACATTAACTACACCTGGCAACGGCTTCCACGTGGGCAGCGCCATCTTTAACAAAGTGAGCATAATATATTTTATCTGCCCAACAGTGCCCTTCTTGGAACTCTCAGAAACGGAGTGACACTTTGAGGGACAAAAGTCTGTGACATACACACGACAAAATTTTATTTTTCTCACCAGGGGCAGGACACCAGTAGCAGGTCTGTTAGTTTCTAATGTTGTATAATTAACAACTCCAAAACTTAGTGGCCTAGCTGTAAAGCCAGGAGCCACCATTGTGGCCATTCACATGCAAGTTCACATTGGATTTGGACAGTCAGTTAAGAAACAATGGAGCCAAAAGCTGATGGGCCATCATTTTTAATCTTAGTTTGCACCCAGTGGGCAAGTAAAAACACACACTGGGCTCCAAAGCCCACTCATTCAGTGCTCACAAAGCTACTGACTTATCTGAGTTTCCTAGAATCAAAGGTTTCTAGCTCACCAGACTTATTCACCTCTGTTCCCCATCTCCTTCCTTCTCCCTGTACAAACTCTGCACAAAGTGGCTTTTCCTTCAGCACTCTGCCATCTTGGCTGCTTCTCCTGGCCTCCTCCATGTGGCCTTTCTCTGCTCTCCTCTCTGCTCTCTCCTCTAATGCTAATCTCAGGAACCGAGAGAGCAAGCTCTTGGTCTGCCCCATTTTATAGTGTAGAGATCAAAACCTTTAATCCAATATACAAAATAGGGAAGTCTCTAATACAAAGTCACTTATCTGAGGCATGATGGGATTGCACCACCCCACATCAAAAAGGGTGGGAATGGCTTAGTCCTAAAACCAAGCCCCAGGCTACAAGAATCCTGCCTGCCCACAGCCCACCCCCAACACACATTAAAATCACCTGGATGACGGCTTCCACATGGGCAGCATCATCTTTAACAAAGTGAACATAATATATTTTATCTGCCCAACACTAGCAGAGCAATAATTATTGATTATCTTTCACAGTTTCCCACTGTGGGTCAGAAATTTGGGATCTAGTTGGTAGGGTAGCTCTAGCTCAAGTTCTCCCAGGAGGTCACAGTCAAGATGGCGGCTGAGCTGCAGTCATCTGAAGGCTTGATTGGGGCTGAAGGATCCACCTTCAAGGTGGCTCATTCACACAACCAGCTGATTGGTGCTGGCTCTTAGTAGGAGGCCTTAGTGCTCTCAACATGGACTTCTATACATGGGTTCGCTGCAAGTTCTTACAACAATGTAGCTGGCTTCCCCCAGAATGAGAAATTCAAGGAGCCAAGACAGAAGCTGCAATGCATTTTTTTAACCTAGCCTTTGAAGTCATAAACCATTACTTCTGCTGTATTTTATGGTCACACAGACCTGCTCTAATTCAGTATAGGAGGGAGTGCTACTAAAGGATGCAAATACTAGAAGACAAAGTTCTTTGGGGGCCATCTTAGAGGCTGACCACCATAAAGTCACACAGAACCACAGCTGCATATCAGAAATCTGACAATTGAAAGTAACAAAAATACAACTCAAATTGTCTCAAGAAAAAAAAACAACCAAATACCAAATAAAAGAAAATGCATCTACTAAACATATAACTGAAAAGTCTTGATATACTTAAACGATGTCCCTAGAGTTCTGTCTTATTCTCAGATCAGCAACATGGCTACCATTAGCTTCAGCCTAACATCTTCAGTTTAAAACAAAGAGACTGCCTCCTTCCTGTTAACACCAACAAAAATCCCAGTGGGGCTTCAACTGGGGCTTCCATTGGCTAGAACATTTATCTCTGAACCAATCACTATGATACTTTACGGATATGGTGCTCTGATTGGCCATGCTTATGTTGCACACCCATCCATGGACTGGAGTGCTATTATCAAAAGAAGAATGGCCTCACTGGGTGGTGACGCAGTGCATGGAGCATTGGACTGGGACGCAGAGGACCCAGTTTTGAAACCCTGAAGTCACCAGTTTGAGCGCAGGCTCATCTGCTTTGAGCAAGCCTCACCAGCTTGAGCCCAAGGTGGCTGGCTTGAACAAGGGGTCACTCAGTCTGCTGTAGCCCCTCATTAAAGGCACATATGAGAAAGCAATCAATGAGAAACTAAGGTGCTACAATGAAGAATTGATGCTTCTCATCTCTCTCCCTTCCTGTCAGTCTGTCCCTATCTGTCCTTCTCTCTGTCTCTGTTGCAAAAAGAAAAATAAATTTTTAAAGAATGAATGAATGGTGCTGTGTTGGCAAAATCAACTACAAAGGCATATCTGTATCTGTCTGTTTTTATAACAAAAAATTACATCATATTGCACTCCCCAACCTTTTAGGATGAGGACTGACAATGTCAAATTTTCAACCCAGAAACACATCATTGTTTTCTTTGACTCTTCTTACAGAGCCAGAGGTAGACACTCTTCTGTGAGATTTGTTTTGTACAGCCAAGACTAGAGATCTCTCCCGGGTTGAAAAGCATCTAATA
Organism: Saccopteryx leptura; assembly: GCF_036850995.1. Taxonomy (NCBI): domain Eukaryota; kingdom Metazoa; phylum Chordata; class Mammalia; order Chiroptera; family Emballonuridae; genus Saccopteryx; species Saccopteryx leptura. The sequence goes on from NC_089504.1 coordinate 191,589,831, forward strand.
TTTCTAAATCTGGATGGTTCTCCAAGGAGCCATGGTCACAATGCATCTCTAGTGTGTCTCTCCCAGGGGATAGAAAGAGTAACTTCCCAACAAGACCTTAAAGATGTGTGTTTGTCAAATAAGTTTGTAAATATGATATATATGTTTGCTTGCTTATAGTTTGCATTGTGTGTGGGAGACAGGTTATAAGCTGGCAAAGTTATTATAGCCTAAGGCTTAGTTTTAAAACTAAGCTTTTGCCCACACCCTTGACTGTTACATGATGTGGGGTGGTACACTTTCATGAGGAATCCCATTATGCCTCAGATAAGTGACTTTGTATCAGAGACTTCCTTGTTTGTATATTGGATTAAAGGTTTTGATTTCTACACTATAAAATGGGGGCAGACCGGGAGCTTGCTCTCTCGGTTCCTAAGATTAGCATTAGAGGAGAGAGCAGAGAAAGGCCACGTGGAGGAGAGGAGAAGCAGCCAAGATGGCAGGGAGCTGAAGGAGAAGCCAGTTTGTGCAGAGAGAAGGAGATGGGAAACAGAGGTGAATAAGTCTGGTGAGCTAGAAACCTTAGATTCCAGGAAACTCGGATAAGTCAGTAGCTTTGTGAGCACTGAATGAGTGGGTTTTGGAGCCCAGTGTGTGTTCTTACTTGCTCGCCAGGTGCAAGCTAGGATTAAAGATGATGGCCCACCAGTTATTGGCTCCATTGTTCCATTACTGTCTGTCCAAATCTAATGGGAACCTGCATGGGTCAGGCGGCTATGATGGTGGCTGCGGCTACTGGCTTTATAATGTGTGATTAAAACTTTTTTTTTAAGTGAGAGGTGGGGAGGCAGGGAGGCAGAGAGGCAAAGAGGGAGACTCTCACATGAGCTTTAACCAGGATCCACCCAGCAAACCCCCTACAAGGCAATGCTCTGCCCACTTGGGGCCGCTGCTCCATTGCTTGGCAACAAAGCTATTTCAGTTCCTGAGGCAAGGATATGGAGCCATCCTCAGCACCCAGGACCAACTTGTTTGAGCCATTCAAGCCATGACTGTGGGAGGAGGAGAGAGAGAGAGAAAGAGAAAGTGGAAAGGGAATGGTGGAGACACACAGCTTCTTCTGTGTGCCCTGACCAGGAATCAAATATGGAACTTCCACATGCTGGGCTGATGCTCTGCTACTGAGCCAACCAGCCAGAAACTAAAACTTTGTTATTAAAAAGAAATATGATCTAGTATATGTAGGGAATAATAAATACAGTAACAGTTTGCTCATCTAGACCCTGGAGGGCTGATTTATAATATCATATATTCAACTCTTCAAAACACAGACCTGTTAAAGTTAATTTTCTAAATAAAATTTAAAAACAACAACACTGTCTCTTTTCCTGGGTAGGGGAAAGTTTCTGCAGATCAGATAATGCATTCACACAATTGTACATTTATATACTCATTTGGAGATTTATTGATTCTAACTGAGCATGTAAACATATAGTTCTGGATATGGTTGATTCTCCCTACTTCACAGTAGATAATAGACAACAAACTGAATGGGGTAGGACAAGGAGTTGCTGGAGACAGTCACTGTGTTGTCAGCAAAGAAGATGCCTAATGGTTTGAGTTGTTAAGACTGTGTTCTTACTGTTATTTATTTAACACTGACAGGTGCTGTGTTAAGCACTTTACATGTTGTGTCTCATTCAATTCTGACAACTCTATAAGGTCAAGCCTATTTCCCATTTTACAGATGGGAAAACAGAAGCTTAAGGGTGATGTCAAGTTATCAAGAAAGGGTTATATGTTCATTAGCACCTGTCTAATAAAACAGGTGGGTAGATAGCATCTTTTAGAAATGCTTCAAAAGTAGCTTACCAGAGACTTCTTAGGGCTTAAACAGATAAGTAAAATGTTTGCTTACAAGACCTCTTTTATCTCATGACCAGGCACAATGACCTGGATCTGGGATGCTTTCTAGGCCTGAGATTCTTGGAGACTTGAGCATCTAAGATCAAAGAACTTTATAAATGGTTCTGAAGAGGTTGTCTATTAGAACTGCCAATGTTTCTATGACATGCTGAGGAAGGAGAACCCCCTTGAAATAAGAGGCTTCAAGAATATTTTATTATTTAGGCCAAGCATTCAGAGAGATTTTTGTAAATATGATTTTTTGTGTAATTTACAAAATCTCAAGATGGCCGATAATATTCCTGCTTAGGAAGGGCTGTTATAATGTAGATAAAGAGGTTTTCATACTTAAAAGGTTTTGAATAGAAGGAGGAAGGAGGCTTGGACCCCCTCCCTTCTCCACACCTGAGTGAAACAAGATAGAACAGCCAGGAATGTAGGGGGGGAGGGAGACTTGAGTAGCCCTTTCCTCTTTCCTTTGTTTCTCCTTAATGGGCCATTTACAAATGATTATCCTCTGGTATCCTGTAAGTTCCTTCCCATCCTGAAATCATGTAATTGAGGACAAAGGAATCACGAGACCTTGTGTTCTGTAAAGGGTATATAAGAAGTAAGAAATCTAATTTCAGGGAGCACGTGTCTTTGGAGCTATAGTCCTGCGTGCTCCGCCGCCTTAATAAATTCTCTTTTTCTCTTATAAGTTATCTGAGTGTCAATCCTCTGAGGTTTTGCTCTCCTGCAACAATGCCTCCAGTGTCCCCTGTCAGGGCCCAGAACAGGAAGTCTAGATCTGGGCCAGTGGTTGACCATGCAGTCTCTCCTCAATGATTTCTGATAATGCCCCCCCTCCATCTCCATAGTGATTCCTACAACTGCATTTCTCTGTCTGTTGGGTAAACAACTGTTTTTTAAGTTTGCTGCTTGTATTGGGGCAGAGCCATGTGTGTATAGTCTATGGAAGTGTGCTTGCCCTCAGGGCAGCAGATTGCAAATCTTGGATTGCCTTCCTGCTTGGGAGGGGCCATTGTTTGCTATTGTTCACTGGAGAACGGGTTTTTCCCCCATGGAGAATGGAGAGAGAGAAAAAGAGCCTTGCTGAGGCTTGTGGGAGCCTAGGAATTTGGAGGGTGAGTCCAGAGAAAGAGTCTGTGGTGTGGGACCGGAGACCTAGTCGGGGCTTGGGAGCCCTGAGAGAAAGAGAAGCAGTCTTCCCTGCCTGTTTGTTCATCCGCCATCACAAAACTTTAATAAACAGAATGGCTCACCATTTTCTGGCTCCACAGTTCCTTTACCATCTGCCTGAATCCAATGAGAACCTGCATGGCCATGGTGGTGATTGCCCCTGGCCTTATACTGCCCCACCCGGCATCTTCGCTGAAAGGACACAGATCCTCCTAATTTGAGTCCCACAGGCCTCGGCTATTCTCATTTCAGTCTCCAGCTTATACAGACACAGTCAAAGAGTTCTTTCTTTGAAGGTCATCATCTTTGGACTTGAGGTCAGATGCAGAAATTACTGAGGCTCCCTGTTGGTCAAACAAGTTTGTAAATATGATATATATGTTTGCTCGCTTATAGTTTGCATTGGGTATGGGGGACAGGCTGTAAGCAGTCAAAGTCATTATAGCCTAAGGTTTAGTTTTAAGACTAAGCCTTTCCCACCCTAAGTGACTTTGTATCAGAGATTTCCTTGTTTGTATATTGGATTAAAGGTTTTGATTTCTACACTATAAAATGGGGAAGACCGGGAGCTTGCCCTCTCAGTTCCTGAGATTAGCATTTGAGGAGAGAGCAGAGAAAGACCATGTGGAGGAGAGGAGAAGCAGCCAAGATGGCAGAATGCTGAAGGAGAAGCCAGTTTGTGCAGAGTTCGTGCAGAGAGAAGAAGATGGGGAACAGAGGTGAATAAGGCTGGTGAGCTAGAAACCTTTGATTCTAGGAAACTCGGATAAGTCAGTGGCTTTGGGAGCCCTGAATGGAAAGGGAAGTGTTTTCCCACTGTGTGTATTTCTTGCTCGCTGGGTGCAAGCTAGGATTAAAGCTAATGGCCCACCAGTTCTTGGCTCCATTGTTTCATTACCGTCTGTACGAATGAAATGTGAACCTGCATGGGCCAGGCGGCTGTGATGGTGGCTGTGGCTCCTGGCCACACACTCCTGCTCTCATTCTCTCCCTGTCCTTAGTTCAGCTGGTTGAAAAAAGTAGCCATGAGCTTGCAAGTTTTCTTAGCCTTAATAAGCAAATAGACAGGAGGTAGGTCAGGGGTTTCCAGTGTGTGTGTGTGCGTGTGTGCGTGTGTGTGTGTGTGTGTGTGTGTGTGTGTGTGTGTGTGTCTTCCTCAGTGGGAGTGGATATGCTATTAGAAAGGATAAAAATTTGTCAACACTGTGAGGAGTCACTGAGATTATGTAGTTTCCATAGGTAAGGTATATATGTGTAAATGTTCTTGTAGATTTTCACAACCCAATGCTGTCCCCCAAGGCCTAAAATGAAGCTGAAATCATCCATGCCTCTTTGAATGCCATTAACTCCAAAGGGCTCAGAAATTACATGGTTTCCTGGAACTCAGACTTAGGACATAAAGTGATTCAGTTTCTGACCCTTGGCAATTCTAATATGCCCATTGTTCTTTCTGGCTGGGAATTGGCCCTTGCATCCATTCAACAAACACTTATTGCACTGGATGAGGAAGAGGCATAGAGAAAGAAAATCCAGATATCAAAATTGGACTTTGAAAAATAGAATTGATTACTAGATTCAAATCCTCTGCAGGAACTGAGGGTGTGATGTTCTGTTTCAAAGATATCTGCAGACTTCATAATGTATAAAGATCAAATATACCAGTATACTTGTAAGGGTGTCATGTTGGCTGATGCTGGACGACTGTGAAGGAAAGGACACTTGTTTCCCCACCTTCCTTTCTTGCAACGTTTTACCACCTCTTAATGATTCCCTGACCCCAGATTTCCCTGGTTTTAGGACATTCTCTTCCAACAGGAATAAAACAAAGCTTTTTAATAAATTAATTCAAAGGGAAAGAATTTGGAATGTGATATAATGTTTTATGTCAGCCCAGAAACAATATGTTTTAAAAGACAACCTCTCAAGATGGGAGGCACTTTGGAGGAACAAGTTACTTTTGAGAGAAAAGAATCCAACAGCTATCAAATCAAGGAGAACTGAATTTCCTTAATTTTCCTCCCCAGGGGAATTACCTGGGGATAAACCCCAGCCTTCCTCAGCTTTACTCCAATGTGAGTCCTCTAGGAGAGAGACCTCTCTATGTCCCAGGTCACTCTTGTGACCACCGAAGCTTGAGAAATCTTGGTCTAGTAGGGAATCGTGCAATCCACTCCCAAACAATGCTGAAGGTCGGGTGGACTTGCAGAAAGTTGTGTTTCTTAAGGAAAGACAGATTTGTGTTTGATTCTTTTTTTTAATTTTTATTAAATTGTGTTTACATAGATTCTAGGATCACCCCGAATGCATCCCCTCTCCCCCCTATTCCCCTCAATATCTCCCTAGCCCCTCTCCTTACAGCGCCCTCCCCCCTTCCCTTCAGTTTTATCCCATCCTATCATCCCCTTTCCCTCTGTCCTCTTTACCTCTGGTCCCTTTGATCCCGCCTCTTTCTCTATTCCATTCCTCAGTTCTCATTATTCCTTGGGTTCCTCAAATGAGTGAGGTCATATGATATTTTTCTTTCTCTGCCTGGCTTATTTCACTCAACATAATAGTTTCCAGGTCCCTCCATATTGTTGCAAAAGGTAATATTTCCTTCTTTTTCATAGCCCCATAGTATATATGTACCACCGCATTTTAATCAACTCGTCCACTGATAAACACTTGGGCTGTTTCCAGATCTTCTCTATTGTGAACAATGCTGCCATAAACATGGGGGTGCATTTCTTTTTTTCAGTTGGTGATATGGTGTCCTTGGGATAGATTCCTATAAGTGGGATGGCTGGGTCAAAGGGTAGTTCCATTTTTAAATTTTGAGGAATCTCCATACTGTTTTTCACAGTGGCTGCACCACTCTGCATTCCACCAACAGTGCAGGAGGGTTCCCTTTTCTCCACATCCTCGCCAGCACTTATTCTGTGTTGTTTTGTCAATGAGCGCCATTATGATAGGTGTGAGGTGGTATCTCATTGTGGTTTTAATTTGCATTTCTCTAATGATTAGTGATGTTGAACATTTTTTCATTTGTCTATTGGCCATCTGTATTCCTCTTTGGAGAAGTGTCTATTAATTTCTTGTGCCGATTTTTGATTAGATTGTTTGTCTTCCTGGTGTTGAGTTTTACAAGTTCTTTATAAATTTTGGTTATTAATCCCTTATCAGACGTATTGTCAAATATGTTCTCCCATTGTATCGTTTGTCTTTTTATCCTGTTCATATTGTCTTTAGCTGTGCAAAAACTTTTTAGTTTGATATAGTTCCATTTGCTTATCCTGTCTTTTATTTCACTTCCCCGTGGAGATAAATCAGCAAATATATTGCTCCGAGAGATGTCAGAGAGCTTACTGCCTATGTTTTCTTCTAATATGCCTATAGTTTTAAGGCTTACATTTAAGTCTTTTATCCATTTTGAGTTTATTTTTGTGAGTGGTGTAAGCTGGTGATCCAGTTTCATTTTTTTGCAGGTAGCTGTCCAGTTTTCCCAACAACATTTGTAAAAGACACTGTCTTTACTCCAATGTATGCTCTTACCTCCTTTGTCAAATATCAATTGTCCATAAAGATGTGGGTTTATTTCTGGGTTCTCTGTTCTGTTCCATTGATCTATATGCCTGTTCTTATGCCAGTTCCAAGCTGTTTTGAGTACAATGGCCTTGTAGTATAACTTGATATCAGGAAGTGTGACACCTCCCACTTTGTTCTTCTTTTTCAAGATTGCTGAGGCTATTCGTGTTTTTTTTTTGGTTCCATATAAATTTTTTGAATATATGTTCTATATCTTTGAAGTATGTCATTGGTATTTTAATTGGTATTGCATTGAATTTAAAATTGCTATGGGTAATATAGACATTTTAATGATGTTTATTCTTCCTAACCATGAGTACAGTATATGCTTCCACTTGTTTGTATCTTTCTTGATTTCTTTTATCAATATTTTATAATTTTCTGAGTACAAGTCTTTAACCTCCTTGGTTAAATTTAGTCCTAGGCACTTTATTTTTTTTGTTGTAATAGTGAAGGGGATTGTTTCCTTAATTTCTCTTTCTGAAAGTTCATTGTTCATGTATAAAAATGCCTCTGACTTTTGTGTATTAATTTTATATCCTGCCACCTTACTGAATTCGTTAGGTCCAGTAGTTTTTTTACTAAGACTTTAGGGTTTTCTATATACAGTATCATATCATCTACAAATAATGATAGTTTTACTTCTTCTTTTCCAATTTGAATGCCTTTTATTTCGTCTTCTTGTCTGATTGCTGTAGCTAGGACTTCCAGAACTATGTTGAATAAGAGTGGTGAAAGGGGGCACCCCCTGCCTTGTTCCTGATTTTAGGGAAATTGCTTTTACTTTTTGTCCATTAATTATAATGTTGGCTGTGGGTTTGTCATAGATGGCCTTTATCATGTTGAGGTATGTTCCCTATATTCCCATTTTGCTAAGGGTTTTGATCATAAATGGGTGCTGGATTTTATCAAATGCTTTTTCTGCATCTATTGAAATTATCATGTGGTTTTTCTCCTTCCTTTGGTTTATGTGGTGAATCACATTAATTGATTTACAAATGTTATAACATCCTTGCCTCCCCAGAATAAATCCCAAATGATCATGCTGTATGATTTTTTTCTTGTATTGCTGGATCCAGTTTACTAATATTTTGTTGAGGATTTTAGCATCTAAATTCATCAGGGATATTGGCCTATAATTTTCTTTCTTTGTGTTGTCTTTGCCTGGTTTTGGAATCAGAATTATGCTCACCTCATAATAGGAACTTGGAAGTGTTCCTTCCTCATGAATTTTTTGAAATAGCTTGAAAAGGATAGGAGTTAGTTCTTCTTTGAATATTTGGTAGAATTCACCAGTAAAGCTATTGGGCCCAGGAATTTTCTTTTTGGGGAGCTTTTTGATAACTGTTTTGATCTCTTTTGTTGTAATCAGTCTGTTTAGGTTTTCTGATCCTTCCAGATTGATTTTTGGAAGATTATATGTTTCAAGGAATTTGTCCATTTCACCTAGGTTGTTTAATCTTTTGGCATACAGTTCTTCATAGTATTTTCTTACAATATTTTTATTTCTGTTGTGTCGGTTGTTGTTTCTCCACTCTCATTTCTAATTTTATTTATTTGAGTCCTCTCTCTTCTTTTCTTGGTGAGTCTTCTTAAAGGTTCATCGATGTTGTTTACGCTTTCAAAGAACCAGCTCTTGGTTTCCTTGATCCTCTGTATTGTTTCTTTAGCTTCTATTCACTTATTTCCACTCTGATCTTTATTATTTCCTTCCTTCTACTACCTCTGGGCCTTACTTGCTGTTCTTTTTCTAGTTCTTTTAGATGAATTTAGGTTGTTTATTTGAGCTTTTGCAAGCTTCTTAAGGAATGCCTGTAGTGCTATAAACTTCCCTCTCAGGACTGTTTTGCTGTGTCCCATAAATTTTGAGTTGTTGTTTGATCATTATCATTTGTTTCTAGGAATTTTTAAATTTCTTCTTTGATTTCATTGTTAACCCATTTGTTATTTAATAACATGCTATTTAGTTTCCATGTGTTTCAGTATTTTTCAGTTTTTCTGTAGTGGTTGATTTTCTAGTTTCATGTCTTTGTGATCAGAGAAAATGCTTGATATGAATTTAATCTTCTTAAATTTGTTGAGACTGCTTTTGTGTCCTAACATGTGGTCTATCTTAGAGAATGTACCATGAGCACTTGAAAAGAATGTATATTCTGCTGCCTTAGGGTGAAAGGTTCTAAAGATATATATTAAATCAAGTTGATCTAGTGTGTCCTTTAAGTCTGCTGTTTCTTTGTTAATTTTCATTCTTAAGGATCTATCTAGTGATGTTAGTGGGGTATTAAAATCCCCTACTATTTTAGCATTGCTGTTGATCTCGCCCTTTATATCCATCACAGTCTGCTTTATATATTTAGGTGCTCCTATATTAGGTGCATCGATATTTATGATGGTTATATCTTCCTGTTGGATTGCTCCCTTTATCATTATGTAGTGGCCTTCTTTATCTCTTACTATAGTTTTTGTTTTAAAGTCCATTTTGTCTGATATAAGTATTGCTACCCCACCTTTTTTAATTTTCATTTGCATGAAATATATTTTTCCATCCTTTTTCCTTCAGTTTATGTGCATCTTTTGTTTTAAGGTGTGTCTCTTGTAGACAGCATATGTATGGGTCCTGTTTTCTTATCCAAGCAGCTACCCTATGTCTTTTTATTGAATCATTTAATCCATTTACATTTAAGGTTAGTATTGATATGTAGTTGTTTATGCCATTTTATTCTTTAAAGCTGTATTCCTCTCTTGCTATATTCTTTTTTCACTTTGGTCTGTTTACAACAGGTCCCTTAACATTTCCTGCAGCATTTATTTGGTTGTAATTAATTTCTTGAGGTTTTTTTTTTTTTTTTTTTTTGGTATGGGAAGCTTTTTATTTCTCCTTCGATTTTAAATGATAGCCTTGCTGTATAAAGTAGTCTTGTTGTAGGCTCTTGTTCTGCATTACCTTGAATATTTCTTGCCATTCCCTTCTGGCCTCAAGTGTTTCTGTTGAGAAGTCGGATGTCATCCTTATGGGAGCTCCTTCGTAGGTGATAGCCTTCTTTTCTCTAGCAACTTTTAATATTTTCTCTTTATCACTTAGCTTTGGTATTTTAATTATGATGTGTCTTGGTGTAGGTCTTTTTGGGTTTCTCTTTAATGGAGTTGTCTGTGCTTCTTGATCTTGTGAGACCCTTCCTTGCATCAATTAAGGAAAGTTTTCAGCTATGATTTGATTGAATAAAATTTCTATCCCTTGTTCTTTCTCTTCTTCTTCAGGAACCCCTATGATGCAGATGTTATTTCTCTTCATGTTGTCACAGAACTCTCTCAGAGTTTCCTCAGACTTTTTGAGTGTCTTTTCTTTTTTCTGTTCTGCTTTCATGCCTTTGTTCATCTTGTCCTCCAACTCGCTGATTCGATCCTTAGTTTCATCCATCCTGCTTTTAATTCCTTCCACTGTGGTCTTCATTTCAGATATTGTATTTGTATTTGTCACCTCCAACTATTTCTTTTTTAATATTTCAATGTCCTTTTTTATACTTGCTATCTTTTTATTTAGGTGTTCATAATGACCATCTATTGTTGTTCTAAGATCCCTAAGCATCCTACCAATCATTATTCTTAACTCTGCATCCAGCAGTTTGGTTATTTCCATATCACTCATTTCCTTTTCTGGAGATTTCTCTTGTGGTTTCATATGGATTGCACTTCTCTGTCTTCTCATTATGTCTGTGTGTTTGGGTGTGTTGTTTGTACTCATGTTTGATTCTTGATTCTGTTACTTGACAGGTAGCTTGAGCTAATCACTTAGCCTGCATGAGTAAATTGGGTTAATTTATCCTGTTTTTTCAGATTGTTGTGAGGCTCTGAAATCATGCATGTGAAGGCCTGGCTAAGTAGTCAGTTATTGTTAGTTCTTAACTAACATTAGTTAAGTAAAAATTGCACATGTGAAATGTCTTTGTGTTTTTTCAAATGGATGTTCAGTCACTTTTTAAAAATTTATTTAAATGCTTTCACAACATTTTAAAATATAAAAAATAGTATAATAATTTTTCCTGTACCTATTACCTAGCTTTTATAAGGATCAAGATATTGCCCTGCCTTCTTGTAATTTTGTTTAATATTTTAACTGATAAGAAATGCAATGGCCCTGACCAGGTAGAGCATCATCCTGGTCAGAGCCCATACAGGAGTCAAGCGATGGACACATGAATGACTGGAACAACAGGTAGGTCTTTCTTTCTCTATCTCCCTTCCTATCTCTCTCTCTCTCTAAAAATCAATAAATAAAGTTGTAAAAAAAGAGAAAGAAATGTAATGATCCCTAAGTTTGAAATTTTTTAAATCTTCTGAGAGCTAATGCTACCTTTTTTGGAAAGGAGAAAAGACAGACTGAAAAACCCAGTGTGAGTCAGCACCCTGATGACAGATAAACAATAGGATTCTTTCCAGACATTGTGCTGACCTTAGAAGCTTTATCATCATAACTCTGGCCCCCAGGCTCTCAAGGTATGTTCCACTGCCTGCCTGACCCCTAGTCAGTTCTGATGGTGGCATTGTAGAGTTAACTCCAGCTAAGACAGAAGTGTTTTCAAAAAGCACAGAGGGACTTGCCAGCCTGAGCACAGGAAGAGGGTGCTATGGGATCACCATAAGGGGGATTCATGTCCAGCCCATGCCTCCAGCAGGACTACACATTTTATGCAGAACACCGTGTATCAGAGTAGCCCCTCTCCTCTCAGGGTGAGGAAAGCCCTGCTGAGGCTGAAATCCTGGGCTGGGTACACTGGGCTATTCAAGAGTGCAGAAGACATTCATGGCTTCTTCCTTCCTTGGGACCTGTGATGTTAGCAGGTTTACAAGGGGACCTGTGGTCCCGGTCATCAGCAGCTAAGGCTCCTTGTTCTTGAATCATCAGCCGGATGTCCCAAAACCCCTGGGGAGAACTCACTGCTTCTAATGCTTTTTATTCATAAGTTAATCACTGAGCTGAAAGCAGATATGCTTTTTAAAGAATGACCCTGGCCCAAACAAACAAAATATAAATAGAAAAAAAAAATCCAGTATAGTTTAGAACTCAGCTCGGCTGACTGTTCAGAATAGAAATCTGAATTCAGCATCATCTAATTCTTATTCTATGATTCTGGGATGAAAGATAGCTCCTGGGGCTTGGCTGCCATAAAGATGCAGCTCTGAGGCACCCACTGAAGTCACCAAGGAAGGTCCAGGAAGAGTGAGCACAGAGTCTCAAAGTAACAGCCACCAAATTTGTTTTTGTTTTGTTCTTGCTCTGCTCACCTTAGGAATTCGCCAGGGAACCACTGAGAAAACTTTCCACAATCAGTCAGGCACCTGTCCTAAGAAGGCTGCAAAGCACCCAACCCACAGCTGACTATGCAGGTCCCCTGGCTTTTCCAGCGTGGCCTGCTGTGAACTTAGCCCAGAGCCCATCACAGAGCAGTGGCCTCCAGATCCATGCCCCCCTGCCGCTGCCTTTCTGGGTGCTGATAACCCCAAAACAATGCGCTGGGACTATAAAGTGACCAGACCTCTCTCCCAGAGCCAGACTTAGAACTCTGACTTGTCACTTTTCAGTCACACAGGGTGTGTGATGCACGTGGAACACCTCAGAGGAGAGGTAAAAAAAGCTATCACATTTTACTTAAAAAACCAATGAATGATGATTAAGAACAGGGAGGAGGAGAAGGGAGTGAAAAGAAAGAAAGAGAAGAAGGCAAGAGAGAAGGGTGGGCAGTTGGCCTCTAGTCACAGGTTAGCGAGGGGCCCAGCTCCTAATTTGTATAGTTTAAAGCAAAAACATTTCCTTTGCTAGGGCAGCTTACTTTCCTTGGAATGAGCTTTTCATGGACTGAGTTTACCTTTGCATATTTTTTGTTACCTAAATGACAACACAGCTTTCTCTCACACCTTCCAGTTTAAAGTTGCTTTATTTGTTATAAATCACCTCATCATAATATCTTATCATTTCACTAAGTGAAGAAGAAAATTGGACAGAATGGGGGAGTAGAACTTGAATTGTTAATGTCCACCCTCCCCCTGACTCTGTCAGCAGCCACAGGACCACTGGGCATTTCCAGGCCTCCTCAGCCCTGCGGACATCACCATGTCAGAGTTTGCTGGGGGGTAATTCAGGTAATGGCAGGTTCCACCTGAAGTATCTGGCCAAGTGCCCACAGTGGCTGGCTGCCCATGGCTTCTCAGAAAATAAATGCCTCCCAGGGGTAACTTTTTGTTCTCTTCTCTGTAAATGAAACTCATCAGTTCTGGAAACTGTTTGCACACATTGGGTAAGTCATTCCTCTTTTGAAGGGATTTGAATAAGAAACCAGAGAAAAGGGCTCCTTCTCAGCCAAAGCCTGCCTAAGTGTCTCTTTCCTGGGCCACCTGGCTTCCTTAGCCTCTTTGCACAGCTGGCGTTGACATCAAGTGGTTATACACAGAACTCCTGAAAGGCAAGCAGCAGAGCTCACTTCATTTATTTGTTCTTACCTCAAAGTGGACTTTCCAAATAATGACAGGTGGGTGAGTCACACACATTCCTAGGAGAAAGGCAAATAGTATCACCCCCACTTTGTCAATGAAAAAACTAGAACAAGGTAGAAGCTGACAGGCAGTCCAGGACCATGCAGCGAGCATGCCAGCCATACAGCCTGGCAGTACTTGTGGGGCAAGGCTCATGTTCCTCAGGTCCCACTCTGGGCAGTTCCACTTTCTCTGAACAGCATGCACTCTTGGGCATATTTCAAAACTTGACAAAAGGATAAAACATTAAACAATGTACTTCTAAAGATGCAGTACTGATTAGGCGCTCACAGCTTAGCTTTTCAAAGCATCTAGCTCTGGCCAGCCTATTGGTACAACGTATAAATGAAAGCTTCAGAGGGCAGTAAGGGTGGATGTTTTCTTGGCTGTTGTGTCCCCAGTGCCCAGACCTGCATTTGGCTCACAGCAGGGGCTCAGAAAATACTAGGTTAATAGTGACTGAATCGCGATTGCATTCTGTCAGCTATCAGTGCCTTGTGAGCCCAGCACTCCTTACCCAACTAGGTGATAAAAGCCCTAGGATTAGGCGTTTTGTGGAGCCTCTCTGAAGAAGTCACAGAAGATGGTTTCTAGGATAGTCTCTGTACTACAGATGAGGATGCACAAATATTTGAGGTAAAATGATTTGTTCTAGCTTCCTCAGCTGGGACAAGACCTCAGTTATCCTGATGTAATGCCTGCTCTGACTTGAACTGTATTCCCCTCCCCCATTCATATTTTTAAGCCCTAATCCTCAGAGGATGTTATTTGGAGTGGGGCCTTTGGGTGGGGCCCTCATGTTCTCTCTCTTATTCTGACACAGTGAGGAGATTGCCACCTGTAAACCAAAAAGAGGGCCATGCTGGCACCCTGATCTTGGACTTCCAGCCTTCAGAACAGTGAGAAAACAAATTTCTGTTGTTTAAGTCACCCAGTCTATGGTATTTTGTCATGTCAACCCAAGCTAAGACAATGTCTCACATGGCTTCAACTTTGTCTCAGACTTAGGCTACAGTCACAACAGCCAGCACTGGTCACCCTGTTCACAGGTTCTGGGTAGGACAGTTATATAGAGGTTTCTAGTAACTACAGAGAAAGCCATGTCCTCAGTCTTGTTCCCTTAGCTCTGGAAAACGGAGTTGATACAGAGGTTTTGTTAGATATTCAGCTGAGGGACAGACATCGTTAAAACTCTAAACTAGGCTTGGCAGAATGAGCTTTCCTAAGGACTGTCTTAATTAAGGGGTATCTTGTTGCAGAAACACTGGCCCTGGGTTATTTGAATAGGAATTATAGCATCACTCCTCACTCCACATGCTAGGAAGCATGTGTTTCTCTATAATTCCTCCCATCCCCCAGGCAACTTCACTTACTTGTGGAAAAGTCTTATTCCCTTGGCAAAATCTAAGGCAGGCAAATGCATGTTTCATAACCCGTAAGGAAAAATAGAGATATTACAGAATCTTAAGTGGGGCAGAAATCTAACATTACTTCTTTTCAAAATCTTGTACATTTCTTAGACACAACTATGTAGTTCATTTTTCTTAGAGGGGAATTTACAAAAGGTCTAGAAAGTATATGCTGTGAAGGGAGAAGTGTCTTGAACCATTCCAATCAATTTTGACTTTGACATCATAGAAATCATGTAATGCAGACAAATTCTGAATGCTCTAGATGCCCCCAGTGCAACATTGCTCTTTCTTCCCGCTGTGAGAGGCCACTCGTGCCCCAGACTACAGAGGTGAGGGCTTTGCACAGTCCTTAGAGTGAGAGTCCTTTTGCTAAGTGTTGTGATTGGAAGTTTCCACTCGTAGAGCCTGGGCCTGAGAAGAAACCATTTGGCAGACTCAGAAAAGTCCTCCTGGACCTGGTGTCACTGGTCCATCTCACACTGTCTTCCACCCCAGCTGGAAGTTCACGGAGGTCCTGGGGCTCGCTGGGGTCAGAGCAGGGAGTTCTGTGAAAGGTGTCTAAGGATGATGTCCCTGGAGGCGGTATGTCGGACAGGGAAGAAGTAGAGAACTGACAGATGAGGCTGTCTTTGGACAGAGAGCCCTGCAAGACTGCTTTCTCTGGCATCTTCAGATTGGGAGGGTCATGCTGCGGGAGGATTTGAGGATTGCCCTCAGGGGGTGCTCAGGGACTACCGTCCAGCTGGAAGTGGAGGCCAGCTAGAAGACTTGTCTTTGAGGCTGCATCTTCATGGCACTTTAAGCATGAGAAAACATTAATTGTTCATTTAAAGAGCTGGGAAGATGATGAACAGGAATGAGGGGCAGATCTAAATTATGAAAGCCACCCCTTGGCATGGCACTGATGCATGAAAGACTAGATGTAATTTCTTAATAAGAAACTGAGTAGCAAACTTCTTTAAGCATCCTGAGAAATGCGCATTCTTTGGAAATTAAGATGAACCTACTTCATGTACTTAAGTAATCAAAACCGAGAAATATTTTCCAGTGGGAAAATTCACCGATACCCCCTGTATCTCCCAAAACATATGTATAACACCATAAAAGCTCAAATGACATTTTCACATCTTCCTAGTGCCAAGTCAGTGATGGGTGGGAAGAAATATTAATACCAATAGTCATTATTAAAGTTTCTCACACAGCTGAATCTAATTAATTAGGCCTAGCCAAACTTAGCCACACCTGGGGCCCAGCCGAATAACCCTTAAAGGATTTGGAAACACCCTTTCGACAAACCCCCATTTATTACTACCTGTATTCACTGGGTCATGGGTCATCTTTACAGGAAATACCATCTGACAGAACTTTCCCAAAACAGGGTGCTTTATAAACAAAAAAGTCAAAGACCTCTGCTTTATTTTTCATCACAGAATCTCTCTCTATTCTCTTAATAAGCATAGCCATGGTGCTTGACATTCTTTAAACCACTTTTCAAATATTAATTTCTATTCCACAGTTTGCCCAGACCAAGGATTAGGCAATGTACTTTTCTTCCATTCCCAAACAAAGGACTGGGTAGTTTCTACCAGCCCCATTTATTTTTTCCTTGAAATTGTTGTGAGCCTTGTTTTTTCTCCAAAGCTTGTACCATATTCCCAGAATTGGTTAGACACTCCTCTGAGCCCTTCACTCTCCTGCCTTTCAAACCCACATCCTTGGAGACAAAAGGTACCTCTGGACTAAGAGTTTTATTCAATACACCTGTACTGAGTGCCAATTCTGTGGCAGGTATTGTTTCATGTGCTAGGGGAACACGTAGGCCCCATGGCTGTAGTGGATGTGGCAGGGTAGAGGCAGACAATAAACAAATACAAAAAACAAAATAATTTTTTTTAGCTTTTTTATTTTTTATTTTTACAAAGACAGAGAGTCAGAGAGTCAGAGAGAGGGATAATAGGGACAGACAGACAAGAACAGAGAGAGATGAGAAGCATCAATCATCAGTTTTTTTGTTGCGACACCTTAGTTGTTCATTGATTGCTTTCTCATATGTGCCTTGACCGTGGGGCTACAGCAGACTGAGTAACCCCTTGCTCGAGCCAGCGGCCTTGGGTCCAAGCTGGTGAGCTTTGCTCAAACCAGATGAGCCCAGGCTCTGGCCGGTTGGCTCAGCGGTAGAGCGTCGGCCTGGCGTGCGGGGCACCCGGGTTCGATTTCCGGCCTGGACACATAGGAGAAGCGCCCATTTGCTTCTCCACCCCCCCCTTCCTCTCTGTCTCTCTCTTCCCCTCCCGCAGCCAAGGCTCCATTGGAGCAAAGATGGCCCGGGCGCTGGGGATGGCTCCTTGGCCTCTGCCCCAGGCGCTAGAGTGGCTCTGGTCATGGCAGAGCGACGCCCTGGAGGGGCAGAGCATCGTCCCCTGGTGGGCAGAGCGTCACCCCTGGTGGGCTTGCCGGGTAGATCCCGGTCGGGCGCATGCGGGAGTCTGTCTGACTGTCTCTCCCCGTTTCCAGCTTCAGAAAAATAAAAATAAAAAAATATAAAAAAATTAAAAAAAATAAAAAAATAAGAAAAACCAGATGAGCCCGCACTCAAGCTCGCGACCTTGGGGTCTCGAACCTGGGTCCTCCACATCCCAGTCTGATGCTCTATCAACTGCACCAGTGCCTGGTCAGGCTAAAAAAAACAAAATAATTTCTAACAGTGACAAGTGACAATAAGACAACACAAAGGATAATGGCTTAGAGAGTGACTGGGGATGTGTATGCTGGGTGGTCAGAGAACTTTATTGAGGGAATAACATTTGAGTTGAGACCAGAATGATGACATTGTTAATTGTGTTATATTCTGTTATATATATATATATCTTATATATCTCTATTTTTAAAGCAATTCCACAAAGGCAGAAACTCAAACAGTGCAAAGAGATTGATTAGGAGAGAGCACTGTCCTCTCATACTTTTTTTTTTTGAGTAGAGACTTGTATGCTAGGTACAATCTTATAAATTGGTTCAGTCTCTAAGGAGGTCAACATTGCAATATCTATCAAAATTAAAAATGCACTATCCTTAGACCCAACAACCACACTTCTAGTAACTTAATCTATGGAAATAATGGCACATCTACATGAAGATGAATATATAAATATAAAGGTATTTGCCACAACATAACTTGTAATAGCAAAAGACTGCAAACAATGTAAAAGTTTGTCACTAGGGCACTAGCTGAGTAAATTATGGAACATCCATCTGAGAGGACTTGGCAGTCATTAAAAAGAATGAGGTTGAACTCCAAGATAAATTAAGTGAGAAAAAGCAAGGTGCAGGAACTGTGTTCAATATGCTATCATCTTTGAAAAAAATATATATACACATACATCTTTGGGAAGGATTATAAGAAACTGATAACAGTTTTTGCCTCAGCAGGAGTTGGGGGAGAATAGGGGGTATATTCTTTTGTAATGTTTTCACTTTTTACCTTTTATATGTCTTAGCTATTTAACAAACATGTTTTGAAAAGTAAGGCATCTGACCTGTGGTGGCACAGTGGATAAAGCATTGGCCTGGAACGCTGAGGTCACTGGTTCGAAACCCTGGACTTGCCTGGTCAAAGCAAATATGGGAGTTGATGCTGTTCCTCCCATCTTCTCTCTTCTCTCTAAAATGAATAAGTAAAGTCTTTAAAAAAAGAAAAAAAGAGTAAAGCATTGCAGTGTAAATACTTATGTATGTAATTTTCATACGGAATTCTCTTCATGTGTACTGTGTACATCACAGTCCCAGCTGGAATAAATTTTAAATGTTAAAAATGAAAATGTCCTAGAAGCAGTCACCTTGGCTATTTCCATGTGTGAGCATTTCCCAGCTAGAGTTTGGGGGGGGGTCTCTGTAGGATAAGCTTAGGAAATGTTTTAGAAAAGGCATTTTCTCTTAGGATGAACATGCTTTTTGGAAAACAATGTACTCATTTCTAACCCATTTAAAGATCTGAATGAACCCTGGCTAGTTGGCTCAGTGGTAGAGCTTTAGTCTGGGGTGTGTATGTCTGGGTGTGATTCCCAGTCAGGGCACACAGGAGAAGCGACCATCCGCTTCTCGACCCCACCTCTTTCTTTCTCTCTCTCTCTGTCTCTCTCTCCCTCTCCTGCAGCCATGGCTCAGGAGTGAGTTGGCCCCTGGTGCTGGGATGGCTTCATGGCCTCCACTTTAGGCACTAAAAATAGCTTAGTTGTGGAGCAACAAAGCAATAGCCCCAGATGGGCAGAGCATAACCCCACAAGAGGTCTGCCAGGTGGATCCCAGGCCATGTACATGCAGGAATCTGCCTCTCTACCTCCCCTGCTCTCACTTAATTAAAAAATAAATAAATAAATAAAGCTATGAATGACTAACCTGACCAGTGTTCAGCTAGAGAATTGGGAAATGGTGACTTTTCTTGAAAAATACGTTCCAGTGTGTATACGATTTTATAATATTCTTTCTTCTGAGTTAGAACCAGACTTGGTTTCTAAGAACAAACTTGTTCCAGCAGCAATGTTTTTCTAAGCTCTCCCAGGTCTTTCGTGTTCTGGTCCATTTATGATTATAAACTGATAAGAGTCTTCAGCTACCAGTAAAATTTTAAGAAATACAATGGAAATCAAATCTCTTTCAGATGTCCGTTACTCTGAGTCCAGTTTCTGTGGTTTCCTACAACTCTGTTCCAGGGAAGGACAGAAAATAATACTTACCACTCCTGGGAATAAAATCTGCCCCATGTTAAATAAGTCATTTATGTATATAAAAGTTTTATTTAAAAGAAAATTTGCTGTCAATAATCTGAAATAGCTGTGGAAATGACATTCAGTCTCTTATTTTTAAAATTCATTAAATATGTATCTAGTAGAGTCACAAGGAATTAATTTGCTTGCAGGCAAAATTTCCATCATCTTCAAGGTGGATGTGAGAATCCATGCAGGAGCAGAGCCTGGGGAAGTGGCCTGTGGTCTGAGTGCCAGTAGAGCTGCAGGAAGGAGAAATGGCTCATTAGAAAAAAGCCTTGGTCATACCCCAGAGCACAGCTGCATATGAAGCTGAGTCAGAGAGCACAACCTAACCAGGAAGGAGTGAAGAAGACAAAAACTGCTCACCATCAGTGCACGGAGAGCAGCTTTGAAAGCTCTATTCGAGAAATGATTTCATCCATTTTTGGCAGAGTCTGCTCCTCCATGAAGCTGGGCACAGATGAAAGGGGTTTCGGAACACTCACCAGCAGGATGTTGTTGCTGGTCTTTCACCCACAGTGTGAGCCCCAGGGGAGAAAGCCAGAATCAGTGTCCCAGGAGCCTTTCCAGGCAGCTGGCTTGTTATCTGTGCAGACAGACAGAACCTGATGGCAGGGGAGGAAGTTATTAAAAAGTGGGTCACAGAAGAGGGCTGGGCTAACTTTGGATCAAGGTCCCTTGTCTTGGAGATCAGGTTTCAGGGAAGGCTTTTGTGGCATACACACCCTTTGGTATTCTTGGAGAAGGGAGGGAAAAGATTGTGGTGTGGTCACTGACTCTTGGAGGTGGACAGAGAAACCCGAGCAAGACAGAGAATAATTCAAACAGCACTCTAGCAATCACAACTGGAAGTGGTTCTGTCCCAGGGAGGAGCTACTCCAGTACAGGCAGCAAATACTTCTCAGAGTCTTGTGCAGATCGGCATGACAAGTGTAAATAATCTTGGATTTTGACTTGTATTTTCCACCTTCTTTTTTTTTTGTATTTTTCCGAAGTTAGAAGCAGGGAGGCAAAGAGACAGACTCCCACATGCGCCCGACTGGGATCCACCCAGTATGCCCACCAGGGGGCGATGCTCTGCCCATCTGGGACGTTGCTCTGTTGCAACTGGAGCCATGTTAGTGCCTGAGATGGAGGCCATGGAGCCATCCTCAGTGCCTGGGCCAACTTTGCTCCAATGGAGCCTTGGCTGTGGGAGGGGAAGTGAGAGACAGAGAGAAAGGAGAGGGGGAAGGGTGGAGAAGCAGATGGGGGATTATCCTGTGTGCCCTGATGGGGAATTGAACCTGGAACTTCCACACACCAGGCCTACCCTCTACCGTTGAGCCAACCAGCCAGGTCCTCCACCTTCTATTTTTGAGATCTTTATTTGGAGTCCCTCAGCCTAGAATCAGATGACTTTCTTTTTCTTCATTTAAAAAATTTTTTTTTCTTTTCCAAGTGAGAGGAAGGGAGATAGACAGACTCCCTCATGCACTCCAACCAGGATCTACCTGGTAACCGCTGTCTGGGGCTGATGCTCTGCCCATCTGGGACCATGCTCACAACCAAGCTATTTTTAGCATCTGAAGTGGAGACTCCACAGAGCCATCCTCAGCACCCAGGGCCAACATGCACAAATCAGTTGAATCATGGTTGTGGGAGGGGAAGAGAGAGACAGAGAGGAAGGAGAGGAGGAAGGGTAGAGAAGCAGTTAAGTGCTTCTCCTGTGTGCCCTGACCAGGAATCGAACCTGGGACATCCACACACTTGGCCTGACCAACACTCTACCACTGAGCCAACCAGCCAGGACTATATGGCTTTCTTTATAAAGCACACTCTGTCTCTGAGGTCAAGGTGTTCAGTACTAATGGTTACTTCATATATACTTTGTCTTGGAAGGGGCTGTAGAGTTCTGACTCACTCATTTTACAGATGAGGATGTTGAGGCCTAGAAGGGTTAGGGAACTTGGATAAAACTATCAGAAAAGCTGTTTCTAAAAAAAAAAAAAAAAAAAAAAAAAGAATTTCAAGTTTATCTCACCAAGCAGAGTCCTCTGCTACTTGAAAAGTAACATTAATTTTCTACTTTTTCATTCTACTCACACCACTGTTTATTCACTCTGTTTCAAATTGTGTGGTTCATTTCCCTATCCCAAAGAGAAGTGAATATGTTGGTTTAGCAGGGATTTTCAGAGAGCTGAGCTGAGAAAGAAAGAGGGAAAAAGAGGGGGAGAAAGAAAGGGGAAGGGGAAGGGAGGGAGAGAGATCAAGAATGCAAACCTACTCATAAGGGCCCACAGAAGCACTTAACTGCTTCTCTACCCTTCCTCCTCTCCTTCCTCTCTGTCTCTCTCTTCCCCTCCCACAACCATGATTCAACTGATTTGTGCATGTTGGCCCTGGGTGCTGAGGATGGCTCTGTGGAGTCTCCACTTCAGATGCTAATCAAGTAATCTTGATCAACAAACGCTATCCAGATTTAACAACACTTGAGACATTAAAACTGACACCTGTGCAAACCTATGAAATACAGAAAATAAGATTAACCTTTGTCTTCAGGGGAAGCCATACCTGCTTAAGGGCAATCCAATGTCAATTGGCTGATATCTTGATATGACCTGGGATTCTGCACTTGATCATTGCAGGTAATATTCATGCGGTACCAAGTGAAAAGGGGTTTGGCATTTTCCAGTTAAATAAATTCAAACAAACCACAACATTTGGCATTAAGTAGATTGTGTGTTACCAGATTTTTTTCAGTCTGGCAGTCTATGTTGATCAAATCAACTATTGCCACTCTGGCTATCTGTGAAAAACACAAAATCCTGGGGCCTTACCTGCCATCTCTTCATGTAACACATCTGAGGATGGTGAAATGTCCCATTCTGCTGAATCACAGTAATTTCCTCCCTCTGTCACTTGGGTGGGTTTGTGATGCATAGTGACACTTTGGGGACATACACTACCTTATATTTTTATATGCCTGTCTTTCGTAGCTAATCTGAAATTAATCTGATTCCTTAAGAATGGATCCCAAATCTTCTGCAACTCTGCACTCACTCAACAAACATTATGTATTGAATGTTCATGACACAAAGGTACAGAAGATACAAAGGTACCCTCAAGGAAGTCACAGTCTAGAGGTGAAGACATAGCTTTAAATAAAGAATGACTGCATAATATGGTAAGACAGACTTTGTCTGGGTGGTAATTAGAAAGTCTGTCCAAGAGCCACAATTCCTGTTCTGCTTCTTCTTCCATTAGTTCATCTCTGTACCCCTTGACCTTCATCCTTGAAGGCAGCCATCCCATTGATATCTCATCTGAAAGCTGGCTACTGTTAGACACAGTAAAGGTCCAACAAGCCCTCTCCTTCATTCCATCTGCCACTTTTAGCCCAATCACCTGCTTTTACAGTCAGATTGCAGAGCTTTCAGTTAATAAAGGGGTATGGAAAATAAAGGGAGGTGTAAATAATCAATTAAGTTGAATGACAAAAATATTGGGACATCATTTACATTTATTTTTATCTAAAATGTTTTAAGAAACTTCTTAAATTTCCCCCAATTTTGACTTTGATGAGATGGGCATCCTCCTCAGGCCTGTCTGTTGGATGAGCATACATCCTGCATGTATGTTTAGTAGGCATGGTGCTCTCAGGAGAAAGTGAGCAGTCTTCAGAGCACAGGGAGGCAGCTGCACTTTTTTCTCCCTCAGAGTATTGGAACATACTGCAGGTTCCCTGTGCTTGGTTGAATGGATTTAAAAATTATATCATCCTAAATCTAGGGTTGGCAAACCATGGCCGTGGCCAAATTCAGCCTCATGCCTATTTTTGTAAATACAGTTTTATTTACACAGCCATGCTCATTGGGTTACGTGTTGTCTGTGGCCACTTTCAGACAGCAATGGCGAAGTTGAGCATTGGTGGGAAGGGGTGGGGGTGGTCAGCACTCAGTCTCTTGGCAGGTGCCACCCCGGCATGCAGATTATTTTGAGCTGAAAATAATTAAAACCAAAGAATCTCAGGGAGAGGTTTTTTTTAACTTTCTCTTTCTTGCCTAAAGAGATTTAGATAAAAGAACCTGCTTCAGGAAGGAAACCTTAGCATAATCACCTTAGTACATATTTTTTTGGCACATATGAACTCAGTGTGACAGGATCCAAGCAAAACTGTTTGCTAGATACCCTTAGTGTCCCATTGTTTCGGGTGGCCTGCAAATGTTTACTCTTTTTCTCATCTATCTGTGAGTTCTGTGCTTTTCCAACTCCTCTCTTCAAAATGACATATATATTTCCTTTTGCCTCAACATCTTTCAAATTTTCATGGTTATGTGAACTGATTCCTCATGTGCACTCATTAAAACTTGATTTTCTCCTGTTAATCTGTTGTATGTCATTTGAAGTATTCAACCAGCCAGAAGAGCTAAAGGGGTAAGGGACAGTAATTGCAACAGAGACTGTATGGCCTGAAAAACCTGAACATTTACTATCAAGCCTTTTACAGAAAACATTGGCCAAGCCCTGCCCTAAATTGTTCAATTTTTGAAGTTTTATAAGATGAGAAGAGATAATAGTGGCCATGAAAACCTTTATATCACACGTAGGTTCACTGATTATCTCATGACAAAGTTCTTAAAAGGAAGGTAGAACTAAAGATGAATTATACGTTTTTATTTTATGAAAACATTAATATTTCTAAGTTGCTGGCCTTTTTTTCTGATTACAGGTAGTTGATTCTAGTGACCAAGAAGATAGTTTTGAAAAAAGCGCAAAACAAAAAACAGTTACCTATTTGAACTCATTTTAAGTGAAACTTGTCTTTTCACTTTGGAACAATGTGTGAGAAATGATTATGTATTTCACAAAAAACCTAGAGAGAGAACATTTTGAAGAAGAATATTTTGAGTGCTTCTACTTTATGTGATTCTGTTCATAAAAAAAAAAAGTAAGCCTCTCAAATAAAAATGTTCACATGTATTCTTAGAGACACCTGGAAGCAGAATTTTTCTGTTTAAAAGCCTTCTAAATGAAGAGTTTCAATACAATTTGAAGTCATATGTTAAAAATATATAGACAAACATGTTTCTACTGATTTGCAAGAATGACTGATTGACATCTGGAAACATGAATATTTACTAGCTGAATTTCAACAGAAACAGGCGGTTAAGAATGAAAAAATGAGCATTGTGATTTTTTTATCTTGTTTTTATTCATTTTAATGCAGTGACATTGATAAAACAGGGTACATATGTTCAGAGAAAACATCACCAAATTATTTTGACATTTGATTATGTTGCATACCCCTCATCCAAAGTCAAATTGTCTTTCGTCACCTTCTATCTAGTTTTCTTTGTGCCCCTCCCCTCCTTTCACCCCCTCTCTCTCCTTCCTCGCCCCCTCCCCACACCCCCACCCCAAACCCCTGTTACCATCACATTCTTGTCCATGTCTCTGAGTCTCATTTTTATGTCCCATTTATGTATGGATTCATATAGTTCTTAGTTTTATTCTGATTTACTTATTTCACTCCATATAATGTTATCAAGGTCCATCCATGTTATTGTAAGTGATCCAATGTCATCATTTCTTATGGCTGAGTAGTATTCCATAGTATACATGTACCAAAGCTTTTTAATCCACTCGTCCACTGACGGACACTTGAGCTGTTTCCAGATCTTCGCTATTGTGAACAATGCTGCCATAAACATGGGGGTGCATTTCTCCTTTTGGAACAGTTCTATGGTGTTCTTAGGGTATATTCCTAAAAGTGGAATAGCTGGGTCAAAAGGCAGTTCAATTTTTTATTTTTTGAGGAATCTCCATACTGTTTTCCACAGTGGCTGCACCAGTCTGCATTCCCACCAGCAGTGCAGGAGGGTTCCCTTTTCTCCACATCCTTGCCAGCACTTATTCTGTGTTGTTTTGTTGATGAGCGCCATTCTGACTGGTGTGAGGTGATATCTCATTGTGGTTTTGATTTGCATTTCTCTAATGATTAGTGATGTTGAGCATTTTTTCATATGCCTATTGGCCATTTGTATGTCCTCTTTGTGATTTAGTAAGTTCAGTCAGTGGTGGCTTTCTCTTTTTCCATTTACATATGTGTCATTATGATATACTTTTCCAGCTATTATTATTTTTTTAGTAAAAAAAATTTGTGTACATTTAATAAATATAAAAGCACTACATTTCTTGTTTAAACAATTTCTAATAGTAGTTTATTTTATATTATTTATAAATTTATTATTATTTACTTCATCTTTTTCTTAACTATTTTGTGTCAGTTTTATAACATATTGGGGACCAACTTTTTTTTTCATTTTCTGTTGTGTGAGGTTTTAGAACTTTTTCTATATATTTCTGCATTGCTGATTCCAAATCTGAAATCTGGTTTTTGGTGCATGCTCTAGTTTTTATGCAATTTTAATTTCTTTTTGTTATAGTTAATGGCATGCATTGGTTTTTACTTTATTTTTATTTTTATTTAAATTTTTTTCATTTTTTCGAAGCTGGAAACGGGGAGGCAGTCAGACAGACTCCTGCATGCGCCTGACTAGGATCCACCTGGCATGCCCATCAGGGGGCGATGCTTTGCCCCTTTGGGGCATCGCTCTGTTGCGTCCAGAGCCATTCTAGCGCCTGAGGTAGAGGCCACAGAGCCATCCCCAGCACCCAGGCCATCTTTGCTCCAATAGAGCCTCGCTGCGGGAGGGGAAGAGAGAGACAGAGAGAAAGGAGGGGGGGAAGGGTGGAGAAGCAAATGGGCGCCTCTCCTGTGTGCCCTGGCTGAGAATCAAACCCAGGACTCCTGCACGCAAGGCCGACGCTCTACCGCTGAGCCAACCGGCCAGGGCCATGCATTGGTTTTTAAATTGGAGTTAAAGGGCAATGACTCTTGGATTGAACATAACCACAAGGCAATTAATGTTTTACAAACATCACTTTTACATAATTGTAGTTTTTGTTTGTTTGTTTGTTTTGTATTTTTCTGAAGCTGGAAATGGGGAGAGACAGTCAGACAGACTCTTGCATGCACCCGACCGGGATCCACCCGGCACACCCACCAGGGGGCGATGCTCTGCCGCTCCGGGGTGTTGCTCTGTTGCGACCAGAGCCACTCCAGCGCCTGGGGCAGAGGCCAAGGAGCCATCCCCAGCACCCGGGCCATCTTTGCTCCAATGGAGCCTAGCTGAAGGAGGGGAAGAGAGAGACAGAGAGGAAGGAGAGGGGGAGGGGTGGAGAAGCAGATGGGCACTTCCCCTGTGTGCCCTGGTCGGGAATCGAACCCGGGACTTCTGCACGCCAGGCCGACGCTCTACCACTGAGCCAACCGGCCAGGGCCAATTGTAGTTGTTTTTAAATGTAAAAAATTATCTGATAAAAACACCCTCTTGTTTTCTTTTAAGATTGAATCATGGCTTCTTTGAATAAGTGTAAATGTAAGAATAGTCCAGACACCTTCTATTATATATGTGGCTGTTACACACTTGAATGTCAAAGGCGCAATATTTCATCATTTGTGACACGTGAATATATTGCCTATTTTCAAGTTCCCCTTGGTGATCAAGATAAGAATTGGGCTCCTCATATTGTGTGTCATCATTGTGAGGAAATGCTTCATGACTGGACAAAAGGAAAATGCAAAGGAATGCATTTTGGTATTCCCATGGTTTGGCATGAACCTAAAGTCCACAGCAGTGACTGTTATTTCTGATCCATACAAAGGGCATCGGCAAGAAAAAATGTCATATGATTGTATATCCTAATATTCCTTCAGCAATACAACCTATCCCACACTCTGAGACACTCCCAGTTCCAGTTTTCAATGGTTTTATTTCTTCTAAGGATGAAGAAAGTGAATATAGTGATCAAGTGTATTTTGATAAAATGCATGAGGAAATGGTTGTAGAATCTGAAGGGACTTCTTCTGATGCCAAGCAGTCATTAACCCCTCAGCAGTTAAGCCAACCTGAATTGAATAACTTAGTAAGAGATTTGGGCCTATCAAAGAAAGCAGCTGAGGAGAAAAAGATAGCAGCGGAGTAGGCGGATGCACAGATGCCCAGCCCTCACCACCAAACTGGAATACAAATCAATTTAGGAAAAATCAGCATGAAAAACCAACTCTGAACTGCAAGAACGGCTCTCAAAAACCAAGGAGCAAAGAGGAAATCACAGGAGCCCTGGTAGGGAGTGCCTGAACCTCCTCTGTTTCCCAGAACGGAGGGGGGCGTGGGGCTGAGAGCCCAGAGAGGATCAAGGAGGGAGGGGAGCAGAAACTACTGCTCAGAGCCACTTGCCTGGCAACCAGGGAGTGAGGTGGGTTGAAAGGACCAGCTTATCTCCCAGGTGGAGAGGACAGGGAGAGGGACAGACTGTGAGGGGATAAGGAGTGCAGGAGACAAGCTAAAAGGGCTGACTCATTCTTGCTGGAGGCAGCCATAGCTGGGGGAGGGACTGAACCTTTCACAAAACAGAGCTGAAGTGCTTCAGGATCAGAGATCTCTGGACATCTCTCCAGCTCCAATCAGCACAACAAGACACAGCTGAAAACAAGAAGTGGGGAGGAGGGGCAGTAACTCAGGTCTCCATGGAGATCTGAGATACACCTCCCCCTACTGAAGCTGAGAAAACACCCTGCCCCAGTGAGTCTAGCTGGCTAAAGAGACCTTCAGAGTCTCAGGTTACACCCACCACATTCCTGGATACAGTTTCAAGGAAGCCCCCTGCTGAGATCAGTAAACAAGACTATCACCTGTTAAGAAAACAAACAAATCAAGACTTCAAAGCTGCCCAAATCCGAAAGTGGATTACAGATAACAGCTGATACCAACCCAAGAAGACCTAGAAATAACACAATTGAAAACTGGAGGCAGACAACACCAAGCCTAGACTCAACCAACTCTACAAATAAAACAAAAAAAAAGGATGAGAAGACAAAGGAGTGCAATCCAAATGAAACCACAAGAGACACCTTCGAGAGATGAACTGAGTGATATGGAAATAATCAAACTTCCAGATGCGGAGTTCAAAATAATGATTGTAAGGATGCTTAGGGATCTTAGAACAACAATGGAGGGGCAGTTTGAAAACCTAAATAAAGAAATAGCAAGTATAAAAAAGAATCAGTTGGAGATGACAAATACAATGTCAGAAATAAAGACCACAATGGAAGGAATTAAAAAAAGGATAGATAGAGCAGAGGATCGAATCAGCCAGTTAGAAGACAACTGGAATGAAGGCATGAAAGCAGAGAAGAAAAGAGAAAAGAGACTCAAAAAGTCAGAGGAAACTCTTAGAGAGCTCTGTGACAACATGAAGAGAAATAACATCTGCATCATAGGGGTTCCTGAAGAAGAAGAAAAAGAACAAGGGATAGAGACTTTGTTCAGTCATATCATAGCTGAAAACTTCCCTAATTTAATGCAAGAGAAACTCTCACAAATCCAAGAAGCACAGAGGACTCCATTAAAGAGAAACCCAAAGACACCTACACCAAGACACATCATAATTAAAATACCAAAGCTAAGCAATAAAGAGAAAATATTAAAAGCTGCAAGAGAAAAAAAAGTTATCACATACAAAGGAGCCCCCATACGGATGACATCTGACTTCGCAACAGAAACACTTGTGGCCAGAAGGGAATGGCAAGAAATATTCAAAGTAATGCAGAACAAGAACCTACAACCAAGACTACTTTATCCAGCAAGGCTATCGTTTAAAATCGAAGGAGAAATAAAAAGCTTCCCAGACAAAAAACAACTCAAGGAATTCATTACAACCAAACCAATGCTGCAGGAAATATTAAGGGGTCTGTTGTAAACAGATCAAAGTGGGAAAAGAATATAGCAAAAAAAAAAAAAAAAAAAAAAAAAGGAATACACCTTTAAAGAAGAAAATGGCAATAAACAACTATATATCAATAAAAACCTTAAATGTAAATGGATTAAAAGATCCAATCAAAAGACATAGGGTAGCTGCGAGGATAAGAAAACAGGACCCATACATATGTTGTCTACAAGAGACACACCTTAGAACAAAAGACACACATAGATTGAAGGTAAAAGGATGGAAAAAAACGTTTCATGCAAACGGAAATGAAAAAAAAGCTGGGGCAGCAATACTTATATCAGACAAATTGGACTTTAAAACAAAAGATATAGTAAGAGATAAAGAAGGCCACTACATAATGATAAAAGGAGTAATCCAACAGGAAGATATAACTATTCTATTAATAAATATTTATGCACCTAATATAGGAGCACCTAAATATATAAAGCAGACTTTGGTGGATTTAAAGGGCGAGATCAACAACAATACTATAATAGTAGGGGGTTTCAATACCCCACTAACATCACTAGATAGATCCTCAAGAAAGAAAATTAACAAAGAAACAGCAGACTTATTAAAAACACTAGATCAACTCGATTTAATAGATATCTTCAGAACCTTTCACCCTAAAGCAGCAGAATATACATTCTTTTCAAGTGCTCATGGTACATTCTCTAGGATAGACCACATGTTAGGGCACAAAAGTGCTCTCAACAAATTTAAGAAGACTGAAATCATATCAAGCACTTTCTCCGATCACAACGGCATGAAACTAGAAATGAATCACAACAGAAAAGCTCAAAAATTCTCAAACACATGGAAACTAAATAGCAGGTTGTTAAATAATGAATGGATTAAGAATGAGATCAAACAAGAAATAAAAAAATTCCTAGAAACGAATGACAATGAGCATACAACAACTCAAAATTTATGGGACACAGCGAAAGTAGTGCTGAGAGGGAAGTTCATAGCACTACAGGCACACTTTCAGAAGCTAGAAAAAGCTCAAATAAACAACTTAACCCTGCATCTAAAAGAACTAGAAAAAGAACAGCAAGTAAAGCCCAAATGTAGTAGAAGGAAGGAAATAATAAAGATCAGAGCAGAAATAAATGACATAGAGGCTAAAGAAACAATACAGAAGATCAATGAAACTAGGAGCTGGTTCTTTGAAAAGGTAAACAAGATTGATGAACCTTTAACTAGAGTCACCAAGAAAAAGAAAGAGAGGACTCAAATAAATAAAATTAGAAATGAGAGAGGAGAAATAACAACTGACATAACAAAAATACAAAATATTGTAAGAAAATACTATGAAGAACTGTATGGCAAAAAACTAGACAACCTAGATGAAATGGACAAATTCCTTGAAACATACAATCTTCCAAAAATCAATCTGGAAGAATCAGAAAACCTAAACAGACCGATTACAACAAAGGAGATCGAAACAGTTATCAAAAAACTCCCAACAAAGAAAAGTCTGGGGCCCGATGGCTTCACAACAGAATTCTACGAAATATTCAAAGAAGAACTAACCCCTATCCTTCTCAAACTATTTCAAAAAATTCAAGAGGAAGAAAGACTTCCAAGCTCCTTTTATGAGGCGAGCATAATTCTGATTCCAAAACCAGGCAAAGACAACACAAAGAAAGAAAATTACTGGCCAATATCTCTGATGAATATAGATGCTAAAATCTTCAACAAAATATTAGCAAACCGGATCCAACAATATATGGAAAAAATCATACGCCATGATCAAGTGGGATTTATTCTGGGGAGGCAAGGATGGTACAATATTCATAAATCAAGCAATGTGATTCATCATATAAACAAAAAGAAGGAGAAAAACTATATGATAATTTCAATAGATGCAGAAAAAGCATTTGATAAAATCCAGCACCCTTTCATGATCAAAACTCTCAGCAAAGTGAGAATACAGGGAACATATCTCAACATGATAAAAGTTATCTATGAGAAGCCCACAGCCAACATCATACTCAATGGGCAAAAATTAAAAGCAATACCCTTAAGATCAGGAAAAAGGCAGGGGTGCCCCCTTTCACCACTCTTATTTAACATGGTCCTGGAAGTCCTAGCCACAGCTATCAGACAGAAAGAAGAAATAAAAAAAATTCAAGTGGGAAAAGAAGAAGTTAATCTATCATTATTTGCAGATGATATGATATTGTATATAGAAAACCCTAACGTCTCAGTCAAAAAGCTACTGGACCTGATAAATGAATTCAGCAAAGTGGCAGGATATAAAGTCAATACTCAGAAATCAGAGGCATTTTTATACACCAACAATGAACAGTCAGAAAGAGAAATTAAGGAAACAATCCCCGTCACAATTACAACCAAAAAAATAAAGTACCTAGGAATAAACTTAACCAAGGAGACTAAAGACTTGTACTCGGAAAATTACAAAGCATTGATAAAAGAAATCAAGAAAGATACAAACAAGTGGAAGCATATACCGTGCTCATGGTTAGGAAGAATAAACATCATTAAAATGTCTATATTGCCTGACCAGGTGGTGGCGCAGTGGATAAAGCGTCGGACTGGGATGCAGAAGGACCCAGGTTTGAGACCCCGAGTTCGCCAGCTTGAGCATGGGCTCATCTGGCTTGAGCAAAGAGCTCACCAGCTTAGACCCAAGGTCGCTAGCTCCAGCAGGGGGTTACTCGGTCTGCTGAAGGCCCGTGGTCAAGGCACATGTGAGAAAGCAATCAATGAACAACTAAGAAGTCGCAACGCGCAATGAGAAACTGATGATTGATGCTTCTCATCTCTCTCCGTTCCTGTCTGTCTGTCCCTGTCTATCTCTGCCTCTGTAAAAAAAAAAAAAAAAAAGGAGTGACGTCATGGAAATGGCGCCGTGAGCTGCGCGTCCGACAGCTCTCCCCTAAATCACAACAAATTTATCAACTAGAAACAGAAAAATCTATCCTCGGAGCATTCCGGAATTCCACACAAACTGATAGCAAAAGGACTGTTATCACTTGAATCTGAGAGACGAGGGTGTGGAGGAAGCTACCGCAGGGACATTCATTCAAGCCGCGAGGAAGTGAGCCTGTGGTGAGTTAGCCCACACTCGGGAGCCGCGAGCCGCCGCAAGCCGAGCCGCCGCGAGCCGAGCCGCCGCGAGCCGAGGGGCGCGTGCCCGGTCCGGTTGCAGAGTGAGCACCGCTTACATTCCCAGTGGCCCGCGCACTACGAGTGAGAGTCGCCAGCCACCGGTGCCCGGAGCACCCCATTCGCGCACGTGCCCTGGGCATTCCACGCGTCCAGAGCGCCCTACTGGCCCGCACACCCAGGGGGCCCCATTATCCTGCGCCTGGTGCGATCCAGCCGCCAGCGGCAGGGCGAGCAGGAGAGGCTTGGGAGATTCTCTCCTTGGGCGGGGCACCTCACCCAGCCATTCAAGCTAACAATCAAGCATTGGGGGAGGGGCGCGCGCAGGCAGCCTAAAATACCTTCGGGAGCACAGCTGCAACCCAATCACTGAAATTAGCTTAACCCATGAAATCTGCGCACCCTCGGTTCTAATTGATAAGATCTCTCTCAGTTCAGCGATCCAAGACAAGATGCGTGATATTTTTTAGTGCCTCTCGCTAAAGGGGTGGGGGCAACTTCTGATTGATAGAGCCTCCATATTCAGGGATAAACGATAACAAGAAGGACTTGGCAGATAATAAGATCTATACTACACTAGTCGCAAGCAGAGACTAGTGCCTCTTCTTCCCATCAAAAACAGGCTACAAAGTGTGGAAAGCCTGGGTTGAGAGGTCCAACTGAATGATAGGCGCTGAACAGTCACCTTGACAACAATTGACTCCCACCCCCGCCTGATTACACTGGAGGCCCTGACTACCAGAGCCTTTCCCAAAGTTTTCACTGAGTGGGGATAGAGTGGGGATTTCCCAGCTCTTTGAGCCTCTTACTCCCCAGGCAGAAGCAGTTGCAGCCTTATAGCTGGATCACCAGGCTGCTAATACAGAAAGGGGGGACTAGGAGAGAGAATCCAGGAAAGCAAACTCTCTCATCATTGGACCCTGCAAACGCCAACAAGCCTTGACTACCAGCAAGACTAAAGCCAATTATATGACATTGCCATAGAATCCCATCAACTGCAAATCCCTACCTAAGTGTGACACAGGGGCAGAGCCTGGGGTACAGAGTCACCGACCAGGAAGAGGGAGAGAAAAGAAAAAGGAAGAAGTTAACCTCTCAAAATCAAGAAAAATCCACAGACTTTACAACTTGTTCCACTAATTCTTTTTTTGTTGTTGTTTGTTTCTTCTATCTTATTGCCTTTATTTCCTCCACCTCGGTCCTTCTATTCTCTGCCCATCTTATGCTTCCCTTTTCTTGAACTACACTACCCATGAGTGTTACATTTTATTTCTCTTCTTCATCCTCACCTTCCTTTAAGGTTATACTCCAAAACACTTAACTCTCACTCTCTCCTCTTTTGTTTTTTTTGTCTTGCTTTATTTTGTTTTTTTTTTCTCTTCCTATATTATTTCTTCCTTCGTTTTTCTCTTTTTCTTATTTTTTCCTTTCTATTCGTTTTTTCTTTTCTCATTTTACTTTCCTCCCATTTAATCCTCAATCACGAACAAATTAGTTAATTTGGGACTCAAGGCATTTTTTGGCTTTATTTTTCTTTTTTGCTTTTGTTTTTATTTTTTTTCTTGTTTGTTTATTTTTGTGGCATTTTGGGTCCTCCCAACCCAAGGTCTCCATTGTATTTAGTCTTCGCTCCACTTAATACAACAGATTTTTACTTATTATTTTTATTTTTTTCTTCTTTATTATTCTTTTTTTGGTCCTTTTTTCTGGTTCCCTCTTATCCCTCTCATTATATCTCTTAGTTGACCATCACTTACAAGCAAATAATCTTATGCTTGTCTAAGATTTTCTTCCTTTTTTTTTTTTTTTTTGCATTTAGTAGTTCCCTACTCCCTTTTTTTGCCCCTTGAACTCTTCACCCCAAATCAGGCCCTCCATTATAGGCATGATATTTCCCTGAGGAGGGGAGAGGAGGGAAAGAGAAGAAAGAAAAAAGGGGGAAATAATAAATTATTACTGTTTTTTTTTTGTGGGGTGTTTTACCTTTTTTTTTTTTTTTTTTTTTTTTTTTTTACTTTTTACTCTTTATTAATTCTAATTAGTGCTATCAACAAGACCACCCTCAGATGCCGATAAGAAAGAGGAAATCGAATATTATGGATACAAAAGAAAGAGAGGTAACACAAATAGATGTGGAAAAATCTATGGAGAAAAGATTTAACATATTGGAAGCCTTGGAGCTAAATGACAGAGAATTTAAAATAGAAATCTTAAAAATACTCAGAGATATACAAGAAAACACAGAAAGGCAATATAGGGAGATCAGAAAACAACTCAATGAACACAAAGAATATATTACCAAGGAAATTGAAACTATAAAAACAAATCAAACAGAAATGAAAAACTCAATTCACGAGCTGAAAAACGAGGTAACAAGCTTAGCTAACAGAACAGCCCAGATTGAAGATAGGATTAGTGAAATAGAAGACAAACAACTTGAGGCACAACAGAGAGAAGAAGAAAGAGACTCAAAAATAATAAAAAACGAGAAAGCCCTACAGGAATTGTCTGACTCCATCAGAAAGAATAACATAAGAATAATAGGTATATCAGAGGGAGAAGAAAAAGAAAATGGAATGGAGAATATACTCAAACAAATAATATACGAGAACTTCCCAAGCCTGTGGAAAGAACTAAAGCCTCAAATTCAAGAAGCAAACAGAACACCGAGTTTTCTTAACCCCAACAAACCCACTCCAAGGCACATCATAATAAAGATGACACAAACCAATGACAAAGAAAAAATTCTCAAGGCAGCCAGGGAAAAGAAGAGTACAACATATAAAGGAAGGCCTATTAGATTATCATCAGATTTCTCAGCAGAAACTCTACAAGCTAGAAGAGAGTGGACCCCAATATTTAAAGCCCTGAAAGAGAGGAACTTTCAGCCAAGAATACTATACCCATCAAAGCTATCCTTCAAGTATGAAGGAGATATAAAAACATTCACAAATACAGAAAAAATGAGAGAATTTATCAACAGAAAGCCCCCACTCCAGGAAATACTAAAGGGGGTTTTCCAACCAGATTCAAAGAACAAAAGAAAACAACACCACAAGTAACAGCTCCACCAAGAACACAATAAAACCAAACTTAAACTGTGACAACAAAGGAAAAAAAGGGGGGAGAGGATGGAGATTAACAGTAGCAAAGGACGATGAAGTGCAGAAATACTTATAAGATAGGGTACTACAATGAATATGGTAGGTACCCTTTTCATTACTTAATGGTAACCACCCTTGAAAAAACCACCACAAAAACACTTGACTTAAAAAAGGTAGCAATAGAGGAAAGAAGTATGGAACACAAACAAACAAAAACAAATGATAGAAAAACAAAAGAGAAGAATCAAACTAGATACAAAATTAACAGAAAGCAATTTATAAAATGGCAGTAGGGAACCCACAAGTGTCAATAATTACACTAAATGTAAATGGATTAAACTTACCAATAAAAAGACACAGAGTAGCAGAATGGATTAAAAGAGAAAATCCAACTATATGCTGCCTACAAGAAACACATCTAAGCAACAAGGATAAAAACAAATTCAAAGTGAAAGGCTGGAAAACAATACTCCAAGCAAACAACACCCAAAAAAAAGCAGGTGTAGCAATACTCATATCTAATAATGCTGACTACAAGACAGAAAAAGTACTCAGAGACAAAAATGGTCATTTCATAATGATTAAGGGGAAGTTGAATCAAGAAGACATAACAATCCTTAATATATATGCACCAAACCAAGGAGCACCAAAATATATAAGACAGCTACTTATTGACCTTAAAACAAAAACCAACAAAAATACAATCATACTTGGAGACCTCAATACACCGCTGATGGCTCTAGATTGGTCATCCAAACAGAGAATCAACAAAGACATAGTGGCCTTAAACGAAATACTAGAACACCTGGATATGATAGACATCTACAGGACACTTCATCCCAAAGCGACAGAGTATACATTTTTCTCTAGTGTACATGGAACATTCTCAAGAATTGACCATATGTTGGGCCACAAAGACAATATCAGCAAATTTAGAAAAATTGAAATTGTACCAAGCATATTTTCTTATCATAAAGCCTTGAAACTAGAATTCAACTGCAAAAAAGAGGGAGAAAAACCCACAAAAATGTGGAAACTAAACAACATACTTCTACAAAATGAATGGGTCAAAGAAGAAATAAGCGCAGAGATCAAAAGATATATAAAGACAAATGAAAATGAAAATACGACATATCAGAAATCTCTGGGATGCAGCAAAAGCAGTAATAAGAGGAAAGTTCATATCACTTTAGGCCTATATGAACAAACAAGAGAGAGCCGAAGTAAACCACTTAACTTCACACCTTAAGGAACTAGAAAAAGAAGAACAAAGACAACCCAAAAACAGCCGAAGAAAGGAGATAATAAAAATCAGAGCAGAAATAAATGAAATAGAGAACAGAAAAACTATAGAAAAAATCAATAAAACAAGGAGCTGGTTCTTTGAAAAGATCAACAAAATTGACAAACCCTTGGCAAGACTCACCAAGGAAAAAAGGCACAGGACTCAAATAAATAAAATCCAAAATGAAAGAGGAGAGATCACCACAGACATCATAGATATACAAAGAATTATTGTAGAATACTATGAAAAATTATATGCCACCAAATACAACAATCTAGAAGAAATGGATAAATTCCTAGAACAATACAACCTTCCTAGACTGAGTCATGAAGAAGCAGAAAGCCTAAACAGACCAATCAGCAGGGAGGAAATAGAAAAAACTATTAAAAACCTCCCCAAAAATAAAAGTCCAGGCCCAGACGGTTATACTAGTGAATTCTATCAAACATTCAAAGAAGACTTGGTTCCTATTCTACTCAAAGTCTTCCAAAAAATTGAAGAAGAAGCAATACTTCCAAACACATTTTATGAGGCCAACATAACCCTCATACCAAAACCTGGCAAGGATGGCACAAAGAAAGAAAACTACAGACCAATATCTCTAATGAATACAGATGCTAAAATACTAAACAAAATACTGGCAAACCGAATACAACAACATATTAAAAAAATAATACATCATGATCAAGTGGGATTCATCCCAGAATCTCAAGGATGGTTCAACATACGTAAAACGGTTAACGTAATACACCATATCAACAAAACAAAGAACAAAAACCACATGATCTTATCAATAGATGCAGAAAAGACTTTTGATAAAATACAACACAATTTTATGTTTAAGACTCTCAACAAAATGGGTATAGAAGGAAAATATCTCAACATGATAAAGGCCATATATGATAAACCATCAGCCAACATCCTATTAAACGGCATAAAACTGAGGACTTTCCCCCTTAAATCAGGAACAAGACAGGGTTGTCCACTCTCTCCACTCTTATTTAACGTGGTGCTAGAAGTTCTGGCCAGAGCAATCAGACAAGACAAAGAAATAAAAGGCATCCATATCGGAAAAGAAGAAGTAAAGGTATCACTTTTTGCTGATGATATGATCCTATACATCGAAAACCCGAAGGACTCCACAAAAAGATTATTAGAAACAATAAACCAATACAGTAAGGTCGCAGGATACAAAATTAACATACAAAAGTCCATAGCCTTTCTATATGCCAACAATGAAATACTAGAAAACGAACTCAAAAA
The DNA here is from genome assembly GCF_036850995.1 of Saccopteryx leptura. Taxonomy (NCBI): domain Eukaryota; kingdom Metazoa; phylum Chordata; class Mammalia; order Chiroptera; family Emballonuridae; genus Saccopteryx; species Saccopteryx leptura. The sequence continues at coordinate 191,627,767 of NC_089504.1, forward strand.
AATAATCCCCTTCACATTTGCAACAAAAAAAATAAAATACCTAGGAATAAACATAACAAAGAACGTAAAGGACCTATATAATGAAAATTACAAAGCATTGTTAAGAGAAATCGAAAAAGATACAATGAGATGGAAAAATATTCCTTGTTCTTGGATAGGAAGAATAAATATAATCAAAATGGCCATATTACCCAAAGCAATATACAAATTTAATGCAATTCCCATCAAAATCCCTATGAGATTTTTTAAAGAAATGGAACAAAAAATCATCAGATTTATATGGAACTATAAAAAACCCTGAATAGCCAAAACAATCCTAAGGAAAAAGAATGAAGCTGGGGGCATTACAATACCTGACTTTAAACTATATTATAGGGCCACGATAATCAAAACAGCATGGTATTGGCAGAAAAATAGACACTCAGACCAATGGAACAGAATAGAAAGCCCAGAAATAAAACCACATATATATGGTCAAATAATCTTTGATAAAGGGGCCAACAACGCACAATGGAGAAAAGAAAGCCTCTTCAACAAATGGTGTTGGGAAAACTGGAAAGCCACATGCAAAAGAATGAAACTCGACCACAGCCTGTCCCCGTGTACTAAAATTAATTCAAAATGGATCAAAGACCTAAATATAAGACCTGAAACAATAAAGTACATAGAAGAAGACATAGGTACTAAAATCATGGACCTGGGTTTTAAAGAACATTTTATGAACTTGACTCCAATGGCAAGAGAAGTGAAGGCAAAGATAAATGAATGGGACTACATCAGAATAAAAAGTTTCTGCTCAGCAAGAGAAACTGATATCAAAATAAACAGACAGCCAACTAAATGGGAACTGATATTTTCAAACAACAGCTCAGATAAGGGCCTAATATCCAAAATTTACAAAGAACTCATAAAACTCAACAACAAACAAACAAAAAATCCAATAAAAAAATGGGAAGAGGACATGAACAGACTCTTCTCCCAGGAAGAGATACAAATGGCCAACAGATATATGAAAAGATGCTCAGCTTCATTAGTTATTAGAGAAATGCAAATCAAAACTACAATGAGATACCACCTCACTCCTGTTAGATTAGCTATTATCAACAAGACGGGTAATAGCAAATGTTGGAGAGGCTGTGGAGAAAAAGGAACCCTCATTCACTGTTGGTGGGAATGTAAAGTAGTACAACCATTATGGAGGAAAGTATGGTGGTTCCTCAAAAAACTGCAAATAGAACTACCTTATGACCCAGCAATCCCTGTACTGGGTATATACCCCAAAACCTCAGAAACATTGATACGTGAAGACACATGTAGCCCCATGTTCATTGCAGCACTGTTCACAGTGGCCAAGACATGGAAACAACCAAAAAGCCCTTCAATAGAAGACTGGATAAAGAAGATGTGGCACATATACACTATGGAATACTACTCAGCCATAAGAAATGATGACATCAGATCATTTACAGCAGAATGGTGGGATCTTGATAACATTATACGGAGTGAAATAAGTAAATCAGAAAAAAACAAGAACTACATGGTTCCATACATTGGTGGAACATAAAAATGAGACTAAGAGACATGGACAAGAGTGTGGTGGTTACCAAGGGTGGGGGGAGGGAGGACATGGGAGGGAGGGAGGGAGAGAGTTAGGGGGAGGGGGAGGGGCACAGAGAACTAGATAGAGGGTGGCGGAGGACAGTCTGACTTTGGGCGAGGGGTTTGCAACATAATTTAATGAGAAAATAACCTAGACATGTTTTCTTTGAATATATGTACCCTGATTTATTAATGTCATCCCATTACCATTAATAAAAATTTATTATAAAAAAAAAAAGTCTATATTACCCAAAGCAATCTATAAATTCAATGCAATACCAATTAAAATACCAATGACATACTTCAAAGGTATAGAACACATATTCCAAAAATTTATATGGAACCAAAAGAACACGAATAGCCTCAGCAATCTTAAAAAAGAAGAATAATGTGGGAGGTATCACACTTCCTGATATCAAGTGATACTACAAGGCCATTGTACTCAAAACAGCCTGATACTGGCATAAGAACAGGCATATAGATCAATGGAACAGAACAGAGAACCCAGAAATAAACCCACAGTTCTATGGACAACTGATATTTGACAAAGGAGGCAAGGAAATACAATGGAGTAAAGACTTAGCCTCTTTAACAAATGGTGTTGGGAAAATTGGACAGCTACCTGTAAAAAAATGAAACTAGATCACCAGCTTACACCACTCACAAAAATAAACTCAAAATGGATAAAAGACTTAAATGTAGGCCGTGAAACCATAAGCATCTTAGAAGAAAACATAGGCAGTAAGCTCTCTGACATCTCTCGGAGCAATATATTTGATGATTTATCTCCATGGGGAAGTGAAATAAAAGACAGGATAAACAAATGGGACTATATCAAACTAAAAAGCTTTTGCACAGCTAAAGACAACAAGAACAGAATAAAAAGACAAACTACACAATGGGAGAACATATTTGACAATACGTCTGATAAGGGGTTAATAACCAAAATTTATAAAGAACTCGTAAATCTCAACACCAGGAAGACAAACAATCCAATCCAAAAATGGGCAAAAGAGATGAATAGACACTTCTCCAAAGAGGACATACAGATGGCCAACAGGCATATGAAAAAATGCTCAACATCACTAATCATTAGAGAAATGCAAATTAAAACCACAATGAGATATCACCTCACACCAGTCAGAATGGCGCTCATCAACAAAACAACACAGAATAAGTGCTGGCGAGGATGTAGAGAAAAGGGAGCCCTCCTGCACTGCTGGTGTGAATGCAGACTGGTGCAGCCTCTGTGGAAAACATTATGGAGATTCCTCAAAAAACTGAAAATCGAACTGCCTTTTGACCCAGCTATCCCACTTTTAGGAATATACCCCAAGGACATCATAGAATGGCTTGAAAAGGAGAAATGCACCCCCATGTTTGTGGCAGCATTGTTCACAATAGCGAAGATCTGGAAACAACCCAAGTGTCCGTCAGAGGACGAGTGGATTAAAAAGCTTTGGTACATATATACTATGGAGTACTACTCAGCCATAAGAAATGATGACATCGGATCCTTTACAATAACATGGATGGACCTTGATAACATTATACGGAGTGAAATAAGTAAATCAGAACAAAAAACTAAGAACTACATGAATCCATACATAGCAGGGACATAAAAATGAGACTCAGAGACATGAACAAGAATGTGATGGCAACAGGGGTGAGGGGTGGGGGGAGGGGGGATGGGGTGAAGAAGGAGAGAGGGGTTGGGGGAGGGGAGGGGCACAAAGAAAACCAGATAGAAGGTGACAGAAGACAATTTAACTTTGGGAGAGGGGTATACAGCACAATCAAATGTCAAAATAGTCTAGAGATGTTTTCTCTCAACATATGTACCCTGATTTATCAATGTCACTGCATTAAATTTAATAAATAAATTAAAAAAAAAAAAAAAAAAAGAAAGAAAGCAGCTGAGTTATTAGCCTCCAGACTTCAAGAAAAGAATGTTCTTTACCGGTTAGCTAAAGTATCCCATTTCAGGAAGCATGAACAAATTTTTGTGGACTTTTTTTCCGAAGACAAACACATTGTTTACTGTCATGATATCAGTAGTCTTCTCAGCCAGCTAGGTGTTACCACTTACAGTCCATCAGAATGGAGGCTATTTCTTGACAGCTCTAACTGGAGCCTGAAATGTGTTCTCCTACACAACGGTAATGTTTATGCAGTGGTTCCAATTGGTTATTCAACTCATCTGCGAGAAGATTATAATGACATAAAAATTGTCCTCAACTTTCTGAAGTATGAAGAGCATAACCAGATCATTTGTGTGGACCTTAAAATGGTAAATTTCCTGCTAGGACAGCAGGAGGTTTCACGAAGTATCCTTGCTTTCTGTGTTTCTGGGACAGCTGAGCTCGGGAGAAACTCTGGACACAGAAGTGGCTGAAACTTGAAGCTCTGGAAGTAGGGATGCAAAATATTGTGAATGAACCTGTAGTTAATCGAGACAGGATCATTTTCCCCCCACTTCACAACAAACTTGGCTTAATGAAGCCGTTTGTTCAGGCTTTGTATAGAGAAAGCGAATGCTTTCAACATATTATTTCTGCTTTTCCTGCCTTGTCTTTCAAGAAGATAAAAGCAGATGTATTCGATAGACCTCAAAGTTGAACCATTATATGTGACGAAGGATTTGCCAGGAAGATGAGTAAGAAGGAGAGAGCAGCATGGCAGTCTTTTGTGACAGTTACAAAGAACTTCCTTGGCAACAAAAAAAGCAGAAAACTATGAACTTCTAGTTCAAAGGATGCTGTTGGCTTTCCGTGACATTGGATGTAACATGAGTGTTAAGATTCACTTCCTGAACAGTCACCTTGATAAGTTTCTCGAAAATCTTGGGGCTGTTAGTGATGAGCAGACTACTGATGGAGCATCAAACAAGATTGTACTCAACAAGTACACAAACGCAAAAGCTACAAACGCAAATTTTTGCCTGAATAGAATTTAAATAAGTTTTGCGCAAATTTTATGATTAAAATAAGTGTTTTAATATGTTCTATTTGGAAATTGTAGACAAATTCTGATGCAATCATATCTTTTAGTATATTAGTGTATTTACTGCATTATATCAATTATTATATTTTCACAAAGATGATGCCCAAGAAAACATTCTACTTCATTATGTTAAACTAAATGTTGAAAATTTTACAATAAGATGAAAACCTAAAATCTTGAATTGCAAAAAAAACTGTAGTTTGCAGAGAAAAATTAATGTCAGATTTGAGATCAGTACACTCAAATTAGGTAAGAACAAATGTTTTTGTGGATGTAACAAAAATTTTGTTCCCCAGTGTAATTTATGAGTGGAGAAGATGGATATAATTTATGAATCGAAAAATATACATACATTGGGATGCATGCCACCCTAAATTTTTAAAAATAAGAATGTATCATCACAATGTTTGGAGACCACTAATTTTGAGTGTGAATTTGGAATTTAGCAAACAAGTTTAAAATAGGGCCCTGCTACTTACTGGCTACATTTTCTTGATCGGAATAACTTTATCATAATCCCAGAGTGGGACAGCAGCAGTTCATTTTTAGGGGCTTCTTTAAGCCCTCAGCTATCCTATGACAGAAAACCCCAATGTTATAACCATTTTCCATCCACATGGGACTCCACTAAAAGACTGTCTGCCACCATTGGAGCCGGTTGCTTTCTCATCTACTTGGCTCTCTGATGTGAAGTTTCTGTTGAACCAAAACATCAGGTATGGATGGCTTTTCAACTGGTGGGTGTACCGAAGCAAGGGTGGAAGTCTTCTCAAAGTGGCCTCACGATCCCTCACGGCCCCAGAGTCGAGACTATAAGTATGCCTTCAAAAATAATGTTAGACACAAAAGCGTAGCCTTTCTGAAGGCTTTCCATTTTCTTTTTGACTTGAATATGGTCTATTATGGGACAGGGAGGGAAACAAAATTAGATATAAAAAGTAATAATGCTTTCCCTGTGATTAGGAGTGCAGCTATATAGTAAGAGCAAGAAGCAAAATTTAATACCTGGACATCAAATAAGAAATAAACTAATGTTGGCTCAGTTATTTAGACTGAATAAAAGTACAGCATAGGTGGCGGCAGGCTAGAAGTAAAGTTTTATTGAAACAGAGCTGGCTCGTTCACTCACACATTGTCTATGGCTACTTTTGTGCTATAATGTCAGAGTTAAGTAGCCGTGAGATTCAAGTCTAAAATACAGTGTGTCCGTAAAGTCATGGTGCACTTTTGACCGGTCACAGGAAAGCAACAAAAGATGATAGAAATGTGAAATCTGCACCAAATAAAAGGAAAACTCTCCCAGTTTCATACCTATTCAGTGCAGTTCAATGTGGGCTCATGCACAGATTTTTTAGGGATCCTTAGATAGCTATCCCGTATAGCCTCTACAGACTCGTCACTGATTGATGGCCTACCAAAACAGGGTTTCTCCACCAAACTGCCGGTTTCCTTCAACTGCTTATCCCACCAAGTAATGTTATTCCTATGTGGTGGCGCTTCGTTATAAACGCGCCGATATTCACGTTGCACTTTGGTCACGGATTCAAATTTAGTGAGCCACAGAACACACTGAACTTTTCTCTGTACTATCCACATCTGGACTGGCATGGCTGTGGGCTGCTCCACTGTATACACGGTGTTACATCATCATCTGTGCACGCGCACATGCTGCCACATCATCCTACAGAAACTGGGAGGGTTTTCCTTTCATTTGGTGCAGGTTTCACATTTCTATCGTCTTTTGTTGCTTTCCTGTGACCAGTCAAAAGTGTACCATGACTTTAAGAACATACTGTATTTACTCTCAGGCTCTTTTTAGAAAATGTTCATTGATACGTAAAGACACATGTAGCCCCATGTTCATAGCAGCACTGTTCACAGTGGCCAAGACATGGAAACAACCAAAAAGCCCTTCAATAGAAGATTGGATAAAGAAGATGTGGCACATATACACTATGGAATACTACTCAGCCATAAGAAATGATGACATTAGTTTATAGCAAAATGGTGGGATCTTGATAATATTATACGGAGTGAAATAAGTAAATCAGAAAAAAACAAGAACTACATGATTCCATACATTGGTGGAACATAAAAACAAGACTAAGAGACATGGACAAGAGTGTGGTGGTTACCAGGGGTGGGGGGAGGGAGGACGCAGGAGGGAGGGAGGGAGAGAGTTAGGGGGAGGGGGAGGGGCACAGAGAAAACTAGATAGAGGGTGACAGAGGACAATCTGACTCTGGGCGAGGGGTATGCAACATAATTTAATGAGAAGATAACCTAGACATGTTTTCTTTGAATATATGTACCCTGAATTATTAATGTCATCCCATTAACATTAATAAAAATTTATTAAAAAAAAAAAAATGTTTGTTAAATCTTGGTCTAAATAACAAATACTTTTCTCTTCCTGAAACTGGCAACAACGTAAGTTGTACCAGTCTTTCTTTTTATCATAAAAGTAAAGGCTGATGCCCTGTGAAGGCATTAGAAGTAGGGAATAGAATTTGGCCCTAACCAATAATAGGAAAAGTAGCCTTCCAATCTTCAATTCAGTTTACTTTGTTTGAGATTAGAGCCAAGACCCTTTGCTTTGCTTCCTTTGGGCAAATACCTCCTCAGAGACCATGTGGGGATGTGAGTGACTGATCCAATGCAGAATTAGGTATTCCTGGGTTTCTCAGACAGAATCCTGACTGGCAACACCCTAATTACATCAGATGTTGGGTTTGCATTAATGGAGAAAACTGAGTTTGCTTGCTGGTAATGAGATGATTTAACTTCATCATCTTCAAGTAGGCTTGTTTCACTGCCCCAAGCTAAAGGCCTGCCCAATTGAGCACACTGAGGGATGAAAGTCCACTTCTGATGCTGCTCATTGCCAAGCTCACCTCTCCTCCCCAATTCTGAGTGAGAACTAACCCTTCATTGCAGTTCCATGAAGCTGGGAGGTTGGCTTTGATGCTAAGAGATGTGGCAGACAAAGTTAACATTTTGTTTTCATTATATAGTGCTTAGCTGTATTTTATTATCTTTGTAGTTTATAAAATTTTAAATTGTGACTGAGAAGTAGGAGATTTTGAGTTCAAAACCAAGGAAATTGGATGATTTAACTTTGAGGGGTTTATCCCAATTCCCAAATATCAATTTTTGATTTGGTCTCATTTGAGTCCTTGGACTCAAGTAATAAAAAATCAGCATTATTATTGTGCTAAATGTTTTACATGAATTCTACTTTAATCCTTGTATGGCCCATGAGTATATTTATTATAAGGAAACTGAGTCTTAGAGATGGTAACCAGCTCAAGTTATCCAACATGGAGATAATGATCCTAGGATTCTAACTCAAGTAATCTAACCAGTCTTTGTTGCAGCTCCCCCCCACCCCATGCTACATAGGAAGGTCAAAGTTTCACATGAGAAACAACTTCACTTAGAATCTGGAAGTTTCATAAACCAGACAGTAATAAATGTAGTTGTAAGTCAGTTTATAGGCTTTCTGAAACACCATTTTTACTTCCATAACCATTTGGTCTTTAAGTAAATGGATACTTGGGATCTTTGTGAAAATAGATCGAAAAACTGCCCCAGGAACTGCCCTTTTATGCAGTGCCTTGATTTAACCTTGAAAAACAACATGTGTGGCAGGTAATTGCTGGTTTTTCTCCCCAACAACCATTTTCCTTTTTCTTAACCCCAATCTCGTTCAGGTGACTGAACTCCTAAACCAGTTGATGGCTTAACTTGCTTAATGGATCCACCCCTCTGCTCTAGAAGGTGAATATTGGTTAGTCCAAATCATTCATAGATTAGTTCTTTCTTGCCAGGGATTGGTTTAGGTATGGTCACATAATACAATCAGTCCTCTGGGGTGCTTTTGTAAAGTATTTCTAACTCTTGAAAGAAAAAAAAAATCACTAGATTAAGATCATCTCTTTCTACTTTTGGATGTTGCAAATGAGATGTAGAATTTGGGGCCAGACCAGTCATCTTGTAATCATAAGGGGAGAACCAAGAGAATCACACAAAATCTTTGGAAATGTTGTACCTTTAAAGCAATCAGTGTTGGAATAAACTGTTCTCAATGTCTGTTATGAGAGATAAAGAATTCATTATATTCATTATGATACCTTTATTTACCAAAACAATCTGATTATGGTGACCATCTTTATAAGACTCTTTGGAATAAGATACAATAGAGAAAAGCAAAGTTAAGTAGATGTCCCTTAAGTTCAAAGAAAAACTTCAAATGAGATCTTCTACTAAGAAGTTCCTGATTATAAAAAAGTAAAAAGCTGGTGAGGAGTGGAGTTATTCTAAATAAGGTTTGAGACTTTAACAAGGTCTCTACAAAATACAGGTGTATCTAATATTCCTTACCAGAGCTGAAGAAAACCCTAAACCTTGCTAAGTTTAAGGAAGTTACTTTATATCCTGGAGCACAGTGACTGACCTTTCTTTTCCACCCACATCCAGGCTGGGAGTTGCCACAGTCTTACTCTCCCCAACCAGTGCCCTAAATTGCCACAATCTACACCTCACCCCCTACAGTGCTCTTTCAAGGAGGAATTTCAGGGGTTTTAGAAATTAGTCAACTAACTTTTTTTTTTTAAGAGAAAGAGATCACTCTAAGGAGGTTTGAATATGCGAAGTAAACCCACTATAGTAAATAACCTCAAATGCTAAAGTTTTCTAAAGCAATTTGCTTTCTCCGTATTTCATAAGGACTGGACTATCTACTAAGTATAATGCTTGTTCAGTATTTAAGTGCCTCTTCAAAGAAGCCTTATTTTAAATTATGTTTGTATTTAGCATACACACACACCCTGGGAAAGCCATTGGCAATTTATTTTCTTGGAATTTCATGTAACATTTTAAAATTTACAATAATTTTGAATTTTTCATATCTGTAGTACTTTTTATTAATTTACATAAAAACAGCTTCCTAGCCTGACCTGTGGTGGCGCAGTAGATAAAGCGTCAACCTGGAATGCTCAGGTTGCCTGGTCAAGGCACATATGGGAGTTGAAGCTTCCTGTTCCTCCCGCCTTCTCTCTCTCTCTCTCTAAAATGAATGAATGTATGAATGAATGAATGAATGAATGAATAAATAAATAAATAAATAAATAATAGCTTCCTTAAGATTCTTTAATACAATTTCTACATACCTCTTGTATTAGCTTCCTATTGGTGTTACAAATCACCACAAACTTAGTGGTTAAAACAACACAAATTTATTATCTCATGGTCAGTACTAATATCAAGGTTACAGCATGACTGTGTTCCTTCTGAAGGCTCTATGGTAGAATGTTTCCTTACCTTTTCTAGCTCCTAGAGGCTGTTTCTGACTTTCTGCCTCCCTCTTGTGATAAAGAACTCTGATTGTATTGAGCTCCCCAGGATAATTTCCCCCATCTCAAGACCCTTAATTTAATCATGCTTGCAAACCTTCCTTTGCCTTATACAGTAACATATTCACAAATTTCTGGGATTAGGATTTGGATATTTTACGGGCATACCAAATCTTTATTTGAAATAGGATATCTTTATTCAGCCCACCATACTGCTACTTCTATTATTACTATTAGCAAAAGTTTGCCAGCCACTATGCTAACTTCTTATATTTTTTATCTCAATTAGTCCATAAGCCACATTAAAATTGTGTAATTTTCTCAGGCAGGCTTGTGACTAAGCCAATGCTGGTAATGACAGTAATTCACAAAATTGAGTAACAGTGATACAAAACCTGCATTCCTATGCCTATCTAGCACTGACTTGTATATGACAAGTTAATATTACAAACTTGTATTTTTAGAAAAATGTCATATGGGGAGAAATTTAAATTTAGAAGTTCAGCTATATCTGAGTGGTTGGAACTACAACTTATAGTTACTGGGTTCAGTTAGCTTAGATCAGTGGTTCTCAAACTTTTTGAAGTCGGGGTACATTTAAAATCCTACAAATAATTGTAGGCGCACTATATACAAATTTCTGAGAAATATGTTATAATAATTAAGTCAAATATTAAAAAATATAAAGTCTAAGTGTGCGTTTATGGTAATTAAACAAAATACAAAATTAAATTTATTCTGACATTAAAAAATTGTCACATTTTTTGTTATGCTTTTTAGAATTCATAAAAAAGAGGGGTTAAAAATAAAAAAACAACAAAAAAGTTATCTTTTTATATATATAGATACATTCTTAGTAAGATTTAGTAAATTCAGCAGGTCCCGGCGCGAATATGTTAAGTTTTTTCATTCTTGTGTTCATGAAAAACATGAGCCTGATGTGTCCTAGCGATTTCTTCAATCGTTGGGCATATATTTGAAAGGCAAACTCTCATTTCCTTGTCAATACATTGAAGAATTCCTCTCTTTTTACTCTTAATTGTGTTGAGTGCAGAAAACCCCCACCATACATATCATCTTAACTTCACACCAAAGGATAGAAGAAACTTGCCTCCAGTCTTTCCAGGGAACATGGGGGGTAGTGTAAACAATCCAGCACCACAGCTTAATAGCCTTTTGCAACCTAATCAGGCAAGTGAGGTGGGGGGTTGGGCAGACTGTCAGCTTACAGCCAATTCCCCACACCTTTGTCCTCTAAAAATCTAAACTCCAAAAACCCTGTTGGTTTTTTGGTCCTCAACAGGAATATATTTCTCTGGAATACCATAGGGCACACCTGGAAATCTTCTAGGGCGCACCAGTGTGCCCTGGAGCACACTTTGAGAACCACTGGCTTAGGTCACTGAGACCAACGCTAATTAGGTTTATGATCGATACTCCTTAAGTGGAACAGTGCATTGTACTCAGCTTAAGAAACTTGTCTTAAACCCTTGACCAAGATGCTCTGAAATGCAAACCTTAAGTAGGACCTTTGTCAGAGAAGTGTGGTTTAATGTCCTAAACCCATCACTGCTGCTCAAACCCAATTTATAAACTGATGGTTGCACAAGAATGTCAGCATTGAAGAGTCTCATATTATCATGCAGTTACATAGCACATTTATGGTACTCTTGCCACTCAAATCTGTTAAATGCAGTCCTTAATGTACTGTAAAACACTCTGAAGTGCAGCTGATACATCTAAACACAGGGCCCAAATGACGATCTGGCACCTATGATTTCCCAAGTATGAAGAGGGTTAGAAACAAACACTGGTTGAGCCTCTTAGCTAGCTGAGTTAAGGCTATTTTACAATTACCGTATTTCCCCACATATAAGACGCTTCCATGTATAAGACGCACCTTAAGTTTGGGGCCTGAAATTTGAAAAACAAATGTATTACATAGTTATTGAACTTTCTTATTCAGCATAAAATCCATATAACTCCTCATCACTGTCAAAACTCTCATCCATTAGCTTGTCCTCATCTGAGTCTGAGGACACTGTCTTCACGAGTGCAAAAACAAGTGCAAAAAAAACGGTAAACGCAAGTAAGAAAAACTACAACTACTGTAAAAGACGCACCCAGTTTTTAGACCCCAAATTTTTCAAAAAATGTGCGTCTTATACATGGGGAAATACAGTAAGTATAATTAAGAAGATAGCTAAAAAAAATCTGAATACACATATAGGCTATCCCAGTAATTTCCAGCCTGTTGGCTGTAACTTTAGCAACACGTGGGACTTGCTTGAAGGGGCCCATTAATCCGTTTGAGCACCAAATGTTGTTTGTAGACCATATTCTACAAATGAAATGTTGACAAGGTTGAGATAATACAAATTTGCTTGAATTCATAAAATCTTTTGGTCGTTTTGCATTTTATTAATCATTAGACACTTAAGTACAATTAAGCCCATGAAATTGACATCCTAAAACCGGGCACCTCTTCTCTAGCTTGGAGAATTCAGCAGTGTTCACTTCTTATAAACACTTCCATTCACTAAGATTAAAGCTTTAAAAGAGCTATCATCTGACAGTTTTCTTCAGGAGTGAGTCTCCCAAAAGATGCTGACGAGTGAGTTGAGCAATAAATTAAGACTAGTAAATGCTGATGAAACCTTTCAAATGCACCTTTTTCTTTCTACAATCACAGGATAAGTATAGCAAGCTGAAGAAGGTAAAAATAGTTTTATTTCCTTTCTTTAACTTGACTGTAAGGAGTACCTAAAGCAAGTAACTAGATGGGTCTGTTTTTAGAACCTAACACTATCTTTTCTAAGGAAAATGGCTTTTAATTTGTAAATAAATGCTATCAGTTTTATAGTCCTTTACAAGAAACTTGAATTGTAGGGTCCCAGAGTTGGAACATTCTTATCATTTGTAGACTTTCAAAAGAGAAAAAAAACTCCTTTATTAAAAAAAAAATCACATAATTACAACATAAGTAATGTGGATTAATTAGGTATTAGAAAAATACCATACAGAATTTTCTAAATGCATTTTGACTATTTGATTCCAATTAAAAAAAACTAGAAACACTTTGTGGTCATCTTATCCTTCCTTAAAAGAAGGGAAAAACCCTCTTATTTAAATTGACTGGTAGTTTGAGTGTTGACTATATTCTTTTAGTTATTTGCAGATCTAGTATAATAAAAATGCCTCTTTAAATATCAGTATTTCAGGCCTCAATTATTTTTATATCTAAATAATTTACTAGGCCCTGGCCCGTTTGCTCAGTGGTAGAACATCGACCCAGCAGGTGGAAGTCTCAGGTTCGATTCTTGGTTAGCACATACAGGAAAAGCGACCATCTGCTTCTCCACCCCTGCACCCCCCTCCCTCTTATCCACCCACAGCCATGGCTCAATTGGTTTAAGTGCGTCAGCCCCAGGTGCCGAGTATGGCTTCATGGAGCCTCTGCCTCAGGCTTTAAGAATAGCTTGGTTGTGAGCATGGCCACAGATGGGCAAAAGCATCATCCCCAGAAGGGGGCTGCCAAGTGGATCCCGGTAGGGGAAAAAACCCCAAAATTAATAATTTACTTGAAAAAATAAGTTTCTAGCAAAAGGCAGAGTAGAGCTTTAGAAGTTATCATAAAAGATCCAATATTTATAAATCTTACACACATATAAAAGTATTTCTGTATATAGGACTGTATGACACTGAAATATCTAGAGAGTTTGCAGACTCTCCCTAGAAATCTTAACCACAGTTTAATTAAGATTAAATTCCGCCTGACCAGGTGGTGGCGCAGTGAAATGAATGTCGGAATGGGACGCAGAGGACCCAGGTTCGAGACCCTGAGATTGCCACCTTGAGAGCGGGTTCATTGGGTAGGTTTGAGCAAAGCTCACCAGCTTGGGCCCAAGGTCACTGGCTTGAGCAAGGGGTTATTCCATCTGCTGTAGCCCCCCGGTCAAGGCAGATACAAGAAAGCAATCAGTGAACAACTAAAGTGCTGCAACGAAAAAAACTGATGCTTCTCATCTCCCTTCCTGTCTGTCTGAACCTATCTGTCCCTCTCTGTCTCTGTCAAAAAAAAAAAAAAAAAAAAAAATTAATTTCCAACTTTACATAGGAATTTCAAAATTATTACACTGGAGGTTAAGTACTGTCAAATGCTCATGTTTACCAATCAGATGACTAAGCTGAAAGCTAAGGTACTTCTTTAATTCCTTTTTCTATATCGTTCAGCACCTGTTGAAAGAGACAACCTGCTCATATTTTACAATATAGATGTTTGCTGATATAAAACATATCCCTTTACCCCAAATACTTACCTGCAAAATAAAATATTCACTCTTCTATTATGATTTAACAGTTGACTAGAAAATAATACACTTTCTGCTAATTCTCAGTGTACAAATGTTGAAAGCAGTAGGTTCTGGTTAGTTCTGTTCATTCAGTCATTCAATCATTCATTCCATGAACCAACCAGCATTTACACATCATCTACTATTTGTTGAATTCAGTTATCATAAATGGAACTAAAACAAACAGTTTTAAAGAATTACCAGAACTTTTATTTTTGTTTAGTTTTATTAAAAAAATAAATATAAAGCTTTTTTATTTCCTTTAGGGAGAAAAAAAGGAAAGTTGCATAAAATCAAATAAGCAATGGGAAGGTGTCTTAACTTGAAAAGACTGATCACAGGTTTACAAGTTTAATTGAATGAAACAACCGACAGTAACAGCCACAGCTGGCTGCTTCATGCCAATGGCCATAAACAAGATCAACTAGGGCAAAATAAATAACTGTGTGGAAGCTCTGAAAGTGTTTAAACAGACTGATCCACTGAGACATCAGTATAGATATATTTTGCTTTAAACAACACAGAAATTCCTGATAAGTTTTGTGTAAATGAAATATCCACAAAGATACTAGGAAAGCTAGGTATCTGAAGGAATTCTATGAATTTTTTTTATGAACAAAAAAAAATTCCACTTCCACTTTTGTAAATCCAGATAATTGTTTTGCTTAAAGCAAAGTATACCAAGCTGCTAACTCTCTGAAATGAGGTGTCAGCATATTCACCTAACACTGCTCCAGCTGGGCCAGTAGCACAATTTCCAAGTTTGTGTTTCTATTAAGTAGTGTAAAATACAGAGCCAGCCAGGGAACCCAGCTGCATCTGGCAAAGCAGGCATAGGGGTGGGATTATCAACTTTAACAATATTCCCAAATCAGCAAATACTTTTGAGAGTCTACTTTGTGCAAAGCACAGTAATAAGCCCTATTAATTTGGATACAGATGTACTTCCTTTCTCTAAAATCTTCACTCAGGGCCTAGGTCTGGAACCCTAAAATAAAGTAATTCTTCTAATCTTCAAGGACTGGCTTTAACCAAATTAGCAGACCAACCTCTTCAAATTGACTGGATAATGATGGAAAAGACTGAGTTTTCCCATGCTGAAGTTTAACAACACAAGAATAACATTTAAGTACTTAGTGAAAAATTTTTCTGATGACAAAATTTTTTCAAATAGTTCCGTTTTTTAAAAAACTTCCTCTAAACAGAACTCTGAATTCTCAGGCAGACTCTTCAAAAGTTAAAGTCATTGATACTCTTCGGTTGGGTGATACATTTCAGTCTTGCTGATAGAAACCTTTCTTTCTGCACTGGATAAGGAGTATGGATGATAGTATTAGTTCCAGTCAGTTTTATCCTTGTAAATAAATATACTGAGTTCTCATTTTGTTTCACAGCTTCCATTCATTTGGCCAAACTTCTACCAAGCTTAAGCAGTCACATTTAATTAGTTAGGCTTTCTTTGTCTTTTTAAAAAACAAATAAGCAAAAAATGCTTCTAATAACATTGCTGCCTGTATGTACAAGTGTGAATGAGAGTATGTAATCTGTAGCCTTTTTCACACTGAGTACACTAACAATAACAATTTTAAGTAATTAAAGAATAAGTGGTCATTTTAAAACTAAAAATTTTTTCACTTTCTAGCACTTAAAAAAATGGGTCTTAGAAGTGCCCTATTAATGTCCAATGCTGTTTCCACTCTGCCCACCCATCTAAAACCTGCTACAAATGCTGGATTGAGTTCATAGCAAATAATTTAGCAGTACCAAGATTTTTTAAATGGAAACAGTGTTAATGACTTCTTCATATTGGATAACAAAATAAGGGTAACTCTGGTCATCATTAAAAATGACAAAAATCTGAGGCTCAAAGAAATTATCCACACAAGAGTCATAAAGGTCACTGGTGACAATGCCAGGATTGATGGGAGGAGGTCTTCTCATGCCATGACTACCCATTGTGTATCTGCCAGTTAGCACTTTGGCCAGAAACATGAAATGGACTCCTTTGGAGGACTTCTTAGAAAAGTTATGAGAGTAGCTTGCCTTCTTTGCAAAATAACTGCCTTGTCCAAACATTGTAGCATGCTTCCCACAGACTCGAGGGTCAAAGTTGTGCTTGCAGATTCCATCTACCACATCCTGGGATGTTCCATGAAATAAATGTCTCTCATTTATTATTTTGTCACGGCCACACATTTTCCTGTTCATATATTCCTTTTTCCTAATGCAAAGAGTGGATAGGGAATTCAGAAGAAAGAAGGTATATGGATCAATTTAATAGACACGATGTAGTCACAGACTTCTCTTTATGGTTTCAATGGGGAGGAAATGTTAAAGTAGCTATTATCAAGAGCAGAATGCCATCAAAGATCATATTAAAAGTTTAAACTTAAATTTTCTCCACTGAAGACAAAAAAATGCCTTTTTTTCCCCTCCACAAACTGTTCACGATTTCTCTTTCACTTCAAAACTAGTTCCCACATTTTACCTTTTCAGAATGCCTTTTTTGGTCTAATTTTACCAATCTAAGTATTTCTTAATTCTGCAATTCCTCAAACATAAATATATTCCTTTGGTGCTACATTAATTTGTTTGGTAACTTGAGAGGCAGCCTCATAAATTAAGAGCAAGACATCTGGTGCTAGACTGCCTGATTTCAAATTCCAGCATCTTATTAGCTGTATATCCTGTGGCAAATTACCAAACTTCTCTGTGATTCAGTTTCCCCTCTGTAAAATGTAGACTGTAGTACTCTACTTATAGGTCTGTGGTAAGGATTATATGTGAGTTAACATATAAAAAAATACAAATATTAAATTCTATGCAAGTCTTTATTAGGTTCTGCACTTGTCCTTAGCTATATTAAGAAAAGCTCTCTTAAACTTTTCTTACTACTGACTCACCTCTTATATTTCTCCCACAGAAACTGGTTTTGAACTCTCAATATTTGCAAAATTCTGTATTTAAACTCAGGCACAGTCTTATGAAAAAGATTATAAATGATTCGGTAACTTTTGTCCTCTGCTGAAACAGGCACTTGGATAAAGTCCTGAGATGGATGCATATAAACCCAAGTTTCAGGGTAAAAGTTTGCAGAAGTGACCCCATCTGGGCAGATGATTTGTGATGATGAGGTTGCTTCGAGAGGTGAAGGAGTCTGTGTGGGAACACCACCAAGTGTCCTAAAGGGAGAGGAAGAAATGTCAATGTAAACCACTCAGAACATTTCACATTATAGTGCTCTACAATAATAGCTAATATTATAATTTATATAGCTTAAAAACTTGTTTAAAAAACAGTATACAGGTTCTGGCCAGTTGGCTCAGCAGTACAGAGTCAGTCTGGCATGTGGAAGTCCCGGGTTTCATTCCCAGCCAGGGCACACAGGAGAATTTTTCATCTTCTTCTCCACCCTTCTCCCTCTCCTTTCTCTCTCTCTCTCTTCCTCTCCCGCAGCCAAGGCTCCATGGGAGCAAAGTTGGCCTGGGTGCTGAGGATGGCTCCATGGCCTCCGCCTCAGGTGCTAGAATGGCTCTGGCCTTAACAGAGCAAATGCCCCAGATGGGCAGAGCATTGCCCCATGGTGGGCATGACGGGTGGATCCTGGTCAGGCACATGTGGGAGTCTGTCTGCTGCCCCCTGCTTCTCACTTTTAAAAAATAAATAAGTAAATAAAACAAAACAAAACAAAATAAAATAAAAAAATAAAATACCAGTATATAAAATGCTATCTATTAAAGAAAAATAATCTTAAGACAAAAACTACCTGTACACAGATACTATTTGCTTCCTCCTGGCCTCCTTGTGAAAAACTATAGAATATACTGCTGCAAGGTAAGCAAACAAACAAGAGAAAATTTATAAATATCTACTTTTTGAATCCTGGGCCCTTCTGCCTATAGAGCAAAGAACCTTGGTTCAAGTCAACAATGATAATATATAGGTGTTCCTTTAAACTTTGTTGTACTAAATAGAAAACATATCATTACTAAAGTCTATGTGGGATAGGGAGAAGAATGAGGAATAAAGTGAGGCAGGTAAAAAAGAGGGAACTTGTAGAGAAAAGACACAAAATATTAAGGCTTAAACTTACAATATTATATAAAAAGAAACAAAAAGCATGGCATAGGCATTGAAAGCTGACATTTGGTATTTGCTTCATTTTTCAGTATCATGTCCAAAACAACCACCAATGCTATTAAAATTTTACAATTTTAAGTGCTAATTACTTTAAGCTCTAGACCCCAAACTGTATATCCTTGAACCTTTAAATTCATGCCTGTTACTTTGACTTTGAAGGATGAGTTTAGATAAACAGCAACTTTGCTCAGTTACTTATTCCTGACTTATAAATACTTAAATTCAAATCATATTTCTTGACCATTCAAAACAGAACAAAAAGGAAGAAGCAGAGAAAAAGGAAATCTTGACCCAGATTCAGGGTCAGGGTACTGTATCACCATCAGCCTGTAGTGATGACAAGAAAGCAACAAGTCTGCCACATGGATTAAGAAAGGGAAATTTTCAAGAACTTTGTGACACAGAGGTTTTAACTGTGGGTGAATGTACATCTAATCTCAAAGAGCATATCCCACTATCCTCCTCCTCATAATCATTGTCACCTCATACTAAGCACACACTACAGACTACACATTTTACACATAGTGTTACAACTGTCATAACTACCCTGCAAGATGGCTTAATTAATCCCCACTTTTCAAATAAAAAAAATTGCTAGCATAGCTAGCCAAGACCAGAGACAGCATCTCAATCCAGGTATATATTTTTCCATTTCCCCTCTCTCTATAAAAAAAAATCAAGGTGTGAAAGTGATGAATACCAGGACTGCAACTTAGATTTGCCTGGCTCCCACTAACACCACCACCATCTTACATAGTCTTTTGACTTTTAAGAAATGGCTTGAGGCCCTGGCCAGTTGGTTCAGTGACAGAGTATAGGTCTGGCACATGGATGTCTCAGGTGTGATTCCCGATCAGGGCACACAGAAGTAAGCGATCATCTGCTTCTCTACTCCTCCCTCTCCTCTCTCTCTCTCTCTCTCTCTCCCTTTCCGGCAACCATGGCTCGATTGGGTCAAGTGACTGGCCTTAGCACTGATGATGGCTCTGTGGCCTCTGCCTCAGGTGCTAAAAATACTTGGTTGCTGAGCAATGAAGTAATGGCCCCACATGAGCAGAGCATAGTCCCACAGGGGGATTGACAGGTGGATCTCAGTCTGGGTGCATGTGGGAGTCTATCTCTCTGCCTCCCCTCCTCACACTTAATTTAAAAAATTTTTTTAATACATTTAAAAAATTAAAAAAAAGAGAAAAAAGAAATGGCTTGATAGGAAGCTAAGAATTATAGAGGCACAACTGCCTTCTCTAATCCCCACCCCCTTCATATGCCTATTGAAGGATTTATCCTGCCTCGAAGACCCTGTAAGAGATAGAGATGAAGTTCTGGGTGGGAACCAAGGCTCACAGAATCCCTCAGGTGCTTAGAAGTTCAGGGGCAGATTTAAAGGGGTGCTAGTTCTCCAACTTTCCTGACAGAAGGGACAACACTTTTGTCTTCTGGAGTATTTTCATGAAGCCCTGATAGATTCCTCCAGAACCTTTGTTCTCTGGTACATCTTTCTGGAGAAGAGTCCCCACTGTTTTAATTTGATTCTGAAACTCCTTAAAGCCATCACTATTATGATGGATGGTAGAAAACACAGAATATAAACTCATTTTTAGCTGTCCCCTGTAACCCTGCTCTGGAAAGAGAGTAAATTCCAGCTCAACAGTTTTCCAGTATTACCAAGTGTTGAAATTAAACAACAGAGGCTTCTGAGTTGAGGGAGCAAGGTAAGATTTTCCCCAAGCACTCTGCCCAAAACAGGTTTTAGGCTGTCACAACTGTACTGAAAACCTGGCACAAACAATAGAAGAGACTCTGCTCCTTTTCTTTCTGATAAAATGCCTAAAAAGGAGTCTCATAAAATGAAATCTTCAACTGTATTTTTTCCTTTTTCAGGAGAGATAAGGGTTTATTATTTACTCACACATGCTTGAAGATGAGCCTGTATAAATAAATCTTATCTATCCTAAGTTATTAAATTTATATATAAATATATTAGCACCCATTCCTACCAATAGGTGCTTGCTTTTAACAAGCCAACATCCTAATTGGGTTCAACACAAAAATATATACATATAGACATGTCTAATGGACTTATGCACTCTAGTTGCCATTGGTTAAAAATATATATTCCAAGCACAGTTAGAAATGTGGTTTTATTTTCTAAGAATGCTGAGCTTGTATTCAACTCATAAATATTCCAAAGATATACTGTGTGCTTTACAGGGCTGGCTGTACAGCCTCCTTTAGGGAGGAAAAGTTGAAGGGTAAACAGCTTATACTCAAAGACCTCTGAAGAATGGATTTTCAGAAACCAAGGTCACCTTTTATCACTCACCTTTTCTCTCCCCTTGTCTTCTCAAAGATGTTTCCTAACCCAACTTCAGTAAAAAAGCAAAAACTAATTCATTTTATCCTTTTGGGGACAAGCCAAAGGAACCGTATCGGGCCTTCCTATGACCATGAAGTGATTGCATGTGATAGATGTCCTTTCAGCTGAAATGAACTCCCAAACCTGTAAATCTGAGATTCGTTTGCTTAAGTAGTTAAAAAATATTAAAGATTAAGCTCCTTTTTATCAGCCCCAATAAAAAAATAGCAAGCACAAGAAAAAACATTTTTCTGTAACTATGAAGTGATAGATGTTAACTAAATTTATTGTGGTAGTAATTTTCCAATATATACATCAGGTCATGGTGTTATATACCTTAAACTTACACAGTGTTGTTTGTCAATTATATTTCAATAAAACTGGTAGAAAAAAAAGGAGTAGGGAAATCCTCATTTAAACAGCTGAATCTGTAGGAAATTAATTCTGAAATATGCTTTTTAGAACTTAACTCCACTCCTCTTTCTCCCTATTAGGCCAGTCTGAGTGCCCCACAGGCCCAGACTCAGGCAGAAAGGAGTTGAAGGGCTATATCTGCCCTAGTGAACTTGCTTCTCTCCTCCTTTCTCACTGAAGTGTCTGCACAATCTCTTTGATTTGCTAAGCTCTTACTTAATAGCTGATTATCACTGTTCCACACAAGAATACTAAAATAGAAAATTTAAAAAAGAAAATAGAAGAATTTTGTTCTCTTTAAGCCTTAAGTTATAAAATAAATAGTAAGGCCATATTTGTGGCATTAATTCTACTACTGCTAATATTTTTATAGTTCACGCTTTAACAAAACAAGCCTAAGTTTAAAAAATGCCGGGGTAGGGGGAACATTCCATAATTATCTGTTTTAGGATTGAAACAAATCAGTTTTCACCATTCTATAAAAGTCCCTCAACAATGTAGCACTCCAATGAGCATTCTCACTCTCACATAGAAGCTACATCTCACTTGATTGGCTCAGCATGCCAAGATGCTGTTCTCTCTAATAGAGTTCCACCATCTCACTAGGAGGACAATATGTTCTTAACTTCTGGACTCTGACACTATCTCCAGCTGTGCTAATAAAGTCACAGAAATGGCATTTTTACTAGTGTCTAATAAAAAACCCCTACAAGGTAAAATTTTTCACATTTGGACTAGAAGGAAAGCACACGTTTACCCCTAGCCAATATTATTTCTAAAATTGGCCTTATTGCACACAGTACTTTGGGATACTGAGAATTTCAGAGATTTTTGTTTGTTTGTATTTTGTTTCAAATAGTCCCTTTGTGAACTGGGAAAGGGATCTGAGAAAAACAGTTGGGGCTTGAAATTATCTGGGAAAAACAGTTGGGGCTTGAAATAAAAATACTATTACTACTATAAAAAGAGCATCATCACCTCAAAGACCAGCAGAAGATACCAACCAATATTACTACAGGCCTCCCAAGTTCATAAAACCAAGTAAACCTAGTATCATTTTTTTATATATTTATTAAATTTAATGCAGTGACATTGATAAATCAGGGTACATATGTTGAAAGAAAACATCTCCAGATTATTTTGACATTTGATTGTGCTGTATACCCCTCCCCCCCAAAGTCAAACTGTCTTCTGTCAACTTCTATCTGGTTTTCTTTGTGCCCCTCCCCTGCCCCAACCCCTCTTTCCTTCCTCGCCCCTCCCCCCTCCCCCCACCCCCCCATCCCCGTTGCCATCGCATTCTTGTTCATGTCTCTGAGTCACATTTTTATGTCCCTTCTATGTATGGATTCATATACTTCTTAGTTTTTTTCTGATTTACTTATTTTACTCCGTATGATGTTATCAAGGTCCATCCATTTTATTGTAAATGATGCGATGTCATACTTTCTTATGGAGACAGTAGTATTCCATAGTATATATATAGCAAGCTTTTTTATCCACTCGTCCTCTGACTGACATTTGGGGTGTTTCCAGATCTTCGCTATTGTGAACAATGCTGCCATAAACATGGGGGTGAATTTTTCCTTTTCATACAGTGCTATGGTGTTCTTGGGTTATATTCCTAAAAGTGGGATAGCTGGGTCAAAAGGCAGTTTGATTTTTAATTTTTTGAGGAATCTCCATACCGTTTTCCACAGTGGCTGCACCAGTCTGCATTCTCACCAGCAGAGCAGGAGGGTTCCCTTTTGTCCACATCCTCGCCAGCACTTATTCTGTGTTGTTTTGTTGATGAGCACCACTCTGACTGGTGTGAGGTGATAACTCATTGTGGTTTTATTTACATTTCTCTAATGATTAGTGATGATGAGCATTTTTCACATGCCTATTGGCCATCTGTATGTCCTCTTTGGAGAAGTGTCTATTCATTTCTTTTGCCCATTTTTGGATTGGATTGCTTCTCTTCCTGGTATTAAGTTTTACAATTTCTTTATAAATTTTGGTTATTAACCCCTTATCAGACGTATTGTCAAATATGTTCTAACATTGTGTAGTTTGTCTTTTTATTCTGTTCTTGTCTTTAGCTGTGCAAAAGCTTTTAAGATTGATATAGTCTCATTTGTTTATCCTGTCTTTTATTTCACTTCCCCGTGGAGATAAATCAGCAAATATATTGCTCCAAGAGATGTCAGAGAGCTTACTGCCTATGTTTTCTTCTAAGATGCCTATAGTTTTAAGGATTACATTTAAGTCTTTTATCCATTTTGAGTTTATTTTTGTGAGTGGTGTAAGCTGGTGATGTAGTTGCATTTTTTTGCAGGTAGCTGTCCAATTTTCCCAACACCATTTGTTAAAGAGGCTGTCTTTACTCCATTGTATTTCCTTGCCTCCTTTGTCAAATATCAGTTGTCCATAGAACTGTGGGTTTATTTCTGGGTTCTCTGTTCTGTTCCATTGATCTATATGCCTGTTTTTATGCCAGGACCAGGTTGTTTTGAGTACAATGGCCTTGTAGTATAACTTGATATCAGGAAGTGTGATACCTCCCACTTTATTCTTTTTTTAAGATTGCTGAGGCTATCCGTGTTCTCTTTTGGTTCCATAAAATTTTTTGGAATATGTGATCTATATCTTTGAAGTATATCATTGGTATTTTAATTGGTATTGCATTGAATTTATATATTGCTTTGGGTAATATAGACATTTTAATGATGTTTATTCTTCCTAACCATGAGCACAGTATATGCTTCCACTTGTTTGTATCTTCCTTGATTTCTTTTATCAATGCTTTGTAATTTTCCAAGTACAAGTCTTTAGTCTCCTTGGATAAGTTGACTCCTAGGTATTTTATTTTTTTGGTTGTAATTGTGAAGGGGATTGTTTCCTTAACTTCTCTTTCTGACTGTTCATTGTTGGCATATAAAAATGCCTCTGATTTCTGAGTATTGATTTTATATCCTGCCACTTTGCTGAATTCATTTATCAGGTTCAGTAGTTTTTTGACTGTGACTTTAGGGTTTTCTATATACAATATCATATCATCTGCAAATAATGATAGATTTACTTCTTCTTTTCCCACTTGAATTTCTTTTATTTCTTCTTCTTGTCTGATTGCTGTGGCTTAGGACTTCCAGGACTATGTTGAATAAGAATGGTGAAAGGGAGCACCCTTGCCTTGTTCCTGATCTTAAGGGTATTGCTTTTAATTTTTGCCCATTGAGTATGATGTTGGCTGTGGGTTTCTCATAGATGGCTTTTATCATGTTGAGGTATGTTCCCTGTATTCCCACTTTGCTGAGAGTTTTGATCATGAAAGCGTGCTGGATTTTAAAAAAGGCTTTTTCTGCATCTATTGAAATTATCATGTGGTTTTTCTCCTTCTTTTCGTTTATGTGATGAATCACATTGATTGATTTACGAATATTGTACCAGCCTTGCCTCCCCAGAATAAATCCCACTTGATCATGGCCTATGATTTTTCCATATATTGTTGGATCCGGTTTGCTAATATTTTGTTGAGGATTTTAGCATCTATATTCATCAGAGATATTGGCCTATAATTTTCTTTCTTTGTGTTGTCTTTGCCTGGTTTTGGAATCAGAATTATGCTCATCTCATAAAAAAAGCTTGGAAGTCTTCCTTCCTCTTGAATTTTTTGAAATAGTTTGAGAAGGATAGGAGTTAGTTCTTCTTTGAATATTTGGTAAAATTCAGTTGTGAAGCCATCAGGCCCCAGACTTTTCTTTGTTGGGAGTTTTTTGATAACTGTTTCGATCTCATTTGGTGTAATTGGTCTGTTTAGGTTTTCTGATTCTTCCAGATTGATTTTTGGAAGATTGTATGTTTCAAGGAATTTGTCCATTTCATCTAGGATGTCTAGTTTTTTGGCACACAGTTCTTCATAGTATTTTCTTACAATATTTGGCATTTCTGTTGTGTCAGTTGTTATTTCTCCACTCTCATTTCTAATTTTATTTGAGTCCTCTCTCTCTTTTTCTTGGTGAGTCTAGTTAAAGGTTCATCAATCTTGTTTACCTTTTCAAAGAACCAGCTCCTAGTTTCATTGATCCTCTTGTTTCTTTAGCCTCTATGTCATTTATTTCTGCTCTGATCTTTATTATTTCCTTCCTTCTACTACATTTGGGCTTTACTTGCTGTTCTTTTTCTAGTTCTTTTAGATGCAGGGTTGTTTATCTGAGCTTTTTCTAGTTTCTTAAAGTGTGCCTGTAGTGCTATGAATTTCCCTCTCAGTACTGCTTTTGCTGTGTCCATAAATTTTGAGTTGTTGTATGCTCATTGTCATTCGTTTCTAGGAATTTTTTAATTCCTTCTTTGATCTCATTTTTAATCCATTCGTTATTTAACAACCTGCTATTTATTTTCCACGTGTTTGAGAATTTTTGAGCTTTTCTGTTGTGGTTCATTTCTAGTTTCATGCCGTTGTGATCAGAGAAAGTGCTTGATATGATTTCAATCTTCTTAAATTTGTGGAGAGCACTTTTGTGCCCTAACATGTGGTCTATCCTAGAGAATGTACCATGAGCACTTGAAAAGAATGTATATTCTGCTGCTTTAAGGTGAAAGGTTCTGAAGATATCTATGAAATCGAGTTGTTCTAGTGTGTCCAATAAGTCTGCTGTTTCTCTGTTAATTTTCTTTCTTGAGGATCTATCTAGTAAAGTTAATGGGGTATTGAAATCCCCTATTATTATAGTATTGCTGTTGATCTCGCCCTTAAATCACCAAAGTCTGCTTTATATATTTGGGTGCTCCTATATTAGGTGCATAAATATTTATTAATAGAATAGTTATATCTTCCTGTTGGATTACTCCTTTTATCATTATGTAGTGGCCTTCTTTATCTCTTACTATATAGCCTTTGTTTTAAAGTCCATTTTGTCTGATATAAGTATTGCTACTCCAGCTTTTCATTTCCATTTGCATGAAATGTTTTTTTCCATCATTTTACCTTCAATCTATGTGTATCTTTTGTTCTAAGGTGTGTCTCTTGTAGACAGCATATGTACGGGTCCTGTTTTCTTATCCACGCAGCTACCCTATGTCTTTTGATTGGATCATTTAATCCATTTACATTTATGGTTAGTATTGATATGTAGTTGTTTATTGCCATTTTATTCTTTAAAGCTGTATTCCTTTTTTGCTATATTCTTTTCCCACTTTGATCTGTTTAGAACAGACCCCTTAACATTTCCTGCAGCATTGGTTTGGTTGTAATGAATTCCTTGAGTTGTTTTTTGTCTGGGAAGCTTTTATTTCTCCTTCGATTTTAAATGATAGCCTGGCTGGATAAAGTAGTCTTGGTTATAGGTTCTTGTTCTGCATTACTTTGAATATTTCTTGCCATTCCCTTCTGGCCTCAAGTGTTTCTGTTGAGAAGTCAAATGTCATCCTTATGGGGGCTCCTTTGTAGGTGATAGCTCTTTTTCCTCTTGCAGCTTTTAATATTTTCTCTTTATCGCTTAGCTTTAGTATTTTAATTATGATGTGTCTTGGTGTAGGTTTCTTTGGGTTTCTCTTTTATGGAGTCCTCTGTGCTTCTTGAACTTGTGAGAGTTTCTCCTGCATTAATTTAGGGAAGTTTTCAGCTATGATATGATTGAACAAAGTCTGTATCCCTTGTTCTTTTTCTTCTTCTTCAGGAACCCCTATGATGCGGATGTTATTTCTCTTCATGTTGTCACAGAGCTCTCTAAGAGTTTCCTCAGACTTTTTGAGTCTCTTTTATTTTTTCTTCTGTGCTTTCATGCCTTCATTCCAGTTGTCCTCCAACTCGCTGATTTGATCCTCAGCTCTATCTATCCTGGTTTTAATTCCTTCCATTGTAGTCTTTATTTCTGTTATTGTATTTGTCATCTCGACTGATTCTTTTTTATACTTGCTATTTCTTTATTTAGGTGTTCATAATGACCATCCATTGTTGTTCTAAGATCCCTAAGCATCCTTACAATCATTATTTTGAACTCCGCATCTGGAAGTTTGATTATTTCCATATAACTCAGTTCATCTCCTGAAGGTATCTCTTGTGGTTTCACTTTTTTGTCTTCTCATTGTGTTTGTGTGTTTTATTTGTAGAGTTGGTTGAGTCTAGGCTTGGTGTTGTCTGCCTCCAGTTTTTAGTTGTGTTATTTCTAGGTCTTCTTGGGTTGGTATCAGCTATTATTCGTAATCCACTTTCAGATTTGGGTAGCTTTGAAGTCTTGATTTGTTTGTTTTCTTAACAGGTGATAGTGTTGTTTATTGATCTCAGCTGGGGGCTTCCTTGAAAGTATACCCAGGAATGCCATGGGTGTAACCTGAGACTCTGAAGACCTCTTCAGCCAACTAATCTCTCTGGGGGCAGGGTGTTTTCTCAGCTTCAGTAGGGGGAGGTATATCTCAGATCTCCATGGAGACCTGAGTTACTGCCCCTCCTCCCCACTTCTTGTTTTCAGCTGTGTCTTGTTGCGCTGACTTGAGCTGGATAGATGTCCGGAGATCTCTGATCCGGAAGCAATTCAGTACTGTTTTTTGGAAGGTTCAGTTCCTCCCCCAGCTATGGCCGCCTCCAGCACGGATGAGTCAGCTTTTTTAGTTCGTTTCCTGCATTCCCTATCCCCTCACAGTCTGTCCCTCTCCCTGTCCTTTCCACTTGGGAGATAAGCTGGTCTTTTCAACACACCTCGCGCCCTGGTCACCAGGCAAGTTGCTGTGAGCAGTATTTTATGCTCTTTCTCTTGGGTGCGATCCCCTCTGGGCTCTCAGCCTCCCCCTCCCCTTCGTTCCTGTAAGCAGAGGAGATTCAGGCGCTCTCTACCAGGTTTGTTGTGGCTTCTTCTTTGCTCCTTGGTTTTTGAGAGCTGTTCTTGTAGTCCAGAGTTGGTTTCATGCTGATATTTCCTAAATTGATTTGTATTCCAGTTTGGTGGTGAGAGCTGGGCGTCTGTGCATCTGCCTACTCCGCTGCCATGTTCCTATCCCATAGTATCATTTTTAAAATCAGGCTCTAAATATAATATATCTGACTAGAGTATATGATTCCCCTAGAGATACTAACTTCAAAGATGGCCATGCTAATAATGACAATGTGTCCCACCTGTTCACATCTACAAAGATGGGCCAGTGGACTATGTAGAGAGGGAAAAAAGAAACGGCACTGGGAATGAAAGAGCTCACTTATAATTCAGAAGAATGAGTTTAGTCTCAACCTAAAAGTGCTACAGATAATTTTAGTGAGTATAACAGGAAAATGGGCTTTACTTAGCAAATGAAAATGTAAATTATTTGAAAAGGTCAATTGTTTCCATGCAAGAAAGAAGACTGCAGAACAGTCAATGAACACTCCTTGCTTGACCTGGCCTGGGAAGTAGTTCCATAAAACAGAAGGGTATCATCAGAAAACTCAATTTTCCATGAAGGAAACAAATGAAAATTTGGCCGCATTCCAGGTATAATTACTTTTAGTTGTGAAAAATTGTTAACTCCACTGTGCTTTTCAGTAAAAAAAAAAAAAAACTAATGCT
This sequence comes from Saccopteryx leptura, assembly GCF_036850995.1. Taxonomy (NCBI): domain Eukaryota; kingdom Metazoa; phylum Chordata; class Mammalia; order Chiroptera; family Emballonuridae; genus Saccopteryx; species Saccopteryx leptura. Next base: position 191,656,505 of record NC_089504.1, read on the forward strand.
ACTCACTCTTTTAGTGTTGGGTTAATTGTAGCTTATCTGAATTCTACTTTATTGAAGAATTAAACCCAAAGAATAACTTAGAATTTCACATTCTAGAGATAATAACCAAATTTTAGTCTTTTAATTTAAAATTTTTTTCTTTTTGGCATTCAGTTGTACATTTATGTCAATTCAGAGTAAAGAGACTTTCCATTGGACACTTACTGTAAATATGGAAGCAGTATAAAACAAGAGCGGAAGAGGGGTCTCCTTTTTATTTCTCTCCTAAAAAATGAGTTGTGGAGAATGTAGTGGTTATTCCACATCATAAATCGGACCTCTTTCAGACCCCGAGAGTTGGCTTCTTCTATCAATCGAATAACAGTCTATGGAGTAGTAAACAGAAGGTAAAGGGGGAAAAAGCACATTAGTAAACAATCACCATGAAATATAAAAAATGTTAATGTTGCTAAAGCCACAAATAGTTAACCTTGCTGTTAACATCAGAAAAGCTTCAATAAAGTACACTGAGTCAAATTCTTTTTATACAAAGGTTTTCTTTTTTCCTTTTCCTTTTTGGGGGCAAATATGAAGAGTAGAAAGATGCTACCTGTTCAAAACAGTACAGATTTCCACCTTAAGAAACGTGAGGCCCAGGGAACTACACTCTATTCTATTTTGAGGTCTTACCAATGTCCCAGATATTAACTTATATGTATTAGCCTTTTAGTTGTTTTTATTTCTCAAAAAGCTTAATTAAAATTTTTCTTAAGTGAGAGAGGAGAGGAGAGGAGAGGAGAGGAGATAGAGACAGAATTCCACATGCTGACCAGGGTCCACCTGGGTACCCCTCCTCCTACCCCATCTGGGGCGGATGTCGAATCAACCAAGCCATCCTCAGCGTCCAGCGTCCAGGGCCAACACTCAAACCAATCAAGCTACTGGCTGTGCGAAGGGAGAAAAGAGAAGCAAGCAGATGGTCGCTTCTCATGTGTACCCTTAACCAGGGATCAAACCTGGGACATGTCCGCACGCTGGGCCAACATTCTATCCACTGAGCCAGCTGGCCAGGGCCAACTTCATTTTTTTAAATTTAGCTTTCTGACTATGCTTGTGCCTTCCAATACTTTCACAACGATTTTTTGCTCCTCAGTATTAAAGAAAGCATGCTTAATTCTGTCACTGACACATTTAACATACACGGATCCACCATGGGTCCTGCTGACATTTTTTTTTTTGTTTAGACAACCTCATTAGAACTTTAGGTATCACAGCACAAACACTTCAAAGTCAGCCTGAGCATAAACCACTTGCAGATTCTGGTACTTTACTAACTTTCTTGGTATAAAGGTAAATAAATACCAGGGGTTCAGAACAGCCTAGTTTTGTTAGAGGCTGTATTGTAGGACAGCCTCCAATGGTATGTCAAATACTGAACCATTCTGAATACCTGAAGACACCACCCCTGAAAGAGAAAAGCAATTTTTTATATTTCTTAAAGAAATTTTCAAAAGAGGATTAAAGATGATAGTGTTCCAATAAATCAATTATATTCCAAACCTAAAAAACATCTCAGAGAAAAAACAAAGGTACAAAGTATTCTGAGTACCCATTTTAAATAGTCTCTGGTTTTCTTTGGGAGGTATTAGATACTAGTGATTACTTAAAAGAAAGTTAAAAATTTTAATCAAATATTTTAAAACAATTAACATACTATGTCATTTTCTTCTGTTATTGCCTTAAAAAAAAAATCTAAGGTAGATAAGTTAGTCCCCCATTTTTGTAATGCTGGAAATTTGATCAAATTGAAGTTAGATTTTTGGAATGTGAAATTAATCTCCAAGGTCCATTTCAGGGTGTTTAAACTTGATGCAGCATTCTCATTTAGAAGCAAATAAACCATCATCATTTTAAAACCTTGCTTTGTGATTGATAAGCTATTCTTACCACCTTAGACTAAAGAGGCATATGCATATATTTGACAGAATTGTAATGGCTAACGTAATTGACCATTTTCAAGTACTTCCTCCAGGGGCCTAAGATTGTTTCCCACTAGACTTCTGAAATGCTAACTGCAACACATGATCTAATCACCATGAGCCCAGGAGCCAGATACAACCAAAAGTTACACCAGTGCTCATCTCATTAAAATTACTTCAAAAACAGTGCTGAGTCTGGGTACTTACAACTGTAAATATTTTCTTTCCATAATATAAGATACTTGGAAAGCATTTTATCTCTCTAACAACAGTGGTATTTTACTTACAGATTCTAGGAGTTAAATGGAAAAAAAAATACATTTTCAGAAAAATCAAGGCAGAAACTTTAAGTTGTATCAACAAGACTCATTTTTTTTTTTTAAGTAAGAGAAGGGTATGAGATAGAAGGATAGACTCCCTGCATGTGCCCTGACTGGAATCCAACCAGCAACCTGTCTGGGGCTGATGCTAGAATCAACTGAATTATTGCTTAGTGCCTGAGGCTGACGCACTCAGATTACCCAAGCTATCCTCATCACCAGTGCTTGAACCAACAGAGCCACTGGCCACAAGAGGGGAAGAGGGAGGGGGAGAGAAGCAGATGGTCACTTCTCTCGTGTGCCATGACCAGGAATCAACCCTGGGCCCATGCTCTATCCACTGAGAAACTGGCCAGGGCCTATAAGACTCAATCTTACATCCATAAGCTTTTTGATTTATAGTTCTGTCTAGTCATTGCTGGAAAGAAAGAATAGTGAAAGACAAAAAATTTTAGAAGTACACTTGAGGAAAAAGAAACCTGTAAATACCTCAGGATACTCTCTCCATCCAAAGTGGTCCCTACAGAAGAATTTCCAGACTGTATGGTAAATAGCATTGACATTGTTAGAAGGTGGTGTGGACAGCCTTCGTAGCTGGTCAAATTCGGTTGTTTCATACACATTCATGGCATTCAAATCTGCCCAAAATTCTTGTCCTCTGAAAAGACCCAAGAAAAAAATCATTTGTTAATATTAATACATTTACAAAAGAGAAGACCTCATTGAATATTAAAAATATCTGGTATAGCATGTTGTAGGATTTTAGAAACTGGTTTTATTTGGAGTAAAAGGACATTACTGATCAATTTCACATTTCCTACATGCTTTTTCTTAAAAAAAAAACCAAATCTCCTGGCCATGAAGTTATAGTAGATATGATTCTATCCCACAGCTTCACTGTCATAAACCAGGGGTAGTCAACCTTTTTATTCCTACCACCCACTTTTGTATCTCTATTAGTAGTAAAATTTCCTAACCACCCACCGGTTCCACAATAATGGTAATTTATAAAGTAGGGAAGTAACTTTATAAAATTTATAAAGCAGAGTTACAGCAACTTAAAGCATATAATAATTACTTACCAAGTACTTTATGTCGGATTTTCGCTAACTTTGGCAGAATAAATCTTTATAAAACAACTTACTATAGTTAAATCTTTTTATTTATACTTTGGTTGCTCTGCTACCGCCCACCATGAAAGCTAGAATGCCCACTAGTGGGCAGTAGGGACCAGGTTGACTACCACTGTCCTAAACCAATCAACAGAACCCCACCCATCCCGACGTAGTGGCATGAGTCAAACCCTGGGGTCAGCCAATCAGGGAGTCAGATTTAGGATGACAATAACAATGCAGACAGAGAAACAAAATAAAAAGCAGACAGAAACAAAAGAAGCTTCTTTTGAAGCTTGTCTCCCCCCTTCCCCAGATGCATCAGTTTACTTAAGCCAATATAGAAATACCCAATACTGTCTGATTAAAGACAGGGGGGAAAAAAAGGAATGGAAAAATAAAATGACTACAGGAGGCCAGTACTGCTAATCTACCTACCATCAACATTATCTTATATCCTGTGGGTGAAAAAAGAGTTGGCAAACTATGAAGAGGAAAAATAGCTTGATTATGAAGTTTAGCTATGAGATTATTTTTGTTATCTGCTTTGCTGTTGCTAAATCAGCACTTTATAAAACATCTGAATACTGCTGAGGGAAAAATCCCACTGTATGAAACAGAACAATTCAAGAAATTAATTTGTAAAGGGTGGTCCAATCAAAACTTTTGTTTCTTTTCTAATGGAACTTCATCTGAACCTTTAAGTAACTGACAAACTGTTCATTGCTTTTTGTGTGTGTTATGTTTCAAAATTTACCCAAGAAAACAAAGGGTTAAATAGATCATAAAATAACATCATAGATACACTTTCTACCATTCCACCACAGATTTCTAAGTCTACAACACACAGGATACCCAGATCCAGTGACACTCAGGATGACTGGTTCATGTGAAATCGAGATGTCAGTACAGATATTCCCAATAATTATTTCCTTGTAAATTAGGATTCTGTCAAGGGTATTAATTTTGACATATGGGTTTTGTTGATTAGTGCAATACTTTCCAAACTCTGCTCTTAGAAAACATTCTCAAGGACTGTTAATTGGTAGTCTGTGCAAAAAGCATTCTGCAGTCAAATGTTTGAAAAAACTTGGTTACACAAAATTAAACAATTTACTTCCTGTGGCCACCTTACCTCAGTCACTTTAATATGCTATGATAGACACTGAAGTACCATGATGAGGGCTATAAAGTATCCTTCCAAATCTATGACAATACTCTCCCTTTTTCCCATGAATATCTGTTAACATCTCTCAATAAACAGCCCTGAAAAATCTATTTTCCACCCATCATTCCAATGTACATAATTTGTCAATCGGCTTTTATCAAAAACAAAAATAAAAACCCTCAAGTCATAAACCCAACTGATAGTGCCATGAAGCACAAAGTTATAAAAAACAGTATGGTCTTTAAGAATTTCTAGAGCCTCCCAAACCCCAAATTTCTTTCTCAGAAAGAGTACTAACTAGTAGTTCTTAAAAAGAACATATAATTTTAATTGTAAAATAAGAATAAGACAATAAAGTATAGTTTAAAATCACATTTGGACACTGCTTTGTTTAAAATGATATGGTAAATAGGAATATTCAATAAAAAAAAATAGTACTGGGAAATCCTTAAGGAAAATAAAAGAAAAAAATACCACTGAAAACAAATGCCTATACCTAAACTTCAAATCAATTTGCTGTAAACAATTTTCACTTAACTTTAGAATTTGATGTTATCACACAGCCAAGAGGTGTGATCTGCCTCTTAAGATCATTTCCAGTTTCTAAACAGATTTTCCTGTCTTATGTTTTTTTCAAATAACTTCCCAATTATAAGTTAATAAATCCTCAATATTTTCTTTAAGGAATTCTTAGAATAGCAGTTATGTTAACATGCATTATAATATAAGCAGTCAACGCTTTTTTCTATTAAAATATTAGATTTTATTCTGGACATCACTTTAGCAATTTTGTTTAAGCCTAAATTATTAAGACTTCAAAGATAATGACTTGTGTGAGAAAGACATCCTAAAACTACAGCTTTTGCTACATTCTTGTGCATGTCAGTCCTTTGGGCATTATGAAATTTCTATGACAAATCCTAATTTACTACAATCAAATGTTCTTTGAATTGATGTAGCAAAGTACTGTTTTAGCTCTATTTGATTTTCAATATGCTTTTCTAGACTTGACAGGGACAAAACTGAAAAACATTAAATTATCTTTTTATAAGATTAATTTTACCACCTGCTCTCTTATAAACAAGCAATGCTTAAAAACTTCAAAGCCAAGAAATATTCCTCTTCAATCTGCATCAATATAAATGCATAAAATACAAATGTCAAATATTCAACATCTACCACTTTTATCAAACCATGTTTTCTATTATCAAAAAGCAGTTATAAGTCATATGTGCGGTAATAGTAATGGTTGGCTGTATTGGGCAATATACAAAGAACTAAACAGATGTAGTCCCTGGCTTCCAAGGGCTTTAAGATAGAAATGAAACACCAAACGTAAAACCAAAAAAGCAGTGCACTTGCCTGTTTAAATTCATCAGTGGCAAGTGCAATCCAAAATGTGAGGACAAAGAATACAGCAGTGTGAGAAAGGAGGAGGTTACTGGCACCCAGGATGAACAAGGGTCAGGAAAAGTAAGAGGCTCTACTTTATCATCCAATATAACTTTCTGTAAAAGAAAAAATGCTAGGAACAATTTAAGTAATAGAAAATATTACCAGTAAGGGTTGTGTGGAAGAAAAAGAACAACAACAAAAGGATTTTTCAAGCACTTTGCTTCTTGGAAGGGGGGTAAGGACAGAAGTAGTATAGATAGTTGGAAAAGGAAACCTTCTAAACGGGTACAGAAGAGATGAGGAAATGTAAAAACCAGAGCATAACAGGCAATGTGAAAGATGGCAGGCTATTAATTGATAAGGTAAGTCCAAGGTCTCAGAACCTTAAATAAGGGTAGGAATTTTAAGAGTCTTGAGCAGATGGTGATAAAGGGTTGAAGAAGTAAATAAAAGATGTGTGAAAACTGAGAAACACAGTGTTCGAGATTGGGAGGGGGGCTTAGTAAAAGCAGGGTGCAATAATCCTGCTGGCTGAGAACCCTATCTGGCCCAAGGGACCTCTATTGAGAGATGGCCAGAAAGAATGAGTATGTGAGACAGCCACTGTGCAGTATGATTTAGAATTTGCTAAATACACCACATGGCTAAATCAATCAGTATTAATTTACCCAAGATATAACCCTATCATGATGAATCAGGGGGGAAAAAAAAACTTGTGAACAGATCACTAATCTTTGCTATAAAGGGAAAAATGAACTTGAAGTGCTGAAATATTAACAGTTCTGTTTCCATATACTTTGCCAACAAACACACCACCACACATACCAATATAAGATCCATATACAAAACTTAAAATTTTTAAAAGGACATTCATTCTCATAATCTAGACTCTTTATAACAATGGTTCTCCTCCTCTTCAACAAATACCTTGACATACCAATTAAACCAACTTTTCCCAACATATATTTGCAATACGAACACCCATACTAAGTCAGAAAATATGCCCTACACACCATCATTTCTTCTATGTATATTTCAGATACTAAAAATAAAGTAACAAGGGCCTACAACAGTAAATGATAAACAGCTATAATGAATATAAACTGAAACTATTAAAGAAATAATTTGAAACAGAAATTAGTAAGAACATGATTTCTTTGTTAGATAAATAGTTCTTGGGATTATGCATTTGGGAGCTCACTAAAGAGTATAACCATTTGGGGTAATTTCTCTATAAATTGTTTGAGATCAAGAAAAAAAGTATCAAAGAAACAATATAAAATAAGCTTATATAGACACATTAATTAGGCATGAGGCTATATATTGGAGATAAGATGAAAAAGGCAAAATGCCAAAGAGTCAGTAAGGACAGAGACAGAAAAGACAAACTGTGTGGCATAATATTAAATATGACACAAATGTGGTTTGTGAACAATTCAGAGAAAAGGCCTACATATGCTGAAAAAGGGGCTGGGAAATGTGGTCAAGGGAGATATCTCAGAGTGGATGAAATGAGAACCAAATATAGCCAGCCACTAGGCAGACAATGGGAGGCAGGGCATCATCACATGCAGAGTGACTGACGTGTAGAAGCTAACCAAGCAAGGCAGGAGACCCAATAGCATGCAGCACCTGCAGTTCATGTGGGAGGTCAGAGTGTATGTGTGTGTGAGGAGGATAAGAGATATGACCGGACTGGATAGGTTGGCTGGGACCAGATAATGAAGAACTTTGTATTCTGGGTTAAGAGGTTAGGGCTCAATTCTGTGAGCAGTAGAAATCACTGGTGGATTTTCAACAAGGCTCAGACTTGCCTTTTATAAAGGTCACTCCTGCAGTAATAGTATAGAGAAATGATTTGTTTATTTTGGGTAGGGTGGGGAAAGCTGGGGGAAGGGTGGAGACAGACACTTATTTACTTTAATATTTATTATTGTATACTTAGCCATCTACAACTATTAGCATTGCACATGAGAAAATGATGGCAGAAAATGGAGGAGGCAAGGGATGCTCTGAGGGATATTTAAGAATTAGAACCTAACTGCATGTAGAATGATTATATGTGGGGCTGAAGGCAGTAGAAAAAGTCCAGGATGTGTCTTATGTTTCTGGTCTAAGTAACTGGATAACAGTGCCATTAAATGAGACAGGAACTGCAAGAGGTAGAACATATTTAAGGAGGAAGATGATGTAAATAAAATATAGAAATCAGATTTTAGCAGAGGTCAAGTATAAAGTTTTCTGGATCCCACTCTGTACCGTTTTAACCAGATAGGTTAGACTTTGGCTTCCCGCCTGTAAGTTAACTGGTTTCTACAAGGAAAAACTTGTGATCTCAATAACACCTGTCCTAATCAGCTGTACTATCTAGACACAATTAATAGGTCCTCTTATTTTATTACTACAGTGTAAAATAAAAAGGTGGGTCATACTAATAGAAGAACAAAGATCAAATGCAGTCAAGTATGAAGAGAGTGTTTAAGGCTCTTCTGCTACAGACTTGAGACAGGCATGACAGATGGGGTATGTTTGTGGCAGCTAAAGAAATTTCACAGGAACACAAATTATAGCTGGCTTTTGATACTTGGCTTTGATGTTTCCAGGAACTCATTTAGCAATGCTGGAATATCTGGCAGTTAATATATCCCTTCAAATATGTTATAAGGTGATGAGAATCAAAGCCATGGCATATATAATCCAACATATTTTGTAAAAGCAGTATAATTATTAAACTTCAGAGGACTGGATATGTACTCCTACCTTTTTGCTTTAGAAGCATAGTAATTGTCATTTATTCTGTTACTAATTAAGATTTTTTTACTAACACTGACTCAAATAAATAGCACAGAGCTACAGGGGCAGCAATGAAAATGATCTATAAATGCTTACATACAAAGAAACATCTTTCAATATTTACCAGAAGTTAAAATTCTATACATCTACACTATGACATTGGATATTTGTAACTACTGGGTTTTCTCCTTTATATCCAGAATAGCTGGAGATACAGATATACCTACAAATCAAAATTTGGAGTTTACATATTATGCATATGACCCTCAGTAGTTATGGGTAGGCTATGAATCAAATGTTGACTCTCTCAATGAAATTTGCCCATATCTAAGAAGACTGACTTATCAGAGCAGGATTGCTGAGGCTTAGATTACTCTGTAAAAACAATTAATATCAATCTAGAATCATGGATTTATCTTAATAGTTCTAAAGGCCTCAAAAGATTTGTGGGTAGGTAAAAATATTCCTCATTTAATGAAACAACTCTTAAGAAGGGATCTTCAATAGGTCAAATTTTTTTTAAAAAAGGGCAAAATTCTGACTCTGTATGCTGCTCCTTTGGTCCCTCCCGAGACATCTTGGAAACAGGTGAATGAGAAGGCAGCCAGTGAGTGAAATGCTGCCTAAAAGCACATTTATTTGTGTGTTAAACCCCATGTCTTGTTAGACATCTAATCAGTGGTCTTAAAGTGATTCTAGAAGTGAACACTGAAATAATAATGAAAAGATAAGAGAGAGTAGAAAAATGGAAGGCTAGTAGGTTTCCTAAATGAAAGGATACCCTGTTCTTAAGCTTTTGTAAATCTATGGTCTCCAAAAGAATGTGGGGAACTAAACAAACACCTAACAGTTTATTATCAAATTACTGTATTGAGACGCAGACATTTAAGAACATCTAAACATTTCCTAAGTCCCTAGGAAAGAATATCATATACTGAAGTTCCCCTTCATCCACTCGAGGAAAAGAAACCTGCTAAAATACTGTTGTTGGGCTTTTCAGGTTTTTTATTACAAAACTACCAGATCAAAGCAAATAATTCAAAAGGACTTTCTAATAAGATATAGATAAGCCTAAAATCTTTCATGATTAAAAATTATACTTAAGAATTCAGAAGATCTCACTGCTATCTATTACAGAGGCATGGGATCAAATTTTGCACCCTGAAGACATCAGAAATGTCATATAACCTTAAATTTTATCCAAATCCAAGTCCTGAGACTCCCAGAAGGTAATTTAAGTGAGACATACTTCTCAACCATGGCTTCAAGAGGAAGTGAAACTTAATTTTTGCAAAAAGCTGAGATAGAAAGCACATAATAGGTTAAAATAATGTGTATCATGCCTAATATTACCTTAAATTATACAATTGTTGCTTTTTATAAAGATGAGTAAATATCCCCTCTGTTAAGTGAAATAGTGTTAAATCTATTTTACCTCAAAAATCTCTGCCATGTACTCAAAATACAAATACTGATTAATTCAATTCTGTGGATATAACATTTATAGAGAGCTGAAATATGTTTGTTTATAAAACTTTTTTTACATACATTATAAAATCGGGTGTATAAAATGCTAAAATTACTTAAAATAATTGTTTTCAAATAAGCTCAAACAATTCAGAACTCACTTATACATAAATAAAATACTAATTATAAATAATTATCAGAAAATGTATTCTCTAATAACTCCCACTAAGATACAATTATTAGCTTAATTTATTTCTGTGCTAATTTTTAAAATTACAAACTCCTTTAAAGAGGTTTTTATTCAGAACTTTCTCAATTTAGCCTTGTCTTTTTCCCCAACTAGTATAGATAAACTAATTAAAAATATAATCACTGATAGCTTATTATGAGAACCCAGAGTAAGAAATTCTTTCAGCACTGGAAATCTGAATGTATACATACAAAGTAACAAGTATATAGCAAATACATCACACCTTGAGCATTTTAAAAGCAAATTTCTGAAAGGAAGAAACAAACAAACTTCCTATAGAAAACATATTAATAGAGATTTTTTTTTTTATTGTACAGGTTCTGTAAACTACAACCACAACACCTTTCAACAGGGTCTTAAGTCAATCACTTTTTCCTAGAGGATAGGGATTCTACAGAGCCAACTTTCTCTAATTCAATTTTATCAATTACTTAAAAGAGTTGACATTATTTTTAGTAGCAAATTAATTGTAGAATACTTAATGCTCCTGAGATGCAGCAATATATGGACAATCCAAACCTAAGAAAGCAAGCAAGCAAAGTTTCTTCTATTTCATATATTCTACCCCCATTCAAGGATGTCTTTTATTTATTTTTTTATTAACTTGGAAGGCAAACTTAGTATTTCTCCTGTACTTATTTTTATTTTTGCAATGCCTGGAAATGAAAGAGAGAAGCCAGGTGACAGTCAGAAACCAAAAACCAACCACAGCAGGAAATTATTTAGAGTATTTTTTTGCCATTTGCCTTCTCTTTGCCCTGATCAGTGGCAGGAGCTGTGATCACAGGGTGCAGGCAAGATTCTGAAAGCATATACACTACTGCAAGCCAAGTTCATTCTTCGGCCCCTATCATTGCCATTCTTCACTTACTATTCAGTGCTAGTAAAATTCAGTCAAGAAGGTCACCCAAACCCTATGGCTATGTCAAATTATTCATTCATTCACTCATTCATTCACTCATTTTTTGTGACAGAGACAGATAGGAACAGACAGACAGGAAGGGAGAGAAATGAGTAGCATCAATTCTTCATCGGGGCACCTTAGTTGTTCATTGATTGCTTTCTCATATATGCCTTGACTGGGGGGGGGGGGGGGCTACAGCAGAGCCTTGGCTCAAGCCAAGGATCTTGGGCTCAAGTTAGTGAGCCTTGCTCAAACCACATGAGCCCACGCTCAAGCCTGAGACCTTGGGGTTTCGAACCTGGGTCCTCCATGTTCCAGTCTGAAGCTCTATCCACTGCACCACTACCTGGTTAGGCGGCTATGTCAAATTAAAAAGAACAGTTTAAGAATCTCTTAATCCAAAAAGAAAATAATTTAATGTAATAAAAATTCCAGTAAGTGTGGCCTAAGTGAAACATTTTCCAATCATTGTGAGAAGTGCTATGTTTCAACATGAAGACTATTCACAAACCCTTCCTTATGCTCAGAAAAAACAGCACTAAAACAAAGGACACCATTTGCATAAAGTATACAAATTTCCTAACAAATCTTTCTCAGACAACTTAGTCATGGTGGATTCTAACACACTCCTTACACAACATTTTGTGGCACACATGCTCACAAATCACTGATTTCTGTATAATATAAAAGGAAACAGTCACTCTAACATTCTCACTCTCATATGAACTTACGCTTTCATTGTGAATACCATGCAAAGGTTCTTTACTGGTCACGTGGGTGTTGCCAGTAAGTAAACAGCACATAGCAGAGAAAGACTGAGGAGACACACACATTTGATTGTATGAACACTGCAAATAGGAATGCTTAGTTAACTCCCTTCTACCCTTGTCTTAGCAACAGTAACTGACTAGGTAAGCACAGAAAATTGGAAATTTCAAAATTAGAAAGTTATTAATATCATCAACTTATAAATTTTGAGTTCCTGATCACAGAATTGTTTATATTTAGCACAAAACTGCAATATCGTCTTTTGCATACATCAACTATAAATCTTTACAAACTACGAAGTTGAATAAGTAGACTTTATTTTACATAAAGTCCTTTATTTTCAAAGAATTCAAAATGTTTCTCAGAACCTACAACTTATCATTTCAAATTCCTATATTAACAAGAAATTTACACTGGAAATTCAAAACTTTCAGTTAATGTGTCAGGGATTGGGCTGGATTAGTTTTAACATAGGAATTTTAAATAGAAGTAGTCTCTGTAGTATAATTCCTGGTCCCTAGAAAGCCTATCATAAATAACTTATAAATATAAAAATAACATTTTGTTTTTGTTAAAGTTCCTTCATATATAAAATGTGACTTGTTCGTTCCTAGAAATGGTGAGCTATAGAAGTATTTTACTACTTTGTACAATTTGTGTTTATGGTATTACAAAGTACAGTTCAATCTCAGATCTCAAGCTATTATCTAACAATATCAAACCCATATGAAACAGAAAATGGCTCAACCCTCAGCACTCTGGTGTCTTCCAATGATACCAAATTACTCACATATTCACTTCACTTTAGTTTAAGACTCCCAGATTTATTTTAGAAAAGACACTCTACTGCTTTTAACAAAGAGCATTTCTTGCAAAACTTAACAGCTTCATAGTTGTGCCAGAATAATCAAGAGTCATCTTGTAACTCAAAATGTATTTGTTTTTTCCTTTGCAAAAATGACATACACATATACAGTGTGTCCGTAAAGCCATGGTGCACTTTTGACCGGTCACAGGAAAGCAACAAAAGATGATAGAAAGGTGAATTCTGCACCAAATAAAAGGAAAACCCTCCCAGTTTCTGTAGGATGATGTGGCAGCATGTGCACATGCGCAGATGATGACGTAACACCGTGTATACAGCGGAGCAGCCCACAGCTATGCCAGTCCAGATGTGGATGGTACTGAGGAAAGTTCAGTGTGTTCTGTGGCTCGCTAAATTCGAATCCGTGACCAAAGTGCAACGTGAATATCGGCGCGTTTATAATGAAGCGCCACCACATAGGAATAACATTACTCGGTGGGATAAGCAGTTGAAGGAAACCGGCAGTTTGGTGGAGAAACCCCATTCTGGAAGGCCATCAGTCAGTGATGAGTCTGTAGAGGCTATATGGGACAGCTACTTAAGGAGCCCTAAAAAATCAGTGTGTGAGACCACATCGAACTGCACTGAATAGGTATGAAATTGGGAGAGTTTTCCTTCTATTTGGTGCAGATTTCACACTTCTATTGTCTTTTGTTGCTTTCCTGTGACCGGCCAAAAGTGCACCATGACTTTACGGACACACTGTAGTTATGTTTTCTTTCCACAAAATGGTAACTGAGACTCACAAACATAACACTGGTAATTATTAAAGGTTGCTCACCTAAATTAAGAGGACCTTAGGTCCTAAATTAAATGTGATCAAAATTACTACCATCAGACAAAGGATGCAGAATATGGTGGTCTCAAATCATAGGATAGAAAAGGACATAGGAAAACAGTTACACTCTCAAACGGCTGGATTTTAGCATTCCTTAAGCAGTCAAGGTTTATATGGTCTACATACTGCTTTATCCTTTAGAAATAGCCCCCAAACTCAATATAAAACTAAGAATCACTTACTAAAACCAGAGATGCAGAGATAGAATTTATGGATTTACCTTTGTTTTATGGTAGAATGCAAATCTAGAATCTAGAAATTCTACTCTAACAGTATGAAGTAGACTTACAGGGACACAGTAGAGTTAATCAGTCAATAGTTGCATTTTTTGCATGTCCATATATGCAGAATAGTTTTATTTATTTATTTATTTTTAGTCTTTTCCAAGTGAGGGGAGGGAAGATAGAGAGTTCTCACACGTGCCCCAATCGGGATCCACCCAGCAACCCCTGTCTGGGGCCAATGCTCTGCCTATCTGGGGCCATGCTTATAATTATAACTTAAGCTATGTATTTTTAGCACCTAAGGTGGAGGCTCATCAGAGTCATCCTCAGTGCTCAGGGCCAATGTGCTTGAACTAATTGAGCCATGACTACGGGGAGAAAGGGAGGGATGGAGAGAGAGTATGAGAGGGAGAGGGAGAGGGAGAGGGAGAGGGAGAGGGAGAGGGAGAGGGAGAGGGAGAGGGAGAGGGAGAGGGAGAGGGAGAGGGAGAGGGAGAGGGAGAGGGGGAGAGAGGAAGGGGGGGGGAGGGAGGGAAAAGAAGGGGAAGGGTGGAGAAGCAGATGGTTGCTTCTCCTGTGTGCCCTGGTCAGGAATCAAATCCAGGACATCCACACACCAGGCCAATGCTCTACTACTGAGTCAACCGGCCAGCCTACAGAATAAAGTTTTATATGTTGAATGGACTTACTTACTTTTCCCCATATATTTTACAATAAAAAGTAAAAGTTTAGAATCAACTCACTTAAAAAATGCATAATATATATTTTTAGGGATTGCCAGATAACCTTATAAACTACTTTCTCCAACTAACTGCCTTTGCTTTTTGCAAAGTTCATTTTCTTTTCTTTTAAAGATTTTATTTATTGATTTTAGAGAGAGGTAAGAGAAATGAGGAGAAGGAGGAAGCATCAAACCATAGTAGTTACTTCTTTTATGTGCCTTGACCAGGCAAGCAAGGGGTTTCACACCAGCAACTTCAGTGCTCCATATTAATGCTTTATCCACTGTGCCACCACAGGTCAGCAACAAAGTTCATTTTCATTACCATAAATACATTAAGAACAAACTGACCCCAACCTGAAACCAGGTGACAGTTGCTTCAAAAAAGTCGTATCTGCTTATTGATAAAAAACCCAGAAAATAAGTAAATGAATGATTGCTATTGATTCCTATGAGAGCTCTACATATCCAGTAACTCCTCTGGATTAGTAAAAAAAGAAGTCAATTAATTTTATTTCATATGTAAACAGCACCATAAAGAGGTACAAAAAAAATAATTCATTGCATTGCTTTACCCTAAAGCACAAACCACACATTTTGAAAGTCACTTCAAATGCAGTTATTGCTTATGGAGCTCTCTTTCTCTTAGGCAGGAATTTTTAAAATAAATTCAATCTCATCCAGCTGTGTATATTCAAGAAATACCAAAAAGTTCACAAGGCATAGTAAGTTTCAGCTGTTCTCATCTCTCCAGTGTTATCAATAACATAATGAGTTAGTTCATACATCATCACAGCTGTGCAGGCCAGAACTAACTTTGCTAATTACTATTCCAGCAGAGTTCAGTCAGGAGCTTGCTCTATTTTAGACAATCTACTCTGCAAGTCACATTGAAAAGAACAGCATATGCTCTTTATTATCATTATTATGCAATTCTCCTGTGTCTTTTACAGAGCTCCTATGGTCCCATCCCTTAGACAGGTTAAAATAAACAAACTAACAAACACCTTCTTAAGAGCAATTAGCAATGGAAATCACTCAAAACTAAGACTATGACAATACCAAAGTTAAACTCCCTTTTATCAATATGCTTTAATTACAAAAGAGGAGAAAAGAACACTGTTCTCTGAGAAAAATTAACCCTGAAGTCAGGGTTTGCAATGTGTTTCTACTTTACCTTCCCACTCTCTTTTAGAAAGTTCAGAATTAGAAATAATCCCTGGTCATATATTCACCTATAGATTAACTTCACTTTAAGGTTTGTAAAGTGCCTCTTCTTTATAGCTGATAATAACTGTAAGACTTCTGGCACACTATAAAATGGATATAATGTAAAAAACAATGGCAACGTAGTTGCTAATAGGAGATTTACACATCCTCCACAATTTCAATTATCCACAACAGTATCCTACAGTTACTGAGACTTACAAAACTGCTTAGACCTGCCATTTCCCATCACTTCCTAATAAGGATGAGTGCCTAAATTGTCAGAGACTATGTTTTCTTAATTGAAAACATAATATTCAATGTCGTTTCTTAACTTCATATTTGGAATTTGGAAATTCTCCAAAGCCCATCCTAAGTGCAAAAGAAGACTCAGCATTTAAATACAAGGAGTTCATACATACAACTAGTTTTCAGTTGATGCTGGCAATGAACATCTGCTGATGTACAAAAGCAAAATGTGGAGGAAAATTTGGATTGTATCCTAATTTGGGGTGAAGGCAAAATTGGAAAATAATTTCATTGTAATGAACCAAATAAGCATTTATTATTGAAATTCTCTTTTCTAGATGTTTTTTGTATCTAAGCATCTCAACTTAAGAGGTGGAAGGGATCTGTGAACTAATCTAACTCAACTTCCTTTCCAATTTCATTATTGAGAATAAAATGAACCCTGCAAATCTAATTTGGATTTAGATGTTAAATCTAATATATTTGCAAAATAAAGAATTTAATCTCTACAGCAGACCCAGAACTATGAACTTTCCCCAAGTTCTACACAATGAAGTATTATGGATAGAGTACATAATAATAATTTACCAAGTCATATAAAATACTGCACCCAAGTGGGATAAACAACTGTCATTCATTAATTCCGGAGTCCAAAAACTGCTGGATCTGACTTGGACATATACACAGCTGAACATACACTTCCTGGTTATGTGCAATTTGCACAGACAGACCAGCTTTACAGGCCTGACCACAGAGATTAATAGCTTTAGCCAAATAATGTGGTAACCATGTGAACTTGGGCTGCTCCAGCTTATTTGTGAATCTCTCAGCAAGGCTCAACATGCCGTTATCTGCATCTTGTTGCCAGGAAACACAAAATCGCTTTGGAGTTGTAATGACCACAGGTCAACTTCTCAAAAGACTAATTTTTGACACTTAGCTATCTATAATCTTATGAGATTTCTTGCTGTAGACCATGGCCTTCACTTTACTAGTAATTAACTTAATATCTTGCTATTTTTTATCAGGGCAGGACAACTTACTACCATTAACAATGTATCAGCAGCAATAGTAATTACAATAACAATTCATTCATACCTCTCAAGTGTCAAATAAACATTACTCCAGTAAAACTGATTTGGAAATCAAGCACTCACTGCAACTACTTTATAACTAACCCAACAATGCTATATCTATGTCTATTCTTCAGCAACGTAATTTTACCAAAGGAAAAAATACCCAATATGCTGCTGACCTAAGAGTTTCTGGATTTTCTTGATCAAAATACCCACCTTGCCATGCTCATGATAACAGAACATAATGTGTTGGATAATCCTGAACAATTCAAACAGATAAAACTTAATGTACCAAGATGCTAAAGTACTCAGCAGACAGGAAATGTGTTTCATAAGAGTGAAGTGGGACACTACTATTCTGCAGTTTTGCAGTCTGGAGATGGAAGAATTAGAGTGGCTTTGAGAGTACATATAATTAATTATCCTTGAGATACTAATTAGAATTGCTAACTCATGGGCAACAGATTTTGGAAAGTTTTAAGAAAATGAAAAAAGTTTTCCAATGTTGGCTTTTAAAAATAAGTTAAAAGTACTTAGCTTTATTACAGGATCTAAGAATTTCACTATCCAAGCAAGACAGAATCTAGGATGCATTCTTTTATCAAGATAATACATTTATGATCAGGAAAACTACATCCTGATATAATCCTACTTTTATTCCAAGGAGCCCTCTATAGAATAATACCTTTAAACTTGAGCCTTATATTGTTTCTCAACTTGTTCCATACATCACTTTAGATGTCCCTTTACAATAATTCACTCATACCTCTCAAGTATCAAATAAACATTACTTCAGTAAAACTGATTTGGAAATCAAGCACTCACTGCAACTACTTTATAACTGATCCAACTATGCTTTAACTTAGAAGATGCAAAGTTCTAGTCTCACAATTGAGTTGCTAAAAAAAACCCAACAGATCTGTAGTATATAACTAAAATATTGAAATATTAAAAAGAAACCACTTATCTAATACTAAATCAAAACAAGGAGTTAAAAAAAAAAAAGAAAAAAGTACCAGTTTTCTCCAATGCCAATGATGCTTTAGCACCGTTAGAACACAGAAGGTGAACATCAAGACTAACAGAATTAGCCCAACCAGGAGGTGGCACAGTGGATAGAGCATTGGACTAGGACACAGAGGACCCAGGCTCGACACCTTGAGGTCACTGGCTTAAAGGCAGGCTCATCAGCTTAAGCACTGGGCCACTGGCTTAAGCGTGGGATCACAGACATGATCCCATGGTCGCTGGCTTGAGCAAGGAAGGCATAATTTGCTCTGCTGTAGACCGCCACCAAGGCACAGGAGAGAAAGCAATCAATGAACAAAGAATTGATGTTTCTCATCTCTCTCCCTTCTTGTCTGTCCCTCTCTCTGTTTCTCTGTCTCTCTGTCTCTCTCTCTCTCTCTCACACACACACACACACACACACACACACACACACACACAACTAACAAACTTGGAAATGGTTTACTGCTACCATTTGCTTGTTGTCTCTTCTGACACTTGAATAGAGTAACCCAATTGATTTGTGAACAAATATGATTCTCAAGGAAATTTTTCTCCTGTACTTCTGGGTTAGGATACTTAGGGTAGTTTTCCTCCTTATGGGTCATGCCTCTTGGTACTATATACATCAGACCATTCGTTATCTGTGAAGTAATCAGGATACCCTCACAGTCTCCCAAATCAGGTAGCATGAATAGAAAGAAGTGCTCTTCTTCCCTCAAGTAATTTTAATACTTTTGGTTACACAAAAGTAACTATTAACATCACACCCAGGAGAAACAACTTAGAAATATAAAGATTAATGTTATTATACAGCCATTTTTTGCACTAGCAACTTTGCTAATGGTGTGGCAACTACCATTTTCTTCTTCCCAAGTTTAATTAAAGAAGAGTTCAGATGTGGAAATTTCAGTTCCCTATCAGTGAAAATTGCTTAGACATTCATCCTAAAGAACCAAATTCTTTATATACATGCCTTACATACAAAAACATGAGGATAACTGTTTTCTTGTGTGTAAAATGATAAATATACCAATTAACAAAAAGCTACTTTCACTCATTGTTAAAAAAACTCAGGTTTAAAAAAATACCTCAAATTATGGAAAATTATTTTGTCTATAAGATAAATAGAATAAACAATGGTAAAAAGCTTTAAGGAAACTTAAAAGAAAGATTTAACGTGCTTGTGCATGATTCATTAAGTTTGGGAGAAACTTCTGAATCATGACAGAAAGATTATTTGTACCATTCAGAATCAAGAAATCTACAAAAATCTCCAAACAATACCAATTTTCCTTTCAAATATAGCAAGTACTCAATATGCAAAACTTTAAAATTAGCTATATTAGGTATTCATTATTTATAAGATTCATCATGGATTTTCTTTCAAAATCAAGTTCTCCTGTGTAAATAAAATTGTATTTGATTTACAACATTCAATGTATATGTAACTTCTCAGTCATATACATATTGCACAGTGACATTTGAATTGTTCAAATCATGAAAACTTCATTGTCTGATTAAGTATATAGCCTGCATTCTGATTAAGTAAATAGCCTGCATTCAACCACTATGAAAAATCAGTATAGCACACAGCCAAAAGAATAACAATGGGAAAAATAATAAAAGCTGTTAGGCTACCACTAAAAGAAACCATTCTACTAAGCTAACCTCTTTACATTCTCTCAACAGCTTTAAAGAAGTTATAAATACATACCCATACTTCATTCTCATCCTATCATTTTCAGGGTTACAATAAAATCTTTCCAAGTGCTCCTGGGAATCAGTGGATACACTCTGCCACTTCTGGGTAGTTGTCCGCTTGATCTGCCAATGATAGGGCAAGACCGTGTGGTGCTTCAAACAATCCCTGCCATAAATACACGCGCCTTGTAGAAAGTCCATGCAAATTTCAATTTCATTCTCTTGGTGAGTATGGTACTGTAGCTGGTTCACCAACTCAAATACAAGGTCAAGCGAAGCCTCCTCACTTTTGTCCTGAAAGAGCTCGGTACTCAACTTATCACTGGTGTCCAAAATGTACTGGATTGTAAAACGGTTGTCTTGGAAAACCCCTGGAACATAATCCATGACTTTGTCTATGCAGTCAGGACTAACAGGAACATCACTTGAAACTGGGTGCAAAAGGGTAGTCTGAAAGTGCCCTGCTGTAGAATCTGCTACTGTCCCACTGATGGTTTCAGGTGGAAAACTGTGATCCTGGATTGGAACCACTTGTTCTGGAGTATCAGTGGAAGGATGAGCTTCTGGTATTTGGTCCCCAACATTTGTTCCCTCAGGAATCAGAACAGACATATTGTTTTCTGCTGGTGGACATGATGTATTGATTTCCAGGGATTTTTTCACTATAGGTTCATGTATGCTGCTCTCATCTGCATTCTGGTTTCTAGATCTAAAAACCCCACCAAGTGAGCCAGATTCTAGCAAAGTGTTTAATATTGGTCTCAAGGACCTCAGGGTTCCAGTTCCCAATCGTTTCTGATCCTTTTTCTTAAAACAAGTCTTCAATGGAGTGATCTTCTCAGAGAGTCTCATTTGGCATGGAAAGTCATCAGAAGGAGAAGGTGGCTGCACTACACAGTCAGGCTCAGGTTCAGTGGCTTCCATTTCCATAATGTGAATTAGCTCCAATTGCTCCTCAAGAGTCTAAAAATCCTACCAGAAAAGAAAAGGAGATGATCACTTAGAAGCTGACAACTGGATCCCATTTATTCATCAAAATATTTTGTTTTCATCTGCAGCTAAGCCTCTGAAATCACTCCTCTTACATTATATTTCATATTTACAGATCAGTTTTAAATTTTATTGAGAAATCAAAGTTCCAAAGCAGCCAAGGTTATTCAAAAGCCCACCACAGGCAAAGGCAAAAAAAAAAGACACACTCTTGAAATTTATTTGTGGACTTGGCCCTGGACGGTTGGCTCAGCGGTAGAGCGTCGGCCTGGCGTGCGGGGGACCCGGGTTCGATTCCCGGCCAGGGCACATAGGAGAAGCGCCCATTTGCTTCTCCACACCCCCCCCCCCCTTCCTCTCTGTCTTTCTCTTCCCCTCCCGCAGCCAAGGCTCCGTTGGAGCAAAGATGGCCCAGGCGCTGGGGATGGCTCCTTGGCCTCTGCCCCAGGCGCTAGAGTGGCTCTGGTTGCGGCAGAGCGACGTCCCGGAGGGGCAGAGCATCGCCCCCTGGTGGGCAGAGCATCGCCCCTAGTGGGCGTGCCAGGTGGATCCCGGTCGGGCGCATGCGGGAGTCTGTCTGACTGTCTCTCCCTGTTTCCAGCTTAAAAAAAAAAAAAAAAAGAAATTTATTTGTGGACTTAATATACAATGATTTGTACTTCTGCTGGGGCGTGAACTTTTACTCTAAGTCTAGGGTGGAGTGAGGGGTGAGGAGTAGAAATAAATGCACCTAACTCATGACACAGCACGGAAAGCCACATCTTCACTGCTTGTGGTTCTCTTCAGTTGTTTATGTATCACCTTTCTCATGAGCCTACAAAAACTGTTTCTTTGTAAATAAAGTTAATCAAATGAAGGATAAACTTCAAAGTTATATAGTGAGTGAATTTCGGTTGTGAGGACATACAATACTCAGAAAATAGGAGTTCTCAAAGAAAATGTTATATGGGAGAATGCCATAAGCCTGCTGAAGCATTTCTATTCAGTTAAATCCTCATGTAAGGTCATCTATGACTTTAGGGAAAACAACAATAACGAAACCAATGTTACCATAGGCTAATTGTTATAAACAGGAATTAAATTCATACAACAAAATGACATTTTTGATGACTGGTTGTATTCAGAAAGTTCCAATGTATTCAAAGATGTTAAGGGCCTACTTTTGCAACCCCCAAAAACATTACCACTGCTGGTGGAGGAATATTAGGGATTATTTAGCAACAGAAGCTACATCAGCAACAACCACAGCACACACTGTTTTAAAAACCAAACACAACAATATAGAAAGAGCCTCCTTATCCTTGTCTTCAGAAAAGTTACACATATGTATTTTTATAGGCAAATGAAGGCATATTATAGAAAACAACACAACAATATAACACACAAATCACATTTCAAATTCCTCATGAATTACTGAAAGAGAATAAAAGTGCTTTTTTCTCTCTGCCCTTGAAAAAAAACTGGAACAAAGTATAAAGCAAAAGAAACTCTGTAAAATGACAAATGGTTTCTGGTCTATAACCGAGCACTCATTAACTAATTCTGAAAATATTTACTGAGCATTGTGCCAGGTGGAAAAAGGTTAGTGATGAGCAACTAATCCTCTTCTCTCTTGTCCAAGAGAGATTTGATGCAAGGACCCATGACTTCATTAAGAATGCATCCCCTGTGCCTATTACAGTGGCTAGCACAATGCAAACAGTGAGAACTCTACGACCTTTTTTGGCTGAATTACTGAAGAAAAATAACCTATTGAGTGCTAGTCTATTAGTTTTTATGGGTCAGCAATAACAACAAAATAACAGGGTCGCCAGAAAAAAATGAGTATTAAAGATCTAATTGGAGAGATTCTTGAATCTGCGTGTGTAAAAAGTGCGTAACGATCAAGCTCAGAAAACAAACCCACAAGATGTTAGCCTCCATGGTAAGTACAAAAGGAAAAGGTAGAAAGAGTTCAGTGTGAGCTGCCATTGTTAGGAAAAGCTTCAAGGAGGGACTTGACAGAAGACATAAATCAACTGGAAAGCAGCCAAGCAAGGCGTTATTATTCATCATTCAGTGCTCTTGCCTCAAGGCACAATTGGCACAGATTGTGGTATTCCCTCTCCACCACACCAAACCGGCCCGTGTCATCCTCCACGCGCGCACGCGCGCACACACTCATCACTCCTATCACACCCCATCGAGGCAACACAGACCCGACATCAACCTCGCTGGCGCACTCTACAACTTTGCATTGCTGCCCTCTGTCACGCTTGGAAATAAAAGTGAGGATGAGGCAGAGACCTGGAGGAGAGAGGCTGCAGTGGGGAAGTCAATAGAACCCAGTTCCCCAATTAGTTTGCATAACAAAAAAGGTTGAAAGATAGTTCCTCGGGCCCCCCGCGGCAGGCGACCTGGCGCTCCACCCCTCCCCTCGGGACGCCCGGCTTCTCCCGCCCTCCCGGCTCCGAGTTCAGGACTCCGGACGGCCCGCTGACGCCCACCACCGCGGCGCCTAGGGCTCGGCCAGTTCGCCCCAGGACGGCGAGCAGGGCGCCCGCACAGCCCGGTGCAGCCGCCTCCAGGCCAGCGCCTCCCTCCCCGGATCCCCGCGGCGCCTCTTCAGCAGACCTTCCGAGGACTGCGCTGCGAGTGCCGGAGGAGCGCCGGAGCCGCCGCAGAGCGCCGGGAGACGCGGCCGACGCTGCTCTGGGAGGGAGGCGGAGACTGCTGCGCCTTCAAAGTTCATCTAGAAACAGCCCGCAAACTTCTGGGCTGCGGCCGAACGCCGGGCGGCCGGCGGCTCCCTGGCCACCGCGCCTCCGCCTCCACCCGCAGAGGGATCCCACGGGGAAGGCCGCGCGGACGCCCCCCAGCGTCCGTCCGGCCCGAGGGGGAGGGGGCACCGCCGGAGACCCCGACGAGACCCCGCGGGGACGCCCCCCGAGGTGTCCACCTGCCAAAGGCCCGCGGTGACAGGGACGGGCAGCAAATCCATCCTGGCGTTCCCGGGACCCGAATGAGCTCGGTACAAGCACAGTCCAAACACCAGTCACCCCAGATCAGTAAGAGTCGCTGCGAGGCCGGCGCCCCCTCCTCGCCCGCCGTCCCCGTGAGGGTTCCTACCGGCTCCTCAGAGCTCGCCCGGCGCCCTTTACCTGAGCCTGAGAGAAGCGACCACGGGAGCCGAGTGGCGGCGCTGCAGACTAGTGGGCAGCGACCGCGAGGAGGTCGCACGGAGGGCAGGCTCGGCTTCTAGGGGTCGCAGGCTGTCGACGCGGTGAACGGCGCACGGGCCATTCCGCCGCCGCGAGCGCAGAAAACCGCGACAGCGCTACCACCCAGCTCGCTCGCCTGTCACCTCGAGCTTTGCTTTAAAGCAGCTTCCGGTCGGAGGCTCTCAGCAGGCCCCCGCGGGGGCGGAGCCTAAGCGAAGGGGGCGGGGCGGGGCGAGAAGACCGGGAACTCACTGGCTGCCAAAGAGCAGCCCCGCCCCGCGTGCGCGCTCACGAGGAAGCGCGCGGGTTGTGCTGGCGGCGGGCACGGCTTCCGCGAGGGGGCGTGTCCTCTTACCGGCCGCTGGGGCTGGGAGGGTCTCAGTCTGCAGGGTTAGGGACGGCGCGGCTGTGAGGAGTTTCGCTCCCCTTGGGGCGGGCTCCATCTGCCTGCGGGTTGATGGAGGGTCACTCTGTTCCGAGAAAACGCAGGCATCCGAAGGAGGATGTGAAATGGAACGACCCGTTTCCGTGCGGTTGGCTTTGTCTCCTCAGAAGACGCCTCCTGCCCCTGACGTCGCCGAACCCCTAAAGGAGGCAAACGGCTGCTACCGCCGTTCTGGCCAGACGGGGTCGCCCGCCCTGTACCGAAGGGGCAGGCTCACCGGGGTTGGTATCCTGCCCAGAGAGGTCGCAGGCATTCTTCTTTTGGGGGAAACTTAGCTTTGGGGGGTTTGATGATAAAAGCGCCAATAGATATGTTTTTTAAAGCTCACAGACACCGTAGTGACTTAATGACTCAGTCAGTACTTGTCGAGCGCCTGCTGCGTGGCAGGCGTGTGCTGGGCGTAGCAGCCCAGACGTCCACCATGGAACATGCAGGGCACCGCATACTCACATAATTTGTTAATAATAGATATATGGTTCCAATCCTTTTTAAAACTCTTCTAACCAAACTGTGTAAGCCCTGCCAGAGTAGCTCAGTTAGTTAGAGCACTGTCTCAATATGCCAAGGATGTGTGTTCCATCCAGGGTCAGGGCATATACAAGATTCAACCAATGAATGAATAGGTAAGTGGAACAACAAACTGATATCTCTTTCCCCTCTCTCCCCCTTCCTCTCTCTAAAAACAAACAACAAACCAGACTGGGTGACAACTAACTCGTATTCTAAATCTATTCAGTAAAGAATAGATTAAAGGTAGCCTCTCCCCAGTAGGCTTATTTAAAATTGCATCAAGGCAGGGCCTTACACTAAGGTGGAAATTATATGTACAGGATACAGAAGATTCCTTGCTATAATTATCCAACAGGATTTAAGATTTCTATGGGCCAGAGATTACTGTTTTTTCCATTTTCTTCTTTTCTGCATAGAAGGTTTACCCACGTTCTGTACCTTGTCTACACACCATTACTTATTAGGAGTATCAAGGCAGATAACTTTTATTTAAATATTGCCAGAGAATGAGGAGAGGATCCACAGTCTTGGTGAGAAGTTCCCCACATCCTCAGAACTTCTAGATTCTGGACCTGAGCTCATTGCAGTAACTGGTTGAGACTTTGAGATTGTTGCTCTTAGGGGATGAGTGTATTCATTATAAGAAAAGAAAGGGCAGACACTGCTTGTTGTCCCTATCCAAAATATTCTAATACTTTTGGGGGAGGGAAGGAGGACTGGCAATGAACCCAGCTAAAAAACTCATTAGATCCCATACAGTTATGGGTGGCCATGGGATATAATTCTAGACATATGGTGAAGATTTCTAGGAAAACATTTATTTTACTAATATAGGGACATCCCTTCTATTTCTTCATTTCTTTTCCCCTTTCTCCTAGAGTACTAACATGAGGATGGAGATGGAGCCTCATAACAAAAATGAAAACATGATATGGAAAAATATGAAGATGGGATCCATAAGCTAGGGATGCTGAAGCAGAAAGATGGAAGGAGTCTGGGTCATTCTTGACATTTTGAAGCTGCAGCAATCCTAGACTTACTGTTATGTCTGAAAAATCCTAATATGGTTTTCTGTAATGTGTAGCTAAGCATTTTCTTGGCTAATACACAAACTATCACAAGTTATCTTCTAACTACTCTTTCTGCTTGCAGACTCTACCAATTGGATAGCAATATGACTAGTATGTCAGAGATACAAGAGCTATAACAAAGCAATATATCCACTCCTAAAGCATTACTTGCCAATTCCACAATTATTCTAAATGATATGATTAAGAAATGTGTTTATTAAGTTAAAAATAGAAAGTAGAGAGAAGACATAAGAATACTTCTAAAGTCTCATTTAATATTTTGCTATAGTTATGTTCTGTCTTATTTTATTCATAGACTTTTTCTATTGTTGTAACACCACTGTATTCATATTTAAGAATATGTTATAAGCAGCTTTCAATGTTAACACAGTCTTTTAAACAAGGAGCTGTTGACTGGCCCTGGCTGGTTGGCTCAGTGGTAGAGTGTCGGCCTGGTATGTGGATGTCCCAGGTTTGATTCCTGGTCAGGGCACACAGGAGAAGCGACCATCTGCTTCTCTACCTCTCCCCCTTCTCTCTTTTTCTCTCTCTCTTCCCCTCCCACAGCCATGACTCAATTGGTTGGAGCGAGTTGCCTTTGGGTGCTGAAGATGGCTCCATGGCCCCCGCCTCAGGCACCAGAATGGCTCAAGTTACAAGGGAGTAAGCGCCCCAGATGGGCAGAGCATCACCCCCTAGTGGGTTTGCTGGGTGGATCCTGATTGGGGCACATGTGGGAGTCTGTCTGCCCTCCTCTCACTAAAAATAAAAATTAAAAAGAAAAAAAAAACAAGTTGCTATTGACTAATCCAAATAAATATAAAAGTTTTACTTAACTGGTTCCTTGTCATCGAACTTATCAATTTACTTTTTAAAAAATCATTTATTCACTGAGTATCTAATACATTTAAGTCACTAGATAAAATGTTTTAAGTACTCATATATGAATAAGTGGTTCCTTTCTGAATGCTCTTTGAAACTCAAAAGGTACAAATATATACATGCAACATATATAGTATATGCAGGTATATATAAATTCTATATATGGCCCTAAGCCATTTAATTTTATTAATATATGCTTATGAAATTGAACTGTTCTAATTTGCTTTGCACATATTTCTTTCTTTGCTATTTCTGTTTTCCTTGTCTGCTGAATTTGCCTTAGCATTATTGATCGGTTCAGTAGAGTACTCCTAATGAACAACTTATTAATGTAAAAGCCAAGACAGCTTACTTGAAATTTCAAGTGACTCAGGACCTCCTGTTCTCATGTTCATTTAACAGAGCACATGCTATAAAGTACAAGTATCAATATCTGTTGCTTTCAGTTTTCATAACTATTAGTAATAGTTATTTCCCCAACATCCTTCTGGTGGGAAGATAATCGTTTCTGGTTACTTCATCAAGAAGGAAACAGTGACTAACGTGACTCAGAGAGCACAGTGGAAGACCTGAGATTTGAAAACAGAGGCCTTGGCTCTTAGCAATGCTTTACTGAGATTACATGGAGAATGCTGCCAAGTTGCATAAGTGGTAGAAGTGGTAGACTGACCACTTTATCTGTAAGTACCAAGTCCAAGCTATAATGTTCTTTGACTATGCATAAGGACAACTTACTCTTTAATTCAAAAGAAGTTCATGTCTGCATGTATCTAATATATACAAAGTAAAGTCCAACTGTAATTACGTAGGCAACTGAGTAACTTGTTTTTAAACATATAAAATCTATTATTGAAAATTTTGTCTTGATGCTGTTACTATTGGGTCAACTCTGGGAACTTATCTAAATGAAGATTTCCTATTT
The DNA here is from genome assembly GCF_036850995.1 of Saccopteryx leptura. Lineage (NCBI taxonomy): Eukaryota > Metazoa > Chordata > Mammalia > Chiroptera > Emballonuridae > Saccopteryx > Saccopteryx leptura. The sequence continues at coordinate 191,684,550 of NC_089504.1, forward strand.
CCCAGAGAGGGAGTTCTGTACTTTTGAGATTCTAAAGCAAGAAAAGATTTTGGCTGAATTTATTCACCGCAAGTGGGTTTTAAATATGGTGTTTATGGGAGAAGATTGGAAAATGCCATTAGAGAATCTGTCAGAGCAACAAAACATAGAGCATTTAATCAGCATGAATTAAGGATGAATTAATTAAATGCTCAGAGGTGGGTTGGTTCAGGGCCTGATATGAACATGCTTTGATAAATGTAAAGTTAAGATTTCTGTTTTTATAAAGTGATAGAATATTTACTTTGCAGACCATTTCTGAGTTTTAAAAACATTTCTCAGTTACAATCTCTTTCTTGAAATTTGTTTCTCTCTACCTCTGATGAAGCAACAAGGTGCCTCTGTCTGGAAAAGGTTAATAGTGTTCAAGGCCTAGTAGAAAATGAAACAGAGGGCCCTGGCCGGTTGGCTCAGTGGTAGAGCATCGGCCTGGCGTGCAGAAGTCCCGGGTTCGATTCCCGGCCAGGGCACACAGGAGAAGCGCCCATCTGCTTCTCCACCCCTCCCCCTCTCTTTCCTCTCTGTCTCTCTCTTCCCCTCCCGCAGCAAGGCTCCATTGGAGCAAAGATGGCCCGGGCGCTGGGGATGGCTCCTTGGCCTCTGCCCCAGGTGCTAGAGTGGCTCTGGTCGCAACAGAGCGACGCCCTGGAGGGGCAGAGCATCGCCCCCTGGTGGGCGTGCCCGGTGGGTCCCGGTTGGGCGCATGCGGGAGTCTGTCTGACTGTCTATCCCCGTTTCCAGCTTAAGAAAAATACAAAAAAAAAAAAAAAAAGAAAAAAGAAAAAAAGAAAATGAAACAGATAAAATATGAGTAGGATGAGTTCTAAAATGCTTATGCCACATCACAAACTAAAGACGCTTCTTGAATTGTGATAGGGTTATGTCCTGATAAACCTGTCATAAGCTGAAAAATTGTAAATTGAAAGGGCACTTAATACACCTAACCTAGCAAACATCACAGCTTATCCTAGCCCACCTTAAACATGCTCAGAACACTTATGTTAGCTTACAGTTGGGCAAAATTATCTCGCTACTACTGCCCAGCACAATGAGGGAGTATTGTACCACATATCACTAGCCTAGGAAAAGATCGAAATTCAAAATTTGAAGTACAGCCTTTACTGAATGCATATAACATTTTTATCATTGTTAAGTTTGAAAAATTGTAAGTCAAACCATCATAAATTAGGACCCTCTCTATTCTGTTTATCTAAGATTTGCATTTGTAAACTGCCTAACCATCTGCTGGACTGTTCTTATCTTTTTGTTTGTTTGCTGTGGGTTTTTTAAAAATTCCTTATACTTAGCATATTAGGTATCTTGTCAATATTTCCTTTCTGAGGTCTATTTTTTTTAAAAAAATCTGAATGCATTCTCTGTGTATTGAACTGTTCTTCACAACTGAGTGTGCTCTTTAAACCTCTTTAGTGTTGGATCTGTTGTTGAGTAATTCCTACAGCATATAAGCAAAGTGCTATCTGATCTAACTGGTTTTGGTTCTATATAAAATGATTCTTAGAGAAGTCCCCAGATATTTTCCAGATCATTCATTCAGTTGATTCAACACACATTTATTGGGTCTGTATGTGCTGGCCACTAGTTATACAATGACAACTCAAATAGTCCCTACTCTCTGTCATTTTCTTATAGTGAAGTCGATGAACTGACCACCCAGGTCACTCGGGAAAGTCTGCTTCAGAACTCCTAGCTCCACCCTAGAATTTATGATCAAAATCTGAGAGGGCAGGGGTTCTGCACTTTGAAGATATTCCTAGGCACTGCTGCTTTGAGAGTTCACAGTCTTTTAAAACCTTTGGGGGTGGACTGGGAGGGAAAGGAGACTTGGAGGGTGCCCAAATAGGAAAACAAATAAATACACTATGTTGTGTTAAGTGATATAATAGAAGCATACCTGTAAGGTGCTAAGAATACAGTATAGTGTAGAGAGGAGGAATTAAGTCTAACTCTAAATTGTCAAAGAGAATTATGCAGATTTTGGGAAATATCTAGAATTGTCATTTCTTACAATGTTAAGAAAGTCAATTGTTTCTACTGGGAGTACACCTAAATTTAGTAGGAATAAAAAGTTTATTTTTTAAAAAAGTGAATTTGCAAGTAGTTAAAGATGATCTTGGACATTGTGTAGAGATCATTTGAGTTGATAGTATTTTTAACTTGTGTGGATTTATTCTGAGGATATAATTAGGGTTATATGCACAAGTTTGGTTACAAAGCTATTCCCTGCAGCAAATCATTCATGTCCAAGTAAGTGCTCATTTTGATCAAGTCACAAACTCAGTTCTTTCTGAAACAACTTCCCTGTCCCCACTTCTTATATAGTCATGAGACATTTTGGGCCATAACTACTTCCCATTTTTGCTGCATAGGCTCTGAAAAGCCAATACTCTATAGTAAAAAACCTTTTTACAGTGACAAGCATAGAATTTAGAAATATAATTTATCATTAGCCCTGACTAGCCGCACTGGGCAGGATTGTGTATATAGCATACTCAATATGGTGATTTTGCCAGTCTGAGCATCCTAGCATTCACTGAGGAGAGATGTTCTGATGTCCATCTGCCTTTCATCTCTGACTCCTTCACTAGGCAGAAAGCTCTTAGACCATAGATTTTCAACCTGACCTGTTTGAAAATATGTTTCCAGTCTCTATGTCAGAGCTATCAGCCTGACCAGGTGGTGGTGCAATGGATAGAGCATTGAACTGGGATGTGGAGGACCCAGGTTTGAGACCTTGAGGTTGCCAGCTTGAGCGCGGGCTCATCTGGTTTGAGCAAGGCTCACCAGCTTGAGCCCAAGGTTGCTGGCTTGAGCAGGGGGTCACTCGGTCTGCTGTAGCCCCCCAGTCAAGGCACATGTGAGAGAGCAATCAATGAACAACTAAAGTGCCACAACAAAAAATTGATGCTTCTCATCTCTCTCCATTCCTATCTTCCCTATTTATCCCTTTCTCTGACTCTGTCTCTGTCCCTGTTAAAAAAAAAAAAAAAAAGTCTATCAAACCAGAATCTCTCAGGTGGGCTTGTATATTGAATAAGGTATCTTATTTATCTTTTCCTCCCTGGTTCCCAAGAGAGCAATGTACCCCATTCATTCAACATATATTTATTTATTTATTAAGTGAGAAGCAGGGAGGCAGACAGGCTCCTGCATGTACCCCAACCGGGATCTACCCCACAAACCCTCTACTGGGAGATGGTCTGCCCATCTGGGCCACTGTCCTGTTGCTCAGCAACAGAGCTATTTTAGTGCCTGAGGCGAGGCCATGGAACCATCCTCAGCACTTGGGTCCAACTTGTTGAACCATTCTAGCCATGGCTACAGGAGAGGAAGAGAGAGAGAGAAAGAGAGAAAGAGAGAAGGGGTGGGGTGGACAAGCAGGTGCTCGCTTCTCCTGTGTGCCCTGACCAGGAATTGAACTCAGGACTTTCACATGCTGGGCCGATGCTCTACCACTGAACCAACTGGCCAGGGCCTCAGCACATATTTATTATGTCTTTGTGTTGTAAGAACTTCTTAGTTATAGGGATACAGCAGAAAATAAAACAAATGGTCAACTCTTACTAACATTCAAATGGGGAGAGACAGACAGGTGGTATCAGGTGGTGATGAAAGCTATAAAAATAAAACATGGTAAGAGTGTGCAACAACGCAATTTATTAAACAAGGACATTTTGAATATAATTATTTATAATTATGTCAAGACAATACAGATGAATCCAGGACTACTCTGGATAAACCTTACTCTAGGTAAGGCATTAATGAGTCCTGTGAGTAAGGGGATGAGATTTTTTGTGTGTGTGTGCTGTTCAGGAAAGTCATTTTCTGAATGGAAACATTTAAGCAGAAGGCTGAGGAACATTAAGGAGCTAGCCATGAAGATATTAGGGGAGGGGCATTCCAGGTAAATGAATAGCATATTCAAAGATTCTGTGTAGGAGCAAGATTGGCATGGTAGAGGAAAATCACAGAATCCAGTTGATTAGAGTAGAATGAACTAAACAAAGTTCTGCCCAAGAGGTCGAAGGGGTGGCCAGACGCCATATTTCATATCTTATAGGCCCATGATAAGGACTTTGGATTCTACCTTGAGACAAATATCTATATGATATACATTTTGAAAGGGTAACTTTGGCTACTGTGTGTAGGATAGTAAGGAGTGAAAGCAAGAAAGTTAAAAGCCTAGGCAAGAGATTATGGTGGCTTGGATTAGGGGAGTTACAGTGGCAGTGGTGAGATGTGGTTAGATGCGAAAGGTAGAACTGAGAGGATTTGCTGGTTGAATGGGATATGTGGAAGAGCCAGGGATGACTCCCCCAGTTGCCTGAACTGTTAGAAGAATGAAATTTTCATTTATTGAGATGATGATGGTTGTGGGAAACAGGCTTTGGGGAACAAGGGAAAATTCAAGTGTAGTTTTAGACATGTTAAAATTGAAATAACTATCCAAGTGGAGATGGTTAGTAGGCAGTTGGATAACGAAGACAAGAATTTTGGGCAGCGGTTCTCAACCTGTGGGTCGCGACCCCAGCAGGGTCGCCTAAAGCCATCGGAAAATACATAATGCATATCAGATATTTACATTTTGAATCATAACTGTAGCAAAATTACAGTTATGAAGTAGCCACCAAAATTATTTTTTGGTTTGGGGTCACCGCAACATGAGGAACTGTATTGCAGGGTCACGGCATTAGAAAGGTTGAGAACCACTGATCTAGGGGAAAAGTCAGAACTGCTTGCTACCGTATCTAAGAATATCCCCATTTCTAAACCTACATAGCAAATATATTGGTTCCTCCATTTGGCATGAAGGTTAATTAGGAGGGCATAAATGTGTGTCTTTTTAAAAGAGTAGTGGGCTGTATTCTGTATTTACAGAGGAATATTTAGTTTTACAAAGCCTGGAAGTGAGGTGTTGCCCAGTGGTATGTCCACTCATTTCATATTTCTCCAGTAGAGGTAAACTGTAATCTAAGCTCACTTGCAGTTACCATTATTACCCAACTTTGTCAGTGAAGACCCCATTAAGGAAGGCTGACTGAATAAGAAATTACTTTGAGGCTAAAGAAGTGAAATAGTTGTTGTTTGTGTGTTCTATATGCCTAGAGAAAGAAAAATACTCAATTTCACAACAAGCATATTAAAACAGAAAATATAAAATTGGTACAGGCTTATACAAGTTTCTAGTCATGTAAGCCTAAATCTGGTTTTAAAACAAAAATATATAGTATTAATTAGAATTTTCATTATGTATTGACTTTTTATCTACAAACTTTAAAGAAGCAGCTGTCTTTTATTTTCAAATGTAAAACAGATGGAAATGTACTCTACCAGGGAAATCTATATTTAGCAAAACAGCATTATCTGCAACATTATTTGCTGTATTATTTTGACTTTATTACCTGACTGAGATTCTGTCTATTGTTTTCACTTTCTGAGGAGTTAGCCAAATTGGAAAACAAGGATCTGAATGGCCTTTTCTCAATGATCAGTGTATTTACAATGAAACAAGGTAATCACTTGGTTTGTTCCAAAGCTTTACAAAGTCACCAAAATGCCACATTTCTTTGGTTAAAAATAACCGCTCTATTGACATAAAATCAGTGTGACCCTAAGAGAAATAGAAACCAAAACTGTTTTTTGTTTTTAAATCAGACTTCAAAGTTAAAAACCAGGAAATTTCAGCTGCAACTACAAAACCCTAGGTGCAAAACTGTTGGTGGAAATAAATGGGCTAATTGCATAGATAAGTGGTCCAGAAAGATTTTTGGTTAACAATCATTTCTATTCTTTCCTCTATTTTATTGAATACCTGTTACAAGTAGGTCTTGGGCATGCAATGGTGAGCAAAACAGATAGAATCCTGCCTTTGTATAGTGTTTGGAAGAAGACAGATAGTATTCAAATTATGATTCAAATTAACATGTAATTGCAAACTTTATAAGCGCTTTCAAGAAGAACTGGGGGCCATGACTAAGACCTAGCTAAGCTGGGAGAGTCAGAGAAGTCCTCCTTGCTGAACGCTGGACTGCCCTGTGACAATTAGTAAGCACTAACTAGGTCAGAGGGAGATGGGTGGGAGCAGTTAACAGTCGTAAGGAGATGGCAGTCACAACTGTAAAGCCAGGATTCTGAAGGTGTGGCACACAAAAGAGCCAGTGTGTCTGGACAGTAGAAATGAGAGGAGTGCCTGGAGATGATTTGAGTATGTAGACCTTCAAGCCTAATAAAGGATTCTGAAGAAAAATAGAAAGTCATTGAAGTGTTTTAATTAGGAACATGACATAACCATGTTTTTATTTTTAAAAGTCAACTCTGGGGTAAGGGGGACTTTCACTTCCAGTAGTAAGTTAAGTAATTCATGCTAACACTTTTATAGAGAAACCCAACAGAAGTTGGACAAAATATTTTAAAAATCACTGTGAGAGCTAACATGACAATGAAGAATTACTGTAACAAGATCTGAGAAAAGAAAACACAGAGAAGTGAGCAGAACATTGAAAGCTGCTTTTCTCAAAGAGGTGGCTGGGAAGCTCAACAGAACTTTTGGCAGCTTAATAGGAATAGGGGTATAAAATTAAAGTTCAAGAAAGGTCAAGGGAAGTAACTCCAGGCTTTGGATTGGGACCCAAAGAACTGCATTGGGAGTAAGGATAAACCAGAAATAGGCCTGCTCTCCCAGCTTTAAATCTTTGCAGGTCTTCCAATTGGATTAAGGTGACTTAAAATTGCTAGTAGCCTTAACCTCTGCCAGAAGCAAATGTAAATCCTCCTTGAAGAAAGATGATATATTGCCTGACCAGGCAGTGGCGCAGTGGATAGAGCGTTGGACTGGGAGGCAGAGGACCCCGGTTCAAGACCCCAAGGTCGCTAGCTTGAGTGCGAGCTCCTCTGGTTTGAGCAAAAGCTCACCAGCTTGGACCCAAGGTCGCTGGCTTGAGCAAGGGGTTACTTGGTCTGGTGAAAGCCCGCGGTCAAGGCACATATGAGAAAGCAATCAATGAACAACCAAGGTGTCGCAATGCACAACAAAAAACTAATGATTGATGCTTCTCATCTCTCCGTTCCTGTCTGTCGGTCCGTCTGTCCCTCTCTCTGACCCTCTCTCTGTCTCTGTAAAAAAAAAAAAAGAAAGATGATATTATTTTAGACCTCAAACTATTTTTATAATGATCTAAATGCAATATAGGGTGCTCAACTAAAAATAACCAGGTAAGGCCTGACCAGGTGGTGGCACAGAGTATAGAGCATCAGACTGGGATGTGGAGGACCCAGGTTCGAAACTGAGGTGGCCGGCTTGAGCACAGGCTCACCAGCTTGAGTGTGGCATCACTGGCTTGAGCGTGGAATCACAGACATGACTCCATAGTCACTGGCTTGAGCCCAAAGGTCACTGGCTTGAATCCCAAGGTTGCTGGCTTGATTGAGCCCAAGGTCACTGGCTTGAACAAGGGGTCACTTGCTCTGTTGTAGCTCCCTGTCAAGGCACATATGAGAAAGCAATCAATGAACAACTAAGGTGCCACAATGAAGAACTGATGCTTCTCATCTCTCTCCCTTCCTGTCTGTCCCTGTCTATCCCTCTCGCTGTCTCTCTTTCTGTCTCTGTTACAAAAAAAAAAAAAAAAAAAGGCTAGGCCTGATCTTTGTGTAGACACTGGACATTAAAAAATGCTATAAAGAATATTATTTAGATAATTGAGAAAATTAGAATAATTCAAAATATTAAATATAGTATCAACGTTAAATTTCCTGAGAGTGATAAGAGAAGAATTGTGACCATAGAGGAGAATATTTCTGTTCTTAAAGGGTAGAAATATCTATTGAAATCTTTAGGAAGTGATGTATCATAATATCTGTAGAGTAGTTACAAATGACTTAGAAAAGAATATGTAGCACTACAGCAAAAAATTAAGGAGAGAAGACAAGATGGCGCTGGAGTAGGCGGACGTACCAACATCCACCTCCCAGAACCAAAGTAGATTACAAAATAATTTTAAGAACTATCATCTGGAAAAACCAACTTTGGACTAAACTAAGAGGACTCTTCAACCAAGGAACACTGAAGAAGCCACACCGAAACTGGTAGAGGAGAACAGAAGCTCCATCTCCACACATGCTGCAGATGGCTTTTCCAGTCTACCTGAATCATTACCAGCTAGAAGCAGAGGTCATTGGGACTTGGACGTGAGCTGCAAAGTATAGAATTGTGACAACAATTCCAGTGCCATACAGACTTTTCCTGGATGTGGACTTTTCCTGGACTCCTGCTCCTTGGGACAGGTCCTAACAGAACTGGGGTTGGGTTGCATTTATCAGGGACTTGGCATGGTGTTGGGGCCAACTTGGACTTGGTGAACTTGTTAAGGACAATACTCTTTTATGGATTCTTGCTGTATTCGCCAAGAATTGCTTAAAGGCTTTAATCACTGTAAAAAAAAAAATAGAAGACTGGATAAAAATGATGTAGCACATATACACCATGGTATACTATTGAGCCATAAGAAATGATGACATCGGCCTGACCAGGTGGTGGCGCAGTGGATAGAGCGTCGGACTGGGATGCAGAAGGACCCAGGTACGAGACCCCGAGGTCGCCAGCTTGAGCACGGGCTCATCTGGCTTGAGCAAACAACTCACCAGCTTGGACCCAAGGTCGCTGGCTCCAGCAGGGGGTTACTCGGTCTGCTGAAGGCCCACGGTCAAGGCACATGTGAGAAAGCAATCAATGAACAACTAAGAAGTCGCAACGCACAACGAGAAACTGATGATTGATGCTTCTCATATCTCTCCGTTCCTGTCTGTCTGTCCCTATCTATCTCTGCCTCTGTAAAAAAAAAAAAAAAAAAAGAAAAAGAAATGATGACATCGGATCACTTACAACAAAATGGTGGGATCTTGATAACATTATATGGAGTGAAATGGGTAAATCGGAAAAAAACAAGAGCTGCAGGATTCCACACTTTGGTGGGACATAAAAATGAGACTGAGAGACATGGACAAGAGTGTGGTGGTTATGGGGGGCAAGGGGAAGGAAGGAGGGAGAGGGGGAGAGGCACAAAGAAAATTAGATAGAAGGTGACGGAGGACGATCTGACTTTGGGTGATGGGTATGCAACATAATTGAATGACAAGATTTCCTGGACATGTTTTCTTTGAAAATATGTACCCTGATTTATTGATATCACCCAATTAAAATTAATAAAAATTTATTTATTAAAAAAAGCAAAGAATATGTATACATAAAAGCAGCCTTCACTTTGCATGGTAGTGTAAGACTATGTAAATTAATACTGTGCAACATGAGTTTAATAATCAGGGGGGAAAATTACTACAGTTCCATGACCTTTAAACATTTTTGTCGAAACATTATGAACTCTTTTATGGTTAGTTAGAAATGCAGGATAATGAAAAACTACCTATAGTAAAGCAATTTTTTATTTAGTATACTATAATTTAAAACACTAGAAACATTGAGGATTAAAGTATTTTATTTCTTTTTAAAAAACTTAAAGGATAGTTTGAACAATACTTCTGGTGGTATCACTAAGTATATATATGAAGCATCTTCTCTATGCCTTTGCAAATTGTTCTACTCCTTTCTAAGTTTGAATCAATTTGTATTATTTTATCATTTGCACTTATAATGTCTCGGCATATCTCCAAAATTTTCTTTAAGGTGAAGTTTTTGTCAATGTCATTTCCTCTAAGATATTATTTTTTTCCATCACAATCACTTTCCTCATTAATCTTGGTAAGTTTGTCTTCACAAATTCCTCTGGCTGCATAGCTAGAGTATTTGTAATGGTGTCAGTGTTAATACTCCCACTTATCTCTTCTATAACTCCATTTATGTTTCATTCTAATTTCATTTTCAGAGCTATCACTTTTAATATTTTTCCTGCACCTTCATCTTTTCAGGCCAAATTCATTTTTCAAATACCCATTTTTATAAAATGTTATGTAAATTTATCTCTGGGAGACAAGGAGGCAACACAGTCACACACTTTGCTGTCTGTGCATGAACAGATGTGCTGTGATCAATCACTGACAGATTTGGAGAGAAATGTTGTAATTGGTCACTGTCACTGATCATGATGGGCATCTGTTAATTATGTGGTACTTTGAAGACTGAAGCTCTGGCAGTGAAGTTTGTACTTTATGCAATTACAATTAATATACCATGGTCATTGAAATTTGAATCATATCATTATGTAACTGTCTCTGTGTATGTGTGTGTGTGTGTGTAGATATATGTGTTAATCTAAATAAAGTGTATATAATGTGTGTCCATTGTACTATTTTTGGAGCTTTTTTTTTTTAATAATTTTATTTTTTAATGGGGTGACATCAATAAATCAGGATACATATATTCAAAGATAACAAGTCCAGGTTATCTTGCCGTTCAATTATGTTGCATACCCACCACCCAAAGTCAGATTGTCCTCTGTCACCTTCTATCTTGTTTTCTTTGTGCCCCTCCCCCTTTCCCTCTCCCATTCCCCCCTCCCCCCATAACCACCACACTCTTATCCATGTCTCTTAGTTTCACTATTATGTCCCACCTATGTATGGAATAATGCATGGTTTTTTCTGATTTACTTATTTCGCTTCGTATCATGTTATCAAGATCCCACCATTTTGCTGTAAATGTTCCGATGTCATCATTTCTTATGGCTGAGTAGTATTCCATAGTGTATATGTGCCACATCTTCTTTATCCAGTCATCTATTGATGGGCTTTTTGGTTGTTTCCATGTCCTGGCCACTGTGAACAATGCTGCAATAAACATGGGGCTGCATGTGTCTTTAGGTATCAATGTTTCTGAGTTTTTGGGATATATACCCAGTAGAGGGATTGCTGGGTCATAAGGTAGTTCTATTTGCAGTTTTTTGAGGAACCACCATACTTTCTTCCATAATGGTTGTACTACTTTACATTCCCACCAACAGTGTATGAGGGTTCCTTTTTCTCCACAGCCTCTCCAACATTTGCTATTACCTGTCTTGCTCATAACAGCTAATTGAACAGGTGTGAGGTGGTATCTCATTGCCGTTTTGATTTGCATTTCTCTAATAGCTAAAGAAGATGAGCATCTTTTCATATATCTGTTGGCCATTTGTATTTCTTCCTGGGAGAAGTGTCTATTCATATCCTCTTCCCATTTTTTTATTGGATTGTTTGTTTGTTTGTTGTTGAGTTTTATGAGTTCTTTGTATATTTTGGATATTAGGCCCTTATCTGAGCTGTTGTTTGAAAAGATCATTTCCCATTTAGTTGGCTTTCTGTTTATTTTGTTATCAGTTTCTCTTGCTGAGCAAAAACTTCTTAGTCTGATGTAGTCCCATTCATTAATTTTTGCCTTCACTTCTCTTGCCTGTGGAGTCAAATTCATAAAATGCTCTTTAAAACCCAGGTCCCTGAGTTGAGTACCTATGTCTTCTTCTATGTACTTAATTGTTTCAGGTCTTATGTTTAGATCTTTGATCCATTTTGAGTTAATTTTTGTACAGGGGGAGAGACTGTAGTCCAGTTTCATTCTTTTGCATGTGGCTTTCCAGTTTTCCCAGCACCATTTATTGAAGAGGCTTTCTTTTCTCCATTGTGTGTTTTTGGCCCCTTTATCAAAAATTATTTGACTATATATATGTGGTTTTATTTCTGGACTTTCTATTCTGTTCCATTGGTCTGTTTGGAGCTTTTTTTTATTAATAATTTTATTTTTAATGGGGTGACATCAATAAATCAGGATACATATATTCAAAGATAACAACTCCAGGTTATCTTGTCTTTCACTTATGTTACATACCCATCACCCAAAGTCAGATTGTCCTCTGTCACCTTCTATCTAGTTTTCTTTGTGCCCCTCCCCCTCCCCTTTCCCTCTCCCTCTCTCCCCTCCCCCCGTAACCACCACACTCTTATCAATGTCTCTTAGTTTCACTTTTATGTCCCACCTACGTATGGAATAATGCAGTTTCTGTTTTTTTCTGATTTACTTATTTCACTTCATATAATGTTATCAAGATCCGACCATTTTGCTGTAAATGATTCGATGTCATCATTTCTTATGGCTGAGTAGTATTCCATAGTGTATATGTGAGATTCTGGAATGAATCCCACTTGGTCATGATGTATTATCTTCTTAATATGTTGTTGTATTCGATTTGCTAGTATTTTGTTTAGTATTTTAGCATCTGTATTCATTAGAGATATTGGTCTGTAGTTTTCTTTTTTTGTGCAGTCCTTTCCTGGTTTTGGTATGAGGGTTATGTTGGCCTCATAAAATGTGTTTGGAAGTATTGCTTCTTCTTCAATTTTTTGGAAGACTTTGAGTAGAATAGGAACCAAGTCTTCTTTGAATGTTTGATAAAATTTGCTGGTATAGCCATCAGGGCCTGGACTTTTATTTTTGGGGAGGTTTTTAATGGTTTTTTCTATTTCTTCTCTACTAATAGGCCTGTTTAGGCTTTCTGCCTCTTCTTGACTCAGTCTAGGAAGGTTGTATTGTTCTAGGAATTTATCCATTTCTTCTAGGTTGTTGAATTTAGTGGCATAAAGTTTTTCATAGTATTCTATAATAATTCTTTGTATATCTACTGTGTCTGTGGTGATTTCTCCTCTTTCATTTTGGATTTTGTTTATATGAGTTCTTTCTCTTTTTTCCTTGGTAAGTCTTGCCAAGGGTTTGTCAATTTTGTTCATCTTTTAAAAGAACCAGCTCCTTGTTCTATTAATTTTTTCTATACTTTTTCTGTTCTCTAATTCATTTATTTCTGCTCTGATTTTTATTATCTCCTTTCTTCGACTGGTTTTGGGTTGTCTTTGTTCTTCTTTTTCTAGTTCCTTAAGGTGTGAAGTTAAGTGGTTCACTTGGGCTCTCTCTTGTTTGTTCATATATGCCTGAAGTGATATAAACTTCCCTCTTATCACTGCTTTTGCAGCATCCCATAGATTCTGATATGTCGTATTGTCATTTCCATTAGTCTGTATATATCTTTTGATCTCTGCACTTATTTCTTCTTTGACCCATTCATTTTTTAAAAGTATGTTGTTTAGTTTCCACATTTTTGTGGGATTTTTTTCCTCTTTTTTGCAGTTGAATTCTAGTTTCAAGGCTTTATGATCAGAAAATGTGCTTGGTACAACTTCGATTTTTCTAAATTTGCTGATGTTGTTTTTGTGGCCCAACATATGGTCAATTCTTGAGAATGATTCATGTACACTTGAGAAAAATGTATACTCAGTTACTTTGGGATGAAATGTCCTGTAGATGTTTATCATATCCAGGTGCTCTAGTGTTTTGTTTAAGGCCACTATATCTTTGTTGATTCTCTGTTTGGATGACCGATCTAGAGCCGTCAGCGGTGTATTGAGGTCTCCAAGTATGATTGTATTTTTGTCAGTTTTTGTTTTAAGGTCAATAGGTAGCTGTCTTATATATTTTGGTGCTCCTTGGTTTGGTGCATATATATTAAGAATTGTTATGTCTTCTTGATTCAGTGTCCCCTTAGCCATTATGAAATGGCCATTTTTGTCTCTGAGTACTTTTGCTGTCATGTAGTCAGCATTGTCAGATATGAGTATTTCTACGCTTGCTTTTTTTTGGATGTTATTTGCTTGGAGTATTGTTTTCCAGCCTTTCACTTTGAATTTATTTTTATCCTTGTTACTTAGATGAGTTTCCTGTAGGCAGCATACATTTGGATTTCTTTTTTAATCCATTCTGCTACTCTGTGCCTTTTTATTGGTGAGTTTAATCCGTTTACATTTATTGTAATTATTGAGACTTGTGAGTTCCCTATTGCCATTTTATAGATTGCTTTCTGTTAGTTTTGTGTCTTGTTTGATCCTTCTCTTTCGTTTTTCTGTCTTTTGTTTTTATTTGGTTGTATTCCATACATCTTTCCTCTGTTGCTATCTTTTTTATTTCATGTGATTCTGTGGTGGTTTTTTCAATGGTGGTTACCTTAAAGTAATGAAAAGGGTTCCTACCCTGTTCATTGTAGCGCACTATTTTGTGAGTACTTTTGCACTCCATCATCCTTTGTGACACTTAATCTCCATCCTCTACCCCCTTTCCTTTTGTTGTTGTCACAGTTTAAATTTGGTTTTATTGTGTTCTTCTTGGAGCTTTTACTTGTGGCTTTGTTTTTTTTTTGTTCTTTGTATCTGATTGGAGAACCCCCTTTAGTAATTCTTGGAGTGGGGGTTTTTTGATGATAAATTCCCTCATCTTTTCTGTATCTATGAATGTTTTTATTTCTCCTTCATATTTAAAGGATAGGTTTGATGGGTATAGTATTCGTGGCTGGAAGTTCCTCTCTTTCAGGACTTTAAATATTGGGGTCCACTCTCTTCTAGCTTGTAGAGTTTCTGCTGAGAAATCTTATGGTAATCTAATAGGCCTTCCTTTATATGTTGTATTCTTCTTTTCCCTGGCTGCCTGGAGGATTTTTTCTTTGCCGTTGGTTTGTGCCAATTTCATTATGATATGCCTTGGAGTAGGTTTGTTGGGGTTAAGAAAACTTGGAGTTTTGTTTGCTTCTTGAATTTGAGGCTTTAGTTCTTTCCACAGGCTTGGGAAGTTCTCATCTATTATTTGTTTGTGTATGTTCTCCATTCCATTTTCTCTCTCTTCTCCCTCTGATATACCTATTATTCTTATGTTATTCTTTTTGATGGAGTCAGATAATTCTTGTAGGGCTATCTCATTTTTTAAAAATTTTGAGTCTCTTTCTTCTTCTCTCTGTTGTGCCTCAAGTTGCTTGTCTTCTATTTCACTAATCCTCTCTTCTATCTGGCCTGTTCTATTAGCTAAGCTTGTTACCTCATTTTTCAGCTCGTGAATTGAGTTTTTCATCTCTGTTTGATTTGTTTTTATAGTTTCAATTTCCTTGGAAATATATTCTTTGTGTTCATTGAGTTGTTTTCTGAGCTCCCTAAATTGCCTTTCTGTGTTTTCTTGTATATCTCGGAGGATTTTTAGGATATCTATCTTAAATTCTCTGTCATTTAGCTCCAAGGTTTCCAATATATTAAATTTTTTCTCCATAGATTTTTCCTCATCTAGCTGTGTTACCTCTCTTTCTTTTGTATCCATGATATTCGATTTTCTCTTCCTTAATGGTATCTGAGGGTGGTTTTGTTGATAGTATTAATGAGATTTAATAAAGAATAAAAAGTTTAAAAAATAAAAAATAAAAAAGTATTGTTGGGTATTTTTAAAAATTAATAATGAAATAAAGAAAAATAAAATAAAAATTTAGAAAAAAAAAGGAAATTATTCCCCCCCTTCTTTTTTTCTCTCCTCCCCTCTCCCCTCTTTCTTGAGAAAATCTTGTGGTGAACTGTGAATTATATTGTACTAAATAGAACAAACAATGCCTGTAATGGAGGGCCTGAATTGGGGAGAAGTAATAAAGGGGCAAAAAAAAAAAAAAGAAAAGAAAAAGAAAAAGAAACAAAAAAGGGCGTGTGGACCCACAAAAAGCAAATAAGAAAAAAAATTGGGTCAAGAATAAAATGATTTGCTTTTAGGTATTGGTTGACTAAGAGTTATGATGAGAGGAATAAGAGGGAAACAGGAAAATGGGGGGACAAATTAAAAAATTACTATTGTATTTAGTGGAATAAGAACTAGATAAAATGGAGAGCCAGGGATGGGAGCACTGCTAGTGTGTTAAAAAGGTGAAGTAAAAAACCCCCAAAATGCCACAAACATAAGTTTGAGTCCCAGATAAGATATTGTTCGTTATTGAGGTTTGAATGAGAGGAGACGTAAAGGAGAAAGGAAGAAACTAATATAGAGGGAGAAAAGAAAGAGAGAAAAAAGAGGGAACCACTAAAAGAAGAGAAAAGAAAAAAGAGGATAGAGAGGGAGAGAGAATTAAGGGTTTTGGAGTGCAATCCTCATAGAGAGAAAGGAAGAGGAAAGAAAAGATAATGGGAGTTGTAACACTTATGGGTAGTGTAGTTCAAGGAGAGGAAAGAGTAAGACTGGCAGAGAGTTAAGTGACCAAATTGGAGGAGGAATAAAAAATATCAAGAATGAAGATAAGAGAAACAAACAAACAAATATAATAAAATGGGATAGGCTATAAAGTCTGCGTATTATTCTTGATTTTGAGAGGTTATCTTCTTGCTTTTTCTTTTCTCTCCCTCTTCCTGGTCAGTAACTCTGTACCTCGGGTTCTGCCCCTTTGGCACGCTCAGGTAGAGGTTTGCAGTTGATAAGTCTATATGGCGATGTCTTGTATCGTGCTTCAGTCTTGTTGGCAATCGATGCTCATTAGCATTTATAGGCTCCGCCAGTGAGAGAGTCCGTGTTCCTGGAGCCTTTCTCCTAGTCTTTCCTTCCTCAATTAGTAGCCTGATAATTCAGCTATGGGGTTGCTGCTGCCTCTGCCTGGATAGTAAGAGGCTCAAAGAGCTGGCAACTCCCCACTCTATTTCCACTCAGCACAGGGCTCTGGGTAAGGTTCAGTCAGTCAGAGCTGCTAGCATAATCAACCGGGGCTTCCGCCCTCTCAAAGACTTCTGGCTCTGCCATCTGTGGGATAACACGGGCGCTTACTGCCGAGGCACTTGGAGGAATCTCTCGCCCACTATCTGCGCGTGCAGATCAGGATATCAGGCCAGAAGTCTCACACTCTGAGTGAAACTCCCACCCGCACGGAAAAGTTCCAGCATTGGAATTGGCTCTCGCTCCGTCCCCGGGTGTGGCTTTTTCAAGGTGCTGGGGCAGCCTGAGATTCTGCTTTTTGGCCTACACAAAGGCCCCTGACTCTGCCCCTCTGTGGGATAACACGGGCGGGCACTGCCGAGGCCCTCGGAGGAATCTCTCGCTTACTATCTGCACGCGCAGACCAGGATATCAGGCCAGCAGTCTCACCTGAGTGAAACCCCCACCCGCACGGAAAAGTTCCGGCATTGGAATTGGCTCTCGCCCCGTCCCCGTGCACGGCTTTCCCTGGGCGCTGGGGCGGTCTGGAGATTCCGCTTTCGGCCCACACAGAGGCCTCTGACTCTGCCCCTCTGTGGGGTAACACGGGCGCCCACTCCTCAGGTGCTGGGAGGAATCTCTCACTCACTCTCCGTGTGCGCCGACCAGGATATCAAGCCAGCCGCCTCACTCTCTGAGTGAATCCCCCTCCTGCATGGAAAAGTTCCAGCGTTGGAATTAGTTCTTGCTCCTTCTCCGTGTGCGGCTTTCCCAGGGCACTGGGTTGGCCCGGAGATTCCACTTTCAGCCCACACAAAGGCCTCTGACTCTGCCTCTCTGTGGGACAACACGGGCGCTCACTCTCAGGGCTTTGGAAGGAATCTCTCACCCACTATCTGTGCGTGCCGACCAGGAGATTGGGGAAAATGGCTGCCCCACTTGTCTTTCTTTGTCTGGGTTTGGCACGAGTGTTAGCTTGTATTGCCCAGGTTGCCACAGGAACAGTTTTTCCTCGGCCTGGATCTCTGTGCCACAGCCTGGTTCGGCCGTTTGTGCCGCGGCCTGGATCTATTCACGCCTTTTGCCCACCTCAGTTTCTATATTCTCAGTTCCCAGTGAAAGCCGCCCTGTTTAGGTTAATGAGGAAGGCGGAGCATTTCTTACTCCCTATTTCCTTCGGGTTTTAATTATATATTTAGCCAATTTTTCGCTCGACCATACCTTCAGTTGTATTGCGAAACATCTGGAGGCTCCAAGGATAGGTTTTTCTGTTTCTGGTTGAAGATCTTGTTGAATTTTGGGGTAGATTTATCGGTATCGCTTCCTACCGCACCATTACTCTGATGTCATCTCGCTTCCTGTATTCAGCTTTTCTTTAAATTTCAAATTTATCATAATAAGAGTGGGGAAGCAAGTCATGAGGAGACAAGACATTGCAATAAAAAATCTAGAGAAACAGTAGTTAATAAAAACAGACCAAAAGATATAAAAGGTGAAGATCAACTATGATATTTTGTTGATTAATTATACTGAAAATCTATAAAGTCTACTTACAGCTATTTCTCCTTTTGTAACAAGTTGAAAGCACTAATATGAGCACTGAAATAAAGATCACATTGATTGTATCACAAACTAAAAAACAAACAAACAAAAACAGACCAACAGGGAATCCAGGGAATAGAAAAGGTGATGGAACCAGACTGCCTGGGTTTGAACCCCACTTTTCTCATCAGCTGTGTGGTCTTTAGTAAGTCATGTAAACTCTCTGAATATGTTTTCTCTTAAAAAATGGAGATGAAAATAACACCTACTTCATAGGGTAATACAATGATTAAATATGAACTACTTAGAACAATAAGATACACAGTAATTACTTTATAAGCTGTTACAGTTTTGTTAAGATAAGGGAAACTTTAATATGTTTAGAGTCTGATAAAAACCCAAAAGAGAGAGGTTGAAGTTAGAATGGATAATTAATGGTCTATGGTACCAAAGAAGTGGGGAGGGGGGGATCCAAGGAAGAAACAGAGGCATTGGTCCTGGACTAAATGAGGAACCTCTCTATTGTAACAAGAGTGGAAGAGAACAGGATAGGTGCAGGTGCTGATTGGGTGGTCAATTTGCTAGAATAAGGTGTTAGAGTATAAAAACTTCTGTATTCTCCAAGAAATAAAGGGCCAGGCATTTTCTGAGAGTGAATAGCATAAAGTGAGGGATTGGAGGTTAAGAAGAGAGAGGAAGACTTGAAATGGCCCTTACAGAGTGCCAGAGAGCCAACTGACCAAATAAATGGAACTGGATTGTTGGCAGTGTTGAGGGCTCAGAGGTGGTGACCTTAAAATTATAGTCATATTACCTTTCCCTTTGTGTTTCTCAGTTGTGGTGCGTAGCTGTCTGGGTTCAGACATGGAGGATGTGGGCTGTTGAGTTGATCCAAGATTGAGGTTTTTCCAGATTGATATGAGGAAAAGATAGAGAGACAAGAGAATTTATGATATTGGCACAAGGAATACTGAAAAGTATGGACCATGAACTTTAACCTGGGAGGGAAGAGGCAAGAAAAGGCAAGTGGTGGTAGAAAGTAAAGGGGACCTTGAATAGGGAACAGGTCCTCTTGAGGTCAAGTAATGGTTCTAGTGAGACTTAATTAACACAGAGACTAGTCATTTCCTAAGTAAGAAGCAGTGGTCTGTGTAAACAGGATGTTCATTTGGGGCTCTTTCTGTTTTAGTTTGGCTGAAGCCCAAGAAGTAAACAGCAGGTGCTATAATGAGAGGCTCTATTACCTAATACAGAACTTGCAAAGAGAGGGCCACTAATGTTGACCATCACCCACCTGGAGTGTGTACAAGAACTGAAATTTGCCCTGGCTGGTTGGCTCAGCAGTAGAGTGTTGGCCTGGCATGTGGAAGTCCCAGGTTCCATTCCTGGTCAGGGCACACAGGAGAAGTGACTATCTGCTTCTCTATGACCTCCCTTCCTCTCCCACAGCCATGGCTTGAATGGTTTGAGCAAGTTGACCCTGGCACTGAGGATGGCTCTATGGCCTTCTGTCAGGTGCTAAAATAGCCTGGTAGCCAAACAACAGAGCAGCAGCCCCAGATAGGCAGAACATCGCTGAGTAGGGGGCTTGCTGGGTAGATACCGGTCAGGGTGCATGCAGGACTCAGTCTCTACTTCCCCTCCTCTCACTTAAAAAAAATTGGAATTGAAAATTGGTAAAAAAGCTTTCTTTGGAGAATTGTTGGGGTGCCTTAGCTTTCCCCCCCTTTATTCTAATTCAGTGATTTTCAGCTGGTATGCTGCAAGAATTTTAAAACATGTAATACCTGGCTATTTTGTCAGGAGCACTGAGCTCTTTTCCCTTAGATTGTTAAATAAAAACATGACAATAGCCAACATAACAATAGCCATCTGGTGTGAATAAATCAAAATTGTACCTACTTTTTTTGTCAGATTGGCAAAAAATATGTATTTTTGATGTGTCACAGAATTTTAGTAATTAGTTTATGTGTGCCATGAGATGAAAAAGGTTGAAAATCACTATCTAGATAAAGGGAATGGTGCTCCTCTCTCCCTGAACCAATCTTCAAGGGAACTACTTGAAGAGCTTCAGCTGTACCTCCTTGAATTTGAAGAGTAAGGACTGGTAATAGAAGCTGACCAAATTAGGAGGTGGTGGTGGTGGTGGAAATCAAGACTGCATTGGGAGCAAGCTACATATCCATCAGCAGTGCAGCAAGGATAGAAACAGCCACTCTGGAACTATCTTAGATTCCATGACTGGCTGGAGAGAGTGGCTACCAGTTGGCCAGGGACAAAGGAAGAAATTGTATTAAGCCATAAAGAGGCAAGTGACATCGCCTCCATCATGGGAACTTACTGGAGTGTTCCAAGAAGAGAGTATGACTTCAAAATTCACAAAAACACCCACTGAAGAAAAGAGTGAGCAATAGGATTCTATCATCCCAGAGGCTGTTATGGTGAATTTGTGTCATAAAGTGAAACTTTGACCACCTCTTCTCTCTCTTTCTAATACAAACAGGTAGCCAAACTGGGGGTGCAATGGTAAAGATAGAAGTTTCCATCCATACTCCTTTCCAGCCTGTGGCAGTAACAAGGTGAGTGAGGAGAAGAGCTTTAGTTTTGAATGTGGTTCAAATTTTTTGAACATTTAAATGATTGAACTGAGACCATTCTTGTTACTAAAAGTTACCAAGAGAATTTTTATGACCTAAAAGTGGCCAGAAAAGTTAGTGATCTACCCTAGGGACAAGGAAAACAAAACAAAAACTAGTTTGGGAGTTGAAAAAGGCAATTGAGAGAAAAAATTACTCACCTTATAATCCTATAGAGTACAGCTCATTCATTGTAATAGTGGTTACTCCAAATTAGTAAACTAATAATGACAAGGTCCAGAGTGGCTGTGTGAATGGTTGGTTCCGATGGGCTAGAGTAGAAGGTCACTGAGTGAGGCAGTCAAGATATGAGAGATACGTGTAAGTTGCGTCATCTTGTGGATGATGGAGTCTTCCACAATGCTGACAAAGGCTGAAGTGGAAAGACTGCAAGCCATGTGCCCAAGGCCAATGGTTCTCAAACTTTAGTGTATTTGAATCACCTAGAAAACCATTAGAAGATACAGAAACAGGCCTGTTGAAGTAGAAAAGGGCCTGAACTTCTATGTATTTTTACCAAATTCCCTACTGATCTGGAATTTACAACAAAGTGAGAACCACTACCTAACAGTTAGAGGAGAGAAGTAACTGACTAGTTGGTGCAGAACAATATCTATCAGAAGGAAGGAAGAAGGGAAGGTAGCTTAGCAAAAAAGAAAAGACCTCTGGGAAACAATTTTTTTACTATCAGAAGGTTGGAAAGTAGTGGTCTGTAAACAGTAATAGAGAAAACTAGACTTTTAACCCATTATCCATTGCTACCACATTTACTTTTTTATTTTTGTGTAAATGAGTGTTATGAATTATGTCTCCTCAGAAAAAAAAAAGTTGAAGTCCTAATCCTTAGTACCTTAGAATGTGAATTTATTTGGAATTAGAATCACAAAAATTTGGAAATAGATGTGATTAAAATGAGATTATACCAAAGTAAAGTGGGTCTCTAATCCAACACAATTGGTGTCCTTAAAGAAGATGGCAATGTGCAGAGACAGGGAGTGCAAGTATTGATGAAGGCAGAGATTAGAGTTATCTGGCTGTAAACAAAAGAACAGCAAAGCTTGCTGAACACTAAAAAAAAAGGCAAAGAAGAATTCTCCTACAGGTTTCAGATGAAGCCTTGTCCTACTGACACCTTTATTTTGAACTCTTAGACTTCAGAACTAGGAGACAATACATTTATGTTGTTTTAAACCACCCAGTTTGTGGTACTTTCTCATGATATCCCTAGGAAACAATGACAGCCATAATAGAATGAAATAACTGATATGATGAGATATTCTTTTCATGGTATACAATAAATCATCTTTCTTATATCCTGCCCATACTGTGTCCCTGCCCCTTTGCACTGAACCTACAGTCTCTCTCAGAACACAAAGAAACCATGTGTAAATCAGTGGGTGCTGTTAGAACAATAAGAAAAAGTTCACTGCTTCTTGACATGCTTAAGCTGAAATGCTTTGTATTCTTGATGGAGTAGTCGGCCCCCATACTAGCATTTGGACTTATTATTGATAAATAAGTCAGTTCAATCAAGACTGGTACCTTATTTGAGTAGGTGTAAGTTAAACTTATTTTGAAAAAAAAATAGGAAAAGAAGCCTGCATGCTACTCTCACAAGAAAGCACTCCCATGAGAAATCTTAAAAGTCTTCAAAGTCATACATAATGGGTTTCGCCTTCAAAAATCCTTCCATATCTTCTAATTTTCATAGCTATTCTCATCTCAATATGGGAAGAAAGTTATGGGCCATGGAATGGCCCAAGGAACCACATTAATTGACCCAGGAAAAATTAAGTTCCTGATTTATTTAGCGAAGGCTACAGAAACCAAACAGTAAAGTGCTACTCAGAGCAGGAAGAGAGAGACATGGCATAGCTCATTCAGCTTTTCCAACCTCCCACAGTTCCTAAGAGGGTGCACAGCTGTTTCTGACACCTTAGATTAAGATATAACTCCTGGTCCAGAAATGCCACTTCCAGAAATTTCTCTTATAGTAAATAATCTAAAGGGCCAAGTAGCCTGACCTGTAGTGGTGCAGTGGATAAAGCGTCGACCTGGAAATGCTGAGGTTGCCAGTTCAAAACCCTGGGTTTGCCTGGTCAAGGCACATATGGAGTTGATGCTTCCTGCTCCTCCCCCCTTCTCTCTCTCTGTCTCTCTCTCTCTCCTTTCTAAAATTTATAAATAAAATAAAATAAAAACTTAAAAAAAAACTCTTTAAAGGGCCAGGTAAAGGACTAAAGTGGCTTATTGATTCTAGAGCAAGGATGGAGTTGGTGGTTAGTAGCTGAGCTGGGTGGTCCAAGACTTATATCTGGAAAAGAGGTTATGTGCTACCTCTCCTCTTTTACATTAAGACCTTAAGCATGGACTGTAGAAGAGACGGGGTCTATTTAAAGAGCATCGGGGCTAGAGAGTCTCACCCCAGCTATGGCTTTACATACATGGTTGGAAGTTTTCTCTCAAGTCATAAATTAGTCTTCTGTAAAATTATTTCACTTGGAAGATCTGCAGCTACCTGAATACCTAAAAACTTAGTTCATCTCAGCCCCATCTCCTTCCCCCAAATCTGTCTCTTCCTCTTGAATTTCATTTTTCTACACTCTCTTAAACTCCCTCCAAAAGATTTATAGACTTGTACTATCTCAAATTGCTCACCTCTCCCAGAGTCTCCAATCTGCCTTCAGTATTCTTCACATTCCTGAAATGGCCTGAGTAAGGCCTCCAGTGACCCTGGTGGTGTCTACTTTACCATCACTTTATTTACTTCATGCTTCCTTCTCGGCAGCATTCAAGCTGCCTGCTTCTCAGTTGATTATTCTCCAGTCTTGACCTGTGGTGCATTATACATCCTGGTTTTCTTTCTACTTCTTTTCCCTGTTCCTTTTCTATCTTCTTACATTCTCCCCTTCAATCTCTAAAATACAGAGTTCCTCTAACATAATGTAAAATACCATCAATATATGCTGATCATCATGTATCTATGGCCTTTATCATGTTGAGATATTTTCCTTCTATACCCATTTTGTTGAGAGTCTTAAACATAACATTGTGTTGTACTTTATCAAAAGCCTTTTCTGCGTCTATTGATAAGATCATGTGGTTTTTGTTCTTTGTTTTGTTGATATGGTGTATTACATTAACCGTTTTACATATCTTGAACCATCCTTGAGATTCTGGGATGAATCCCACTTGATCATGATGTATTATTTTTTTAATATGTTGTTGTATTCGATTTGCCAGTATTTTGTTTAGTATTTTAGCATCTGTATTCATTAGAGATATTGGTCTGTAGTTTTCTTTCTTTGTGCCATCCTTGCCAGGTTTTGGTATGAGGGTTATTTTGGCCTCATAAAATGTGTTTGGAAGTATTGCTTCTTCTTCAATTTTTTGGAAGACTTTGAGTAGAATAGGAACCAAGTCTTCTTTGAATGTTTGATAGAATTCACTAGTATAACCGTCTGGGCCTGGACTTTTATTTTTGGGGAGGTTTTTAATAGTTTTTTCTATTTCCTCCCTGCTGATTGGTCTGTTTAGGCTTTCTGCTTCTTCATGACTCAGTTTAGGAAGGTTGTATTGTTCTAGGAATTTATCCATTTCTTCTAGATTGTTGTATTTGGTGGCATATAGTTTTTCATAGTATTCTACAATAATTCTTTGTATATCTATGATGTCTGTGGTGATCTCTCCTCTTTCATTTTGGATTTTATTTATTTGAGTCCTGTGTCTTTTTTCCTTGGTGAGTCTTGCCAAGGGTTTGTCAATTTTGTTGAACGTTTCAAAGAACCAGCTCCTTGTTTTATTGATTTTTTTCTATAGTTTTTCTGTTCTCCATTTCGTTTATTTCTGCTCTGATTTTTATTATCTCCTTTCTTCGGCTGGTTTTGGGTTGTTTTTGTTCTTCTTTTTCTAGTTCCTTAAGGTGTGAAGTTAAGTGGTTTACTTCGGACTCTCTCTTGTTTGTTCATATAGGCCTGAAGTGATATGAACTTTCCTCTTATTACTGCTTTTGCTGCATCCCAGAGATTCTGATATGTCGTATTTTCATTTTCATTTGTCTGTATATATCTTTTGATCTCTGCGCTTATTTCTTCTTTGACCCATTCATTTTTTAGAAGTATGTTGTTTAGTTTCCACAATTTTGTGGGTTTTTCCCCCTCTTTTTTACAGTTGAATTCTAGTTTCAAGGCTTTATGATCAGAAAATATGCTTGGTACAATTTCAGTTTTTCTAAATTTGCTGATATTGTCTTTGTGGCCCAACATATGGTCAATTCTTGAGAATGTTCCATGTACACTAGAGAAAAATGTATACTCTGTCGCTTTGGGATGAAGTGTCCTGTAGATGTCTATCATATCCAGGTGTTCTAGTATTTCGTTTAAGGCCACTATATCTTTATTGATTCTCTGTTTGGATGACCGATCTAGAGCCGTCAGCGGTGTATTGAGGTCTCCAAGTATGATTGTATTTTTGTCAGTTTTTGTTTTAAGTTCAATAAGTAGCTGTCTTATATATTTTGGTGCTCCCTGGTTTGGTGCATATATATTCAGGATTGTTATGTCTTCTTGATTCAGTGTCCCCTTAATCATTATGAAATGACAATTTTTATCTCTGAGTACTTTTGCTGTCTTGTAGTCAGCATTATCAGATATGAGTATTGCTACACCTGCTTTTTTTTGGGTGTTGTTTGCGTGGTGTATTGTTTTCCAGCCTTTCACTTTGAATTTGTTTTTATCCTTGTTGCTTAGATGAGTTTCTTGTAGGCAGCATACAGTTGGATTTTCTTTTTTAATCCATTCTGCTACTCTGTGTCTTTTTATTGGTAAGTTTAATCCATTTACATTTAGTGTAATTATTGACACTTGTGGGTTCCCTACTGCCATTTTATAAATTTTTTTCTGTTAGTTTTGTATCTTGTTTGATTCTTCCCTTTTGTTTTTCTATCGTTTGTTTTTGTTTGTTTGTATTCCATACTTCTTTCCTCTGTTGCTACCTTTTTTAAGTCAAGTGTTTTTGTGGTGGTTTTTTCAAGGGTGGTTACCATTAAGTAATGAAAAGGGTACCTACCATATTCATTGTAGTACCCTCTCTTATGAGTATTTCTGCACTTCATTGTCCTTTGCTACTATTAATCTTCATCTTCTCTCCCTTTTTTTTTCTTTTGTTGTCACAGTTTAAGTTTGGTTTTATTGTTTTCTTGGTGGAGCTGTTACTTGTGGTTTTGTTTTCTTTTGTTCTTTGAATCTGGTTGGAAAACCCCCTTTAGTATTTCCTGGAGTGGGGGCTTTCTGATGATAAATTCTCTCATCTTTTCTGTATTTGTGAATGTTTTTATATCTCCTTCATACTTGAAGGATAGCTTTGATGGGTATAGTATTCTTGGCTGAAAGTTCCTCTCTTTTAGGGCTTTAAATATTGGGGTCCACTCTCTTCTAGCTTGTAGAGTTTCTGCTGAGAAATCTGATGATAATCTAATAGGCCTTCCTTTATATGTTGTACTCTTCTTTTCCCTGGCTGCCTTGAGAATTTTTTCTTTGTCATTGGTTTGTGTCATCTTCATTATGATGTGCCTTGGAGTGGGTTTGTTGGGGTTAAGAAAACTCGGTGTTCTGTTTGCTTCTTGAATTTGAGCCTTTAGTTCTTTCCATAGGCTTGGGAAGTTCTCATCTAATATTTGTTTGAGTATATTCTCCATTCCATTTTCTTTCTCTTCTCCCTCTGATATACCTATTATTCTTATGTTTTTCTTTCTGATGGACTCAGACAATTTCTGTAGGGCTTTCTCGTTTTTTATTATTTTTGAGTCTCTTTCTTCTTCTCTCTATTGTGCCTCACGTTACTTGTCTTCTATTTCACTAATCCTCTCTTCTATCTGGCCTGTTCTATTAGCTAAGCTTGTTACCTTGTTTTTCAGCTCATGAATTGAGTTTTTCATTTCTGTTTGATTTGTTTTTATAGTTTCAATTTCCTTGGTAATATATTCTTTGTGATCGTTGAGTTGTTTTCTGATTTCCCTAAATTGCCTTTCTGTGTTTTCTTGTATATCTCTGAGTATTTTTAAGATTTCTATTTTAAATTCTCTGTCATTTGTCTCCAAGGCTTCTAATATGTTAAATCCTTTCTCCATAGATTTTTCCACATCTATTTGTGTTACCTCTCTATCTTTTGTATCCATAATATTTGATTTCCTTTTTCTTATTGGCATCTGAAGGTGGTCTTGTTGATAGTATTAATTAGAATTAATAAAGAATAAAAAGGAAAAAAAAAAAAAGGAAAACACTCCACACACAAAAAAAGTAATAATTTAATATTTCCCCCTTTTTTCTTTCTTCTCTTCCCCTCCTCTCACCTCCTTAGGGAAATATCGTGATGACCTGTGAATTATATTATGCTAAATGGAACAAAAACTGCCTATAACGGAGGGCCTGATTTGGGGGTGAAGAGTTCAAGGGGCAAAAAATGGAGTAGGGACCTACTAAATGCAAAAAAAAAAAAAAAGAGAAAATCTTAGACAAGCATAAAATGATTTGCTTGTAAGTGATGGTCGACTAAGCGATATAATGAGAGGGATAAGAGGGAAACAGAAAAAAGAAGAGAAAAAAAATATTTAAAGAAGAAAAAAATAAAAATAATAAGTAAAAATCTGTTGTATTAAGTGGAGCAAAGACTAAATACAATGGAGACTTTGGGTTGGGAGGAATGCTAGTGAGTTAAAAAGCAATGTAAAAAGTACCCAAAATGCCACAAAAACAAACAAATAAAGGAAAATCAAGAACAAAAACAGAAAAAAAAAAGAACAAAAAAAAAAACAAAAAAAACTTGAGTCCCAAATTAAATAATTTGTTCGTGATTGAGGATTGAATGGGAGGAAAAGTAAAAGGAGAAAAGAAGACACGAATAGAAAGAAAAAAATAAGAAAAAGAGAGAAACGAAGGAAGAAAAAAGGAAAGGAAAAAAAACAAACAAAGAAAAACAAAAGGGGAGAGTGTGAGAGTTAAGGGTTTTGGAGTGTAACCCTAAAGGAGGGTAAGGATGAAGAAAAGAAATAAAATGTAACACTCATGGGTAGTGTAGTTCAAGAAAAGGGTAGCATAGGATGGGCAGAGAATAAACGGACCGAGGTGGAGGAAATACAAATAATAATAAAGGCAATAAGAAAGAAGAAAGAAACAACAACAACAAAGAATTAGTGTTACAAGTTATAAAGTCTGTGGATTTTTCTTGATTTTGAGAGGTTAACTTCTTCCTTTTTCTTTTCTCTCCCTCTTCCTGGTCGGTGACTCTGTACCCCAGGTTCTGCCCCTGTGTCACGCTTAGGTAGGGATTTGCAGTTGATGGGATTCTATGGCAATGTCATATAATTGGCTTTAGTCTCTCTGGTAGTCAAGGCTTCTTGGCATTTGCAGAGTCCAACAATGAGATAGTTTGCTTTCCTGGAGTCTCTCTGCTAGTCTCCCCTTCCTGAATTAGCAGCCTGGTGATCCAGCTATGAGGCTGCCACTGCTTCTGTCTGGGGAGTAAGAGGCTCAAAGAGCTGGGAGATCCCCAATCTATCCTCACTCAGCGCAAGGCTCTGGGTAAGGCTCTGGCAGTCAGAGCCTCCATCGTAATCAGGTGGGGCTGGGAGTCAATTGTTGTCAAGGTGACTGTTCAGCGCCTACCATTCAGTTGGACCACTCAACCCAGGCTTTCCACACTTTGTAGCCTGTTTTGGCTGGGAAGGAGATGCACTATTCGCTGCTTGTTGTATAGATCTTAATATCTGCCAAGTTCCTCTTGTTAGGTATATCCCTGAATATGGAGGCTCTGTCAATCAGAAGTTGCCCCTGCCCCTTTCACGAAAGGCACTGAAAAATATCACGCCTCTTGTCTTGGATCGCTGAACTGGGAGAGATCTTATCAATTAGAGCCCCGTGGGTGCGCATATTTTGTGGGTTAAGCTAATTTAAGTGATTGGATCCACAGCTGTGCTCCAGAAAGTATTTCAGGCTGCCTGCGCGCCCCTCCCCCAACGCTTGATTGTTAGCTTGAATGGCTGGGTGAGGTGCCCCGCCCATGGAGAGAATCTCCCGACTAGGAAAGACAGGCTTGGTGCCCCTCCCAGACCGTGGCACGGGGCGTGCACGCAGTTTCTCAGTGCACGCCGGTGGCCGGGACCCTCCGGACCGCGGCACGGGGGGCGCGCGCGGTTTCTCAGTGCACGCCGGTGGCTGGGACCCTCCGGGCCGCGGCACGGGTCACGTGCGCAGTTTCTCAGGGTACGCCAGCTGCCGTCAGTGCCCAGGCTGCCGCTCCCCGAGTGTGTGCAGGCAGTTGCACGTGTGGGTTGACTCACCAAAGGCGTACTCCCTCCTCGGCAACAGTCCTTTCACTTTCAGTGTGTGTGTGTAACTCCGGGATGCTCCGAGGATAAATTTTTCTGTTTCTAGTTGATAAATTTGTTGAGATTTTGGGGAGATCTTTCGGACGCGCTGCTCATGGCACCATTTCCGTGACGTCACTAAATGCACCCATTTTTAATTATGGTTTAATGAGGTTTTTTTTGGGGGGGTTGTTTTTTTTCTGATTTACTTATTTCACTCCGTATAATGTTATCAAGATCCCACCATTTTGTTGTAAATGATCCGATGTCATCATTTCTTATGGCTGAGTAGTATTTCATAGTGTATATGTGCCATATCTTCTTTATCTAGTTGGTTTAATGAGTTTTAACAAGTGAATACCAACCATACTACAACCACAGTCAAGAAATAGCATATTTTCATCACCCTGAAATATTCCCTTGTACCCTTTTGCTGTTCATGCTTCCTGAACCACAACCTCTAGGCTTAGGCAACCAGTAATGTGCTTTCTGTAACTATATATCTATATTAGATTTTTCCTTTTTAGAATTCCATATAAATAGAATCATACAATACTTACTCTTTTAACATCGAGTTTCTTTTGCTCAAAATACTGTTTGAGATTATTGATACTGTTGCTTACATTAGTTGTTCCTTTTAATGCCTGAGTAATATTTCATTGTGTGAGTATTCCATCATTTGTTCATCAGTTCATCTGTTGATGAACATGTGGGTTGTTTGCAGCCTTGGCTGTATGAATAAGGCTGCTGCAAACAGTCATGTACAGATATATACTGATTCATATTTTCATTTGTCTTGGATAAATACCTATGAATGAGATTGGTGAGTTGTATGGTAAGTGTATGTTTAGCTTTGTAAGAAACTGCCCAATTATTTTTCAAAGCAGTTGTAGCATTTTATGTTCCCTCTAGCAATGTTTGACAGCTCTAGCTACTTCTTGTTCTTGCAAACAGTTGGTATTACAATCTTTTTCATTTCAGCCTGTCCAGTGGTTATGTAGTGGTGACTCATTCTAGTTTTACTTTGCCCTTCCTCGAATACTAATAATATGAAGCATTTTTTTTTCAGGTATTTTCTGGTCATTCATATATCTTCTTTTGTGAAGTGTTTGTTCAAACCATTTGCCCCTTGTTTTTTTGTTGTTTTTTTCTTTATTAATTTTTAGAGAGGAGAGAGAGTGAAAGAGAGAGAGAAAGAGAGAGAAGGGGGAGGGAGGAGCAGGAAGCATCAACCCCCATATGTTCCTTGACCAGGCAAGCCCAGGGTTTTGAACCGGCGAACTCAGCGTTCCAGGTCGACGCTTTAAACACTGCACCACCACAGGTCAGGCATTGCCCCTTGTTTTATTGGATTGTTTTATCTTCATACTATTGAGTAGGAGTTCTTTATATATTCTGGATACCAGGCTTCTGTCAAATGTGTCTTTTGCAGCAATTTTTTTTTCCAGTTTGTGGCTTGTCTGTTTTTCATTTTCATGAAGTTTAATTATCATTAAGTGATTTGCTCTAATTTTTGTTTTTAGAAATCATTGCCTATTTCAGGTTCAGAAAGATTTTCTTCCATGTTTTCTCATCCAGTCTTTTATAATTAAGTATGGTGTTAGTTGCAGGATTTTGTAAATGTCCTCGCTCAAGTTGACTTGTTGAGAAATTTTATCATAAATGAAACATTTATCAAATGCTTTTTCTGTATTTCCCTTTATTCTGTTAATACATTGAATTACATTAATCAATTTTTAAATTTCAAATCAGTGTTATTTTTTTGAGATAAACTTCACTGAATCATGCATGATACAGTATCCTTTAAATACTGTTGGGTTTGATTTGCTAATATAATGCTAAGGATCTTTGCATCTACATTCATAAGGAATATTGGTCAATGGTTTTCTTTTCTTATAATGTCTTTAACAGGTTTTGATATCAGTAATGCTGGCTTCATAAATGTGTTGGGATATATGCCTCCCTCCTCGATTTTGTGAAGCAGTTTTTGTAGAATTGATATTATTTTTCTTAAATATTTGATGAAAGTTACCAATAAAGCTATCTAGGTCTAGAGTTAGGCCCATATTAGGACTTTAATTTTTAAAATTTAATTTCTTTAATAGATATAAGGTTAAGTAGATTTTCTAATTTTTTTAAAATCAATGTTGATTATGTATGTCTTTTAAGGAATTTGTTCACTTAGGTGTCAAGTTCATTGACATATGTGTTCACATTATTTTATTATGCTTTTAATATTTATAGAACCTAAAGTGCCGCCCCCTCTTTGGTTTCTAATACTGTATTGGTTTCTTGTTTCCTTTTGTCTATTGCTTTTATTGATGTTTTTTAAAAACGGCTTTATTTTGATTTTTCTCTTTTTCTGTGTTCTATTTTATTGACTTCTGCTCTTATCTTTACTGTTTCATTCCTTCTGCTGACTTTGGTTTAAAATCTTCTTTGTATACCTTCTTAAGTTAAAAGCTTTGATTGATTTTGTACCTTTATTTTATTCTAATATAAGCCTTTAAAGGTATAAGTCTGCCTCTAAGCACTGCTTTTGCTTCATCCCACAAATTTTCATATTTTGTACTTTCATTTTATTATATTCAAGATATTTTTTAATTTTCCTGTGTTTCTTCTTTGATGCACAGTTTTAAAAGTGTATAGTGTAATTTTCAAATATTTATATATGTTCTAGATTTCTTTTTTAATTAATTTTGTTTATAGTCAGAGAATATCTGTCCTCTGAATGGTTTCAATTAGGATTTATGTGATGGCCCATAATATGGTCTATCTTGATGCACTTGAAAAGGTCTGTATCCTGCTATTGTTAGGTAGAATAGTCTAAACATGTCAATTAGATCAACCTGGTTCTTAATATTCTATGTCTTTATTAATTTTTTCCTACTTGTTAAATCACTTATTGAAAAATAAGTATTGACATCTCTGACTATAATTGTTGATTTGTCTATTTTTCCTTGCAGTTCTATTAGTTTTTGCTTCATGTATTTTGAAGCTCTATTATTAGGTATCATCCATGATATTCCATTCTGGCTGGTCAAAACTCAAAGGTCTTAAAATAACAAAAAACTCAAAGGTCTTCCAGGCATATGTAAGCACTGAAAATTGGCTTATAGCTCCCAGTCATGATATAATCTCCTACAATACTGTGTATATCAATCAGTATAATCTAGGATGTGCTGTGATAACAAGCAACCCCCAAAGCTCAGTGGCTTATAACAACAATGTTTTTATTCTTGCTTATGCTGCATGCCCACTGATGTTGGCTGTGACTCTATTATGCATCTTCTTTTGAGACTCAGAGTGATAGAGCAGTTGCTGTTAGAACATTACTTGTCATAATTGCAGACATACAGAACAGAGCAAACAATGTACTGGTTTTAAATCTGTTTCCTCAAAGTGTCCAATGTCACTTCTATTCATATTTCATTGGATAAATCAAGTCTTATGACCAAGGCTAACATCAATAGGATAAGGAATCCAATCCTCCCCCAAGAAGGAGCACAAATATTTGTGAGTAATATAGTTTACCACACTATGCTAAGCATTCAAACAGCTTCTTCTTTAATCATATAAGTACCTTCTAGAAATTGGTACTATTATTATCTCTATTTTATAGATGAAGAATCTGAGCCACAAGGAGTAACCTGAAAAAAAATCAAACAATATAGTTGTCTCCCCTTATCTGAAGTTTTGCTCTCCATGGTTCCAGTTACCTGTGGTCAAACATGGTCCAAAAATATTAATTGAAAAAGTCTAGAAATAACCAATTCATAAGTTTTAAATTGCATGTCATTCTGAATAGCATGATGAAATCTTGTATACTCCTACTCAGTTCTGCCCAGACATGAATCATCCCTTTGTCCAGCACACCCATGCATATATGCTTCTGGCTTGTATTATCATTTAATAGCCAACTGAGTTATCAGATCAACTGTCTGGGTATCGTGGTGCTTGAGTTCAAGTAATACTTATTTTACTTAATGATTTAGGCCTCAAAGTGCACGATGTTGGCAATTCAATATGCTAAAGAGAACCTGCAAAATGCTTTCCTTAAGTGAAAGGTATGTATGAATAGGAAAAAACAGTCCTTTCCATGGTTTTGGGCATCTAATGGGGGTATGGGGGTCTTGGTGTGTATCCCACACAGATAAGGTAGAATAATACTGTAATCAAATAGAGAGACCTGGACCCAACTTGTTTGACCCCAGTGTAATTGTGCTATATGTCATAAGAGATAAGGAAAAGGAAGTAGTGGGGGAGTTTGGGAAGAAATGTAACAGAGAGAAAAGAAACAAAGGGAGATACTAAAAGTAATTGCAAACTACCTCCTATGGAAATATGATCTAGTGATCAGAAAGGGATAAGGAAAAGAGAATGGAAAAGGCCAGAGAAATGAAGAAACTTCTCTTATCTGAGTTCTTCCCAGTCCACCCCTCATCTGTTCACTTTGTACTGCATGCCCTTATCTCACGCCATTCCAAATAAGCCCAGCTCCTGCCTCGCCATATTCCAAAGGCCCTAACACCATTATCTACTCTGAGGTCCCCCAAAACACCAGTCTATTTTAATTGACTATTATGTTTCTACAGTGTAAAAGTAAATAAGATAAAATAAAATAAAACTCAATGTCAACTACATAAATTTGACATTGACCAAAGGTATTTCCATCATTTATACCTGGCTTGCTGTAAAATTCCAACCATTGATAATTTTGTATTGTATCTGGAAACATGAATGAAGATAAACCAATTAACAAAGCTTTCTGAAGTAATTCTATGAGAATTAGTGGTAGATATAGCTTATTAAAACAATCTTATAATTATATGAAAAAAATAAACTAGAAAATACTAGCATATATTAAAAAGGCTTAATTTCATACTATATAAAATACTCATACAAAAATATTAGATCCTTATAAGTAAATACACTGGGGAAAGAAATAGATGATTCCTTGAAGAGGAAATAACTAGCAAACAAACACATGGAAATAATTCAATCTTACTGATTTTAAAACATGCAAATTAAAACAACAAGGAGGACCATTTTACATTTACTAAATGAACATACAACTCTTTAAATGTCACTATTGGCCACAGACCTTTTTGGGTTTTTTTTTTTAACTTTTTTTCTTTCAGTGACATTGCTATGATCTTAAAGTGCTGGTGTTACTCCTTGTTGAGAATGACATAGTAACCACACATAATAAGTGTATATAGATTAAAAGTCATAATATTTTCCCAGTTGGACTCTAAGCTTGTCCCAGCATTCTGGGTTGTGGGAGGTTGGAGGGGTGGAAGTTGGTCACAGTAGCCATTTGGTAAACCTCTCATGGAGAATTGCCTGTGTCTCAAGGAAAAGACAGGAAGCTGTGGTTGGGGCTCTCCAAGTTCCTTGGTCACTGGGAAAAATAGAAATTTCATTACATCCAGGCTTTTGACCTTCAATCCTACCACTAGAAAATATTCTGAAGAAAGAATCCATAAGGAAAAAATAAATAAATAAAGATTAGCTGCCACATTAATTATTATAAGAAATATTACAAAATAAATGTCTTACAGCAGGGGAATAATTAAAAATATAGTGTAGTTACTGAAATTACAGACTATGCAGCAGCATGAGACATACATCAGAGATGGTCTTAACTGACAATGGGGGAATGTACTCATTATGATTATCCATGAGGGCTAAAGGGAGTAGATGCAAAATTAGCTCTGTGGAGGTGACAAGGTGGTAAGCAAAAGTTCTCTCTCACTGATTTAGATTATTGTGTAACACAGATAGAGTATTTATATAATAAGAATTCTATTTTTAGAGAAAAGGAGAAATAGGAAACTATGACCCTTTGTACTCTGCTTCTCATTGGAGGCTCCATGATTTCATTACAATGCAAAACTCAAAATTATTCCCATTTTTGGTATATTCTAATAATACATTATAAGCTTACTCAAAATTTGAATTGGCCATCCTCATGGAAGGGTTTATGTGTAGATAAATAGCTTTTATATTAAAACAATTAGCTTGGAAGGCTAAATGGAGAATGTACACTAATCCTGTTGTCCATTGAAGTTTGTTTAAATTACAGGGCATTATGTGGGGTGTTGGTGAAGTCAGAAAGCATAGTTTTAAAAGCATGATATTTATATTTAAAAAATGTTCAATATGTTTTTGTTTCTAAGAAATTTCAGATAAGAAATCTCTCCATGTAAATTGTTATTTGATTGTTATTCTGAAGATGGTACACTAAATACACAATATTGTCTGTGTTTCCAAACTTTTCGCTACTCTTGTACTATTTTTATTGCACTTTTCCAGATTAACAATTAGACTCATTACATTACATTTTTTTAATTTAAAAAAGTTGTATTTACTTAGAAGCATTCAGAATGTCAACCAAACAGCTGCAAGTTTTTTTTTTTTGCAATTATAGAGTGGTATTCAGTTAACAGAACAACAATCATTTTGTATAAGCTGCATCAGAAACAACTGAAGATGAAAAAACTACCATCTTCATATATCACTAATCTGTGCTGTGCACCAGCAAGAACCTGCTTTAAATCTCCATGCCAGCTTACAACCCTCATACTGTACCAGGCAAGATTAGTGGCTATCAAAAATACCACCAGGACAGGGCTATCCAAAGACACATTCAGTACTGTATTAACTAGACAAAGAAAGACAATGTACGGGTTACAAACAAATCTTACACAGACTTGAATTTACATTTATTTAAAAAGGAGTGAGTCATGTACCGGAGGGTTAAACACTTTGTAGACAAGAAAGAAACCTGTGCTAGAACCAATTTATTCATCTTCTTCTCCGTCTTCATCTTCCTCCTCTTCTTTTTCTGGCCTCTTTCAGTCGTAACAACTTCTCCTTTTTTGCTGCATCAGGCTTTCCTTTGGCTCAGTTTGCAGCAATATCCTTTGCCTGTTTCTCCTTCAGCTCAGCAGCCTTCTTTCCAACAGGTTGTTGTCACCTGCAGCCTGTGACTCTACATCTCTCCCAGGGGACAGGCCCGGATGTTCCCCTATGCTTTTTTGGGTGATACTCAGAACAAAACAAGGAAAAGGTTGAAGGAGGCCTCTCGGGGGCACTGGGATCCTTGAACTTCTTTTTAGTTTCCCCTTTAGGAGGGATATAAGTTTTCATTTCTCTTTCATAACAGGCCTTGTCCACTTTTGCCACGTGTTCACATTTTCCTTCCTCTTTAGCAAACATGGTCATCCACTTCTCTGAGTGTTTAGAAAACCCTGAGACATTGAAGCATCTGGGTGCTTCTTCTTGTGCTCCTCCTGGCAAGTTTGCACACACATAAAGCATGATAACATTTTGCCTCTGAGATTCTTATGATCTCCTCTGCACATGTTTAATTTCCTCAGCAAGCACAGGGGTCCCACAGTGCCCATCTGGCACTCACTGGCCAGGACACTTTTTCTGTGGAGCTCAGTGGACTGCAATCATCACTATGTTACATTTAGAGATGATTCATCTGAACCGCAATATGGATGTTGAAGAGAGACATTCAGCATATACTTTGGAAATGTAACTAAAATATTGTTTTTTACAAACAAACTTATTTGAGATTTTGAACACCTTGTAGTGTCTCCCCCTTAGTGTTGCATCTTGTCAATGGCAAGGATAGAAAAACCAGACAAAGTCTCCCAGATGGAAGGGCGGTGGATGAGTGGAGCAAGTGGGAAGCTGTAAGTTTGTGTGGCTGTTTTGGCTGAGGAAAGCTAGGTTTCAATAGAATCCTGGAAATGAGTATGGGTTCACTGCTGGATGGGGGTGAGAGTGCAAGGAAAGAACAGGGGTGGGGAGAAGAGCTGTGTACCCCAATACTTCTGAAAACAGCTTTCTTAGTATTCACCCATTGAGGTTGAGGCAAAGTTGGGAGGTGCATGAAGCTTTGTTTGTAGCTCTCCTCACCCTCAGAGGTAACAGTGCAGAAATCTTGTGTGCGTGTGTGTATGTAACATGGGGGTGGTGGCACAGGCAGTGGTATGAGGAAGAAGAGGAAAATTCAAAGGAGAGAAGATAATGAGGCTGTTGAGTGTGGGAGCTCAGAGCAGAAAATATTCTGGTGCCTGGGAGAACAGGAAGGCATGTATATAAATGAGTGTGTATTTCTTTTTAGATTCTTTCATTCAGAAGACATCTCCCTGGAGCCTGAGGCGTCCCCTGAAGTGCTGTCAGCTCCACTTAACTGAACTAATGGAGAAAGAGTGAAATGCTAGGTGAAGGAAGTGCCTTCAGCCACTCCCAGGGAGAGCCAGCACTGGGAGCAGAAGCAGGATGGTGAGAGGAATGCCTGACCCGAACCAGTTGAAGACCATGTTTCCAGATGTTCCTTTTTCATACTCTCAACCTCACTGCAACAGTGCCCTAATCAGGAAGGAAAACTGTATTGTCCTGTGGCCCTCTCTCGCACTAGGGCAGCTGGACGGCTGCTCCCCACACTCTTTCTCTTACCTTCCTTACTTCCAGCCAGACACCAAGGCCTCCAGCCTCAAAGGAGAACCAGTCCTGGGACAGTACCAATGACAAGTCCAGGAGGTGTGGCTGAAAGGGTTTCAGAAGCCCTGTGCTCTGTCAGACACTCTCCCCAGTGGCCCTGCCTCTCCCTTCTGCCTATGCTCTTCCTCAGAGGCCTGCCTGCCAGAAGTGTGTCTCTGGTCAGGAGTCATTAGGGCAGAGGGAGTTTGTGGGGCTGAAATGCCACATTGGATACATTTGCAACAGCCTTCTGTGCTACTCTTTTTATATTGTAAATGTAAAGCAATCAATCTGCAGTGTTGCTTTTAGGGCCCTATAAATCTCATTGTTTCTGAGGAAAGTGTGCTCCAGGTTGGAAAACAGCAAAACTCCAATAAGCAAACATTTGGAACACAGACCTTTTAAAAAATGTTGTCTACAGCCTTTGGCAATGCCATCTGCGTACTACAAGTGTTTCTTGTGTACGTGATGTGTGTGGGAAGCATAGTGTCCATGCCTTCATAAATGGGGCACTGCTGCTGGTGCTCTAGGAAGGTTGTGGATTGTTCCCCAAATGCCCTTGGCTCACATAGTGATGATACTTTTCTTCTGATTATATCAGAGAGGAGGTCTCAGTTTGGAATTGTTCTAATGCTTGCTTATTGCTAGTATTATTACTATTATTTTAACAGGTGTAGGCTCAGAGCTCTTGGCTAGTTTGGTTGATACAGAGGGCAGAGTCCCAGACTGGATCCAGCTTGCAGATGAGATTCACACTGATATATGTAGAGCCAGCATTCTAAAATTCAGAAAACTTGCCTAAAACCCAGATTTCTAGCTTCTGTTGAATAATCTGAACATCTGGCAACTCTTGCAATTTTTTATGGCAACAGCTGGCTCTCTCCTGTAAATCGGACAGAAGCTCTCCAGTTTGCTACAGTCACCAGCACTCCTGATTGTGTTGTACAGGACCCATATTATTCACTTTCAATAACTCCCCAGCCTCTCTTGGCATTTGAGTCTTAGGTCTACTTTAGGAATTCTATGGCTAAAATGGTAGATCACAGTCAAACTTGGGTTCTAAGCTAAGGAATTGGGTCTTTATTCTGTAGGAAATAGAAAGCCGTTAGTAATTTCTAGTAGGGCAAACAAGGTTTGAAGCAACTATTTCAAAATGATTCTGACCTTTATTCAAAGCTGGGAATGAAAGGAGGAGAAGGAGGCAGGAGGCTGGTGAGGAGTGACTTTAAACCTCATTGCCTGGGGAAATGAGGGCTGGGGCTTCTTGCTGGACTGGGTAGCGAGGAGCTGGACCTCCCAAACTGTGAAATGAGTGAGTGTGGCCTTTTAGACGTTCAGTTAAGAGCAGTGTTGGGAGCCTTGGGCAGTGCAGGGTAAGCAGGGAGCCAGATGAGGATTAGAAACACAAACATGTTCACCAGAGAGGTAGGGCTAACTGGCTCAGAGCCTAGAGGGACTTCTTGAAGCAGAACTACAGAGAGAAGGGCCTTCAATAGGGCTTATAAGCAGAATGGGAATTTCTAAAATGGGCAAGCTGGTTCTGGCCAGGAAGGTAAAGGCCCAACCAGGGTGGTAGCTGTAGTAATAGAAAAAGTTGGAGAGAGGTAAGGGCCATTTAGAAGGAAGATTCAATTGAATTGATGACTAATAGGAAATTGGATGTGAAAAAATAACTTTAAGACTTTTAACTAGGGAGTCAAGATAATTAGCACCCTATGCACACACATAAAAAGTGAGAAAGAGGAAGACATTCTTAAGTATATAAAATATGAGGAACCATCAGGATGACCAGTAGTCATGGAAGGGACTGGAGTTTGGAGAGATCTAGATTAAAAAGAAATATTAGGGTATCATCTGCACAGAGATTGGAGATGCAGAGGGTGAATGAGAAGGAGAGTGAGGAGTGAATCTTGGGGTGTATTTTATGTCTGAGAGTCCAGGAAAGCATTAGGAGTGGTCTGAAATGGAAGAGAAACATTTAGCTCCATGCGAGTCAAGGGGCAAGGCCATGGTGTTCAGTTATGTCAAAACCTTGAACAACCAAAGCAAATGAGAACCAAGAAGCAAAAGTGGA
Source organism: Saccopteryx leptura (assembly GCF_036850995.1). Classification (NCBI taxonomy): domain Eukaryota; kingdom Metazoa; phylum Chordata; class Mammalia; order Chiroptera; family Emballonuridae; genus Saccopteryx; species Saccopteryx leptura. The sequence continues at coordinate 191,724,167 of NC_089504.1, forward strand.
GCCAAAGGAAAGTGTTTTCTAGAGAATAGATTTCCATTTTCATTTGTTTCTTTAACAGATATTTGAGAACCTGGCCTTTATCTGGGTCCTGAACAAACTGAAGTGTGCAAAACAAAGACCTCCTCATGGAGTGCACATTCTACTGGAAAAGACCATTAGTAAACAATTATTGACTATGACCAATGCTACGATGAAAAATGAAGCATGGTTAATGGATAGAGAGTGACAGCATTGTCCAAAAAGATCTCTCTGAGGAGATGGCATTTAAACAGAATCCTAAAGTGAGAGAGTAGGCTATGCACATATCTGAGGGAGAATATTCTAGGCAGAGGGGAAAGCAAGGGGAAGGCCCAAGTGTGGGTGTGAAAACAGCAAGGAGACCAGAGTGGCTGAAGAACCAGGGAAAAAGAGCCAGGGACCAGGTCATGAAAGACCAGATAGGCCATGTGAAGGACTGTGGTAGTCACCCTGTGTGAGGGGCCCATCGGACTCAACCTAACTCAAGCAGGCAGTTAGGTGGGGAGGTTTTTGTCATAGCTGAAGTGAGAAATGGTGATTTGAGGCAGGAGTATGAGAAGGATGCTAGAGGGATGGAGCTGTCAGAGAGGGAGACCTTGCAGATGCTGTGAGAATGGGGAACCAACACAGCTGAGAGCACAAGGAGGAGGGAAACTGTGGCATGCAAGAATTCAGTCATCTACACTCAGGGGCTGTTGAGAAGGCAGGGCGCTCCGACCTTCATTTCAACCACTTTGTGTTTCCCTTAGAGATCCCTGTGGTGTGGCAGCTGTTATCAGAGGATGATGAATCTGTTGAAAGAAGGGTCACTTGGGGAGGAAATGTGTGTTTTCATTGTTTGATAGGAAAATGTTGACCTTGACAGACCTCAAGTATTGGCCTAGAAAAAGGGCTTCTTAGCTCAGGCTCATTGGAGTTTTAAGAATAACACCTCATGACACCTCCTCTTTAGCTTGACTCTGTGGTTTCCTGGACTTTGTGTACCCACATGGGGTGGCCCCATGTGGCCCATCCCGAGGGCCACCACTCACACTAGGTAACTTGCCCTAGCGGGCTCTCTGGGCTGCACACTGGCACTCAGTCAGTGTTCCCACACTGCTTGGATTGCAGCAGGCCTTTTCTCAAAAACCTTCACAGGACCCTTCACACTCAGCAAGTTGAAGTGAGTACCTCTTCCAAATGGCCTAACTTCCACCAGAGTCCTACTTATTTCCTCCTTATTCCAGGATCCAGCCAAATAGCACTGCTTGCTTTTCTCCAAGCACACCTTACTTTACTCTCCTTCTGGGCGTTTGCTCCTGCTTTTCCCCAAACACTTTCTTTCCTCCCTGCATGAGTCTGTTGCTCTAAGGGCAGATGCTCCTCTTTCCTCTTGTTTGTACCATCTCACGTTGATAGTACAAAGCCTTGAACCTAACAGTCAACAAATACTGAATTGGATTGCTTTTCAGATGAGACAAACAAGAATTCTAAAAGACATGAGAATGTGGGAAGACCAACTTGTACACCAAGTATGCACAAAGGTTGGAAAGTGCTAGAAGGAAAAGGGGAAGGACAGTCAGCCAATGAGACAGACACAGACATGGGGGCAGCCAATCACATGTGCCTGACAGTGAAGGAGGCACAGGCTCAGGGCCAGGACTGCAGGTCACCTTCCCACATGTGACGCTGCTGTCTGGACCAGCCACCTGAGAATCCCCTAGACTGCAGAATTTATAGGGGCTGATAAGTTCTTCCAGGTGGCTTCAGGAAGCCTTCCTACCAGTCATTTTACATAGCAGTTGAGTTAGAACAGCAGACCCCCTCTACTCTCTTAATTTATGTGCCTACCTCTGGCTATAAAGGCCTGGTTCACCAGACCAATTCCCATACCCTCCTCTTCATTTATTCTGGTTTTCTTTAACTGTTTATCAGCATGAAATCATCCCCAAATTTGTGACCTGCACCTAACTATCAAAAATAACATGCCACAATAGATTCTCAGTTCCCCAAACAGCCTTTTCAGCTGTTAGAGTGCCAAAAACGTCTATCATTACTTAATTCTGTTGACCTCCAACTAGGTTGCAATAAAGAATTAGCTGCATAGCTTTCCTGGGCCCCACCCCTGGAAATCCTGAATCCGTAGGCTGTGGTGGGACCTAGCATTTAAATTTTAACATACCTCCCGGCTGCTTCTCACACAGCCTTAGGAATGGTGATATAATCTCTTCACTTGTCTTATGAATGAGGACTTTGAGGACAATGTACTTGGCCACCTGGTCCAAGGTCATGTTGCTGGTGTTAATAACAACACTTCCTTAACACTTCATGGGATACTTATTCACATGATCCTTCAATAGCCCATGAGAGTAGTATTATAACAGGATCATACCCAGTTTACACAGGAAGGAAAGTGTGGGTCAAATAAATTTGCAAATATGATGTATATGTTTGCTCGCTTATAGTTTGCATTGGGTGTGGGGTACAGGGTGTAAGCAGGCAGGATCCTTATAGTCTAAGGCAGGGGTCCCCAAACTTTTTACACAGGGGGCCAGTTCACTGTCCCTCAGACCGTTGGAGGGCCGCCACATACAGTGCTCCTCTCACTAACCACCAATGAAAGAGGTGCCTCTTCCAGAAGTGCAGTGTGGGGGGGACCGGATAAATGGCCTCAGGGGGCCACAAGCAGCAGGGAGGCCATAGTTTGGGGATGCCTGGTGTTGGGCAGATAAAATGTATTATGCTCACTTTGTTAAAGATGGTACTGCCCACGTGAGGCCGTTGCCCAGGTGATATTAATGTGTGTTGAGAATCCTTGTAGCCTGGGGCTTGGTTTTGGGATTAAGCCTTTCCCACCCTTTTTGACGTGGGGTGGTACAATCCAATCATGCCTCAGAGAAGTGACTTTGTATTAGAGACTTCCCTATTTTGTATATTGGATTAGAGATTGTGAAGCTACAATATAAAATGGGGGCAGAACGAGAGTTTGCCCTCTTGGTTCCTGGGATGATTAGAGGAGAGAGCAGAGCAGAGAGCAGAAGGAGGCCACATGGAGTAGGCCAGGAGAAGCAGCCAAGATGGCGGAGTGTGGAGTGAGATGCCAGTTTGTGCAGAGTTTGTATCTGGGATAAGGAAGGAGATGGGGAACTGAGGAGAATAAGGCTGGCGAGCTAGAAACCTTTGATTCTAGGAAACTCGGATAAGTCAGTGGCTTTGTGAGCACTGAATGTGAGTGGGTTTTGGAGCCCAGTGTATGTTTTTACTTGCCCGCCGGGTGCAAGCTAGAATTAAAGAAAATGGCCTATCAGTTTTTGGCTCCATTGTTTCTTTACCTACTGTCCGAATCCAATGTGAACCTGCATGAGTCGGGCTGTTTTGATAGTGGCCCTGGCCATGGCTTCTGGCTTTACACCTGGTAAGGCTTAGTTTTAAGACTAAGCCTTTTCCACCCTTTTAATACTAAGATCTTCTCAACACTAAGCTTTTCCCCACACCCTTGACTCTTGCATGATGTGGGGTGGTGCACTCTTATGAGGAATCCCATTTATGCCTCAGATAAGTGACTTTGTATCAGAGACTTTCTTATTTGCATATTGGCTTAAAGGTTTTGATTTCTACACTATAAAATGGAGCAGACCTGAGGCTCGCTCTCTCTCAGTTCCTGAAATTAGCAGTGCAAGGAAAAGCAGCCAAGATGGCAGAGTGCTGAAGGAGAAGCCAGTTTGTGCAGAGAGAAGGAGATGGGAAACAGAGGTGAATAAGGCTGGTGAGGTAGAAACCTTTGATTCTAGGAATACTCAGATGAGTCAGTGATTTGGGAGCCCTGAATAGAAAGGGAAGTGTTTTCCTACTGTGTGTATTTCTTGCCCGGCGGGTGCAAGCTAGGATTAAAGCTACTAGCCCACCAGTTCTTGGCTCCATTGTTTCATTACCTCTGTCCGAATTAATGCGAACCTGCATTGGCCAAGTGGCTGTGATGGTGGCTGTGGCTACTGGCTTTACAGAAAGAAACTGTGGAGCAGGCAAATTACTCATTTAATGTCTCACTGTTAGTGAACAGAACAAACTTGAACCCAAATTTGAGCCCCCCCAAAATGGGTCCTAAGCTTGAGCAGATGGTGGTAGGTGAGGCTGAGTGGGAAGAACATTCTAAACCAAATTCTACACAGGTCTGGCCCCTTGTTGCTTACTGTCACCTAAAAGAAATGGGCAATATTAAAAAAGACATGCATGGCTTCTTGTCAGGCTTACAAGCTTTCTAATGATCAACTTAACCTTTCAAACAAAAATTTAATTATGAAACTGTTCAAAAATACAACATTAAAAGGAATAGAATAATAAATCCATATTTACCCAATGTCCAGATTCAACAATAATCATAATTTTGCCATACTTGCTCTAACTAGCCCTTTTTATTATTTTTCTTCTTTATTCATTGCTGAAGCCCTTAGATTTAAATATTTTTTAAAAATCCCAGACATTATGTCATTTCTTCCCTTTATTCTTCAGAGTGCATCTCATAAAAGCACCTGACCTTGTGGCTGAAGAAGTGGGACTGCAGGCAGAGCAGGGGTCCTTATGCAGGGCCTGCAAGACTTCCCAGTGCAGTGTGCTGGCAGGATGTGTTGCACTCTGGAACCATGTGTGGGTTCTCAATCATCCTGGCTGGCAAACATTTTGGGCTCCCTCCAAACCCTCTGACACATTCAGGGATTGAATAAATTCAGTCTGGCTTGCCAGTTGCTGTTCAGTGCAGCCTTGCCTACTTAAAAGAAAAGGAAGTAGCAAAGCAGCTTCAGGATAAATTACTTAATCTGGCTCACAGGTAAGACTGGAAATAATTCTTTCAATCCAGTAAAATAAAGGACATATAGTCCTGCTGCCATAAACCCAAGACACGATCACAGATTGAGAAGTAAGTCGGAATCTCTAGAGGAACGTCAGCAGGAAAGGGTGGTCATTATTTTTAGTAACTAGTTAAATAATTGCCTATTTGATGCTGAGTGCCCTCCAGCTACACTAAAATGAGAGATACTGTAATGCCACCTCTGCAGCAGGTGGGAGGGTGTTTTATAGTTCACTTGGTTGAGCTTGCCCTCCTGATACATGCCACCAGCTGCTCCCATCAGTACTACATCTATAAAAGCAAGAGCCATAGTCATGAAAAGTGGAGTAAAATACATTCATCTAAAGATTTTGTCCTGACCTTTGGTACTGCTTCAACCAAAGCCATGTGTGGACTTCTCTAAGTTGACTTGGCCAGTGTCCCTATCTCCCTGATGATCACATGAGGCATTTGTAGGAAGCGCCAGAATATCATACACTGAAATTCTTCATCATTCATTTTGCTGACATACAATCCAACATAGGCTGGACACAGGAACCACAGCTTTGGGTTAAGTTACCCACACTTCTATTTCTGGGAGACTGCAGCATATATGTGTCCTAAAATGCTTTCGGGAAACAGGAATAGCCAAGCTTAACACATGCTTTTACGAACACCTACTAGTTTCCACTTTAAATGTGAGTAACCAATACTTGTCAACTTAGTAGCTACAAGAGGACCTCAGTCCTGAATTCTGTCACCACCATGCTATCTGACAGCCATGGACTTGCCTGATTAACTTTTTCTCTCACATTCCTGTTTTCATGTGGTAAACAGTAACTAAGACAATCAGAGCTGTAGTGTTTTGTTTTGTTTTTAACTCAGAAGGGAATTGATATAATTTGACACCTAGGTGCATATCACAAATGGAAATCAAACTATATGTGGCATCAGTTATAGATAAATGTCTTTATGATGCTGGAACCATCACTGAAAAATTAAATAATTCAGTTGACTTCATTGTTTTGCATAGAGGATTATTTTACTGGGTTTCCAGTAATGATAGGCACCTCCTGTTAAATTGACCTTATCTGGATCAGGGGGGAGGCAAGGAAGAGGTCAAATGATGTGCCTAGGGAACAAAATTTAAGGAGGCACTTACTCTTAGAGTCATGCACCTATTGATCCTATGCTTGTGAAACTCTGATAGTGAGTACTTCCTTAAATTTTGTATCCTGGGCTCTACACTTGTTTTACACTAGTCTTAGGGCCATATGAGGGCACAATAGTTACCTAGTTAAACTACAGAGTATCCCAGTCCAAATCTGGGAGATTCCAATTCAGTACATCCAGGGTGAGTTTCAGGAATAATTTTAAATAAGTTCCCTTGGGTAATCCTGATATGTAATCATATTTGGAAACTACTGATGTATATTTAGAATACCATAATTAGAAGGTGACAGTCCTTTAAATTTAGCATGATTAACTCCAAGTATAAATTCTGGGTTTAATTCTGAGTTTTCTCTATGTAAAAAGTACTTGAAGATCTGATTCAGTGTGTTAGAGTAGCACACTGAATCAGAGTAGCAAGCAACATAAAATCCTACTAACCATGGCTTAAACAAGTAAGGGTTCATTTTCCCCATAACTAGAAGTCTGGAGGTGGGTTACTGCTGGTATTGGTCAGCACAGTGCTAACATTAGGTCAATATCTTTTATTTTCTTGGACTTCCCTTGGGTTTATTTGGCTCGTAGACCCCAAATGGTAGCTCTGGTTTCCAGGATCACTTAAACTCTAAATGGTGAGGGAGGAAGAAGAAGCGTGCTTCCAGCCTTGTCTATTTCCTTGTATCAAGAAAATAAAAGACTTCCTAGAAATCACCTCTTCCAGACCACTGCTAGGTTTAATTGGTCAGAACTGTGTCACATGGCACCTGTTGTTGAAAAGGAGGCTAGGAAATCAGGGACCAGGTTTATTATAATGAGCTTAGACTAGTGATACTCAAACTTTGGCGAGCATTGGAATCACTTGGAGGGCTTGTCAAAACATAGAGTGCTGAGGGCTCCACCCCCAGACATTCTAATTCAGTGGGCCTGGGTTAGGAGCTGAACACTTGTATTTATTACATAAAGTTCCCAGTTGGCGCTGATGCTGTAGGCTTAGGAAAACACTTTGAGAATCACTGACTTCCCACCAATGGCTCCCAACTCCAGTGACATTAAAAACATGCGGTGAACATTTTTAAAGATAAAAGTTCCCTGGGTCCCACCTTTAAATATTCTGATTTAATTTGTTGTTGGGGTTCAGGCATTCCTATTGTCAAAGCTTGCAGATGATTCTAATACAAGCCAAAGATGGGAACCACTTTTTTGGCCAATTATGATTTCTTATCTGGGGGTGTTATGGAGGATCTATTAACAAGGAGGAAGAAGTAGAAGGTGATAGGACTGCAGTATTGAGATAGTGGTTCCCAAAATTGTCTGCAATTTTGAACGACTTGGAAATATTTCAAAATCCCCAAATTCAGGTCATACCCCAGATAATTAAATTGCAACCTTGGGGGAGGGACATTTGAAGTTCCTCAGATGATTTCAATGTGCAGACAATTTGGGTGCCCCATGGTTAAGGGAAGATTGCCATGAAGATGGCTGCATTTGAAAACAATGTAAGAGGAAGATATGAAGGAAAGTTATTCAGATTGGAAAAGAGAAACATGAAGTTTTTTTTAAATTACAGTTTCCAAGTGTCTGTGAAAAATTCACAAGGAATCCTGTTGTCTATCTAAACTAGAGAACCAGCAAGGAGAAAATAAGATTAACCTGGTCAAAGCCTATGGGTTTGATGTGAAGAAAAATTACCTAGCTGTAAATTGTTACAAGGAAATGTGGTATGGTAAAAATGGGGTTGTACAGTCCTGTTATTTAAAAGCTGTAAAAATAGTATAGATTCTCATTGGTTTAGAATCGTTTAATGTCATTCTTTCTGAAGGTGAAGAGGTGGATGAAATTACCTGTTTAGATTTCTTCTTTCAAAAGTTTCTATTTTGTTTTTCTTCTCATTTCACATCTTGATTTAAAAGACATTAACAATTCAAATAAAACATAACCTTTGCCCACCTATCTGCTTGAATGGATAAAATATCTGACAGCTAGTAACAGTTTGACATGCCACTAGCTCAAACTGTTTGGATCTCAAAAAGGCTATTTTGAGCTTCTAGATGACAAGCAAACTGACAAATATGAGAGCCATCCAAATTTTTCATTTGAATATATTCTTGTGTTTGAAATGTAAATGTTGTGCTCAAGGATGATACACCACAATATATGAGTCTGCTATACATTTACATGAACACATGTACAGTAGCTATTTCCATACCACCTAGAAATAATACATGTGTTTAAATACAGCTACAATTAAAAAATGTTCTCTGTATCTGAAAATGTCACTGGCTATTGTCAGAGAGACATGCCCTCTAAATTATCTTTTGCAGGGTTTGTGATGAATTTATCCCGGTCACACCTAACGTTACTACCTGTACTGTGAACCAGGACAACTGCTGGGCTTTCAGTTCGGAGGAAAAAATAGGATGCCATTGATAGAGCAAATCCTCACTCAATAGATCCTAGATTGAAGATCCCAAAGCTTTAGGAGTGTTGTTCCCAAACTTTGCTGCCCATTGTAATCTTCATGGAAGATATGGGTGTGGAAGTCAGGCATCAGTAGTTTTTAAGGTCCCCGAGTGATTCTAAGGGTGCCAAAGTTTGAGAACCACTGCCCCAGACATCTTCATTACAGGATCTAAAATCTCTTATAGAAACAATTTCTATTAGGTCTCATGTCAACAGTTTAGGTAGGAATTAGGTAAAAAAATTCTCTCTTGCTGGGTGTAACAGAGATTTATTGTCCTAAATACTCATCCCACTGAATTCCTCCACTATAAGAGAACTTCTGATAGCTCACTGAGTACATGGTCACCTAAAATAAAGGCTTCCTTTTCTAGCCTTCCTTGCAGAGCATGGCCTTTTGCCTCTTCTGGCCAATGAGGTTAAGTGGAAGTGGTGTGTGCTTATTCCTGGACAATCCTTAAAGGGAAGGTGTGTATCATCTCCTTTCACCTTATTGCTAGCTTAAATGCAAACTTAACCCATGAAGCTCCAACAGCCATTGGACAATAAGATGACTTGGAAAATAGAAACCACACAAAGCAAAGAAACAGGGTAGACAAAGTCTGGTTGGTACCAGCACTAAGGTGACTATCTCTGGGATTCTTAATGGGTAAGAAAAATAAACTTATTATCTTGTTTATGGCACTGTTTCTGTTAATTGCAGCTGAACTTAATTCTAACAGACTCAGTGGTTCTCAAATTTTGGTGTACAGCAGAAACACCTGCCAAGCTAATAAAGTATATTAAAGTAGGTGATTCTGATGCCTAAGTTTGAGAACAACTATACAAATATCTCTGGAAGCTAGAAAGGAAGCATGATGAGGGTAAAACTTTGTAAAAGTAATGATTGATTAGACTCATTCTGGGAAAGTGAATCTACCGAATAAACTATTTAGCAGTATAGTGTAGTGGTTAAAGACTTCAGTTTGGAAGATAAACAGACCTACATTTAAATCCTGGACTTGCCACTTACCAGCCACTAGTACTTAACTTTCTAAGGCAGTTTCATTATTTATAAAATGGGCCACTAACAGTACCTACTGTAGGTGGTATAATGAGAAGTAAATGAGATAATCTAAGCAATGCTTAGTATAGTAACTGCCAGATAGTAAAGGTTCAGTAATATTGGCTGGAAAAAAAAAAAAAAGAGGGTAGAATTTATAATCTGGCTTTGAATTCATTTTAGTCCCTGACTATTCAGTTCTACTCTGCCCAATGTGGGGACCACTAACTACATATATCACCACTTCACACTTAGTAGGAAGGCTATAACTGAAAAAAAAAAAGGACAATAAAAAGTGTTTCCCAGAATGTAGAGAAATCAAAACCTGTGTACATTGCTGGTAGGGACATAAAGTGATGTGACCACTTTGGAAAACAGTTTGGCAGTTCCTCACAAAGTCAAACATAGAGTTATCACATGACCTAGCAATTCTCTTAGGTATAGACAAAAAGAAATGAAAACATACATCCACACCAAAACTTGTACACTAGTATTCATAGCACCTTTTCATAATAGTCAACGAAGTGGAAATAACCCAAATGTCCATCCACCAAATGGGTAAACAAAACATTCCATACAATGTACTTTTATTTGGCAATAAACAGGAAGTATTGATACATGCTATAACATGGATGGAATTTGAAAATATTATCCTAAGTGAAAAAAGCCATTCACAAATAAACAAACACTATATAATTCCACTTGTATGAAACGACAAATTGAGATTAGACAAATTCATAGAGATAGAAAGTAGATTAGTGGTTGCCTTGGGCTGGGGATTGGAGGAATGAGAATGACTGCTAAGAGGTATGAGGTTTCCTTTTGGGGTGATAAAATGTTCTAAATTTGATAGTGGTGATGGTTGCACAACTCTCTGAATGTATGAAAGACTGTTAAGTAGTATACTTCAAATGGTTGAATATTATGGTGTGCAAATTATATCTCAAAAATGCTGTTTAGAACAAAATTTGGCACGCCCTCAAATAAAACATAAAAAAATCCAACTTTGTAGAAAAATAGGGGAAATATGAAATTTACCAAGGCAACATCATGTAATGGAAAAAACATTGGCCAAGAGTCAAGACCTAGATTCTAGGGCTGCAGTCACTACTTACTAACAGCCAGGCTTAGGGTAAGTCTTTTAACTTCTGTCTTCAGCATCTTCATTTATTAAAGGACAAGGGTTCCATTTCTGATAGCTAGTAATGATGTTATCTTTTCTGTTGACCTGACAGAGCAACTGTTGATTCAGATTCTCAGGAGGCTTGATGATCCCAAACAGGGAAGAGCTGCTGCTTCTGGCTTCGGCCCTGTATTCTCCTAACTGGTAAAAATAAAATAAAATACCTACAGGTTGGCAGACCAACGAAACAGCCCTTCCTCAGCAGGGACTGCATAGTACATTCCCCTAGGAATCCTGCAGAGAGAGGTCTATTCTAACTCAGTTTTGATGAAAGTATTTGGTTCAAGCCATGCCCTTCCCTTGCAGACTGAGAGGAGTGCGAGGGAGAATAAAAAACAACAACAACCATCTCTTCAAGTCATCTCTGCTCAGATTATCTTCCTTATACTATATCAAGAACAAAACAAATAAAACAAGAAATCTCTTATAGACTCATCTAAAAAAAATATAAATGTGGAAAGGGAACAGACATTTGTTCTAATCCTCTCATCTCACTGATGCAGAAATCAGTGACTGGAAGTTTAAATGACTTGTTCATGTTCCCATTACCTGTTGAATTGGGATAAGAAACCTTGACTGTTAATTTCAATTCTGATGCCTTTTTCTTTGACCTATTATAATACATTTTTTCAGTTGAATTTCACAGAGTGGGAAAGGAAAAATTTAGCTTCATACATACCTTAGTTTCATTTCATTTAATTGAACAAGCATCCAATTCAATTGCAAGTGAATGTTGAAGAAATTAAATCTCAGCTTTTCTCTGAATTACTTCAATCAAATGCTTTTGTTGAGGATTTGGTATTTCTTCTTCCTCAGAACTTGGCTATCTTCCTTTCTCTAGGCTCCTTAGTTGATGATCTCATGCTCTTTCACTATAAATACTCCTCTCTCTTCTTTATAACTGCCAATCGATCCATCTCTTTTTTATAACTCCTATCCTATTGACTTGACCTTCAAGCTAGATCCAGAATCCAGCCACTTCTTCATTATCATTGCTTTCATGCTGGTCCAAACCGCCATTATCTTTCTCTGCTAAAGAACTGCCACAGCCTCCAACCATGCCCTTTTTCTGCCTAACATACCAGGCAAAACAATACTTTAAAAAAAGGTAAGTCAGACTATGTCATAACTCTGCTCAAAACCCCCAATGTCTTCTCATCAAAGCCAAAGTTTTTATAGGCCTCCAAGGCTCTACATGACCTATCCCCTTCCTCCTACTGCTTCTGCTCATTCTGCTTCTACCATGCAGGGGTCTCCTTGCTATTCCTTGAGCAAGGCAGATCTACTCACCTGAGAGTTTTTGTTCTGATTTTTTCCATTGGAAATATATACTTTTCTGCAGGGGTAAATACTAAAATGTATGCAAGTTTGTAGACTTTTGTTAAATATTCACAAGTACAAAATTAGAGGCAAGTTTTTGAAGGGGCCCCTGAAAGTTAGGGAACTTGAAATATAAACTTCCTTAGCTTTATAGTAAATCCACCCTTTTTGTTTTTCCAGATGTCTACTTGGCTGACTCCCTCCTTCTTTCAAAGCTTTGTTCTAATCTTCCTTCTCAATGAAGCCTGCCATGCTTTCTCTGTATAATAGTGCAACTTGTTTCTCTGCTCCTCTGCTTTTTTTTTCTCCTAGAGTACTTATTATCATTTACCATGCTATACAATTAACTTATTTACTATATTTACTGTTCCTCCCCCCATTACCTCACTAGAATGTCAGCTCCAGGATCCCCCGTCCCTAGAACAGTATAGGCATAGGGTAGATGTTCAATAAACATTTGTAGAATGAATGAATTTCTATTTCTTCAATGATATTTTAAAAGCCATTGAAAAAAGAGGAAAAGAAAAGAAAAAAAATAAAATAAAAGAGAGCAATTGGAACTCCTGGGCCTGGCATATGCTAGCTGCTCAGTTAGCCATTATCTTGAAGATTAAGTTAATTTTTAAAAGCCATAATTGCTACTAGTCATCCAGTATCTAGCATGTGCCATTCTTTTTTACATTCTTTTGACAACCCCATTAGGTAGGTATTATTATTCCCATTTTGCATATGAGAGAACCAAGTTTAAATAGATTGCTTATGGTCAACATAGCTCAGAAATAACCAAATGGAATTAAACCCAGGTCTGACTTATTCCAAAGCCTGTGATCTTTCTATTTTGCTGGTAGCAAGTGACATTAATGCTGTAGTTTCTTTCTGGCATGGCTCAGGGAGGCAGTAGAGAAACTGCATGAATTTGAGATTAATGAATAGGTCTAATATGTACTTACTTTGCAACCCTGGGCAAGTTCTTTAACCTCTGAATTTGTTTTCTCATCTGTGAAATGAACCTCACGGTGTCTAATTTGATGAAAAGATAAATAAGGGAGATAATATTTAATATTTAATATTGAAGCATTGAATAAATATTCCCTTCAAAAGATTTGAAGGAGCTTATAATTAAATGCACATGTTAATAAATAGAATTTGGATGAGGGTGCAAACCAGTTGCTATGGGGAAGTCAATGGCAGGGCTTTTCTGGAGCCAAGCACACAGTGCTGGGCTCAAGGAAACCAGGTAGGAGTGGGATAAAAAAGAAGACCAACCACTGGGAATGAAAGAGACACTCTTCTGAAGTTGCATTTTTTCCTCGCCTCCCACACTCTGGCTGGCTCACATCTTTCAATAAAACCCTAGAGTGGGCCTTTTTCAACACTTCACTGAATAGTGTCATGGGATACCTGAAGTTTCCTGGAATTGAGTCATCCCAGGCAATTTCAAATATCTGAAGTGCTAAATGAGAGAAAAACTCCAACTTGTTATATCTCTGCAAAGCTTCTTTGGGAGTAAAGAAAGCCAATCTGGCAGTGTTAGGTGTGGGAGAGGTTGAGCCAAAGGCTAGCAGATCCTAGGTTAATGAGTGACAAGCTAGTACCCAAAAGACTCCAGTTAACTTGGCTGAGGGCTTATGGGTTGCCTCATGCACCCTGGAAGAGCCCACATCTTACAAAGACCCTGGCATAAAATAGACAGCATTGATTTGTGTTTTTTAATTTTCTCCTTAATGCTCCCTAGAGATATTTTGAAGAATCTTTAAATAAGTAATTTAAACTTAGAAAAGATGAATTATCATATAGTAAAATAATTTTAAAAGTTTAAATACTTATAAGCCTATGACCTTAATTTGGCAACAATTAAAAAATATGTACTTTATAGAATCTGTGTCTATTTATCTAACGTATGAGACTCTGTTTTCTAGCTAATAAGGCAGGGTTCTGACACTGAGGAAGATGGGATAATAAGATATATAAAATATGTGTCAGGAGTAGGCCTGGCTGTGAATAACAGTCTTGAAAAATAGCAGCTTAAACAACATAGAACTTTATTTTTATTTAAAATAACTCTGTAGGTGGTCAGTCTAGGGATAACATAATGCTCCATGGCCTTCAGGGACTAGAACTTTCAGGTTTCTGTATATGCCATCCTTGGTCTGTGGCACTTCATAGCTGCTGGAGCTCCCCATGTAAGAGAAAGGAAGTTGAAGAGTGTGCTCATTCCTTTTAAGGAAACTTCATATAATTTATACAGTTGAATCTTGTCTGCTTACATTTGATTGGCCAGAAAGCAGTCACATGATCATACCCAGCTGCAAGGGAACCTGGAAAATGTAGTCTATTAGCTGAATGTATTGTGTCCAGAGCAAAATCAGGTTTTGTTATAAGGAAGAGAAGGACTTACATTAGGAGTCAATATTGGCTCATAGATTCACAATCTTCTTCTACTTCCTTTCTAACTCTAAACTGTCATCAATAACTGAATGCCTATATTGTTCTGAATACTAGCTAAGAATGTCTATTTATATAAATTATCAATATTCAACCATCATACAGTCAGTAAAATGGAATAATTTCAGAGTCAATAAACATATAAAATTATGAAACAAACTAGGATGCAATAAAACCTCAAGACCTGGGTAAAAAATATGATTCATTTTCAATTGAGTAACCTCAACTGACCTGCGGTGGTAGGTGAGTAAAACCCCAGAAAATTATTTAAATATTTTTGTACTTTGAGTTAGTGATAGTGATATGTTTGGGTAAATTGTTTAATAGCAAGTTTTTAAAATAATTTTTAATATATGTGATTTTAAAATTTTGATTGATTAAAAAATGTGATTAAATCTTAAAGTCTAATCTATTAGATAAAGAATTACTTAAACCAGGGATCCCCAAACTTTTTACACAGGGGGCCAGTTCACTGTCCCTCAGACCATTGGAGGGCTGAACTATAAAAAAATCTATGAACAAATTCCTATGCACACTGCACATATCTTATTTTAAAGTAAAAAAACAAAACAGGAACAAATACAATATTTAAAATAAAGAACAAGTAAATTTAAATCAATAAACTGACCAGTATTTCAATGGGAACTATGCTCCTCTCACTGACCACCAATGAAAGAGGTGCCCCTTCCGGAAGTGCGGCGAGGGCCCGGATAAATGGCCTCAGGGGGCCACATGCGGCCCGCGGGCCGTAGTTTGGGGACCCCTGACTTAAACCCTCAGAAAAATTTTATTTATGATATTTTTAAGTCTAATGTTTAAGTGCTTGAAGTATTTGAGGGGAAAATAATTGTAATTATGGTTTAAAATGTTTAAAAGAAATCTGAATAATTACATAGGAGGTATTGGCCACTTAAATTCTCATTCATTAAATTTATAAATAACCTGCATATTAATCAAAGAATGAATGGAAGATATTCCATTTGACTTATAGAAAGATATGATCAAATATATAATGGCAGAAAATAAAGTATAAAAATAATACCTATGTATTGTGCTTAGTGGCTTAAAAAATAGCAGGTTTAAAAATGAAAAACTTTAACATAATGGATATTGATTAAATTTCAACTAATTGAATCAGGAGTGCAAGGAGCACTCCCCCAAACTCTCTCTATCATTAAAAAACCACCAACAGATATTCTTAACCTCATTTCACAGATGAAGAAAGTAAGCCTAAGAGTAGGTAAGTTATTTGCCTCATTTCCCAAAGTGGGTCACACAGCTGGGACTCCAACTGAACTCTCCTACCCTCTCTCAGTTAAGGCTGAAGTTCAATTTCCAGGAGGGAGCTCCAGGCCTTCCTGACTCAGCAGCAGCCAGGAAGCTGAGGTTTGGGTGAACTGTCTTTTCACTCTGGCTGGAATTGAGATACCCTGGCTAACTGCCTCTGCATGAGAGCTTCTAAGACTCCTCACATGAGTGATAATAACAGAAGCCACATTTTTATTATTTTCAATTAATTTATTTTAATTAAAATATTTGTATATACAATTAACTTAAAAATCCATGAAAATTTAGAAAGTAAAAGAGTCTGTAAAAAGTAAATTGTTCTAATTTGCCTCACTTCAAACAAAAGAAACAAAACAAAACTGGGAATACCAAGGACTGGTGAAGATGCGGAGAAACTAAAATTTTCATACAATCCTGGTAGTAATAACAAGTAGTAGACCATTTCAGAAAACAGTTTGAAATAATATTAAGAATAGAGAATAGTATAATCTCAATTGTGTAAAAAGTATTCATCCAGTAAAAAAGTTCAAGAAAATAATTTGCTAACATGTTGGTCATTATTATCTGTCGTAGGTGCTTTTATTTTCTTATTAGTTTCTGTATTTTCTTTAAAATATCCCAACATTGTTACTGTGAAAGAAATGTTCAAAAATTAGGGGTATCAACAGATACTTCTGACCTGGGATATCAGATCACTGGTGTTACTGTTTCACAGAAGCATACTATCTTGAAAGTCTAC
The DNA here is from genome assembly GCF_036850995.1 of Saccopteryx leptura. NCBI lineage: Eukaryota > Metazoa > Chordata > Mammalia > Chiroptera > Emballonuridae > Saccopteryx > Saccopteryx leptura. Next base: position 191,740,632 of record NC_089504.1, read on the forward strand.
ATTTGTGGGTTTTGTCTCCAAGTTCCATAAGCCATAACATTTTCAAATAAAATAAAATGTGGTAATATTGGAGTATATTAGAGGTTTTCTTAGGAATTAAAATACAGCTCTGTTTATACTTCTGTTGTTAAAGTTTATACTTTTTAAAAAATTGTATTTATTGGGGTGACATTGGTTAATAAATGTTATAGGTTTCTGGGATAAAATTCTGTAATAAATCACGCTGTAAAGTTCATATTAAAAAATTTTATTCATTGATTTTTAAAGAGAGAGGAAAAGAAACATCAATTTTTTGTTTCACTTATTAATGCTGTCATTGCTTGACTCTTGTGTGTGTGTGCCCTGACCAGAGATCAAACTCACAACCTCAGCATCTCGGTTCAACGCTCTAACCAACTGAACTACCAAGCCAGGTACTAAAGTTCACACTTTTAAATATGAGATACAAGACTCTTAAGATTTCACTGTCCAATACTGTAGCCACTAGCCACCTGTGACTATTGAGCATGTGGACTGTGGCCAGTTCTAATTGCTGAAAATGTAAAATGTACATCAGATTTTGAAAGAATAATAAAAAAATATATAATATATATTGTTAGTAGTTTTTATACTGATTACCGGTTCTTTTTGGTTTTGCTGTTGTTTCCATTCTTGTTAGCTTTTGTTTTGTTGCTGGACAAATTGCTGCAAGGCTATATTAGTAAGGAAAAGGGGATTCTAGTAGTGCCTGCCCACATCTTTGATTTTACTGGTCAATACATGTAAATATAAATGTATAATAGGAAAGCAAACTTTTCCAGAAATATATGTAAATATAAATTAAATAAAATGTATATTAAAATTAATTTTACCTGTATCTATTTTTTGGAGAGTAATGGATCTTATTATATTACCTGTTTTTGTTGTTGTTGTTTTGTTTTGTTTTTTGTATTTTTCTGAAGCTGGAAACGGGGAGGCAGTCAGACAGACTCCCGCATGCACCCGACCGGGATCCACCCGGCATGCCCACCAGGGGGCGATGTTCTGCCCATCTGGTGTTTTGCACTGTTGCGACCAGAGCCACTCTAGTGCCTGAAGCAGAGGCCATGGAGCCATCCCCAGCGCCCGGGCCATCTTTGCTCCAATGGAGCCTTGGCTGCAGGAGGGGAAAAGAGAGACAGAGAGGAAGGAGAGGGGGAGGGGTAGAGAAGCAGATGGGCGCTTCTCCTGTGTGCCCTGGCCGGGAATCGAACCCGGGACTTCCGCACGCCAGGCGGACATTCTACCACTGAGCCAACCGGCCAGGGTATATTACCTGTTTTCTTTTACTTTCTAAATGTGGTTACTAGAAAAATTTAAGTTCCATATATGGCTTACATTATATTTCTGTTGGCATAGCTGCTTTAAAATCTGTCTACATCCAGTCTTTGAGCCTCATATCCTCCCTCATGTTTGCATATCAATTAACAATACAGACTTCTCCCTCATTCCCATTGTAAGATACAATGGTATTTTCTGCCGCACTTTTCTGCTATTTCTTCGGGTTGCAATACATTTCTCTACTTTAACTCACATTTCATTCCTATTGATTCTTAGGTCAAGCTAAAATGCTATCATATCAGTAAAGCTTCTGCATTAATAGGAATCCTCTCAGCTGCATGCAACAGAAACCACCACTAGATACCTCAATAGAATAAGTGTGTCTCTTTCTCGTGTGTCCAGAGATGGGTCAGTCCAGGACTGATGTAGCAGCTTCCTAATATCATCTGCTTCTAGGCTCTGTCGTCTTTTCTATTTCACCCTCCTTCATGTGGGGCTTCTATATTCATTGTTGCTTTATAGTCACAAGGTAGCTAATTCACCTCCAGCCATAAATTGGCATTCTATATAGGGAGAAGATAAAGAAAGAAGGGAGAAAGGAGATAATCTATAATAGGAAAGCAAACTTTTCCAGAAATCTTCAGCAGACTTGCACTTGTATCTTATTGCTAGTATTGTATGAAATAGACAAACCATTTTTGCAAGACAGAAGAATACAGTTCTTTTTGGTTTTTCTGTTGTTTCCATTCTTGTTAGCTTTTGTTTTGTTGCTGGACAAATTGCTGCAAGGCTATACTAGTAAGGAATAGGGGATTCTAGTAGTGCCTGCCCACATCTTTGATTTTACTGGTTAAAATTTATTTCCTGGGTGGTGCTAGATACACACTGAAAATTTTTACTATTTTTACCTCTCTACCTAGCTGCCAGAGGGACTAAGTTTCCCGAGAAACAATTTTTCTTCAAGCAAAGAACACAATAGTTTATCACATTTTGGATTTTCTTAATTACCATCACATTCCAGTATTGCCTGGAGCCTTTTCTTTTTTTTTTTTTATTAAATAATTTTATTTTTTTAACGGGGTGACAACAATAAATCAGGATACATATATTCAAAGATAACAAGTCCAGGTTATCTTGTCATTCAATTATGTTGCATACCCATCACCCAAAGTCCGATTGTCCTCTGTCACCTTCTATCTAGTTTTCTTTGTGCCCCTCCCCCTCCCCTTTCCCTCTCCCTCTCCCCCCTCCCACCTCCCCCCGTAACCACCACACTCTTATCAATGTCTCTTAGTTTCACTTTTATGTCCCACCTACGTATGCAATAATGCAGGTCCTGGTTTTTTCTGATTTACTTATTTCACTTCGAATCATGTTATCAAGATCCCACCATTTTGCTGTAAATGATCCGATGTCATCATTTCTTATGGCTGAGTAGTATTCTATAGTGTATATGTGCCACATCTTCTTTATCCAGTCATCTATTGACGGGCTTTTTGGTTGTTTCCATGTCCTGGCCACTGTGAACAATGCTGCAATGAACATGGGGCTGCATGTGTCTTTACGTATCAATGTTTCTGAGTTTTTGGGGTATATACCCAGTAGAGGGATTGCTGGGTCATAAGGTAGTTCTATTTTCAGTTTTTTGAGGAGCCACCATACTTTCTTCCATAATGGTTGTACTACTTTACATTCCCACCAACAGTGAATGAGGGTTCCTTTTTCTCCACAGCCTCTCCAACATTTGCTATTACCTGTCTTGTTAATAATAGCTAATCGAACAGGTGTGAGATGGTATCTCATTGCAGTTTTGATTTGCATTTCTCTAATAACTAAAGAAGATGAGCATCTTTTCATATATCTGTTGGCCATTTGTATTTCTTCCTGGGAGAAGTGTCTGTTCATGTCCTCTTCCCATTTCTTTATTGGATTGTTTGTTTGTTTGTTGTTGAGTTTTATGAGTTCTTTGTATATTTTGGATATTAGGCCCTTATCTGAGCTGTTGTTTGAAAATATCATTTCCCATTTAGTTGGCTTTCTGTTTATTTTGTTATCAGTTTCTCTTGCTAAGCAAAAACTTCTTAGTCTGATGTAGTCCCATTCATTAATTTTTGCCTTCACTTCTCTTGCCATTGGAGTCAAATTCATAAAATGCTCTTTAAAACCCAGGTCCATGTGCTGAGTACCTATGTCTTCTTCTATGTACTTAATTGTTTCAGGTCTTATGTTTAGATCTTTGATCCATTTTGAGTTAATTTTAGTACAGGGGGACAAACTGTAGTCCAGTTTCATTCTTTTGCATGTGGCTTTCCAGTTTTCCCAGCACCATTTATTGAAGAGGCTTTCTTTTCTCCATTGTGTGTTGTTGGCCCCTTTATCAAAAATTATTTGACTATATATATGTGGTTTTATTTCTGGACTTTCTATTCTGTTCCATTGGTCTGAGTGTCTATTTTTCTGCCAATACCATGCTGTTTTGATTGTCGTGGCCCTATAATAGAGTTTGAAGTCAGGTATTGTAATGCCCCCAGCTTCATTCTTTTTCTTTAGGATTGCTTTGGCTATTCAGGGTTTTTTATAGTTCCATATAAATCTGATGATTTTTTGCTCTATTTCTTTAAAAAATGTCATTAGAATTTTGATGGGAATTGCATTAAATTTGTATATTGCTTTGGGTAATATGGCCATCTTGATTATATTTATTCTTCCTAACCAAGAACAAGGTATATTCTTCCATCTCATTATATCTTTTTTGATTTCCTTTAACAATGGTTTATAGCAGGGGTCCCCAAACTACGGCCCACGGGCCGCATGCGGCCCCCTGAGGCCATTTATCCGGCCCCCGCTGCACTTCCAGAAGGAGCACTTCTTTCATTGGTGGTCAGTGAGAGGATCATAGTTCCCATTGAAATACTGGTCAATTTGTTGATTTAAATTTACTTGTTCTTTATTTTAAATATTGTATTTGTTCCTGTTTTGTTTTTTTACTTTAAAATAAGATATGTGCAGTGTGCATAGGGATTTGTTCATAGTTTTTTTTATAGTCCGGCCCTCCAACAGTCTGAGGGACAGTGAACTGGCCCCCTGTGTAAAAAGTTTGGGGACCCCTGTTTTATATTTTTCATTATATAAGTCCTTTACATTCTTTGTTATGTTTATTCCTAAGTATTTTATTTTTTTTGTTGCAATCGTGAAGGGGATTATTGTTTTGAGTTCATTTTCGAGCCTTTTCATTCATTGTGCACAATGCTTAGAGTCTAAGAGCTTTCCGGGGGCTCAAATATTTGAAACCTGAAAAAAATGTTATTGTCTAAATGCAAAATGGTAATATAAATATTATTAAATATTTAGTTTAGTGTCTATAAAATATATACTTATATTCAACACATTAATTGTTAAATTTTGTATTTATAAACGTGTTATATTTGAAATGCATTTGTAAATTATGATCTCACTTTCCTGAGTATGTATAGTGATTATACAGAAATTATAGCCAATCAGAAATTAAACAATTTACTCCTAGCTTTAGTCTACATTACAGTTCCTCCCCACGTTCTTTCCAACCAGATTATTGTTCCATGCCTTTCACAGTACAATATAGCCCCCCCCCATCTGCAAGGAATACTTTCAAGATCCCCAGTGGATGCCTGAAACCGCAGATAGCACCAAACCCTGTTTATACTGTTTTTCCTATATGTCCACACACATGATAAAGTTTAATTTATAAATTAGACACAGTAAGAGATTGACAACAATAACTAATAATAGAACAGTTTTAACTACAGTGTAATAAAAGTATGTCAATGTGGTTGTTCTCCCTCTCAAAATATTTCTTCATACTATAGAGCAGGTCCTTGAATAATGTTGTTTTGTTCAACCTTGTTTTGTTATAATGTTGATGAGAAAACAAATTGATTCCTGGCTGGTGGAATCTTTGTGGAGTTTGCATGTTCTCCCCTGTGTGGTTGACCACAGGTAATTGAAACTGTGGGGAAAAAAAACTGTGAATAAGGGGAAGACAACTGTATCTATAATTCTAAGTGAGTGACTGAGTTGGGAATAGCCAATGAAACATGAGTAGAGAAGTGTAACAGCCTCTCTGCCTGCCTCTTCTAATTGTGAATAAGGAACAGTTTTGCCTTTATTGCTGCTGGCAGCCATTTATCTCATAACCATAGAGAGATCTAGGCTTAGGACAAAGTTACATGTGTAGTATGCAGGGCAAAGAGACAAAAATAATAATAATAATTCAGGCTCTTATAAACATGATGACTTCACTAAATCAAGAGCCCTCAAGTCTAACCAACCTCTGGACTTCCGGTTGTGTACACTAGTGAATCGCAGTGTTCTCATGCGTGCCAGCCTCATTAAAAAAAAATCAATAACATATATAAGGCTTCAGAATCATACAGATCGCCTGATCTTAACCCCTATTTTATTTGAAAGACACTGAGGTTTAAGGGTTTAAGTAATCTAGTGTTTGCCATGTGAGTTTGCTCAGACTACCACAATAAAATACTACAGACTGGGTGGCTTCAACCTTATCTTCTCACACTTCTGGAGGATGGAAATCCAAAATCAAGGTCTTGGCAAGTTTTGTTTCTTCTGAAGCCTCTCTCTGTGGTGTGTCTTCACATGGTCTTTCCTCTGTGCACCTTCTGTGTCTCCATGTATTCTCTTTTTATAAGCATGCCAGTGAGAGTGGATTAGAGTGTACCCTAATAACCTCATTTTAACATAATCACCATTTTAAAGGTCCTCTGTGTAAATACAGCCCCATTCTGATGGTTTGAGGGCTAGCGCTTCAACACATGGGTTTGGAGGTGAAGGACACAATTCAGTCCTAATGGTTACACTGGACTTTCTTACCACAATCTTGGAGGTCAGAGTAGGACACCATGCTTCCTGGCTTCCAGCTGTGCTTTCTTAGCACAGTGAAAAAAATATTAAATTTCTGTGTAATATCTATTTGAATTATAATGAAAAGTTTAGGAGAAATTAAGGTAGCATTTAGAAGGGGGTGAAAGTGGAGGTTTATTAGCAATAAAGGTAGAAGGAAGGTAGGTAAAAGCTTCAAGAAAACCTGTCTGAGTTGTCAACTCTACAACCCAATTACACAGATAGAGTGCTTTCATATTGTGTGAATATGTTTCATTGTTCTAGAAAAATGAAATGTCTATACTATCCAATAATAGAGGATTGGTTGGGTAGACCATCCACTTGGAATAGTATGCAGCCTTAAAAATTATGAAGTAGCTATATATTTCTTAAAATGAAAAGAGAGCATGATAAAAAATAAAAAATTAAAAAATATATTACATAACTATGTAGGCTCTGATTTAAAAACATACATTTATGTTTGTATGCAATCACTGACAGTATATACAAAAATCGATTAGTAGTAGATAATGGGATTGTGGAAAATATGTTTTCCTCTTTGATTATTTTTTTTCCCTAAAAGTTTTAAATCAATCTGGAAAGTTTGTGTGTTGACTACTGAGAAAGGGCTCCATATCTAGGGGTGAAGACTTTTTTGGGGGGCTGATCAAGTCAGCAGCAATCAGCAGCTAAGTGGGTATAAAAACTGCAGACCAGTTGCTGCCCTAGTGGCTCGCCTCTAACTCAGAATTCTTATTTCAGGAGAAATCATTCCTGCTTTTCCTTAGGAGTTTGGCATTCTGCCTGGCCCCTCCCTTTAGCACCATGACTGGAAAGTTATTTTGTTTTGTACTTTCTTTCTCCTTTATCAGCTGTTGTGGGGAGCAAAGCCTGCCTTTCTGTTGCTTATTTTTAGGGCATGGGCCATGAGCTGCATGAGCATGAAGAGCCCGGCTTTGGCACATGAGCATGCCAGGCGATCTGCACATGGAGCCCATAGAACTAAGCTCACACAAACCTGGCTCACTCTTCCATGTCCTGGTGAAATGACTGGTTCCCAGCAGCAAGCCATTCAAGTTATTTGGAAATATCTCTCCTTGCCTGTTCTCCCCCTGAGCACTGTATCTACCCTTGCTTCTGGCAATAGCCTCACAGTTGTCACATGATGAGCACAGCACAGTGTACCATCACCGGAGAAGGAACAGCTCAGTAGCAGCTTAATTTCAGGCACTGGCCAGGTATTCAAAGTCGGGCCTGGCATTTGGCTTCTTAGTCTGAAGCTTGCTGAATTGTTTAATGATTTGATTATTTTCCACTAATTTTTGCTTCCTGGAATTTTTCTCTTAGAGAGCTAAGGCTAAAAAGTGGGTCGTTTCATTCCCATTGTGGTAGAGGAGTTGTACTGGAATAGGTCTGAGGTTCATCAGCCCTCCGCTCCCCTTTCCTCTCAGAGCCCGGTCTCCACATCAGCAGCATGAATGAGAACAGAGAAGTGGCAGGGCACTGGGAGAAGAGGGAGCCCATGTAAGGAGTGCGACTTGGAAATTGGATAAAAGATCTGCTTGCTGGTATGTATGTATGTATGTATTTATTTATTTATTTATTTTACCACTGCTTTGGGATAAGCAGGAACCCTCAGAAGTAAAACACGTCCCTATTTTTTTTCCTTGGATCTTGAGAAACCAAGTGATAAAATAGCAGAGCAATACCAATAAAAGTCTCTCTGAAGCACTAATACATTTAATACTAGTTGCAGATTCCAGGATGATTTTATTTGCTTTTCAGTGCCTTCGATGTTGCCATTTTTTTTTCTTACAAAGAAGTGAAATAAATGAAAGCAAGGAAACAGATTAAGTAAATTTTTTTGTGGGAAAAAGTCTGAATTCTCATATGCATTCAGTTGTTTTTGCTCTCTCGATTATGTTTAGTGGATGTTATAATGTATTTCCATTAGCAATTAGGAATTCCAATGTAAATACCAGATAGGTAATACAGAAGCTAAGTATAGATTTGCTTATGTTTAAAAAATAATCAATTCATTTATTCAACATTGAGGGCCTGCTTAGGGCACAGGCAGTCAGGTATAGGATAAAAAAGAGCAAGCCTTGTTTGTCAGGCTGTGTGGTTCAAGGTGAGGGTGAACTATGTGGCTAGTGGAGTCCCAGAAGGCCTTTGACTGGGGCCCACCATTTACCAAGGGCCTTAAATGTGGACTTTGGACAATAAATCCACCACAGAAATATACCAAGAGTAGAAAAAGATGTTCGGTTTTATAATTGTTGTAAGCACTTAAAATATACCACAATTTGTATACATGTTTTAGCATTTTTTTTAATCTACTAAAACCTTAAAAAAATAAAAGTAGTCCTGGTGTCCCTCAATTTCAGGAATGCCCTGCTTGCCAGATTGCTCTGCGTGGCCCCCATCTGGCCACAATCTGGCTGGCTCCTCAGGCCTCGCACCTGCACATCCTTGTCTATGTCCAGGTTGAGCGTTCCCATGGCAGTGCCACTGGAGCACCCTGGGCTTGTTCTTGCCTATGGAGCAGTTGATGCTTACTGCTCCAGGCACCTGGGCTGCCCTGTGTGTACTGGCAGGCCCAGAAAATGAAAGAAAGGAGCATGATGTTCTTTCCAGTACAGAACAGTCATTTTGGGGTTGTCCAGTAGAATGTGTACCCCTAAGATATTTATAGGAGACTTACTTTACCTCTTGCACTTGGCAATGAAAGCACAGAAATGCATGGCAACATGTCCTCAGGTTTGTTTTAACTTTATATCCAAATACACTCTGAAAGGGAAGATAAAGGGGTGTTCTTTGGTGGCTCCAGGAAATTCATTATGACTTAACTCTTCCTTAATGAAAGAGTATGTGCTATGTGTTATTTATTTGTGACACACCAAATAGTTTAGCTGGTAGGATATAAAGAGGAAGAAACCTCACCTTGGCTCCAGGACTCAACAATGACAAGAATAACAAAATAAAAAAAAAAACTTAGAAAGAGGGAGAAGAAAAAATTTTTTTCATACATATAATTATCTCAGTGGGCAGCAAAAAAGTCCAAAAGTTATAATACAAAATGACTAAAATTCTCATGGTAAGAAATGAGCTTGTTCCAAAATAAATGTCTGAGCCCAAGGAGTTCCAGCACAATCAAGTTAACAGTTTGGCTTTTTGGAGGGTAGGTGTATGTAAACATCCCATTAGCCACTCTGAGAACTGTTAGCAGAGTTTTAAAGACAACTGTCCTACCTTCATAATGACCCCATGGATAATGATGTTCTCAGATCTGGACATCAAGAAATCTTTAAGTATGTACTTGATCAGTTAGAGGAAAGCCATGCTGACCCTAAATGTGATATGGTTCAGTTGATACCTTAAAAGGAAAACAGAGTATCCAGAGTCTGTTAGAGTCACTAAAGCATATAATGTCCTAGAACAGGGATTTATTGTACTGTACATTCTTGCAGGAGTTGTAATATTTCAGATGTGTTCTTTCGGGCTGGAGATTGGGAAATGGGTGTATAAGAATCTTAAGACAAACAAATCAGCACTCATATTCTGAAGAAATTCTTCTTTCATCTTTGGACTGTGGTTTAATTTGAAACCCTGAGTTTCTTTTGAACCATAATGCATGCTTAAACCCAACCAATAAGGGCTCTCACAGCAAGCTTGGAGAGATATAAAAATTATTTTAGAGGATACTAGACACTGGAGTAGTGCGTGAATCAATAAAACACTAGTTTCAGCCCTGGATCTGTTAGTGTTTTTGCTTTGCTCCTGTTTGGCTCAATTAGCAGGGAAGCCGTTGTACTTTGGCCGGTTCCATCAAGGCCCCAGAGATACCATATTTTCTGTCTTCTCTCTCTCATTTATAAAAATGTACTCTCTGAAATCTAAAGAACAATTACATGAGCAAATGCACACATAACTTCATTTTGTTTTATATTGTTTATTTTATTTAACTTTATTTTGTTTTACACTCAAGCTACCTTATCAGTCAATGTAGCCACTGTACACTGTTTGCAAGTGTCACCTCAGGGCCAGGACTAAGGTAAGGTGAGTGAGGCACTCATCATAGGCACAAACTTTAAGAGGATGCCAAAAAACTCAGCAGTCAAGGGAAGTGATATTTTAAATGCAGTGTTTTAAAAAACCTAATTGACAAACCATGGCTCACAGGTCAGCTGCAAATTTTTGTACATAAAATTTTTTGGAACCAGAACCAGGATTTGGGCATGGCGAGTAAGGCAGAATCATGCAAGTACAGCATCATTCTGTCTGTATTTATTTTTTTATTGTTTATCCTGAATTTTTTTGTCATTAATTTGGTTTTAAAAAATGATCCCAGGCCCTGGCCGGTTGGCTCAGTGGTAGAGCATCGGCCTGGCGTGCAGAAGTCCCAGGTTCGATTCCCGGCCAGGGCACACAGGAGAAGTGCCCATCTGCTTCTCCACCCCTTCCCCTCTCCTTCCTCTCTGTCTCTCTCTTCCCCTCCCGCAGCCAAGGCTCCGTTGGAGCAAAGATGGCCCGGGCGCTGGGGATGGCTCCATGGCCTCTGCCTCAGGCACTAGAGTGGCTCTGGTCGCAACAGAGCGATGCCCCGGATGGGCAGAGCATCGCCCCTGGTGGGCAGAGCATCGCTCCCTGGTGGGCGTGCCGGGTGGATCCCGGTCGGGCGCATGCAGGAGTCTGTCTGACTGTCTCCCCGTTTCCAGCTTCGGAAAAATACAAAAATAATAATAATAATAATGATCCCATATAGCTAAATTGCCTTCTCATCTTCCTCCCACTCCCATCAATTTTGGCACTGACCAAGCCATCCTAGATTGACATCAACTGGAGTCTAGTGCACAAAACTGACCACCCGTCCCCATCAGTGCTTTCTTTCTTCTTAGGGGTGTGATCAATCTCACAGCTTGTTCCTCTATTTTCCTGTCTTTCCCAGCTCACAGCTAGGTGAATCCCACTACAGGTGGTCATTTTCTTATATCCATGTATACATAGTTATTTTTCTTCTTCTCTTCAAATGATCAGGATGAATTTTTACTTAGGCTATTTAGAAAATTGATTTGGAGATGAAAGGAGGCACTGTAAAAAATCTGAGGTCAGTAGGGTGACCTTAGGCGAGTTCCTTAGCCTTGAAAGAGCTGCTCTCTCCATTTGTAAAGTAGGCGGGTTTAGTTGCTTGATCTCTAGATTACCTTCAAGGTGTATAATTTCTGGATCACAGGTTATACTCCTCAATTGCTAAAGGTCCTGAGAGTACGTGAAGTTTTAGATAATTCCTTCGTAAATTAAGTACTTGTATATTATACACATATGCTGACATATACATGCATCACTTTTTAAAGTAAGAGTATTACATTTGCTGAAATATATTTTTAAAAATCTTTTTTATTTAATGATTTCATGTGAGAGCCCCTTTGGTCAGGTTTAAGCTACTTTGGTATGTCTGAGATAAAATAATGATCATACCTGATGAAGCTCACATCAGAAAAGAGCCCAAACTACTGACATAGCACTATCCTATATATATGCATTTAAAGCACATAAACAGATATGCTTTAAACAGTTTTTATTTATTGACTTTAGAGAAAGTGAAAGAGAGAAACATTGTTTTGTTGTTCCACTTATTTATGCATTCATTGGTTGAGTCTTGTCTCTGCCCTGACTGAGGATCAAACCCACAACCTTGGCTTATCAGGACAATGCTCTAATCCAGTGGTTCCCAACCCCCAGGATGTGGACTGGTAACGGTCTGTGGGCCATTTGGTACCGGTCCACAGAGAAAGAATAAATAACTTACCTTATTTCCGTTTTATTTATTTTTAAGTCTGAAAAATGTTTTATTTTTTTTAAATGACCAGATTCCCTCTGTTACATCCCTCTAAGACTCACTCTTGATGCTTGTCTCGGTCACGTGATACGTTTATCCATCCCACCCTAAAGGCTGGTCCGTGAAAATATTTTCTTTTTTTTTATTTTATTTTATTTATTAAATTTAATGCAGTGACATTGATAAATCAGGGTACATATGTTGAGAGAAAATATCTCTAGATTATTTTGACATTTGATTGTGCTGTATACCCCTCCCCCAAAGTTAAATTGTCTTCTGTCACCTTCTATCTGGTTTTCTTTGTGCCCCTCCCCTCCCCCAACCCCTCTCTCCTTCTTCACCCCATCCCCCCTCCCCCAATCCCCCACCTCTGTTGCAATCACATTCTTGTTCATGTCTCTGAGTCTCATTTTTATGTCCCTTCTATGTATGGATTCATCTTAGTTTTTTTTTCTGATTTACTTATTTCACTCCGTATAATGTTATCAAGGTCCATCCATGTTATTGTAAATGATCCGATGTCATCATTTCTTATGGCTGAGTAATATTCCATAGTATATATGTACCAAAGCTTTTTAATCCACTCGTCCTCTGACAGACACTTGGGCTGTTTCCAGATGTTCGCTATTGTGAACAATGCTGCCACAAACATGCGGGTGCATTTCTCCTTTTGGAGCCGTTCTATGGTGTCCTTGGGATATATTACTAAAAGTGGGATAGCTGGGTCAAAAGGCAGTTCGATTTTCAGTTTTTGAGGAATCTCCATACTGTTTTCCACAGTGTCTGCACCAGTCTGCATTCCCACCAGTAGTGCAGGAGGGTTCCCTTTTCTCCACATCCTCGCCAGCACTTATTCTGTGTTGTTTTGTTGATAAGCGCCATTCTGACTGGTGTGAGGTGATATCTCATTGTGGTTTTAATTTGCATTTCTCTAATGATTAGTGATGTTGAGCATTTTTTCATATGCCTATTGGCCATCTGTATGTCCTCTTTGGAGAAGTGTCTATTCATCTCTTTTGCCCATTTTTGGATTGGGTTGTTTGTCTTCCTGGTGTTGAGTTTTACAAGTTCTTTATAAATTTTGGTTATTAACCCCTTATCAGACGTATTGTCAAATATATTCTCCCATTGTGTAGTTTGTCTTTTTATTCTGTTCTTGTTGTCTTTAGCTGTGCAAAAGCTTTTTAGTTTGATATAGTCCCATTTGTTTATCCTGTCTTTTATTTCACTTCCCCGTGGAGATAAATCAGCAAATATATTGCTCCGAGATATGTCAGAGAGCTTACTGCCTATGTTTTCTTCTAAGATGCTTATGGTTTTACAGCCTACATTTAAGTCTTTTATCCATTTTGAGTTTATTTTTGTGAGTGGTGTAAGCTGGTGATCTAGTTTCATATTTTTGCAGGTAGCTGTCCAATTTTCCCAACACCATTTGTTAAAGAGGCTGTCTTTACTCCACTGTATTTCCTTACCTCCTTTGTCAAATATCAGTTGTCCATAGAACTGTGGGTTTATTTCTGGGTTCTCTGTTCTGTTCCATTGATCTACATGCCTGTTCTTATGCCAGTACCAGGCTGTTTTGAGTACAACAGCCTTGTAGTATAACTTGATATCAGGAAGTGTGATACCTCCCACTTTATTCTTCTTTTTTAAGATTGCTGAGGCTATTCGTGTTCTCTTTTGGTTCCATATAAATTTTTGGAATATGTGTTCTATATCTTTGAAGTATGTCATTGGTATTTTAATTGGTATTGCATTGAATTTATAGATTGCTTTGGGTAATATAGACATTTTAATGATGTTTATTCTTCCTAACCATGAGCACGGTATATGCTTCCACTTGTTTGCATCTTCCTTGATTTCTTTTATCAATGCTTTGTAATGTTCTAAATGTCTTTAGTCTCCTTGGTTAAGTTTACTCCTAGGTACTTTATTTTTTTGGTTGTAATTGTGAAGGGGATTGTTTCCTTAATTTCTCTTTCAGACTGTTCATTGTTGGTGTATAAAAATGCCCCTGATTTCTGAGTATTGATTTTATATCCTGCCACTTTGCTGAATTCATTTATCAGGTCCAGTAGTTTTTTGACTGAGACTTTAGGGTTTTCTATATACAATATCATATCATCTGCCAATAATGATAGTTTTACTTCTTCTTTTCCAACTTGAATGCCTTTTATTTCTTCTTCTTGTCTGATTGCTGTGGCTAGGACTTCCAGGACCATGTTAAATATGAGTGGTGAAAGGGAGCACCCCTGCCTTGTTCCTGATCTTAAGGGTATTGCTTTTAATTTTTGCCCATTGAGTATGATGTTGGCTGTGGGCTTCTCATAGATGGCTTTTATCATGTTGAGGTATGTTCCCTGTATTCCCACTTTGCTGAGAGTTTTGATCATGAATGGGTGCTGCATTTTATCAAATGCTTTTTCTGCATCTATTGAAATTATCATATGGTTTTTCTCCTTTTTTTTGTTTATGTGATGAAACACATTGATTAATTTATGAATATTGTATCATCCTTGCCTCCCCAGAATAAATCCCACTTGATCATGGCCTATGATATTTCCATATATAGTTGGATCCGGTTTGCTAATATTTTGTTGAGGATTTTAGCATCTATATTCACCAGAAATATTGGCCTGTAATTTTCTTTCTTTGTGTTGTCTTTGCCTGGTTTTGGAATCAGAATTATGCTTGCCTCATAAAAGGAGCTTGGAAGTCTTCCTTCCTCTTGAATTTTTTGAAATAGTTTGAGAAGGATAGGAGTTAGTGCTTCTTTGAATATTTGGTAGAATTCCGTTGTGAAGCCATCGGGCCCCGGACTTTTCTTTGTTGGGAGTTTTTTGATAACTGTTTCTATCTCATTTGTTGTAATCGGTCTGTTTAGGTTTTCTGATTCTTCCAGATTGATTTTTGGAAGATTTTATGTTTCAAGGAATTTGTCCATTTCATCTAGGTTGTCTAGTTTTTTGCCATACAGTTCTTCATAGTATTTTCTTACAATATTTTGTATTTCTGTTGTGTCAGTTGTTATTTCTCATTTCTAATTTTATTTATTTGAGTCCTCTCTCTCTTTTTCTTGGTGAATCTAGTTAAAGGTTCATCAATCTTGTTTACCTTTTCAAAGAACCAGCTCCTAGTTTCACTGATCTTCTGTATTGTTTCTTTAGCCTGTATGTCATTTATTTCTGCTCTGATCTTTATTATTTCCTTCCTTCTACTACATTTGGGCTTTACTTGCTGTTCTTTTTCTAATTCTTTTAGATGCAGGGTTAAGTTGTTTATTTGAGCTTTTTCTAGCTTCTTAAAGTGTGCCTATAGTGCTATGAACTTCCCTCTCAGCACTGCTTTCGCTGTGTCCCATAAATTTTGAGTTGTTGTATGCTCATTGTCATTTGTTTCTAGGAATTTTTTTATTTCTTCTTTGATCTCATTCTTAATCCATTCATTATTTAACACCCTGCTATTTAGTTTCCATGTGTTTGAGAATTTTTGAGCTTTTCTGCTGTGATTCATTTCTAGTTACATGCCGTTGTGATTGGAGAAAGTGCTTGATATGATTTCAGTCTTCTTAAATTTGTGCCCTAACATGTGGTCTATCCTAGAGAATGTACCATGAGCACTTGAAAAGAATGTATATTCTGCTGCTTTAGGGTGAAAGGTTCTGAAGATATCTATTAAATCGAGTTGATCTAGTGTTTCCAATAAGTCTGCTGTTTCTTTGTTAATTTTTTTTCTTGAGGATCTATCTAGTGATGTTAGTGGGGTATTGAAATCCCCTACTATTATAGTAGTGCTGTTGATCTCGCCCTTTAAATCCATCAATGTCTGTTTTATATATTTGGGTGCTCCTATATTAGGTGCATAGATATTTATAATAGTTATATCTTTCTGTTGGATTACTCTCTTTATCATTATGTAGTGGCCTTCTTTATCTCTTACTATATCCTTTGTTTTAAAGTCCAATTTGTCTGATATAAGTATTGCTACCCCTGCTTTTTTTTTATTTCTGTTTGCATGAAATGTTTTTTTCCATCCTTTTACCTTCAACCTATGTGCATCTTTTGTTTTAAGGTGTGTCTCTTGTAGTCAGCATATGTATGGGTCCTGTTTTCTTATCCATGCAGCTACCCTATGTCTTTTGATTGGATCATTTAATCCATTTACATTTAAGGTTATTATTGATATGTAGTTGTTTATTGCCATTTTATTCTTTAAAGCTGTATTCCTTTTTTTGCTATATTCTTTTCCCACTTTGATCTGTTTACAACAGGCCCCTTAACATTTCCTGCAGCATTGGTTTGGTTGTAATGAATTCCTTGAGTTGTTTTTTGTCTGGGAAGCTTTTATTTCTCCTTCGATTTTAAATGATAGCCTTGCTGGATAAAGTAGTCTTGGTTGTAGGTTCTTGTTCTGCATTACTTTGAATATTTCTTGCCATTCCCTTCTGGCCTCAAGTGTTTCTGTTGAGAAGTCAGATGTCATCCTTATGGGGGCTCCTTTGTAGGTGATAACTTTTTTTTCTCTTGAAGCTTTTAATATTTTCTCTTTATTGCTTAGCTTTGGTATTTTAATTATGATGTGTCTTGGTGTAGGTTTCTTTGGGTTTCTCTTTAATGGAGTCCTCTGTGCTTCTTGGACTTGTGAGAGTTTGTCTTGCATTAATTTAGGGAAATTTTCAGCTATGATATGATTGAACAAAGTCTCTATCTATTGTTCCTTTTCTTCTTCTTCAGGAACCCCTATGATGCAGATGTTATTTCTCTTCATGTTGTCACAGAGCTCTCTAAGAGTTTCCTCTGACTTTTTGAGTCTCTTTTCTCTTTTCTTCTTTGCTTTCATGCCTTCATTCCAGTTGTCCTCTAACTCTCTGATTCTATCCTCTGCTCTATCTATCCTGTTTTTAATTCCTTCCATTGTGGTCTTTATTTCTGATATTGTATTTGTCATCTCCGACTGATTCATTTTTATACTTGCTATTTCTTTATTTAGGTATTCGTAGTGACCATCCATTGTTGTTCTAAGATCCCTAAGCATCCTTACAATCATTATTTTGAACTCCACATCTGGAAGTTTGATTATTTCCATATCACTCAGTTCATCTCCTGAAGGTTTCATTTGGATTGCACTTTTTTGTCTTCTCAATTTTGGTGTTTTGTTTGTAGAGTTGGTTGAGTCTAGGCTTGGTGTTGTCTGCCTCCAGTTTTCAGTTGTGTTATTTCTAGGTCTTCTTGGGTTGGTATCAGCTATTATTTGTAATCCACTTTCGGATTTGGGCAGCTTTGAAGTCTTGATTTGTTTGTTTTCTTAACAGGTGATAGTCTTGTTAACTGATCTCAGCAGGGGGCTTCCTTGAAACTGTATCCAGGAATGCTGTGGGTATAACCTGAGACTCTGAAGGTCTCTTCCACCAACTAATCTCACTGGGGGCAGGGTGTTTTCTCAGCTTCAGTAGGGGGAGGTGTATCTCAGATCTCCATGGAGACCTGAGTTACTGCCCCTCCTCCTCACTTCTTGTTTTCAGCTGTGTCTTGTTGCGCTGATTGGAGCTGGATAGATGTCCGGAGATATCTGCTCTGGAAGCACTTCAGCTCTGTTTTGTGAAAGGTTCAGTCCCTCCCCCAGCTATGGCCGCCTCCAGCACGAATGAGTCAGCTTTTTTAGTTTGTTTCCTGCATTCCTTAGCCCCTCACAATCTGTCCCTCTCCCTGTCCTTTCCACTTGGGAGATAAGCTGGTCTTTTCAACCCACCTCGCTCCCTGGTCGCCAGGTAAGTGGCTGTGAGCAGTAGTTTCTGCTCTTTTTCCTCTGTGAAATCCTCTCTGGGCTCTCAGCCTCACCCCCCCCCCCTCTCTGTTCTTGTAAGCAGAGGAGATTCAGGCACTCCTTACCAGGATTATTGTGGCTTCCTCTTTGCTCCTTGTTTTTTGAGAGCTGTTCTTGCAGTTCAGAGTTGGTTTTTCATGCTGATTTTTCCTAAATTGATTTGTATTCCAGTTTGGTGGTGAGAGCTGGGCGTCTGTGTGTCTGCCTACTCTGCTGCCATCTTTGAATCTCTGAAAATATTTTCTGACATTAAACTGGTCCGTGGCCCAAAAAAGGTTGGGGACTACTGCTCTAATTAACTGAGCTAATCAGCCAAGGCCTAAACATTTTGCTTATTAAAAATGTTTATTTAATAAATAAAAAGGCTTAAAATGGTACTAAAAAGGTTAAAGGACCTGCTGCTATGATTCAGACATTAAAAATCATCTATGTTCAATTTAAGTTTTTTTAAATTGCTTGTCTTTATGTCAATATTTAATTTTCATAGGAAAATTCCTTGAATTTTGACAGCATGCCTGAGTGAGAATGTGCAAATTAAATACAATCCCCATGGAAACGATCTTGTGGCCCCTGCATTTCATTTAGGTCAGCCTAGCCAGCAATGACCACCTCTTCCTCTTCTATGTTAAAGCTGTGAAGAAAAGAAGAATATGGAACCATAGTGTAGTTGGCAGTGGGCAAGTATGAGAAGCAGAGGAAGGCAGTGAAGCTAGGAAGGCCTGAGCTGGGGAGCTGCAGGCTTTCTGAACCCACAGCGGCTCGGCAGCCCCAGAAAAGCAGTTTCTAAATTGTCTGCATGCCCAGGGTGGCGGAGCAGGTCCACATCACTACCACCTCCTTGCCCCAATCTTATCGGTGGACATTTTGTATTTACAAAAAGTGTGCACTGACCAAATTGATAGAAATATAGTTAGCTTTTTTCAGACACAGAATATTTAAGGTAATCTCTCTGTTTTCTGTTGTGCCAGCTCCAGCCCTCTCTCTAAACAGAAAGATGCTGAGTGAGCTTTCACTGCTCCAATCAGATCATGTAACTTCCTCAGGAGGCCCCTGGACTCCGTGGATAATGGGCACCCTTAGCTGGATATACAAGCCCTGTTCTGAGCGAGTTCCAGCCTTCAGCTTCGGCCACAGACTCTACCATACATAGCACAGCTCAATAGTCTTCAACTGATGCACTTTTTATTTTATTATATTTTTATTGAGGTATAAGTGCATTTATCACAAGTGTGTAACTTTGTGATTTTAATATATTTTTGTACCTGGATGGAACCACACCCAGATTAATACGTAAAATATTTTTCTCACTCCATAAGTTTTTCATGTGGCCCTTTCCAGTCCACACACCACCTACCACCCCAGGCTTTGCTTGTTCTTAAGCTTTATATGAAGGAAGCATACAATACATATTATTTTATCAGCCTCCTCTCAACATAAATGCTTGTAGAATTCATCCATGTTGTACATATATTTAGTTCATTTTTTTTTCTGAGTAGTATTCTACTGTATCACAATTTATAGGTTCGTTCTCTTGCTTTTTCTTCATATTTCTCTTATACTAATTAGCATGGTAGAAGGTTTGAATGAGAATGTACACGAAGGCATGGCCACTGCCTGGCAGGTGGTTTCCTGTGGCCTCAGGTAGACTCATTCCTGGTTTGTTGTCTGACCTTGAAGCTGATAGCCTCAGCAACCTGAACTATAAAATTATGCAGAGGGATGCAGAGCAACCATGACTTCAGGCCTTGGTTAGGAAGTCAGCACCCATTTATTTATTTATAGTGAGGAATACAACTGTCATATATTTAGGTGACTACATTCATATTTTTTAAATGGTTCTGTACTATTTATGTAGCCTTTCCTCCAAGGAACTATGAATACATTTAAATAATGCATTGCCACAACATTCTGGTAAATAGACTGTTGGAATTTACAAATGAAGAACTTGGGACAAAAGAAAGAACTAAGGCCAACCTGTGAAGAAAAAAACATCAGCTCATAAAACTGTTCTGCTTTTTCTCTTCTCCAGCCCAGAAGGCAAGGAAGCCAAGTGGGTAAGGCTGTAGGCTCTTGGGCCAGAGGGTTGTGGATTTAAATATGTGCTCTGCTCCCACCTTGGACAGTTTATACTGCCTCCCCATGCCTCAGCTATGCTACCAGGAACAATGGGGATGCTGATAGGTGTTCAATGAGCTGACAGATATGGAGCAATTTGGACAACTCTGGCATGTAGCAAGCAATTTTAAAATGTTAAAAATGGCCTGACCAGGAGGTGGCACAGTGGATAGAGTGTCGGACTGGGATGCGGAGGACCCAGGTTCCAGACCTTGAGGTCACCAGCTTGAGTACGGGCTCATCTGATTTGAGCAAAGCTCACCAGCTTGGACCCAAGGTCGCTGGCTCAAGCAAGGGGTTACTCGGTCTGCTGAAGGCCCACGGTCAAGGCACATATGAGAAAGCAATCAATGAACAACTAAGGTGTCGCAACAAAAAACGGCTGATTGATGCTTCTCATCTCTCTCCATTCCTATCTGTCTGTCCCTATATATCCCTCTCTCTGACTCTTTCTCTGTCCCTGTTAAAAAAAAAAAGTTAAAAATGCCAGTGTTATTATTCTCTTGGCATAAATTGTCACTTTCCTCATTCTCAGAAAATTAGATCACAGCTAGGAATTACTAACTCCTAAGGCCTCAACTTAAAGTTATATGACTAAACAATCACTTTTAAGTTCCTGGGGGACAGGTATTTCTAGAGAAAGATCAGTGTTGATGATACTGAACACACATTCTTTGGATGGCAACTATAAGAAGATTAGAAAAAAAATGACCAAATATTAATCAGAGCATCCTAAATAATTAAAATATTATAAATAAATATCCCAAGGTGATTAAAACATTTTGCATAAATATGTTGTGTTAGGGATACTGGTTCCTATATCTGGTGTCTCTGTGCTGTTCAGAATACTATTCTAGAAAAGCAGGAAATCCGAGGCATTATTAAATCCAAGGCCTCTTCTGCAATGTTGCTAAGGAAATTTTACAATCCAGAGCTACTAATTAAAATGAATTCTACTATTGTGCATAAATTAGGTCCTAATGAGGAGAGAAACTACAGTAAAATAAAGAACAAAAATATCTTCTTTCAATAAAAACAAAACAAGGGGGATGCTTTTCTCAATTCTATATTGTTTCTCTGTAGCTGTAGGTGGATAAAAAGAAAGCAGCTGTGAGAACAGAGAAATAGAAAATAAAAATGAAATCTTTCATGTAATTAGCTTACACAATCTAGTTGGGGCAAATAAGAACACCCATGAACTGTATGAGAGAATGAAGCCCTGTAGCCATTGAAAAATAAGCCACTCAGGGGCACTTAGCTTAATACCAGCCCAAAGTAAAGGGTTAGTGTTCAGAAAAGGTTGTGATTCCAAGCCAGAATGACACAAATGAAAACTTAGTTAAGAGTTAGTGACAGAGAACCAGGTTATTTAAAGAATAACTTGTATTGATGAATGTGTTCAAGTTTCATTTTTAAATGAAAATTATATTTTTACATAGACAGAAAGAGGGAAGAAAGAGAGAGAGAGAGAAAGAGAAAGAGAGAGAGACAGAGAGAGAGAGAGGGAGATGATATATAGGAAGTCTGAATATTATTTTTGTGCTAGATTTTCAAAAACATGAGACCCAAAGAGACTTCCTGGAAAAGGCAAATTTCAGTTGCTAGTTCTTGTAAATGTCACTGTTAAATACAATGAGGAATAGGGTGTTAGGTCTCCTGGGGACCCCTAGAAATCTACCTGCAAATTTATTTTTTATGATCTACACTGAGATTTAAAATATTTTTGAACCTTAACTCTCAAAAAAAGAAGGTATTACATTTTTTAAACTCTAAATTTCTAGCTTCTTTCACAACCCCTGAGATGTCCTAGTAACACTGGTCCAGGGTTTCTGCCTAACAACAGTTGGCCACACCTGCGTAGTGGTGGCTTCTCTGCAGATGAACATAGCCCCACTCGGTCTGCCCCACCCTTACCTGTTACCTACAGGCCCTGGAGGCTTTTGAGTGTACTTATGTTGGTAGAGGTGTCTTAGAGGTGAAGGACAATGAGACCTTTGGAAAATATTTTTTAGGGCAAAGTATATCTATGTCTGTTTGAAAGCAAACATGGGAGTACTGTGGGATCTCTTTGGGGATTCTAATGGACAGGTCTCTGATCCACTTGTGACATGGCACCAGTCACAGGTAGCTACTGGGGTATAAATATTTTGAGAACTATCTCTAGACTGAACTTCTCCAGGGTAGGGAACCCAGTCTCATTCATCTTTACCCCAGTTTAGCACCATGTGTTGCACAGAGTTGGTACTTAATAAGTATCTGTTAAATGAATAAAAGCTCAGATGACTGTAATGTTCTCTAAATTGAGCATAAGAAAGTACTTGCTTTTTAAAAAGAGTAACTCAGTTCTTGGGATATTATTTCTCCCACCATACACTAAAATCTCCATTCATCCTTCATGTCTTTTATGATCCTCAGAAAAATTGCCTCCTACCAACCAGAAAACTGGACAGGAAAATTACTGAGCCACCTCTAGAATCCCTTCTAGTTCTTAGTATGAGCCTCACAGGAAATGAGCCGAGAGTGTACTAATGACTAGCTGCCTTGCAGGGAGGAACATAGAGGATTTGTCACTTGTATATCTGAACAATATAAAGCAAGGCACACCACAGACTCAATGAATAATTCTTGTGTGAACCAGCTGCTTTCACTTGTTGAAATGACACTGTTTTTCAGTCTTCCAACGTACATGGCCGGATTTTCCCCAGGATAATGATGAGCAAATATTGGCTGTTTATAAAATCAGCATATAAACCAGGGTTTCCAAATTCAGAAGCCTACAGGACCAGGCAAGTAATAGACATGATTGGAACTTGCTGAGACAGTCAAGAGACATAGTCACTCCTCTGCAGCAAGTAGCTAAAGCTAATGCAGGAATCTAGGTCTAGCCATTGCCAGGTTTTTCCATTCTTCAAGAGAAGCCAGGTGTCTGAACTTAACATAGACAGTGCCAAATTGAGCAGGCCAGCCCTCAGGTTTTTGGAATCTGCTGTTTAGCCAGGTAGGAAATCAAGTTCCCTTATGAGGCTTTTATAAGAGGCACCTAAGGCACATTGGTGGTCTATGGCTAGCAGTAGGTCATCTTTCCTTCCCCTCAACTACAAAGAGGAGCCTCTGCAAAGAAACTAGGTTTTATTTTTTCTTGGAGTTATTCTTAATGAAACACTTTGCAGTTCTTACAAAAAAAGGAATCATATTAATTGGTATTTAACTTAAGAAGCACTGATGTGGAAATAAATTAGTAGTTAACTAGAGATAACATAACTCCCCTGCAAGCAGCTGAAACTGTTGAACACATTAGCATGTATATGTGTATGTGTGTGTCTTTCTTTCTTTCTTCCCCCCCCCACAGGTAATTGATATTTATTTTAAAAATGAATTTTTTAAAAAGTTCAAATCAGGTTTTAGTAGGTTTCTTTTCCCATGTTCAAAAATTATGAAGGAAAGGCATTCCTTGCCCAGAGCTGTTTTCTTTGAATATAGGGCTTTTTTGTGCATATTATGGTTCTTTTAATCATGTATGTTATCCTTAATCCTTAATTGCATAGCTATAGAAAATCTGCTCACTCTAGTTTACATAATATAATTTACCTAATTGGGAAATTACAGTAATTGGCACAAATGCAATATGCTGTATTTCTTAAGTATTTTTTTCTTACTGTTTACATAATATGCTTACTCACAACAAAATAAATATTTTCCCTCATCTCACTACATTTGGTATCTGGTTATGTTCCTCCTATAAAATATATTTATATATATTTTTTCAATAGTTTTATTTAGACAATCAACTTTAAGGGGTGACCTTGGTCAACTAGAACACATAGATTTAGTGAAAACATCTCCAGATCATTTTAACATTTGTTATGTTGTATACACATCACTCAAAGTCAAAACGTTCTCTTTACCCTTCATTCGGTTTTCTTTATGCCCCTCCCCCTGACCTTCTCCCTCTCCTCCCTTTCCCTCCCCCTGGTAACCACTGCACTCTTATCTATGTCCCTGAGTCTCAATTTTGTGTCCCACTTATGTATGGCATCATACAGTTCTTAGTTTTTTTTCTGATTTACTTATTTCACTCATTATAATGTTATCAAGGTCCATCCACATTGTCGTAAATGATCCTATGTCATCATTTCTTATGGCTGAGTAGTATTCCATAGTATATATGTACCACATCTTCTTTATCCAGTCACCTATTGAAGGGCTTTTTGGTTGTTTCCATGCCTTGGCCACCGTGAACAATGCTGCGATGAACATGAGGCTGCATGTGTCTTTACATACCAATGTTTTTGAGTTTGGGGGGTATATACCCAGTAGAGGGATTGCTGGGTCATATGGTAGTTCTATTTTCAGTTTTTTGAGGACCACCATATTTTCTTCCATAATGGCTGTACTACTTTACATTCCCACCAACAGTGAAAAAGGGTTCCTTTTTCTCCAAAGCCTCTCCAACACTTGTTATTACCGGTCTTGTTGATAATAGTTAATCTAACAGTCTGGGAAAATTGAAAAGCCACACGCAAAAGAATGAAACTCGACTATGGTTTGTCTCCCTGTACAAAAATTAATTCTAAATGGATCAAAGACCTAAATATAAAATCTGAAACAATAAAATACATAGAAGAAAATATAGGTACTAAACTCATGAACCTTGGCCATAGAGAACATTTTATGAATTTAACTCCAAAGGCAAGGGAAGTGAAGGCAAAGATAAATGAATGGGACTATATCAGACTAAGAAGCTTTTGCACAGCAAAAGAAACAGACAGACAACTAAATGGGAGATGATTTTTTTGAACAACAGCTTAGATAAAAGGGGCTAATATCCAAAATATATAAAGAATTCACAAAACTCAAAAACAAACAAGCAAACAATCCAATAAAAAAATGGGAAGAGGACATGAACAGACACTTCTCCCAAGATGAATGTAGGGCTTTGATCCCTGGACCAGATGACTTTCCAACTCCCAATGAAGCCATGGAGAGAACATGTGAACAGAATAGCTGCTAAAAACCCGCACTGGCCAAAGCTAAGGCAATGGTTTAGTTACTCCTAGATTGACTTGTTTTATTTCATAGTAATGATGAAAATACAGACAATGATGTTACTTCCATTCTGCCTATGTGCCTTAATTTTTGGGAAAAAAATTTTGAGAAAAGTTGAGCCAATGCTGATTTTTAAATTTTCATTGGTAAAGTGGAGATATTAGTAACTGCTTCGTGGGATTTTTGTTAGCATTGATAGGTTTAACATCTCTAAAACACCTAGAAGAGTACCCAATGTGTAATAGAACTGAAGTGGAGTAGGTAGTATCATTGCTGTTAAATTTATCCTTTCATTTATGCTTTATAACTTGGCAGCTCTTTATAGCCTGGGATCAGCATGTCAGCATCCTCTGGGTGCTTAGCAGAAAGCCAGGACCTCAGACCCTGCCCCAGACCAGTGGCTTAGTCCATTCGGGCTGCTATAACAAATTACCATAAACTGGGTGCTTTAGCACAGCTTTATAAAGTGAACTTTGTACTTTAAACTTTCCATATTTTAAAGGTCATTAACCCTTTGAGTAGTATGAACATTCACGTACGTCCTCATTCAAAGGTTAACAAAAAACTCACTACTCAAAGGGTTATTAAGTACAGCTAGAGCTCGACTTACGACCATGATTGGTTCCGACAGACCGGTCGTAACATGATTTGGTTGTAAGTTGAGTAGGCTATGTGTACAGTACTGTGAAATGATGTTATAAAAATCTTTAAGTCATATTTTATCATAATTTTCTTTCATTATTGTTATATATCCATTTTCTTTGTTCATTTTATGCCATTTGTATCATCTCTACACCATTTTGTTTCATATTTTTACATTCATCAAGTTTAAGTAAAACACTGCATTACCAGTACAACTGGTTTAATATTTTCAAAGACAATTTCTTCTTGGTAGACATCTTGGGAGGGGTTTGATGAAAAATATCCAAGACACAAAACACAAATTGCTGTACCGAGTCTGGGATAACAGTTGAAATGGTGCACGTGGAGATGATAGTGCTGCTGGAAGCTGGTCCACACTGTCCTACACCCAGCTGGGCAACGCTTGCGCTGCCACATGCAGAGCAGTCATGGCTAGTGATTGTGGTCGTAAAGTTGAATGGTCATAAGTTGCATAGGTCGTAAGGCGATCAATATTTGTAGTGTTCAGAAACTTGAATTCTTTTGTACCAACTATACTATATGTGCTATGTCTGTGTGCAATCTGCACCATTATTTACTTAATACATATTTTGAATAGTCTTAATTTAAAAAAAAAGACTTTGGCCTACTTCTAAACCAGGGGTTGGGAACCTATGGCTCGCGAGCCAGATGTGGCTCTTTTGATGGCTGCATGTGGCTTGCAGACAAATCATTATAAAAAAATTATAATGCAATGAGAAGATGGCAGCGGAGTAGGCGGACACACAGACGCCCAGCTCTCACCACCAAACTGGAATACAAATCAATTTAGAAAAAATCAGCATGAAAAACCAACTGTGGACTACAAGAACAGCTCTCAAAAACCAAGGAGCAAAGAAGAAGCCACAACAAAACTGATAGGGAGTGCCAAAATCTCCTCTGCTTACAGGAACAGAGGGGAGGAGGAGGCTGAGAGGCAGAGGGGATCTCACCCAAGGGAAAAGAGCAGAAAATACTGCTCACAGCCACTTGCCTGGTGACCAGGGAGCGAGGTGTGTTGAAAAGACCAGCTTATCTCCCAAGTGGAAAGGACAGGGAGAGGGACAGACTGTGAGGGGTTAAGGAACACAGGAAATGAACTAAAAAAGCTGATTCATCCATGCTGGAGGTGGCCATAGCTGGGGGAGGGACTGAACCTTCCAAAAAACAGTACTAAATTGCTTCCGGATCAGAGATCTCCAGATATCTCTCCAGCTCCAATCAGTGCAACAAGACATAGCTGAAAACAAGCAGTGGGGAGGAGGGACAGTAACTCAGGTATCCATGGAGATCTGAGATATACTTCCCCCAACTGAAGCTGAGAAAACAGCCTGCCCCCAGAGAGATTAGTTGGATGAAGAGGCCTTCAGAGTCTCAGGTTACACCCACAGAATTCCTGGATACAGTTTCAAGGAAGCCCCTGCTGGGATCAATAAACAAGACTATCACCTGTTAAGAAAACAAACAAATCAAGACTTCAAAGCTGCCCAAATCCGAAAGTGGATTACAAATAATAGCTGATACCAACCCAAGAAGACCTAGAAATAACAAAACTTAAAACTGGAGGCAGACAACATCAAACCTAGACTGAACCAACTCTACAAATAAAATACCCAAACACAATGAGAAGACAAAAAAGTGCAATCCAAATGAAACCACAAGAGATACCATCAGGAGATGAACTGAGTGATATGGAAATAATCAAACTTCCAGATGCAGAGTTCAAAATAATGATTGTAAGGATGCTTAGGGATCTTAGAACAACAATGGATGGTCATTATGAACACCTAAATAAAGAAATAGCAAGTATAAAAAAGAATCAGTTGGAAATGACAAATACAATATCAGAAATAAAGACCACAATGGAAGGAATTAAAAACAGGATAGATAGAGCTGAGGATCAAATCAGCGAGTTGGAGGACAACTGGAATGAAGGCATGAAAGCAAAGAAAAAAGAAAAGAGACTCAAAAAGTCAGAGGAAACTCTTAGAGAGCTCTGTGACAACATGAAGAGAAATAACATCTGCATCATAGGGGTTCCTGAAGAAGAAGAAAAAGAACAAGAGATACAGACTTTGTTCAATCATATCATAGCTGAAAACTTCCCTAAATTAATGCAGGAGAAACTCACAAGTTCAAGAAGCACAGAGGACTTCATAAAAGAGAAACCCAAAGAAACCTACAACAAGACAAATCATAATTAAAATACCAAAGCTAAGCAATAAAGAGAAAATATTAAAAGCTTCAAGAGAAAAAAAAGGCTATCACCTACAAAGGAGCCCCCATAAGGATGACATCCGACTTCTCAACAGAAACACTTGAGGCCAAAAGGGAATGGCAAGAAATATTCAAAGTAATGCAGAACAAGAACCTACAACCAAGACTACTTTATCCAGCAAGGCTATCATTTAAAATCGAAGGAGAAATAAAAAGCTTCCCAGACAAAAAACAACTCAAGGAATTCATTACAACCAAACCAATGCTGCAGGAAATGTTAAGGGGCCTGTTATAAATAGATCAAAGTGGGAAAAGAATATAGCAAAAAAGGAATACAGCTTTAAAGAATAAAATGGCAATAAACAACTACATATCAATACTAACCATAAATGTAAATGGATTAAATGATCCAATCAAAAGACATAGGGTAGCTGCATGGATAAGAAAACAGGACCCTTACATATGCTGTCTACAAGAGACACACCTTAGAACAAAAGATACACATAGGTTGAAGGTAAAAGGATGAAAAAAAAATTTCATGCAAATGGAAATGAAAAAAAAGCTGGGGTAGCAATACTTATATCAGACAAACTGGACTATAAAACAAAGGATATAGTAAGAGATAAAGAAGGCCACTACATAATGATAAAGGGAGTAATCCAACAGGAAGATATACCTATTATAAATATCTATGCACCTAATATAGGAGCACCTAAATATATAAAGCAGACTTTGGTGGATTTAAAGGGCGTGATCAACAGCAATACTATAATAGAAGGGGATTTCAATACTCCACTAACATCACTAGATAGATCCTCAAGAAAGAAAATTAACAAAGAAACAGCAGACTTATTGGAAACACTAGATCAACTCAATTTAATAGATATCTTCAGAACCTTTTACCCTAAAGCAGCAGAATATACAGTCTTTTCAAGTGCTCATGGTACATTCTCTAGGACAGACCACATGTTAGGGCACAAAAGTGCTCCCCACAAATTTAAGTAGATTGAAATCATATCAAGCACTTTCTCTGATCACAATGGCTTGAAACTAGAAATGAACCACAACAGAAAAGCTCAAAAATTCTCAAACACATGGAAAATAAATAGCAGGTTGTTAAATAACAAATGGATTAAGAATAAGATCAAAGAAGAAATAAAAAATTCCTAGAGATGAATGATAATGAGCATACAACAACTCAAAATTTAAGGGATACAGCGAAAGCAGTGCTGAGAGGGAAGTTCATAGCACTACAGGCACACTTTAAGAAGCTAGAAAAAGCTCAAATAAACAATTTAACCCTGCATCTAAAAGAACTAGAGAAATAACAGCAAGTAAAGCTCAAATGTAGTAGAAGGAAGGAAATAATAAAGATCAGAGCAGAAATAAAAGACATACAGGCTAAAGAAACAATACAGAGGATTAATGAATCTAGGAGCTGGTTCTTTGAAAAGGTAAAAAAGATCAATGAACCTTTAACCAGATTCACCAAGAAAAAGAGAGAGAGGACTCAAATAAATAAAATTAGAAATGAGAAAGGAGAAATAACAACTGACACAACAGAAATACAAAATATTGTAAGAAAATACTATGAAGAACTGTATGGCAAAAAACTAGACAACCTAGATGAAATGGACAAATTCCTTGAAACATAAAATCTTCCAAAAATCAATCTGGAAGAATCAGAGAACCTAAACAGACTGATTACACCAAATGAGATCGAAACAGTTATCAAAAAACTCCCAACAAAGAAAAGTCCAGGGCCTGATGGCTTCACAACTGAATTCTACCAAGTATTCAAAGAAGAACTAACTCCTATCCTTCTCAAACTATTTCAAAAAATTCAAGAGGAAGGAAGACTTCGAAGCTTTTTTTGAGATGAGCATAATTCTGATTTCAAAACCAGGCAAAGACAACACAAAGAAAGAAAATTATAGGACAATATTTCTGATGAATATAGATGCTAAAATCCTCAACAAAATATTAGCAAACCGGATCCAACAATATATGGAAAAAATCATACACCATGATCAAGTGGGATTTATTCTGGGGAGGCAAAGCTAGTACAATATTTATAAATCAATCAGTGTGATTCATCACATAAACAAAAAGAAGGAGAAAAACCATATGATAATTTCAATAGATGCAGAAAAAGCATTTGATAAAATCCAGCACCCATTCATGATCAAAACTCTCAGCAAAGTGGGAATACAGGGAACATACCTCAACATGATAAAAGCCATCTATGAGAAACCTACAGCCAACATCATACTCAATGGGCAAAAATTAAAAGCAATACCCTTAGATCAGGAACAAGGCAGGGGTGCCCCCTTTCACCACTCTTATTTAACATAGTCCTGGAAGTCCTAGCCACAGCAATCAGACAAGAAGAAGAAATAAAAGGCATTCAAGTTGGAAAAGAAGAAGTAAAACTATCATTATTTGCAGATGATATGATATTGTATATAGAAAACCCGAAAATCTCAGTCAAAAAACTACTGGACCTGATAAATGAATTCAGCAAAGTGGCAGGATATAAAATCAATACTCAGAAATCAGAGGCGTTTTTATATGCCAACAATAAACAGTCAGAAAGAGATATTAAGGAAAAAATTCCCTTCACAATTACAACCAAAATAATAAAGTACCTAGGAGTAAACTTAACCAAGGAGACTAAAGACTTGTACTCAGAAAATTACAAAGCATTGATAAAAGAAATCAAGGAAGATGCAAACAAGTGGAAGCATATACCGTGCTCATGGTTAGGAAGAATAAACATCATTAAAATGTCTATATTACCCAAAGCAATATATAAATTCAATGCAATAACAATTAAAATACCAATGACATACTTCAAAGATATAGATCACATATTCCAAAAATTTATATGGAACCAAAAAGAACACAAATAGCCTCAGCAATCTTAAAAAAGAAGAATAAAGTGGGAGGTATCACACTTCCTGATATCAAGTTATACTACAAGGCCATTGTACTCAAAACAGCCTGGTACTGGCATAAGAACAGGCATATAGATCAATGGAACAGAACAGACAATCTATAAATAATCCCACAGTTCTATGGACAACTGATATTTGACAAAGGAGGTAAGGAAATACAGTGGAGTAAAGACAGCCTCTTTAACAAATGGTGTTGGGAAAATTGGACAGCTACCTGCAAAAATATGAAACTAGATCACCAGCTTACACCACTCACAAAAATAAACTCAAAATGGATGAAAGACTTAAATGTAGGCCGTAAAACCATAAGCATCTTACAAGAAAACATAGGCAGTAAGCTCTCTGACATATCTCGGAGCAATATATTTGCTGATTTATCTCCACGGGGAAGTGAAATAAAAGACAGGATTAACAAATGGGAGCATATCAAACTAAAAAGCTTTTGCACAGCTAAAGACAACAAGAACAGAATAAAAAGACAAACTACACAATGGGAAAACATATTTGACAATACGTCTGATAAGGGGTTAATAACCAAAATTTATAAAGAACTTGTAAAACTTAATACCAGTAAGACAAACAATCCAATCCAAAAATGGGCAAAAGAAATGAATAGATACTTCTCCAAAGAGGACATACAGATGGCCAGTAGGCATATGAAAAAATGCTCAACATCACTAATCATTAGGGAAATGCAAATTAAAACCACAATGAGATATCACCTCACACCAGTCAGAATGGCGCTTATCAACAAAACAATACAGAATAAGTGCTGGCGAGGATATGGAGAAAAGGGAACCCTCCTGCACTGCTGGTGGGAATGCAGACTGGTGCAGGCACTGTGGAAAACAGTATGGAGATTCCTCAAAAAATTAAAAATCAAACTGCCTTTTGACCCAGCTATCCCACTGTTAGGAATATACCCCAAGAACACCATAGCACTGTATGAAAAGAAGAAATGCACCCCCATGTTTATGGCAGCATTGTTCACAATAGCGAAGATCTGGAAACAGCCCAAGTGTCCATCAGAGGACAGGTGGATAAAAAAGCTTTGGTACAGCCCTGGCCGGTTGGCTCAGCGGTAGAGCGTCGGCCTGGCGTGCGGGGGACCCGGGTTCGATTCCCAGCCAGGGCACATAGGAGAAGCGCCCATTTGCTTCTCCACCCCCGCCCCCCCTC
The DNA here is from genome assembly GCF_036850995.1 of Saccopteryx leptura. NCBI lineage: Eukaryota > Metazoa > Chordata > Mammalia > Chiroptera > Emballonuridae > Saccopteryx > Saccopteryx leptura. Next base: position 191,772,645 of record NC_089504.1, read on the forward strand.
CTTCCTCTCTGTCTCTCTCTTCCCCTCCCGCAGCCAAGGCTCCATTGGAGCAAAAGATGGCCCGGGCGCTGGGGATGGCTCCTTGCCCTCTGCCCCAGGTGCTAGAGTGGCTCTGGTCGCGGCAGAGCGACGCCCCGGAGGGTCAGAGCATCGCCCCCTGGTGGGCAGAGTGTTGCCCCTGGTGGGCGTGCCGGGTAGATCCCGGTCGGGCGCATGCGGGAGTCTGTCTGACTGTCTCTCCCCGTTTCCAGCTTCAGAAAAATATAAAAATACAAAAAAAAAAAAAAAAAAAAAAAAAAAAGCTTTGGTACATATACACTATGGAATACTACTCAGCCATAAGAAATGATGACATCGGATCATTTACCATAACATGGATGGACCTTGATAACATTATATAGAGTGAAATAAGTAAATCAGAAAAAAACTAAGAAGTATATGAATCCATACATAGATGGGACATAAAAATGAGACTCAGAGACATGAACAAAATGTGATGGCAATGGGGGTGGGGGTGGAGGGAGGGGGGAGGGGGGAGGAAGGAGAGAGGTGTTGGGGGAGGGGAGAGGCACAAAGAAAACCAGATAGAAGGTGACAGAAGACAACTTGACTTTGGGGGAGGGGTATACAGCACAATCAAATGTCAAAATAATCTGGAGATGTTTTCTCTCAACATATGTACCCTGATTTATCAATGTCACTGCACTAAATTTAATAAATAAATTAAAAAAAATAATAATGTTAAAAATATAAAACATTCTCAAGTATTACAATCCATTCATTTCCTACCACTCATGTTCATGGTTACGGGTGACTGGAGACAATCACAGCTGTCCTCCGGGACAACACCAAATTTTTACTTGATAATGTGTAATGTATACGGGTCGTTGTATGGCTCTCACGGAATTACATTTTTAAATATGTGGCGTTCATGGCTCTCTCAGCCAAAAAGGTTCCTAACCCCTGTCTAAACAATGATATAATAGGCTTGATAGCCTTGTTTTATTTATTTCTAATATATTTTAAAATAAATACTTAAGTATAATGTTAAAAATGTCCTTCATGTACTTTAGAGCATCCTGGATATACCTGTGGTACTCACACTCTCGGGCAACACTGTCCCATATGACTCACTATAAGAAGGTTGTGCTAGGTGATTTAATAAAGGGAAAACTGTTTTTCCAATCTTAATAGTGACTCTATTTTTCTTCTACTTTGTTAATTTAAACTGAGGCTGTGTGATGTGATGGAGATTTTACTAATGTGATAGACCACTTTCTAGCATGTATCTGGGCTAGATTTCTTCCTCCCTGCTTTCTTAATTTCCATCAACATTTATTCAGCAACCATTACATTCCAGGCCTTGTGCTGGCATAGAAGACAAAGTGGAGGAAGACAGTACCTCTTCCCTAGGTTGCAATGCGTATAGTATATGGGAATGTGACCAGGATAATGGTACAATATTTGTCAGGACTTCACAGAAGCACAGAGCAGGGTGTCTGGCCCAGAATGGAGTCTAAGCAAGGCTCCTGACAAGAAGTAGAGTCTCAGCTCAAAACCAAAGTCTTGGCAAGGGGAAGATGGGAGAGGAGGTTGAAAACTGGGCTCTATCATGGGCAGAGCCACAGCCCAAGAAGCAGTATGGCAAATCTTTCAGGGTCTCAGTTTCTTCATCTGTGATGTGATATAGGGAGGATATTTACTTCATTAGGTCATTTGGAATGAAAACACTAAGGTATGTGTTTATATGTAAAAATTATGTGATATAGTCAGAGATATAGACAGAGAGAGAGTCAGTGCCAAGTGATAGGTACAATTCCATTCTTAGTTATATACACAAGAGAAATAAAAACATATATCCACACAAAAATTTGTACACAGGTATTTATAACATTTTTAGTCATACTAGCCAAAAAGTAGAAACAACCTAAATGTCCATCAATTAGTTGATGAATAAATAAGATGTGATATATCTATAAAATGCAATATTATTTGGCAGTAAAAAGAAATGAAATGGCTCTGGCCGGTTGGCTCAGTGGTAGACTACCTGGCCCCGCATGTGGATATCCCGGGTTCGATTCCTGGTCAGGGCACACAGGAGAAGTGACCATCTGCTTCTCCATTCTTCGCCCTTCACTCTCTCTCTCTCTACCCCTTTCACAGCTATGGCTCTATTGGTTTGAGGGATTTGGCCTCGGGGCACTGAGGATGGCTGCATGGCCTCTGCCTCAGGTGATAAAAAGAATGGCTCTGTTGCTGAGCAATGAAGCAATGGCCCCAGGTGGGCAGAGCATTGAGTAGGCTTGCCAGGTGCATCCTGGTCAGGGTGCATGAGGGAATCTGTCTCTGCCTCCCTTCTGCTCACTAAAAATAAAAAAAAAGAAATGAAATATAGATACCTGCTACAACATGTATGAACCTTGAAACACTACAGTAAGTGAAAGAAGCCAGAAACAAAAGGGCACATATTGTATGATTCCATTTACATGGCTTGTCCACAACAGGCAATATATAGTCAATAGATTCTTATAGATCTATGATCTATAAGGTGAGAAAGTAGACTAAGGGTTGCCTATGGCTGGTGATGGGATGAGGATGGAAGGTGATTGTTAATGGGTGCTAGATTTCTTGTTATTTTTAAAAATTTTATTAATTTTAGAGAGAGATGGAAGGAGGGAGAGAGAGAGAAACAGGAACATCACTCTGCTCCTGTATGTGCCTTAACTGGGTACCAAACCGGCAACCTCTATGCTTTGGGACAATGCTCTATCCAACTGAGCTATCTGGCCATGGCTAGATTTCTTTTTGAGGTGATGAAATGTTAAAAAATTTATTGTGGTGATGGTTTTATGACTCTGGCCATATTAAAAACCATTAAATTATACTCTGTAAATATGTGGATTATCGTATGTGAATTATATCTTAATAAACTATTCTTTTAGAAACAGGTAATAGCTAACATTCTCAAAGCATAATCTAGCTTCATATTCATTTTAAAATATCCCCTAATTTTTATAAGTGGTATATATGTTAACTATTTAATTATTACCATAACCCATGAGACAGGTACCATGATGGTGCCCAGAGGCATATATAAACCTAACTTCCACTCTACATTGTCCTGGGTTGAGAATCATTAGAAGCTCCAGTTCTAGACTTCAATGAACTTGAATTCTGATCCTGGCCTTCTTTCTTACCAGCCAAGTTACTGAAGTTGGTTTTGTTCAGATGTTAAGTGGAGATAATAGTAATGCACACATCAGAGGATTGGTGTTTAGTATAGGGACCATTATATGAAGCCATTAACTGTGAGAGCCTTCTTTTGTGAAGTATTGTCACCAGTTTAAAAACTGAAAAAGCACTACACAAATCAAAGTGGCAGGCAGCCTAACACCACAGAGATTTGAAGAGTCAGTTTATTATTTCTGCAAGCAGAGAATTTTGTTTTCCACATAGAAATGGCCTAGTACACCGGTGGTCTGGCAGTCCGCCTTTACATAGCATTACTGAAAATTAAAGTTCTAGTGAGGATAAAAATATTTGCCACATGCAGTAAGCATTGGAAATGTTGAAGGTTTGCTTTTTACTGCATGAAAATAAGCAGAAGTGTGGGATGGAGAAAGAAATGTGTCACTTCTCTAACACTGGCCTGCAAGGGCAAATTGACCTTACACAAGAAGAAAAATACCAGTAATTTCAAACTAATCTAATTTTAAATTTCTGGATTATTTTTTATTTCACGTTGCAGAGACATACTTATTCTTGAAAGAAGAAAAAGAAAAAAAAAATGACATTAGTGATAAATGAAGTTATATGAGTTTTGCTGGCAAACTCACACTGCATGGTGCTACAGAGCTCATTTGCAAGGCAGGAAAACAAATCCAAGTCCACCACAGCCCTGTCATTGCACAGAATGTTTCTTGAAGCACAGTTTGTGACCAGAATTTTTATTTGATTATTTTGGGGGTGGCACAGTTTGCTGTGGTGTGATTCAGTCTCTTCCTTCATCTCCAATAACTTTCCTTCTAACACTCAAGGAGCTCATTCCTCTCCAGATTTTCACACTGTGGGAAATGTACCACCATCCATTCCATTGTCTGGGTCATTTTTGAGGTCTCCTTTTCTCTCCCATTGTTCAGTTATGGGTACATGTGCTAGGAATCTTCCAAAATATATCTTGCATCTTTTCACTCATCTCTAACTCCTTTGCCACTGCTAATCTAAGCTGTCCACATCCCCTGCCTGTACTCCTGGAGTAATCTTCTAAATGCTCTCTCTACTTCCACTCTTCTCCCAAAAGTCAGTCCTCCACAGAAAAACCAGAAGTGTCTTTTAAACTACTCAGGTTAATCTCCTGTTTAAAACATATTAATAGACAAAATCCAAGTGTATAGTTGGAGTATGAAAAGATGTTCAACATCACCATCAGGGGAAGTAAAATTAAATCTACAATGAGATATTAATACACATCTGAAGGATTGGCTAATATTAAAAATATTTAAAAGAATGACAATATTAAATATTGCTGAGAATGTAGTATTCTCATACACTGCTGGTGGAAGGAACATATAAAGTTTGAAAAATTGTTGGGCAATAGCTAATAGCTAATAAAGCTAAACGTATGCTTATTCTATGACCTAGCAATTCTGCTCCTAATTATATACCCAGGATAAATGAGTGCCTATGTCCACTAAAAAATCTTCAAGAATATTTATACCAACTTTACTATAATAGACAAAAATTGGCAACAATTTAAATGTCTGTCAACAGTACAACAAATAAATGATGATATATATAACAAAATATAACAAGCAGTAAGAAAAAAGTAAACACCATAGATGAATCTCTCAGGAAGGCAAATAAAGTCAGACAAAAATTTTTTCTGTATGACTATATTCATAAGAAGTTCAAGAATAGGCAAGACTAACCTGCAGTGATAGAAGGCCAGCTAGTTGTTCCTGAGACTTGACATTTGGGTACTGGGGTCCAGGGCTGGTTAGACTGAGAAGTGGCATGAGGAAACCTTTTGAGGTTTGGAAGCATTCTATATGTTGAACTGAGTGGTTGTTTCATGAGGTGTGTGTGTGTATGTGTTGTCACCACATTGTACATTTTCTGTGCACCTTACAATTTTTTATTTATTTCAGTGTAAGAAAGTCAATGACACGCCAGTGAGTGTACAATATAATCTACACATGATTTCATGGTCTATCACCGGGCTTCCTTTTCTCATTTTGCACTTCATGCTCCTGTTATGCTTTTGCCACATTGGCCTTCAAACATTCCCTTTATATCCATTTCTCCATTTTATTTTCCTCATAGCCCTTATCAGCATTTGAAATTACTTTATTTTATTATTTATTTTCTGATTTCCTCTTCTAGAATGTCAGGTACACGAATGTGGGGTCCATGTCTATTTTATTTACTCTTTATCCCCAGTATGCCTCGCTATGATAGGGTGATTATATTCAAGTATTTGTTCTGTGAATTCATAATATGATCTTCAGATAGTTGTAAAAAGTTACACCTATGGGCCCTGGCCAGTTGACTCAGCAGGAAAGCATCAGTGTGGTGTGTGGAAGACCCAGGTTCGAATCCCAGTCAAGGCACACAGGACTCTGCCTCAGGCACTAAAAAATGGCTCTGGTTGCAGTGGAGCAAGGGTCCCAGATGGGCAGAGCATCGCCCCCTAGTGGGCTTGCCAGGTGAATCCGGGGTGCATGTAGGAGTGTCTCTCTGCCTTCCCTCCTCTCACTAAAACAAAACAAACAGACAAAAAAGTCAGAACTCTTAGATTTTTTTTTAAAATCCAGTTACCCATACTGCTTATAAGATACAGCTCTCAAAGAAAAAAAATGGTTACAAATAAAGGGATGGGAAAAAGATATACCAGGAAATTAGTACTCAAAAGAAAGCTGACTTAGCAATACTAATATCAGACAAAATGGATGTTAAAAGTACTTCTGGAAAAAAGATTTTATATAAGTTATGAAACTATTCACCAAGACAGTGTGACCACCATAAATTTATTTGCCCTTAACAGCACAGCTTTTTTGTGGAAGATATTGGAAATTGGCACTCAATACCTCTCCAACCCTGTGTTTATTGTGAGAAGAATGATATAGCCCAGTTTTCCTTGCAGCTAAATTCTCTATGTGACTAAGCTTCTGCTAACCAGAGATTTGGCAGATAAAAGTAAATATTGTGATATGGTGACCACAAGGTCCTTCTGGCAGAAAAGGAGGTAGACATGCTTGGTTCTTCAGTGACAGTAGTTGCAAGGGTTCTCAAATCCTGGTTTTAGCATTGGAAAGGCTAAATTCCAGGAAGTGGCTGCCTGTGGTTGGTCAATTCTCCTGGCTGTATTGCTCATAGGCTGAGCAATATCCTAACATGGCTTCCTAGCTTCCCTGAAATTCTGTAAACTATGTTGTATATATGTAGCATAGTGATATGTGCTATGCTAGAGGTAAGCCCCATGCACTTATTGGATGCCAACTCTGATTGGGGGGAAGTGTAGAATCCTTGTAGTCTTTATAGAATAGGTGACAGCTGCAATATGAGCTGAAGTATCAGTGGGGATTAAACAGGTAGGGGCAGAAGAAGTAGGAGGGTTTAGGTGATGAAAAAATAACATGTACAAAGGTAGAGCCAAGTTGATGTAGATCTCTGATTAGGTCAATGTCCCACACACAAGATGAGAGGTATGCGTGATGAAAAAGGAAGCTATAGCATGTTAGGGGGAAATAATGACAAATGACTTTGCATGCCAATTTATGGGTTGCAACTGTTTTGTCTGTTTGCTTGCTTGTTATGTTTTGTTTTGTTTTTGTCTACTCTATACCTTGGCTGCTTATCTTCCCCTTATCTTCCCCCTCTTTTCCTTCTACACCAATCCATGCACACACTTTTCCTTTGGGGGCTGTTTCTCCTCCACTTGAATCAAGTGATTTTGATGAGACTTCCAATCACACTAGCCCTTCTTCCCGATGACAGGAAGAGTCTATTTCAGGTCTGACCATGAAGGTAGTCATTCCTATGACCATGGTAATTGGTCTACTGTGAGTCTGTGAGTCCATTCATACCTGTCAAAGTCATTCCCAAGGATTAAAAAATTTTTAAACTAGTTTACAGAGTTGTAGATTCTAATAGTCATTTTGCACCCCCTGCTCCAACTCTGCCCCCAAGAAGAAAGCCTATGTGTGGTGGAAAAGAATTAAATAAAATTTAAAAATGTGCCTGACCAGGTGGTAGCACAGTGAATAGAATGTTGGACTGGGATGCAGAGGACCCAGGTTCCAGGCCCCAAGGTCACCAACCTGAGCAGGGGGTCACCAGCTTGAGTGCAGGGTCACCGGCTTGAGCGTGGGATCATAGACATTACCCCATGATCCATGGCTTCAGCCCAAAGGTCACGGCTTGAGCCCAAGGTCGCTGGCTTGAGGAAGGGATCACTCACTCTGCTGTAGCCCCTCCTCCCCCCCACCCCCGTGAAGGCATATGTGAGAAAGCAATCAATGAACAACTAAGGAGACTAAGGAGCTGCAATGAAGAACTGATGATTCTCATCTCTCTTCCTTCCTTCTGTCTATCCCTATATGTCCTGTCCCTCTCTCTGTCTCTGTCACTTACACACACACACACAGAGTAACAATAAGAGGTGAAAGGGGAAAGAAATGAGAGGGGGAGAAATAGAAATATAGGTAGAGATAGAGAGAGGGGGAAAGAGAGAGAGAACAAGAACTAGCAAGGACAAATCTTTGGATCTCTGACCTCTTCTCAGCTGATCTAGTTCCTTAGCCCTTTGGTCATGATAATAAAACACAGACCAATACACCAATTTATAATTAAATTGCTTAGACAATTTGTGTATATATATTAGTAAACATTTTTCTCCTCTTCCTCCTCCTCCTCCTTTTCTTTCTCTTCTTCATTATGTTTATTTTTGGTTATTGCATAATACTTTATTAAATTTACATATCTTCACCTATTAGCTTATTTCCAATATGTCACATATTGATGGATAAAATTTGACAGGACAGAATGAGAAGACAGGTAGTGGTGTAGTGCTTGCCAGCTGTAGGGAACAGCACAAAAAAGACATAGAGGTGAGAAAGTCAACAGGTTGTTTAAGAATGAACCAGTCTGTCTGGAGCTGAAAACAGTGGGAAAAGAAATAGCTATAAAAATGGTCCCACTACTAGTGTACTGATGGTAGGGTAGATTAAAACTTTAAAAAAGGTATGCAAATTTTTGCTAGATTTATTGCTAAAAAAGGAAGTTGATGTGGGCAAAGCCACATGGAAACTCTAGCATGTTGTTCTAAGAGCTGCAAATTACAATGTCAGGAAGAATAATTATACCTATAATGATCTCAATCAGCACTGTGAAGACTTGGTATGAAAGAAACTACAGAAAGTCAACCAAATATGCTAAATGAAGATTTGAGAGGAAGGGCAGTTAGCCAGGTAGAAAAATTCAATTTTATGCAACTGTTAGTTCATAAACTCATGCATGCAGTGTGTATAGGGGATTGGTGTTGGGGTGCTTCTTTCCTACTCCTCTCTTTTACATAAGAATGAGAATTCCTGGTCTCCAGCTCCAAATTTTATAGAAATATAATCTGTTGTAATAGAAAAGTCACAGTGTGGGAATTATTATTTAACAAGTAATAGTGAAACAATTAGTTACATGTTTAGGAAAGAAATCAATAGAGATCCTCTTCTTACATCTAACACCATACTAAATCCAATACAGATTAGAGAGAACTGAATGTAACAAATCACATAAAAAAATCTAGAAGGAAACTTGATACTTTTATTAGAGAGTGAAGTGCAAAGGAGTTTGAGGGGATTTTCTAAACTTAAAAGTGTTAGAAGAAATTAAAAACAAAAAAAAGGATAAATGCATTTGACCAGACAGTCATTACAAATTTCTATAGGTGCCTTACTCCTCCAAGTAACTGATTCTCAATATACTTACAAAAAATATTATATCATTGTGAGAGACAAAAAAAAAAAAAAAAAATTACATAAAATGCACATGTAGAAAAACTGAGATCAGCAGAAATATCGATACAATTTCTAAGCATTTAGCCCAACTCAGGTCTGTGGCAGATACTTGACAAATATTCAGTTAAGGTGGCCATTCCAGTTGGTGCTGAAAGAGACTGAGAGTGAGAGGTGTGAAGGGTCCTCTCTGGGCAGTCGCCAAATGGGTAAGTGCCACATGGGCTTATGAGACATCTGTTTCCTTCCAGTCCTGCCCACCCAGGCTCATAATCACTCCTTGATTTCCTCCGATAGCCACTCCTTCATCCCTCACTGCCCTAGGCCTGAAGAGCCTGCTCCCACCCTGGCCCAGAAGATCAGTTCTCAAGAGACTCAGGTATTGAAGGTGTGGTTCCATTCTTCTTGCCAGTGATCAGATTTAGAAATGAACATATACTACATTCTGGCTGATCAGATGAGAGGGAGAAATCACCTCACTGGATTTAGGGAAATAATTTTTCACTCTCATAAACAGACAGTTCCTTTCTTGTTTTTCTTGATCCACCATTTTGTGTTCCTACCAGGATTTTATGAAAATTTAATCAGTTGCTCCACATCTTTGTTGGCCCTTGGTATTGCCAGTTTTGGTGGGGGTTTTGTTTGTTTTTGTATTTTAGCCATTTTATTTGGTGTGTAATAATATTTTGCTGTGATTTTAATTTGCACTTTTCTGAGAAGTGCAAAAAAGAAACAAACACCCCACATAATAAATACCTAATGCAATAAATATCCTAAAAAATTTAACAATGTTAGTGAACTTAAATGTATTAAAATTTTTATAAATATCCACTGCTTTTTAGATTAGAAAGTTCTTTCCCAATGAGAAATCAAAAGATAATTTAGCTGTATTTTTAGAGTTTTGTGTGAATGTGCTCATCTCATGATCATTAGAGGTGGGACAGAGACACATCTTCTGGGGAAGGCGTTGGGCAGAGGCCAGAATCTTAATCGTACTCATCCCTTTGCAGCAGCTTTATTTGGGGCTTTGTCTTATAAGAAACAGTACATTTCCTTATTATGTAGTCCCATTAGATCGGGTGTTCCATGGTTGCCACCAAAGGCCTTGTAGCAGAGCCAGTGAGCAGGAGAAGTCAATGAGACTGCAACCTACTAACACAAACATAAAAAAAGGTTCAAACTCACTAGTAAGCAAGGAAAAGTAAATTAAACAAGATTAGACTCCATTTTAAGAAAAACTACTCCATGATTAGAGATTTTTTCAGGTTAAGAGCTGTCATGCTTTGCTGGTATTTAAGGCTGCAAACTATGATAGCTATTTAAAAACAACAGCAGCAATCATTCATTAAATGCTCACTACATTACAAACACTATGCAAAGCAAACAAACCGAGTTAACTTTAAAACCAACCCAATTAAATAGATACTGTTCTCTCCTGTTTACAGATAAAGTTTAGAGACCCATTGAGCTGCTCAGCTCTCACAGGCACAAAGGGCGGTTCTTTGGGATCTTATGACTGTGTAAGTGATCCACACTTGTGTCAAGGAGATGAATAAAATAGGAACACCAAAAAAGAAACAAAAAAAGAAACAAGGTTTGAACTTTGATATTCAAAAAAATAAAAGCATTAAAGTAATCATTACAGGGAAACTATTCATTAGCCTTCCTTACAACAGATTTTAATTGAATGTTATATCTGAGTTATCTACTGGGGGGAGCATGGGGTACCTTCTATACCTTTATCATTGGTGAGGGCCCCTAAGGGTCTTACTCCAGTCCATGGAGCCAGGATTTAACCCAGAGCTGTGCTTACAACAAAGCCTGTGCTTAGAACAAAGGCTACTGGAACCCAACTTAGAAAGCAATTTAGCAAATCAAATCAATAGCTTCAAAACATTCATATTTCTTAATCTATTAAGTTAAATACTGTGAAAAATGTAAAAGCATTTAGAATAAATGTGTTAAAGCCAGAGTTCTTCACAATCAGAGAAAATTAGAAATCAATATAAATATTTGACCATGGAGACCTCATTAATTAAATTGTATAATACAACCATTAAAATAATCTTTATAAGAACTTTAAAATAAGTGAGCTACTGATTATATCATGTGTATTGGAGAAAAAAGTTAAAATATTTATAAAAAGTAGTCCTAAATGTAAATTGTGTGTTTAATGTGTAGAAAAAAAAAAAAACTCTTAAAATGTTAACAGAGATTGGATGTTGGTAAAATGGGTGATTTTCTTCAATTTCTTTTCTTTCCTTTTTTTATTTTATTATTATTATTATTTTGTGGAATAACAAAAGCTTTATTTAGTAGAGTGCATCCCTGACGAGGTTCTCTGGTCTGCGAGACGGGGGCCAGAGAAGTTGCCTCTTGTCTTTTCTATAATAAAAATGTTCTCTAATGAATATTACTTTTAGAGTAGAAATAATCTTAATTAACTTTATTTTCAAAAAGACATAAATATCTTTATTTATTTTATTTTTATTTTTTTAAGTGAGAGTAGGGGAGATAGCAAGACAGACTCCCACATGTGTCTTGACCAGGCTTTACCAGGGCAACCCCTGTCTGGGATCAATAGTTGCACTAAGCAAGCTGTCCTCAGCACTGGGGGCCAACACTCAGACCAACTGAGCCACTGGCTGTGGGAGAAGAGAGAGAGAAGGGGGAGGAAGGGGAAGAGAAGCAGATGGTCGCTTCTCCTGTGTGCCCAGACCCAGAATCAAACCCAGGATGTCCATACTGGGCTGATGCTCTATGCACTGATTCAACTGACCAGGGCCAACATCTTTATTTAGATAGTAAAAATTACTGAGGGATGGAAAGTCTTCATATGAAAATATAATGTGATTCCTCAGTTTTCAAAGCAAAAGCTGGGAGGGAATACCCACAGCTATCTTTTACTCACGGTTTTCCAGTACAACCTGATGTAAAATATTCTGCCTCACTGTCAACTCATGTGATTCAATATTTTGTTTAGAAAAAAATGGTCATAGTAGACTTATTTAAAACATATGTCTTTATGAAGCATCTGGGTAGGTTACCTGTGTTTCTGGATCTACTAACCCCACAAACATCCAGGTAGTTACAGAACTTTCTGAAGTTTGAAGGAGTTAAATAGGAAAATAAAATATTATCATATGGTAAAGTTATAAGTTTCATTACTATAATTTGTTAAAGCTCACTCCCTGTTTTTGGAAACACCCTCTTTGCTTAGTGTCTGTAATGGCCTACCTGGTTTTTCTTGGGTCATCTTTGGCTGTTACCTCTGTCTCCTCTGCAGCTCTTCACTCTGTACTTCTCTGAAATATACACTCTCACCTTGTCTGTCCCAGGCTCTCTGCTTTTCTGTTTAAACCCTTGCCTGGTCAACCTCATCTACTCTTAGCTCCTACTACACTCTGTATAGTAGTCATCTCCCAATAGCCTCTAAAACTGGAAACTTAATAACTAATAAATAAGTTCAATATGAAAGTATTCATTAGCCTTTATTTTTTAAATAACAGATGACTCTCAGAAATGGTTACCAAAGACAAGTGTTTAAATCAATGTGTTATTCTTTGATCACCTCTTCCACCAACTTGACTCTCTGATGGATCACGTTTCAGTGTTAGGATATACATATAGATTGTCTCTTGCTTTCAATGTGCTTCTGAAGTTGTTTTATAGTAGTTTTAACAACTGTCAAGTCAACATAGTACTTTAAAGTACAATGAGAATTCCATAGTATGTTTGAGAAATTCACATGCTAAAGAAGGAATCCAGGCAGGATAGCCACTACCTGGCTTCCCAGTTGGCCATGCCTCTGTGAGGGACCAGAGTGACACCTCCTGAGTAGTATGTCCACTGCTGGAATGATTTTGTATATAAATGGATAACATGATAACCCCCAATTGTCCTTCCTCAGCAAGCTCTTCTTTTCCTTGTAAATGGTTAGACCATGTTTCTTTTTTTTTTTTTTTTTTTTTTTTTTTTTTTCATTTTTCTGAAGCTGGAAACGGGGAGAGACAGTCAGACAGACTCCCGCATGCGCCCGACCGGGATCCACCCGGCACGCCCACCATGGGGCGACGCTCTGCCCACCAGGGGGCGATGCTCTGCCCATCCTGGGCGTCGCCATATTGCGACCAGAGCCACTCTAGCGCCTGGGGCAGAGGCCACAGAGCCATCCCCAGCGCCCGGGCCATCTTTGCTCCAATGGAGCCTTGGCTGCGGGAGGGGAAGAGAGAGACAGAGAGGAAAGCGTGGCGGAGGGGTGGAGAAGCAAATGGGCGCTTCTCCTGTGTGCCCTGGCCGGGAATCGAACCCGGGTCCTCCGCACGCTAGGCCGACGGTCTACCGCTGAGCCAACCGGCCAGGGCTAGACCATGTTTCATTCTCATCATATTGTTTGTGAATCAAGGCATTTGTGTTTTCATCCCACTAAAGGATTTGTTACAAAGGCTCATCTTTTTCCCCCTCCCCCAGAGGTCACTCTAATCTCTTTAAGGTCACTCTCTCCCAACTGTATAAGCGAATGTGAGTATTGTCACATTCCCAACCCCCTGCCCTTATTGTGTTTGTCAACTTGGTCACTAATCATTTCAGCTTAAAAAAAATATTTTTGAGTTCCAACTACACACTAGGAGCTGCTCTGAGCACAGTGGAGTGCACAATAAGTGGAACAAGAATCTTCAAAAGTGAATCACAATTTTGTCCCCTTCCTCTAGCTTTCAGACCCAACCTGCACTGTCAGCCACTAGCCCCAAATACAGCTGCCATGTGGCTGCGGCTCAGGATCAAAACCTATCAGGGGCTGGTGCTGGTTATTCTGTTCTTTATCACAATCTTTATTGCAAAGTTTAACTTATCAATACAAACTTAAATGTTAAAAATGTGAATTCAAAATTAGATATTCCATATGTTCACCAGCTATTTCAACCTCATGTTTTTTTTGTTTTGTTTTGTTTTTTTGTTTGTTTTGTATTTTTCTGAAGTGAGAAGAGGGGGAGGCAGAGAGACAGACTCCTGCATGCGCCCAACCAGGATCCACTCGGCATGCCCACCAGGGGGCGATGCTCTGCCCATCTAGGGCATTGCTCCGCTGCACTCAGAGCCATTCTCTGCCTGAGGCAGAGGCCAAGGAGCCATCCACAGTGCCTGGGCCAACTTTGCTCCAATGGAGCCTTGGCTGAGGGAGGGGAAGAAAAAGATAGAGAGAAAGGAGAGGGGGAAGGGTAGAGAAGCAGATGGGCGCTTCTCCTGTGTGCCCTGACCGGGAATCGAACCTAGGAGTTCCACACGCCAGGCCGATGCTCTACCGCTGATCCAACCCACCAGGGCTCAACTTCATGTTTTAAATATTCTTCTTTCTTAAACACTCCCTTCCACTCCCGCTTCTCATCTAGCAGTCTCCCCAAGCAATATTGTGACTGAAAAACCAATTTCTATTTTTTTTTTTTGCTCCAAGTTGCAAACAAAGAAGAGCAGATGTTATTCTGCATTCATTGAAAATAGCCTTGTGCGTTCCTCCGTAAATTTCATACTTAGTGTTGTATGAAAGCCTCTCATAAGTAGTAAATGCACAGAGCCAGCGCCATTCATTCAAGAGCACAGAGGTCCTGAGCAAAGGCAGCTTCATCAGAGTTGTGATCTCCCCCAACCCACATCACTGCAGCGCCTCTGCAGCGTGTGCCTGGACCCCGTCCAAGTACTCACTGCCTCCTTTAGAACTTTTATGGGCCTGATTTTTGAAAGCACCCTCATTCCACATGCAAAGGCCTGGATACACATGCACACTAACAGCCCTATGCATGCAAAGTATGCAGATGGGCAAAGAACAATGACACCAGGGATTTGGTGCTGAGAAAAATTATTAACTCCAAGAATTCCTAAAAGCCCACATAAGAGTCTTATGGAAAAATAGCCTTTCTTAGAGCTGGTAATGAAACTTATTTTAAATCTCAGAGACTGTAGTTTAATAGAAATCTAAGAAAAACAGCTTGTAAAACTTTACTTTTTTTCATCATTCCCTTTGAAAACATGCCCCTGAAAGGTTGCAGAATTTCAACCAGCAGCACCATTACCAAATTTGACTTTCTTTCCATGCCCTTGCACCACACATGGACCACAATGTCCTCAGCCAATATAGTGCAAGAGAACCAAAGAGTAGGCTTCCTTACTAACAGCTGTATGGTTCTTTTTAGGAAGGGAAAGTGAATAGAATTGGGGAGGACAAGTACTATACAATAAATTATAATACATTTTTAAATATTTAATATGCACATAGTATTTATAAATACATAATGGATATTGCAACAGTTGTGCAAAACCATTTTATTAAGATATTTTAAATTTCAGACGTCTATAGAATTAAAATGCTTAGATTTTTCAGACCATATTTAGGTCTAAAGGACTTCTATAATTAGTCAGCACTTCTTTTATTCCTTACCTTTCTTTTTTAAAATCGAAATATAATTAACATATACTGCTCACAAAAATTAAGGGATATTTCAAAATAAATATGTGATCCCCTAATTTTTTTGAGCAGTATATAATATTGTATTAATATAAGGCATACAACATAATGTTGTATATCTTGCAAAATGATTACCCCAATAAGTCAAGTTAACATTCATCACCTCACATAGTTAAATTTTTTTTTCTTGTGCTGGAACTTTTAAGATCTACTCTCCTAGCAACTTTCAAATGTACAATACAGTGTTAACTATTAAAATCAGCATTTCTAAGTTAAGATACATGTAATTTAGTCTATTCTCCCCAAAAGAATTCACATGGAGTCAGCTCAGCAGACCTACTTCTTTATGAGGTGCTAAGACTAAAACAGAGAGAATCCACCTACTCTCCACACTTCAGCCTGTCTGTCTCCTCATGCCATCTACAGTTTGTCACTACTCAAGCAATCCTTTCACAGAATGGTGAGAGCCTTACACATACCTGTGCACTTTCCTGTCTATTGCAATCATCAATTTTTTTTTCCTAGACTCTAAGATCTCTGAGGGCAAATGTGGTGCTGCTTCAAGTCCCTAGCTCCTTACTTTCAGGGGATGTCAGACATTAGCAGTTACTACAGGTTTTGATGAGTGTTGTACTAGGGCAAACATTGCATGCTCTCAAAGCATGTAGCCAAAAGCCAAATCCAGTCTAGGGATCAGGGAAGGACTCCTAGAGGAATAAAATTAAAAAAGAAACCTAATTAAAGTTACTCAGGAGATAAAACAATTGGATTTGATCGACTGCCTGAAAGGGTTGTGAGAACAAAGATAATTTCTGACTTACTCAGGTAACTGGATGCAAATTGAAACAAGAAACAGTGAAGAAAAAACATGTTTGGGAATGTTGGGTGAAATAAAGAGTTCAATCTTAGCACTGGATTTGGGGGTGCTACAGAGAGGTCCAACGAGAGCTGTGCAGGAAGCACCAGATATAGAGGTGTTCAGGAAAGATGTTTAGGACTCCTTGGGAGTCATCAGCATTTGGATGGCAACAAAAACCAACAGGATAGATGAACTTTCTGAACAAGATTGAACAGAGAGAAGGATAAGAATGGAGCCAAGGAGAGCAGGCCTATAAAGAAGGTGAGGGCAAGGGGCATCAGGAGAAAGCTAGGAGACTGCAGAGTAGGGAGCCAGGGGAACGGAAGGCTTTAAGAAGGAAGAGGTAGTCAACAGGGTCAACACTGCTGAGTCAGAGAGTGGAATTTAGCAATGAGCACATCTTCAGTGACCTTGAGGCCTTGGAGGGCAGAGGCGAGTGAAAAATAGATTATACTGGAGCCGGATTTTACTGGTAGAGACATGAGTTAGGAGTCAGGAAGGGAGGCAGCGAGATAAGTTTGACAGAGAATGAGGACAGGTGGGGATAGCTGGAGGGATAGGTAGGTTAAAGCAGTGTTTCTTAATCCTGACTATACACTGAAATCACCTGAGGATCTTGAAAAAATTCTGACAGCTGGGCCCTGTAGCATGCACCAGGTACGAGAACAGACGTTGGAGACTTTCAGGAGTATAGATGTTTCTTTATTGGCCAGTTTAACCTGCGCAGGGGCGAATTCCCAGGTGTCCGGAGACACCATATCCACAAGGAGCTACAAACAGGAATCACGCCTGGCGCTTACAGCTAGGTCCTTATATATCCTAAGTAAGTAAGCATTAAACAGAAGCAGATGTGGCAGTTACCTATTCGCTAAGGGGGTCGCACACAGCATAGCAACAGGGGCTGGGTCTAGCTCATTGGCGAATTTCAAACATAAACTTCTGATAAGGGTCTCTGACCAATGGAATGCAAACATTTGTCTTCCTTTGTTCTCAGCCTTACAGGGTCCCTATCATTGCCTCCCTGTCTCTGCTCCTACACTCTGGCAATCCCAGCACACTTTCCTGAATCTAACATTTTGATCTTTTCTTGGTCCTTATATTCCCTACTCCTGTTGGGGCATAAATCAAACCCTTGATTCTTCATCAGTAGGAAGAATGGTATAGGGTTGAGATAGGACCATTATCTTTTCAGTCTCAATTCTCTCTTTTATAAATGCAAGGAGTTTATTAAGAACTACAGGCCCAATAGTGAGGGCTAACAAAAGTATCAGTAGTGGCCCAGCAATTGTGGATATGAGAGTAGTTAGCCATGGAGAGGTCCTGAACATAGAGGCATACCAGCCTGGGTTATCCTCTTCTTCTAACTTTCTATTCTTTAACCTGTTTACTAACACTTTAATATTTTCCCTAATTATTCCAGAATGGTTGACATAAAAACAGCATTCTTTGCCTAAGGCGGCACATAACCCTCCTTGTTTAAGGAAAAGGAGGTTTAGCCCTCTCCTGTAGGGCCACCTCTGCTAAAGAATCTATTTGCTTCTCTAAGAAAATTACCTGGTTCTGGAGTATGGCAATGTCCTTTGAGAAAGTATGGGACAACTGCTTTAAATTCAAGTCTCCCTGAATTAGAGAGGCAGCTCCTACTGCTGCTGATCCTACAATACCTATAGTGGCTATGATAGGTATTAGAAGTGAAGGAGCTCATTTTTCTCTTAAAGGTGGTGTAAGAAGGAAATTAGGGTTGCCTCCATACAGATACACTTGAGGGATGATGTATGTACACTTACACAAAGCTCAGGGTTTGTAGTAACAATACATTTGAATATACCTTGGGTACACACAAATCATAATCCCTCTGGTGCTTTTATCACTTTAGGTTTTTCTGGATCACTAAACAGAGTTTCTTGATTAAGACAATAGTCACTGTAATTAGAATTAGTTAAAGTGAAGTTAGCTATGGGATAACAAGTCCCTTTTCCATGGGTGAGAGATCCCCCAGAAAAACAATCTTTTATTTGGTCTTGTTTTTCAGTAGTGGGAGGGATTATAATGCTAGGAACTAAATCCCTTCCTTCTGATGTGTCAACTCCTATCCCAATGTAAAAAGGAGGTTTAGGGTTAAGGCACAGCCAGAAAGACTCAGTGATATTAGGTTGAGTGTTATTAAAGTAAGTAAACACTTTGTCTAATAATCCTAGTTCTTCCTGCTGTCCATCCGGTGACGGATGGAGAACGTGATAGAGTGCCTTATGATCTGTTCTTCCTGGTACACTATATGGAGTTGGACTAACTGAGTCCTTCTTACTTGTGAAAGAACTGGTCAAAGAGGTGGCTGGTGGTTTGGGCACTCTAGGGGTTAGCTTATTCTTTCCCCCTTCAAAGAGAAGCTTATTCTTTGTGGGTAATCTTTAGATAGTAAAGAAGGTTCCTGGATCCGTGCCTTCAGTATAGAGTCTTATTCCACATGTTTTTCCCTTACTCCAACTTGGGTCTTGAGGTCTTTTGATGGTGACAATGGTAGGGTTACAATTGTTTATAGAACATTGGTAATCCCTTGCATCATTAGGCTTTTTCCCTCCAAACTTAGTTCCCAGGTGGAAGAGATCTATGTCTGGGTCAGGTCTTGGTGGCTTCCATTTACTAGCAAGCATTTCACACCCCCATGACTTACAATAGTCAGTGGTAGATCCACAAGTGTGGCACCACCCTGAAAGAGGCTCAGGACACACATAATCTGGAATATATCACAATGCCCTATTATTGCAAGAGGACCAACACACCTCGTTATTCCATTGTGATGAGCCCAAAGGTTTTCTAGGTCCTAATCCTATAGACCTGTGTGCTGCAGGAGAGTCACAGAACTCATCATCAAAGAACTTTGAAAAATCTACTCTAAAAGTTACTTGGTTGCCCCATGTATTGTTTTGTGCTATTATTGTTCCATCAGCTGTCCTGATTAATACCCATTCCTTTAATTCTAACCCATTTACAGGAAGACAATAAACAATTAGCAGTGGTGACGTCACGGAAATGGCGCCGTGAGCAGCGCGTCCGACAGATCTCCCCAAAATCACAACAAATTTATCAACTAGAAACAGGAAAATTTATCTTCGGAGCAAACTGAAAGCAAAAGGACTGTTATCACTCGAATCTGAGAGACGAGGGTGTGGAGGAAGCTACCGCAGGGACGTTCATTCAAGCCGCGAGAAAGTGCGCCTGTGGTAAGTCATCCCGCACTCGGAAGCCGCCGCCGCCGCCGCCGCCAGCCGCCGCCGCCAGCCGCCGCGAGCAGCGCCCGGGTCGGTTGCAGAACGAGCAGCAAGCAGCCGCTGGTGCGCTCCCGGTCTGGTTGCAGACCGAGCATTGCAGACCGAGCACTGCTAACGTTCCCAGCGGCCCGCGCACGGGGAGCGGGAGAGGCCCCAGGGCGGTATTCCCTACTTGGGAGATTCTCTCCGCGGGCGGGGCACCTCACCCAGCCATTCAAGCTAACAATCAAGCGTTGGGGGAGGGGCGCGCGCAGGCAGCCTGAAATACCTTCGGGAGCACAGCTGCGACCCAATTACTAAAATTAACTTAACCCGTGAAATCTGCGCACCCTCGGTTCTAATTGATAAGATCTCTCTCAGTTCACCAACCCAAGACAAGAGGCGTGATATTTTTTTGGTGCCTCTCGCTATAGGGGCGGGGGCAACTTCTGATTGATAGAGCCTCCATATTCAGGGATAAACGCTAACAAGAAGGACTTGGCAGATAATAAGATCTATACCACACTAGTCGCAAGCAGAGACTAGTGCCTCTTCTTACCGGCCAAAACAGGCTACAAAGTGTGGAAAGCCTGGGTTGAGAGGTCCAACGGAATGCTAGGCGCTGAACAATCACCTTGACAACAATTGACTCCCACCCCCGCCTGATTACACTGGAGGCCCTGACTGTCAGAGCCCTTCCCAGAGCCTTGCACTGAGTGGGGATAGAGTGGGGATTTCCCAGCTCTTTGAGCCTCTTTCTCCCCAGGCAGAAGCAGTGGCAGCCTTGTGGCTGGATCGCCAGGCTGCTGGTTCAGGAGGGGGGGGACTGGGAGAGAGAATCCACGAAGGCGAACTCTCTCGTCGTTAGACCCTGCAGACGCCGGCAGGCCTTGACTACCAACAAGACTAAAGCTAATTGTGTGACATTGCCGTAGAACCCCATCAACTGAAAGTCCCTGCCTGGGTGTGGCGCAGGGGCAGGGCCTGGGGTGCAGAGTCGCCGACCGGGAAGAGGGAGAGAGGAGAAGGAGGAAGAGGTTGACATCTCAAAATCAGGAAAAATCCACAGACTTTGCAGCTTGTTCCACTGTTTGTTTGTTTGTTTGTTTGTTTTTTTTGTTGTTGTTTGTTCCTTCTATCTTATTGCCTTTATTTCCTCCACCTCAGTCCTTCTATTCTCTGCCCATCTTATGCTTCCCTTTTCTTGAACTACACTACCCATAAGTGTTACATTTTATTTCTCTTCTTCATCCTCACCCTCCTTTGGGGTTATACTCCAGGACACTTAATTCTCACTCTCTCCTCTTTTGTTTTTTTTTTGCCTTATTTTGTTTTTTTCTCTTCCTTTTTTATTTCTTCCTTCGTTTTTCTCTTTTTCTTATTTTTTCCTTTCTATTCGTTTTTTCTTTTCTCGTTTTACTTTCCTCCCATTTAATCCTCAATCACGAACAAATTAGTTAATTTGGGACTCAAGGTTTTTTTTGGCTTTGTTTTTCTTTTTCGGTTTTGTTTTTGTTTTTTTCTGGTTGGTTTGTTTTTGTGGCATTTTGGGTCCTCCCAACCCAAGGTCTCCATTGTATTTGGTCTTTGCTCCACTTAATACAACGTATTTTTACTTATTATTTTTATTTTTTCTTCTTGATTATTACTTTTTTTGTCCTTTTTTCTGGTTCCCTCTTGTCCCTCTCATTATATCTCTTGGTTGACCGTCACCCGCAGGCAGATCAACTTATGCTTGCCTAAGATTTTCTTCCTTTTTTTTATTTTATTTTATTTTTTTATTTTTATTTTTTTTTTATTTCTTGCCCCCTTGAACTCTTCACCGAAAACCAGGCCCTCCATTATAGGCACGATATTTCCCTGAGGAGGGGAGAGGAGGGAAGGAGAACAAAGAAAAAAAAAAGGGGGAAATAATAAATTATTACTGCTTTTTTTTGTGGGGTGTTTTACCCTTTGTTTTTTCTTTTTTGTTTGTTTTTTTGTTTTTTTGTTTTTTACTTTTTACTCTTTATTAATTCTAATTAGTGCTATCAACAAGACCACCCTCAGATGCCAATAAGAAAGAGGAAATCGAATATTATGGATACAAAAGAAAGAGAGGTAACACAAATAGATGTGGAAAAATCTATGGAGAAAAGACTTAACATATTGGAAGCCTTGGAGCTAAATGACAGAGAATTTAAAATAGAAATCTTAAAAATACTCAGAGATATACAAGAAAACACGGAAAGGCAATATAGGGAGATCAGAAAACAACTCAATGAACACAAAGAATATATTATCAAGGAAATTGAAACTATAAAAACAAATCAAACAGAAATGAAAAACTCAATTCACGAGCTGAAAAACGAGGTAACAAGCTTAGCTAGCAGAACAACCCAGATTGAAGATAGGATTAGTGAAATAGAAGACAAACAACTTGAGGCACAACAGAGAGAAGAAGAAAGAGACTCAAAAATAATAAAAAACGAGAAAGCCCTACAGGAATTATCTGACTCCATCAGAAAGAATAACATAAGAATAATAGGTATATCAGAGGGAGAAGAGAAAGAAAATGGAATGGAGAATATACTCAAACAAATAATATACGAGAACTTCCCAAGCCTGTGGAAAGAACTAAAGCCTCAAATTCAAGAAGCAAACAGAACACCGAGTTTTCTTAACCCCAACAAACCCACTCCAAGGCACATCATAATAAAGATGACACAAACCAATGACAAAGAAAAAATTCTCAAGGCAGCCAGGGAAAAGAAGAGTACAACATATAAAGGAAGGCCTATTAGATTATCATCAGATTTCTCAGCAGAAACTCTACAAGCTAGAAGAGAGTGGACCCCAATATTTAAAGCCCTGAAAGAGAGGAACTTTCAGCCAAGAATACTATACCCATCAAAGCTATCCTTCAAGTATGAAGGAGATATAAAAACATTCACAAATACAGAAAAGATGAGAGAATTTATCACGAGAAAGCCCCCACTCCAGGAAATACTAAAGGGGGTTTTCCAACCAGATTCAAAGAACAAAAGAAAACAACACCACAAGTAACAGCTCCACCAAGAACACAATAAAACCAAACTTAAACTGTGACAACAAAGGAAAAAAAAAGGGGGGGAGAGAATGGAGATTAACAGTAGCAAAGGACGATGAAGTGCAGAAATACTTATAAGATAGGGTACTACAATGAATATGGTAGGTACCCTTTTCATTACTTAATGGTAACCACCCTAGAAAAAAACACCACAAAAACACATGACTTAAAAAAGGTAGCAACAGAGGAAAGAAGTATGGAACACAAACAAACAGAAACAAATGATAGAAAAACAAAAGAGAAGAATCAAACTAGATACAAAACTAACAGAAAGCAATTTATAAAATGGCAGTAGGGAACCCACAAGTGTCAATAATTACACTAAATGTAAATGGATTAAACTTACCAATAAAAAGACACAGAGTAGCAGAATGGATTAAAAAAGAAAATCCAACTATATGCTGCCTACAAGAAACACATCTAAGCAACAAGGATAAAAACAAATTCAAAGTGAAAGGCTGGAAAACAATACTCCAAGCAAACAACACCCAAAAAAAAGCAGGTGTAGCAATACTCATATCTGATAATGCTGACTACAAGACAGAAAAAGTACTCAGAGACAAAAATGGTCACTTCATAATGATTAAGGGGACACTGAATCAAGAAGACATAACAATCCTTAATATATATGCACCAAACCAAGGAGAACCAAAATATATAAGACAGCTACTTATTGACCTTAAAACAGAAACTAACAAAAATACAATCATACTTGGAGACCTCAATACTCCGCTGATGGCTCTAGATCGGTCATCCAAACAGAGAATCAATAAAGATATAGTGGCCTTGAACGAAATACTAGAACACCTGGATATGATAGACATCTACAGGACACTTCATCCCAAAGCGACAGAGTATACATTTTTCTCTAGTGTACATGGAACATTCTCAAGAATTGACCATATGTTGGGCCACAAAGACAATATCAGCAAATTTAAAAAACTGAAATTGTACCAAGCATATTTTCTGATCATAAAGCCTTGAAACTAGAATTCAACTGCAAAAAAGAGGGGGAAAAACCCACAAAAATGTGGAAACTAAACAACATACTTCTAAAAAATGAATGGGTCAAAGAAGAAATAAGCGCAGAGATCAAAACATACATACAGACAAATGAAAATGAAAATACGACATATCAGAATCTCTGGGATGCAGCAAAAGCAGTAATAAGAGGAAAGTTCATATCACTTCAGGCCTATATGAACAAACAAGAGAGAGCCGAAGTAAACCACTTAACTTCACACCTTAAGGAACTAGAAAAAGAAGAACAAAGACAACCCAAAACCAGCCCAAGAAAGGAGATAATAAAAATCAGAGCAGAAATAAATGAAATAGAGAACAGAAAAACTATAGAAAAAATCAATAAAACAAGGAGCTGGTTCTTTGAAAAGGTCAACAAAATTGACAAACCCTTGGCAAGACTCACCAAGGAAAAAAGGCACAGGACTCAAATAAATAAAATCCAAAATGAAAGAGGAGAGATTACCACAGACATCATAGATATACAAAGAATTATTGTAGAATACTATGAAAAATTATATGCCACCAAATACAACAATCTAGAAGAAATGGATAAATTCCTAGAACAATACAACCTTCCTAGACTGAGTCATGAAGAAGCAGAAAGCCTAAACAGACCAATCAGCAGGGAGGAAATAGAAAAAACTATTAAAAACCTCCCCAAAAATAAAAGTCCAGGCCCAGACGGTTATACTAGTGAATTCTATCAAACATTCAAAGAAGACTTGGTTCCTATTCTACTCAAAGTCTTCCAAAAAATTGAAGAAAAAGCAATACTTCCAAACACATTTTATGAGGCCAACATAACCCTCATACCAAAACCTGGCAAGGATGGCACAAAGAAAGAAAACTACAGACCAATATCTCTAATGAATACAGATGCTAAAATTCTAAACAAAATACTGGCAAACCGAATACAACAACATATTAAAAAAATAATACATCATGATCAAGTGGGATTCATCCCAGAATCTCAAGGATGGTTCAACATACGCAAAACGGTTAACGTAATACACCATATCAACAAAACAAAGAACAAAAACCACATGATCTTATCAATAGATGCAGAAAAGGCTTTTGATAAAATACAACACAATTTTATGTTTAAGACTCTCAACAAAATGGGTATAGAAGGAAAATATCTCAACATGATAAAGGCCATATATGATAAACCATCAGCTAACATCATATTAAATGGCACTAAACTGAAGGCTTTCCCCCTTAAATCAGGAACAAGACAGGGTTGTCCACTCTCTCCACTCTTATTTAACGTGGTGCTAGAAGTTCTGGCCAGAGCAATTAGACAAGACAAAGAAATAAAAGGCATCCATATTGGAAAAGAAGAAGTAAAGGTATCACTTTTTGCTGATGATATGATCCTATACATCGAAAACCCGAAGGACTCCACAAAAAGATTATTAGAAACAATAAACCAATACAGTAAGGTCGCAGGATACAAAATTAACATACAGAAGTCCATAGCCTTTCTCTATGCCAACAATGAAATATTAGAAAACGAACTCAAAAAAATAATCCCCTTCACGATTGCAACAAAAAAAATAAAATACCTAGGAATAAACATAACAAAGAATGTAAAGGACCTATATAATGAAAATTACAAAGCATTGTTAAGGGAAATCGAAAAAGATACAATGAGATGGAAAAATATTCCTTGTTCTTGGATAGGAAAAATAAATATAATCAAAATGGCCATATTACCCAAAGCAATATACATATTTAATGCAATTCCCATCAAAATTCCTATGAGATTTTTTAAAGAAATGGAACAAAAAATCATCAGATTTATATGGAACTATAAAAAACCCCGAATAGCCAAAACAATCCTAAGGAAAAAGAATGAAGCTGGGGGCATTACAATACCTGACTTTAAACTATATTATAGGGCCACAATAATCAAAACAGCATGGTATTGGCAGAAAAATAGACACTCAGACCAATGGAACAGAATAGAAAGCCCAGAAATAAAACCACATATATATGGTCAAATAATCTTTGATAAAGGGGCCAACAACACACAATGGAGAAAAGAAAGCCTCTTCAACAAATGGTGTTGGGAAAACTGGAAAGCCACATGCAAAAGAATGAAACTCGACTACAGCCTGTCCCCGTGTACTAAAATTAATTCAAAATGGATCAAAGACCTAAATATAAGACCTGAAACAATAAAGTACATAGAAGAAGACATAGGTACTAAACTCATGGACCTGGGTTTTAAAGAACATTTTATGAACTTGACTCCAATGGCAAGAGAAGTGAAGGCAAAGATAAATGAATGGGACTACATCAGAATAAAAAGTTTTTGCTCAGCAAGAGAAACTGATATAAAAATAAACAGACAGCCAACTAAATGGGAAATGATATTTTCAAACAACAGCTCAGATAAGGGCCTAATTTCCAAAATTTACAAAGAACTCATAAAACTCAACAACAAACAAACAAACAATCCAATAAAAAAATGGGAAGAAGACATGAATAGACACTTCTCCCAGGAAGAGATACAAATGGCCAACAGATATATGAAAAAATGCTCAGCTTCATTAGTTATTAGGGAAATGCAAATCAAAACTACAATGAGATACCACCTCACCCCTGTTAGATTAGCTATGATCAACAAGACGGGTAATAGCAAATGTTGGAGAGGCTGTGGAGAAAAAGGAACCCTCATTCACTGTTGGTGGGACTGTAAAGTAGTACAACCATTATGGAGGAAAGTATGGTGGTTCCTCAAAAAACTGCAAATAGAACTACCTTATGACCCAGCAATCCCTCTACTGGGTATATACCCCAAAACCTCAGAAACATTGATACGTGAAGACACATGTAGCCCCATGTTCATTGCAGCACTTTTCACAGTGGCCAAGACATGGAAACAACCAAAAAGCCCTTCAATAGAAGACTGGATAAAGAAGATGTGGCACATATACAC
This sequence comes from Saccopteryx leptura, assembly GCF_036850995.1. Classification (NCBI taxonomy): domain Eukaryota; kingdom Metazoa; phylum Chordata; class Mammalia; order Chiroptera; family Emballonuridae; genus Saccopteryx; species Saccopteryx leptura. The sequence goes on from NC_089504.1 coordinate 191,799,275, forward strand.
TATGGAATACTTCTCAGCCATAAGAAACGATGACATCAGATCATTTACAGCAAAATGGTGGGATCTTGATAACATTATAAGGAGTGAAATAAGTAAATCAGAAAAAAAACAAGAACTACATGATTCCATACATTGGTGGAACATAAAAATGAGACTAAGAGACATGGACAAGAGTGTGGTGGTTACCAGGGGTGGGGGGAGGGAGGACAGGGGGAGAGTTAGGGGGAGGGGGAGGGGCACAGAGAACTAGATAGAGGGTGGCGAAGGACAATCTGACTTTGGGCGAGGGGTATGCAACATAATTTAATGACAAAATAACCTAGACATGTTTTCTTTGAATATATGTACCCTGATTTATTAATGTCATCCCATTACCATTAATAAAAATTTATTTAAAAAAAAAAAAAAAACAATTAGCAGTTTACAGAGGAGAAAGTGAGTTTTAGAGGTTCTCCGGGGGTTTGTTTGACTTGCTATGTTCGAGACTCCTCCTCAGGGGGTTGAGCTGGTGTCACGTGGGAAAGGTGGATCCAGTAAAGTTTCTCAGCTACCTTGACCACAGAGGGGGTGCTGAGCAGTACCTGGAACGGTCCTTGCCACCGTGGCTCTAGGTTCCCTCGTCGGTGGTTAAGGATCCAAACCCACTGTCCAGGGTCCAGTGGTGAAAACTTCTGGGTGTTGTCTTCTGATGCTGCAGCCCTCTCCTCCCGTAGCTCTCTTACTTCTCTCTGGATTTGCTGCAATGCCTGTAGGGGCTTGAGGAAGTTATGATTAGATACCTCTATTTCCTCTCTGGTGATCTGGGGAACTAGAGGAACTGGTTGTTCAAACATGAGCTCATAGGGGGACCATTTATTAGTGTACGGTGTACATCTAACCCGGAATAGGGCAAAAGGGAGTAACTCTACCCAGTTTTCGCTGGTCTCCTCCCTCAACTTAATTAGAGTTTCCTTTAAAGTCCTATTCATTCTTTCTACTTGACCTGAGCTTTGAGGCCTGTAAATACAATGTAATTTCCAATCAATTCCTAACCTCTTAGCTAACTCCTGAGAGATCTTAGAGATGAAAGCTGGTCCATTATCAGATCCTATTGCTATGGGGATCCCATATCTAGGGATGATCTCCCTTAGTAGGATCTTACAAACTGTGGAAGCGGTTTCACCCTTGGTAGGAAAGGCTTCTGTCCATCCTATAAAGGTATCTATTAGTACAAGTAGATACTTGAATCCTGTTTTCCCTGGAGTCATTTCTGTAAAATCTATTTCCCATAATTCTCGTGGGCACTTTCCCCTATATCTAACTAAGGGGGGAAGCTTCTTGTTTATGGCATTGAGCTTAGCACAAGCCTTACATCTGGAAACTATAGATTGTACTATATTTCTAATCTGGGGTCCCACATAGTACTTCTTGATTAGTTGTTCTATCTTATTTTGCCCTAGGTGGGAACTTGCATGGATTTCCTTTACTATTTCTCCTATAATTCCCTGGGTAAGTAGAGTCTGGTATCTGGAAGTTTTATCCATCCTTGCTTATTTCTTTTATCCCCTATTGCTTCCCCTTCTTGCTCTTCTTAAGGAGTATACTTAGGGTCTGAGGGCAGCAAAGGTTGAAGTAAGAGTGGAAGAATGTCTGCAGTTCCTTCTTCCGCAGCTCCTCTGGCAGCAGCGTCAGCAAAACGGTTTCCTTGAACAATTGGAGAGTCCCCTTTTTGATGTCCTTTGCAATGAATTATGGCCACTTTAGAGGGAAGCCAAATGGCATCAAGCAGGGCCAGGATCTCAGTTTTATTTTTAATTTCTTTTCCTCCTGCAGTTAGCAGGCCTCTTTCTTTGTAAATGACACCATGAATGTGGGCAGTGGCAAAGGCATACCTGCTGTCCGTGTAGATGTTAACCACTTTTCCCTCAGCTATCTGGAGGGCCTGCGTCAGTTCGATCAGCTCCGCTCGCTGCGCAGACGTACCTTTTGGCAACGCCCTTTGCCACAAGATTCTGTCCTGGGTAGTTACCGCTGCTCCTGCATACCTTTGTCCATCTCGGACATAGCGGCTTCCATCAGTGAACAGCATGAGGTCTGCCTTCTCGTAGGCCTGGTCCCGAAGGTCCAGTCTGGCCCCTGTTACAGTGTCCAGTATCTGTCTGCAATCATGGACCACTGTTGGGTCCGGTAAGGGTAGCAAAGTAGCAGGGTTTAGGGCTGCCATCTTCAAAAACTGTACTGCCAGGGGATTCAATAGCTGTGCTTGGTACTGCGTCAATCGTGCATTGGAGAGCCACCTATCCGGTGGTGCACGCAGCACTTGCTCTAGATAGTGTTCCCCAATAACTTGAATGTCCTGGCCCAATATCACTTTATTAGCTTCCTTAACTAGGGTGGAGGTGCCCTTAAGCAGGTTGGCCAGCCAGCCGCTATGGGGTCTAGCTTCTTGGACAGATATGCTACGGGCCTTTTCCATGGCCCAAGCTCTTGGCTGAGGATTCCCAAGGCTACCCCTCCCTTTTCAGCAATATACAGCTGGAAGGGTTTGGCCATGTCTGGTAGGGCCAATGCAGGGGTGGCTACTAAGGCTTCCTTCAATGCTTGGAAAGCTTTCCTTTCCTTATCTGTCCAATTGAACTGTTCTTCTTTATCCCGAGTCAACTCGTGTAGGGGCCTGGCCAGCTCTGCAAACCCTAGTATCCAAAGTCTGCAATAGCCCACTGCTCTCAGAAACTCCCGTACTTGCCTCTTGTTAGTGGGTTCTGGGATCTGTAACACAGTCTGGATCCTTTGACTGGATAATGTCCTTTGTCCCCCTTGTAAGTTATACCCTAGATAACTTACAGTTTGGGTGACGATCTGGGCCTTCTTGGCAGAGACTCAATACCCCATCTGCTGGAGGTCCTGGAGTAGGTCTAGGGTGGCCTCCTTACGTTGTTCCTCTTCTGCTGCGGCGATGAGGAGGTCATCCACATATTGGAGCAGCACAATCGATGGGTGGGCAGCGCGAAACCCCTGCAAGTCCTTGCTCAAAGCCTCATTAAAGATAGTGGGGGAGTTCTTGAACCCTTGGGGAAGCCTGGTCCATGTATATTGCCCACTAGTCCATTCTCTGGATCATTCCATTCAAAAGCAAATATCTCTTGGCTCTTGGAGGCCAGTGGAATACAGAAGAAAGCGTCCTTCAAATCTAATACTGAGTAATAGATATGAGTAGGGAGCAACGAGCTTAACAAAATGTAAGGATTTGGCACTGTGGGGTGAATAGTCTCTACCCAGGCGTTTACTTTTCGCAGATCCTGCACCAGGCAATAATCCTGGGTCCCACGCTTCTGGACTGGGAGCAAAGGTGTGTTCCAGGCCAATTGGCATTCTCAAAGGATGCCTGCCATTAATAAGCACTTCAAATGCTGTGCTATGCCCTGCTTAGCCCGTGCAGGGATGGGGTATTGCCTTACCCATACTGGGCTAGCAGTGCTCAGCAACTGCACTATGACAGGTGGCTGGTGAGTGGCTAGGTGTGGTGGGTTGGTTTCTGCCCACACCCCGGGCACCTTTTCCCGCAACTCCTCTGGGACCCCGGTGGCTTCGTCCTTACCTTCCTGGAGGGCTGCCATCAAGTATTCTTCAGATAGGGGCACCAGTACCTCTAGGCTGACTTTTTCGCCTTCTTGGGAACTGCTATCTCCTTGCTTGAAGGTGATTGTGGCTTGAAGTTTCTGCAAGAGGTATACCTTCTGAGCTATTTCGAGCAGCTCGCCCATGAGAGGATAAGGACAATCTGGAATGAGTAGAAATGAGTGGGTGATAGTGCCTCGGCCCAAATTAGTAATTCTCACAGTGGCCCGTGGGTAAGCTTCCGCTTTGCCCATTACCCTTACTATCTTTGTAGTTTCTTTCTGTATTTGGCCCTGTGGTTTCTTCAGAACTGAGTAGGTGGCTCCTGTGTCAACTAGGAAGTCTATTGGCTTTCCTTCGACTGTTAAGGTGACCATGGGTTCCTGGGAGCCAACGGAAATGGAGCCCAGGTTTGGAGCAAGAACTCTGGGGCTTGCTTTGGCTTCTGGCTGTCGGCCTGTAACTTTGGGCACTCTCTCCTCCAGTGTCCTTTCTCCTTGCAGTATGCACACTGGTCTTTGTCTATTCACTCTTGTGGTTGACCTCTTTCCTTGCCTCGTTGTTGCTGCTTCCCTTTTCCTTTCCCTTCAGACTTATGAGCGGCAAGGAGGATTTTGACGGCTGCTCTCCCTAAGTTTGGGTCGTCCCTATTTATGTATACCTTCTGAGCTATTTCGAGCAGCTCGCTTCTATTTTTCCCTTCAAATCCTTCTAACTTCTGAAGCTTCTTCCTAATGTCTGATGCAGCTTGAGTCACAAAGCCTATATTTTCTAGCCTGCGATTTTCTTCAGCCTCTGGATCTATGGGGGTATAAACCCAGTAGGCCTCTATTAGCCGCTCTAAAAATGCGGTGGGGGACTCTTCCCTTCCCTGGATAACCTCACTTACCTTACTGAAGTTACTGGGTCTCCTGGCTGCTGCCTTTAAGCCCTGTAACAGAGCCCGGCAGTACTGGAAGAGTGCCTCCCTTCCCCCAGAAGTATTTGGGTCCCAATTTGGGGGTTGTTTAGGAAGGACATTCTCGACTTCCACATCCGTTCCCCCATCCTCTAAAACAGCTTTTGCTGCTTCTTTCATTATCCTGTTCCTTTCTTCTGTAATAAAAAGAGTTTGGAAGACCTGTTGACAATCATCCCACATTGGCTGGTGGGTCCTAAAAATGGTCTCAAGCAAGGATATTAATCCTTGCGGTTTCTCAGAAAAGGGAGGATTTTGATGTTTCCAATTATACAAATCACTGGAGAAAAAAGGCACATAGATAAAACGGGGTGGCACACGGGGACCTGCATCCAGTGCTGGTGGTGACTCCCGGAGCAGCAAAATGGCCATGTTCCCCTGGGCTCCTCCCACCGAAGGAGGCAAGATAGCGGTGCCTCCTGCCCCATAAACCGCCCCTCCTCGAGTGTGAGACGGACTTGAAAGCCCGCTCACATCTTGCTGCGAAGAATCAGGTGCCTCCTGCCACCAATAGGGTGGAGGAAAATTCACCGGGTCTAGGTGGTCCTCCAGTGGCTCGGGCAAAACAGGGTAAAGTCTAGATGATGGCACGGTAGGCTGTGCCAGGGGATTAGCTTCTCCCTTTTCCTTCTTGCTGCCTTTCCCTGCTTTCTGATTATCTGCAGTAAGGCACACTACCCTTCTCTCTCCTTGATATCCTTTATGTATTTCCTGATATGACCCGGCTTCTCAGTGGCAGTATCAATCCACACATCTATATACAAAAATTGGTCTGGATGGGGCACCTGGTAGATAATGGCCCGGACAGCAAACACAATAGGAAGATCAAAAGTGCCCTCAGTGGGCCACCCTACGTTGAAGGTGGGCCATTCTAACTGGCTTAAGGTCTGGAGGGTTTCTCGATCTGGAGGTGGCCCTCCGTACCCTTGGGCCCTCTTCTGGAAGTCAGAAAGGTTGTTCAGCAGGCACTCGAGCAGGGAACCGGGCACGGACTCCTGTTGTCCCATTCTTCTGTATCCTGCTCTGTCTGCCTCTAAACATTCAAGAATTAACAGAACAAGTGACAACACACTACCACCAACAAGCAGTATGACAAGAGTAAAAGATTGTCTCCCACTCAACTCAGTCATTCAAGCTCAGACAAAACGCAGCGCAGCGCGGCACAAAAATTCCTAATGTGACCGGTCACTTCTAGAGTTAACAATTCCTTTCAGAAAGCAGTGTCCCACTTCTGAAGGCCCTGGGTAGGTTACCAGTGGCGTCCCACCTACTACCTCAGGTTTATACGCTCTGGAGCCTAAAAGCCACACCAAATGAGGATCCTCAGTAAATACTTACTGAGCTCGAGCTGTCCCTCCGGTCTCCGACCCAAAAACTCCACCGAGGGAGATCCCGGACGAGCCCCCAGGATGTAGCATGCACCGGGTACAAGAACAGACGTCGGAGACTTTCAGGAGTATAGATGTTTCTTTATTGGCCTGTTTAACCTGCGCAGGGGTGAATTCCCAGGTGTCCGGAGACACCGTACCCACAAGGAGCTACAAACAGGAATCGCGCCTGGCGCTTACATCTAGGTCCTTATATATCCTAAGTAAGCAAGCATTAAACAGAAGCAGATGTGGCAGTTACCTATTCGCTAAGGGGGTTGCACACAGCATAGCAACAGGGGCTGGGTCTAGCTCATTGGCGAATTTCAAACATAAACTTCTGATAAGGGTCTCTGACCAATGGAATGCAAACATTTGTCTTCCTTTGTTCTCAGCCTTACAGGGTCCCTATCATTGCCTCCCTGTCTCTGCTCCTACACTCTGGCAATCCCAGCACACTTTCCTGAATCTAACATTTTGATCTTTTCTTGGTCCTTACAGGCCCCACACCTGGCAATTCTGACTTAATTTTTATGAGGTGTGCATCCCGGACACTATAAGATTTTTAGAGTTTCCCAGGTGATTCTAATGAGTATCCAGAGCTGAAAACAATTGGGATAGAAAAATAATTTATTTTACAAATCGGAGTGAATTATACATGTGTAAATGCTGAAGAACTGAGCCAGAGAGAAGGAGCAGCTGCAGATAACTGGAGGCAGAGATGACGGTTACTAACAGCTGGGCTCCTAGGAGGAAAGTGAGGATGGAATAAGCAAAGTAGAGGATACGACTTAGAAATATGGAGAAGTGTTTCTTTTATTATGCAGGAGAAAGGGAGAAACAGAGAGGTGTAAATTGAGTCAAGGTTGAGGTTCTGCCGGCCAGACAGTGAGGAGGGGATCTTCCAAGGCTCCTGCATTGTCAGTGACTTGATATGAAGGGGTGGGGGTGCCTAGATGAATGTTTGGAGCTGAACAGAGGACTTGGCAATGCTGAGCACCTGGTTTAGGTTAGAGACCTCACACTTATAGTGTCAGCACTCTGTGAAGCTGATGGTTCACAGCAGAACATTAAGAAATGTGAATACAGTACTTCCCTAAGCATGAGGTTTACATTCTTCAAACCATGTTGTTAGGAGGATTCCAAGTTGAAAAGCTAAGACCATGGGAAGTACTGGTTTGGGGTGGGGTGGGCTGGAGTGGGGTAGGGTGGGGTTACACATGAACCAGTGAAATCTCTTGTAAATAGTTACATTCTCTAAATCCAAAACAAGTGAACAAACAAAACTTATATTGATGTAAAAACTCATATCAATAATAAAGAACTCTCAACAGCATCTACATATTTTAAATGGGTAAAAAATATTTTTAAATATTGTTTGCTTCCTAAAACTGTTGCAAGAGCTTCCTTCCCTGTATTTGCCATGAGATGTTTACAAATTTCTTCCAGAGACTGAGACTCTCCCCACTCCCCTGTGCAGTCCAGTCCAATGCTCATGCCTTTCCAGTTTTATAATGAAGACATGTGCTATCTGTGTGGATCCAATCAGAACATTTTAAAGTTGTGAAAAAAAAGTATGTCTAAGCAAATCCATGAATATATACTTGAATTTTCCATATGACTACTTCAAGTTTGGTGAGTAGGATAAGCATCCCTCCAGTTTGACAAGGAATTGGGGGATTTCCCAGGATGCAGGCACTAAAACCTAGAGAGTCCTAGGCAAGCCTGCAGGGCTAGTCCTCAGCCCCTCTCTCCCCAGCAACCCCTCATTCCCTCCTTGGTGACAAGTGGCCTGAGAGAACAGCAGAGGAAGGGGTTGTGTGCCAAGTCTGAGTTGACGTGGTAAAAGGAGACACCAAGAATTATTTGAAAACCACCAACTCTTCTATTTTCTTTCTTCTGCTCCATCTGGCTTCTGACTGGAGTGTGACGAAATACCCACACAGGGTTAACTCCTAACCTTGTCTGTTTCTCTTCACCACCACTGCTCCTTTGAGGAAGCTGTCTGGCCTGTCTTGACTCAGAGATACCTCTGTCTGTACTGTGGCTGGTGTCCTGACGCCTCCCCCTTCCCAAACCACATTTCTTTTCTTCTTTTATCCTCAGATCAGATAAACTAAATCAAATTCATACTTTAATTATCAGGCCAAAGCTCTTCTTGATTAAAGAATTTTAACCATCTCTTGCTAAATGGGAGAAGGACTGGGGGGATGTGTGGGAAAAGGGAAGGAATTAAGATGTACAAATTGCTAGTTATAAAAACAGTCATGGGGATGTCAAGTACAGCATAGAGAATACAGTCAATAATATTGTAACAACTATGTATGGCATCAGATGGATACTAGACTAATCACTTCTTAAATTATATGAATGTCTAATTCCTACATTGTACACTTGAAACTAACAAAAATATTGCATGTCAACTGTAATTGAAAAAAAATTTAAGAACAAAATAAATCAATTAAAATATTTTTTTTTAACTATCTCAATACAAAAAAGATGCTTTGTTCTTTGGAAATGGAGAACACCACTGAGTGCTTCTACTCTTTGACAATAGAAGGTAAGGGTTTATCAGGACAAAACTCTGCTTTCTTCTTCATTCTACCATATGCTTTGCTTACTGCCAATTTAAAAATGATCAGCAGGTGAAAAGTCAAATTCTTGAGGGATAATAGAAAAGAAGTTTGTACAATGAGTTTTATCTGTATTAAATCCTCAGCCCATGTTTGCTGATTTGATGAATGAATGAAGATAAAGCAGATTTCTTTAATATAGAGAAGTTTCTCCTTCCCTTCAGTATAATTTAACAAGGGTGCAGCATTAGTTGTGAAGTTCTGGATCAAGGTTGTGGGCTATCAGGGACAAGTAAAGCAAGACCTCGTCACAGTAATAGCTTATAATCAGTGAGGAGAGTGTGGTAAGATGAGGAAAGAAAATTACAGAGCAGAGGCAAGACCACACAAAATTTAGAATAGCTTTTCCACAACTACATGGTGAGTTAGTCCATTCACAAAATAAAAAGGTATTAAACATTTGGGTGGAGAACCAGAGGGGGAAAAATGGGGTGAATAAACTTTACAGATCACGTGTAAAGCAGTGTGAGTGCCACTTTCTAAGGAGAATATGGTGGTTCATATTTTGGTTACTTTTAAAAGTTATTTTCAGCCTGACCAGGCGGTGGCGCAGTGGGTAGAGCATCAGACTGGGATGCGGAAGGACCCAGGTTCGAGACCCCGAGGTCTCCAGCTTAAGCGCGGGCTCGTCTGGTTTGAGTGGGGCTCACCAGCTTGGACCCAAGGTCACTGGCTCAAGCAATGGGTTGCTCAGTCTGCTGAAGGCCCACGGTCAAGGCACATATGAGAGAGCAATCAATGAACAACTAAGGTGTCGCAACGAAAAACTAATAATTGATGCTTCTCATCAATCTGTTCCTGTCTGTCTGTCTGTCCCTATCTATCCCTCTCTCTGACTCTCTCTGTCTCTGTAAAATAAATAAATAAATAAACAAAAAAATTAAAAAAAAAAAAAGTTATTTTCAGGTGTCATATGGCCCAGTCTCTGAACAGAGTAACATTGAAAAGAAACATGAGTTTGTCTTTGAAAACCTTGAAGATCAATGCATATCTTTGTTCTTGGTGTTCTTAAAGAGTCAGACTAGACATAGGAACCTTACAAAAAGCATCCCAGAAATCTTCCTTGGCCATAGATTTTCCTTCAAACCTCAGCATTCATGGCAGCCCCTAAAAATCTCTCCTGCTCACTCTGGTCCATGCAGTGGTCCCTCTCTACCCCCTCCTTTCCCCCATGCTCTTTTCTCAGTTGTAGATGACTGTCAGGACTCCGTCCCTAATTCCCAGCTCTGCCAGGCTTCTCTAGGATTTTGGAGAACTTTCTATCCATTCCCCACTGCAGCCCTCCTCTTTCCCACAGAGCAGAGTTTGTAGTGTTCTCTGGGATGTGTTGTTCCTTTCTCTGACTTGTGTGTAAAAAAGACACACAAGTAACTCACTCTCATATCTTTAGTATAGAATACTTGATACCTTTCCTTCTTCCCCCAGGGCAGGGGCTAAAGTGGCCTCTGTCTTTTCTGGAGGGGGTAGTGAATAAGGGTCATTTTTATTCTGGGCAGAGACTGCAGCCTTATCAAAACCTTCACCAAGGGTGAATGTCTTTTTATAGCCAAGTTCCCCACACACACACTTTTTTTTAAATAAACTATAAGCCAGAGGATCATATGATCACCTTTCTTTCAAGAAAATATACATATTGTCCATATTGGAGAGAATGATGTCAACACAGATGAAAAGGAATGAGAGATGACAAATGAGGAAGTTCTAACAACATTGACCCTCTGGATTCTGTAATGATAAAACTTTTTTAAAAAATCTTAATTAATAAATGTCTCTCTTTTTCCTCTTTCTCTTTCCCTTCTTTTTTTCTTATCTCTATTTTTATTTTATTTTTTCTGTTGTTGAGTTTTTCTTAAGTTTGTTTGAGAAAGGGCTCTGCCACTTGTAACTGAAGGAGCTCTAATTCAAACAGTTACCCTCCCTTAGTGTGGTGATATGGCCTTTGTAAGGCACCACTTAGTTTTGCATGCAAAGCAAGTCTGGACTCTATTTCTAGACAATCTCCTGATTTAGGGGGCATAGTATAATACAAAACTTTCCCCTCTTTCTGGACATTTTCTGTCCCCATTAGGCTAGCAATTTCTTTCCTCCCTACCAGTAAGAGATTGAGAACACACATACTGTATATCATTTAACATTTTGCAGGCCTTAAAAATTGTTTTGAAAGCATTTTTTAATGACATGGTACACTAGTTGTAATATATGATTTCAATTATTTTAAATATGGAATAGCTAGTCATAAAGGAAACATATAAAATATAAAGAGTGGTAATAATCTGAGGATAAAATTAAGAGTGATTTATATATTGTACTTTCTAATTTTATAAATGGATATTCAACTATTTTGTGATTAGAAAATAATAAGAGACATTAAAATAATATAAATATTGTAGTGCATTCATCAAAAGGACAATTTGGTAGTCATTAGAAAGAATGTTTTGAAGACATTTCAGTGACATTGAAAAATGTTCATAACACTGAAAGGAAGGTAGACAAAACTATATACAGCACTTATCTAAATTATGTAAATTATAGATGTGCAAATAGATGCAAAAATGACTAAAGAAATTGCTTCAAAATATTAGTGGAAGTTCTCTCTGAGTTGTGAGGTCATGGCTAATTTTGTTCTCTTCTTTATATGTGTTTTCCAACTTTAAGGATAAGAATTATTCTTTTATAATTCATAAGACAACAGTGGAATGTTACTCTGGTAGAGAAGAGGTTTGAAATAGAAATTTTACCTCATTCCCACATTTTGATACAGGATATGTGATAGCTTTCCTCCTTCCCCAACACCAGGGGCTGAATGCCCCTCTGTGTTTTCTGGAGGAGGCTGTACACAGGGGTCCACTTCTATTCTGGGCTGAATGCTGAAGCCTTGTCAAAATATTCAGCAGGGCATGAACCAAGTTCCCCAGCTTTATCTCCCAACTTAGCTACCACACACACACACACACACACACACACACACACACACACACACGTACGCGCGCATGCGCGCGCGCACACACACACAAACACATTTGTTTATTTACAAATAATTACAGCAGAATTTCTCAGAAATGGAGGAGGTAAATCTGGAAATATAGCAAAAGAAAAAAAATATTTATATAACATATTTTGAATGCAAATCATTTGTCCTGCACTGTGCTAAATACTTTATGTCTATTTTCTCATTTAATGTTTTTCAAACCCCTATGTAAAAAGTATCATCATTTGCCCTGATTAATAGATTAGCAAAACAGAGTTTTAAAGAGAGATGAAATTCCTTACCCAATTTCACATAACCAATAAGTGGTTGAGGCGGAACCTGATACCAGTCAGATTTACTGTAGGGAGTATGCTGTTAACCAATATGTTTATGGCAAACTGTGGTAATATACACTATGGTTTTGTATTAACTCTAATGCTCTCTTAATTGAAAATAAATAAAGCCCTTGCGAAGGGTAGCAAAGGAAAAGTTTCAGAAATGTTTTCTTTGTTCATGCTCTGATCAGCACCATTTCTTGATGTTCATTTGTATAAGATTCATATCTGATGAGCAACAGAATAAAAACTTCTTAGGATCCAGGATTAAAAAATATAATTGTAGTAAAAGTTCAACTTGCCTGATCTGTGGTGTATTAGTGGATAAAATGTTGACCTGGAACACTGAGGTCGCCTGGGCTTGCCTGGTCAAGGCACATATGGAAGTTGATGCTTCCTGCTTTACTTTTTTTTTTTTTATAATAATTTTATTTTTTTAATGGGGTGACATCAATAAATCAGGATACATATATTCAAAGATAACAAGTCCAGGTTATCTTGTCGTTCAATTATGTTGCATACCCATCACCCAAAGTCAGATTGTCCTCTGTCACCTTCTATCTTGTTTTCTTTGTGCCCCTCCCCCTCCCCCTTTCCCTCTCCCATTCCACCCCCACCCCCCCCCCCTCCCCACCCCCCCACCCCCCCACCCCCCGTATCCACCACACTCTTATCAATGTCTCTTAGTTTCACTTTTATGTCCCACCTACGTATGGAATAATGCAGTTCCTGGTTTTTTCTGATTTACTTATTTCGCTTCGTATTATGTTATTAAGATCCCACCATTTTGCTGTAAATGTTCCGATGTCATCATTTCTTATGGCTGAGTAGTATTCCATAGTGTATATGTGCCACATCTTCTTTATCCAGTCATCTATTGATGGGCTTTTTGGCTGTTTCCATGTCCTGGCCACTGTGAACAATGCTGCAATAAACATGGGGCTGCATGTGTCTTTATGTATCAATGTTTCTGAGTTTTGGGGGTATATACCCAGTAGAGGGATTGCTGGGTCATAAGGTAGTTCTATTTTCAGTTTTTTGAGGAACCACCATACTTTCTTCCATAATGGTTGTACTACTTTACATTCCCACGAACAGTGTATGAGGGTTCCTTTTTCTCCACAGCCTCTCCAACATTTGCTATTACCTGTCTTGCTAATAATAGCTAACCGAACAGGTGTGAGGTGGTATCTCATTGCAGTTTTGATTTGCATTTCTCTAATAGCTAAAGAAGATGAGTATCTTTTCATATATCTGTTGGCCATTTGTATTTCTTCCTGGGAGAAGTGTCTGTTCATATCCTCTTCCCATTTTTTTATTGGATTGTTTGTTTGTTTGTTGTTGAGTTTTATGAGTTCTTTGTATATTTTGGATATTAGGCCCTTATCTGAGCTGTTGTTTGAAAATAACATTTCCCATTTAGTTGGCTTTCTGTTTATTTTGTTATCAGTTTCTCTTGCTGAGCAAAAACTTCTTAGTCTGATGTAGTACCATTCATTAATTTTTGCCTTCACTTCTCTTGCCTGTGGAGTCAAATTCATAAAATGCTCTTTAAAACCCAGGTCCTTGAGTTGAGTACCTATGTCTTCTTCTATGTACTTAATTGTTTCAGGTCTTATGTTTAGATCTTTGATCCATTTTGAGTTAATTTTTGTACAGGGGGAGAGATTGTAGTCCAGTTTCATTCTTTTGCATGTGGCTTTCCAGTTTTCCCAGCACCATTTATTGAAGAGGCTTTCTTGTCTCCATTTTGTGTTGTTGGCCCCTTTATCAAAAATTATTTGACTATATATGTGGTTTTATTTCTGGAATTTCTATTCTGTTCCATTGGTCTGAGTGTCTATTTTTCTGCCAATACCATGCTGTTTTGATTGTCGTGGCCCTATAATATAGTTTGAAGTCAGGTATTGTAATGCCCCCAGCTTCATTCTTTTTCTTTAGGATTGCTTTGGCTATTTGGGGTTTTTTTATACTTCCATATAAATCTGATGATTTTTTGCTCTATTTCTTTAAAAAATGTCATTGGAAGTTTGATGGGAATTGCATTGAATTTGTATATTGCTTTGGGTAATATAGCCATCTTGATTATATTTATTCTTCCTAGCCAAGAACAAGGTATATTCTTCCATCTTATTATATCTTTTTCGATTTCCCTTAACAATGGTTTATAGTTTTCATTATATAAGTCCTTTACATTCTTTGTTATGTTTATTCCTAAGTATTTTATTTTTTTTGTAGCAATCGTGAAGGGGATTATTCTTTTGAGTTCATTCTCAATTGTTTCATTGTTGGCATATAGAAAGGCTATTGACTTCTGTATGTTAATTTTGTATCCTGCGACCTTACTGTATTGGCTTATTGTTTCTAGTAGTCTTTTTGTGGATTCTTTGGGGTTTTCGATGTATAGGATCATATCATCTGCAAAAAGTGATACCTTTACTTCTTCTTTTCCGATATGGATGCCTTTTATTTCTTTGTCTTGTCTGATTGCTCTGGTTAGAACCTCTAGTACCACATTAAATAAGAGTGGAGAGAGTGGACAACCCTGTCTTGTTCCTGATTTAAGGGGGAAAGCCTTCAGTTTAGTGCCATTTAATATGATGTTAGCTGATGGTTTATCATATATGGCCTTTATCATGTTGAGATATTTTCCTTCTATACCCATTTTGTTGAGAGTCTTAAACATAAAATTGTGTTGTATTTTATCAAAAGCCTTTTCTGCGTCTATTGATAAGATCATGTGGTTTTTGTTCTTTGTTTTGTTGATATGGTGTATTACGTTAACCGTTTTACGTATGTTGAACCATCCTTGAGATTCTGGGATGAATCCCACTTGATCATGATGTATTATTTTTTTAATATGTTGTTGTATTCGATTTGCTAGTATTTTGTTTAGTATTTTAGCATCTGTATTCATTAGAGATATTGGTCTGTAGTTTTCTTTTTTTGTGCAGTCCTTTCCTGGTTTTGGTATGAGGGTTATGTTGGCCTCATAAAATGTGTTTGGAAGTATTGCTTCTTCTTCAATTTTTTAGAAGACTTTGAGTAGAATAGGAACCAAGTCTTCTTTGAATGTTTGATAAAATTCGCTGGTATAGCCGTCAGGACCTGGACTTTTATTTTTAGGGAGGTTTTTAATGGTTTTTTCTATTTCTTTTTTACTAATAGGTCTGTTTATGCTTTCTGCTTCTTCTTGACTCAGTCTAGGAAGGTTGTATTGTTCTAGGAATTTATCCATTTCTTCTAGGTTGTTGAATTTAGTGGCATAGAGTTTTTCATATATTCTACAATAATTCTTTGTATATCTACGGTGTCTGTGGTGATTTCTCCTCTTTCATTTTGGATTTTGTTTATATGAGTTCTTTCTCTTTTTTCCTTGGTAAGTCTTGCCAAGGGTTTGCCAATTTTGTTCATCTTTTCAAAGAACCAGCTCCTTGTTCTATTAATTTTTTCTATAGTTTTTCTGTTCTCTATTTCATTTATTTCTGCTCTGATTTTTATTATCTCCTTTCTTCGGCTGGTTTTGGGTTGTCTTTGTTCTTCTTTTTCTAGTTCCTTAAGGTGTGAAGTTAAGTGGTTCACTTGGGCTCTCTCTTGTTTGTTCGTATATGCCTGAAGTGATATGAACTTCCCTCTTATCACTGCTTTTGCTGCATCCCATAGATTCTGATATGTCGTATTGTCATTTTCATTAGTCTGTATATATCTTTTGATCTCTGCACTTATTTCTTCTTTGACCCATTCATTTTTTAAAAGTATGTTGTTTAGATTCCACATTTTTGTGGGATTTTTTTCCTCTTTTTTGCAGTTGAATTCTAGTTTCAAGGCTTTATGATCAGAAAATATGCTAGGTACAACTTCAATTTTTCTGAATTTGCTGATGTTGTTTTTGTGGCCCAACATATGGTCAATTCTTGAGAATGATCCATGTACACTGGAGAAAAATGTATACTCAGTCACTTTGAGATGAAATGTCCTATAGATGTCTTTCATATCCAGGTGCTCTAGTGTTTTGTTTAAGGCCACTATGTCTTTATTGATTCTCTGTTTGGATGACTGATCTAGAGCCGTCAGCGGTGTATTGAGGTATCCAAGTATGATTGTGTTTTTGTCAGTTTTTGTTTTAAGATCAATAAGTAGCTGTCTTATATATTTTGGTGCTCCTTGGTTTGGTGCATATATATTAAGAATTGTTATGTCTTCTTGATTCAGTGTCCCCTTAGCCGTTATGAAATGGCCATTTTTGTCTCTGAGTACTTTTCCTGTTTTGTAGTCAGCATTGTCAGATATGAGTATTGCTACGCTTGCTTTTTTTTGGATGTTATTTGCTTGGAGTGTTGTTTTGCAGCCTTTCACTTTGAATTTGTTTTTAATCCTTGTTACTTAGATGAGTTTCCTGTAGGCAGCATATAGTTGGATTTTCTTTTTTAAACCATTCTGCTACTCTGTGCCTTTTTATTGGTGAGTTTAATCCATTTACATTTAGTGTAATTTTTGATACTTGTGAGTTCCCTATTGCCATTTTATATCTTGCTTTCTGTTAGTTTTGTGTCTTGTTTGATCCTTCTCTTTTCTTTTTCTATCTTTTGTTTTTATTTGGTTGTATTCCATACATCTTTCCTCTGTTGCTATCTTTTTTATTTCATGTGCTTCTGTGGTGGGTTTTTCTATGGTGGTTACCTTTGAGTAATGAAAAGGGTCCCTACCCTGTTCATTGTAGCACACTATTTTGTGAGTACTTTTGCACTCCATTGTCCTTTGCTATTGTTAATCTCCATCCTCTCCCCCCCCCCTTTCTTTTTGTTGTTGTCACAGTTTAAATTTGGTTTTATTGTGTTCTTCTTGGAGCTTTTATTTGTGGCTTTGTTTTTTTTTTTTGTTCTTTGTATCTGATTGGAGAACCCCCTTTAGTAATTCCTGGAGTGGGGGTTTTCTGATGATAAATTCCCTCATCTTTTCTGTATCTGTGAATGTTTTTATTTCTCCTTCATATTTCAAGGATAGCTTTGATAGGTATAGTATTCGTGGTTGAAAGTTCCTCTCTTTCAGGACTTTAAATATTGGGGTCCACTTTCTTCTAGCTTGTAGAGTTTCTGCTGAGAGATCTGATGATAATCTAATGGGCCTTCCTTTAAATATTGTATTCTTATTTTCCCTGGCTGCCTTGAGAATTTTTTCTTTGTCATTGGTTTGTGTCAATTTCATTATGATATGCCTTGGAGTAGGTTTGTTGGGGTTAAGAAAACTCGGAGTTCTGTTTGCTTCTTGAACTTGAGGCTTTAGTTCTTTCCACAGGCTTGGGAAGTTCTCATCTATTATTTGTTTGAGTATGTTCTCCATTCCATTTTCTCTCTCTTCTCCCTCTGATATACCTATTATTCTTATGTTATTCTTTTTGATGGAGTCCGATAATTCTTGTAGGGCTATCTCATTTTTTTAAATTTTTGAGTCTGTTTCTTATTCTCTCTGCTGTGCCTCAAGTTGCTTGTCTTCTATTTCACTAATCCTCTCTTCTATCTGACCTGTTCTATTAGCTAAGCTTGTTACTTCATTTTTCAGCTCGTGAATTGAGTTTTTCATCTCTGTTTGATTTGTTTTTATAGTTTCAATTTCCTTGGAAATATATTCTTTGTGTTCATTGAGTTGTTTTCTGAGCTCCCTAAATTGCCTTTCTGTGTTTTCTTGTATATCTCAGAGGATTTTTAGGATTTCTATCTTGAATTCTCTGTCATTTAGCTCCAAAGTTTCCAATATATTAAATTTTTTCTCCATAGATTTTTCCTCATCTAGCTGTGTTACCTCTCTTTCTTTTGTATCCATGATATTCGATTTTCTCTTCCTTAATGGCATCTGAGGGTGGTTTTGTTGATAGTATTAATGAGATTTAATAAAGAAAAAAAAGTTAAAAAAGTACAAAATCGAAAAGAGTTGTTTTTTTAAAAAAAATTAATAATGAAGTAGAGAAAATTAAAATAAAATAAAAATTTTTAAAAAAGGAAATTATTCCCCCCCTCCTTTTTTCCTCTCCTCTCCTCTCCCCTCTTTCTTGAGAAAATCTTGTGGTGAACTGTGAATTATAACAAACAATGCCTGTAATGGAGGGCCTGAATTGGGGAAAAGTAATAAAGGTGCAAAAAAAAAGAAAAAAAAAAAAGAAAAGAAAAAAGAAGGGGGATGGACCAGCAAAAAGCAAATAAGGAAAAAATTTGGGTCAAGAATAAAATGATTTGCTTTTAGGTGTTGGTTGACTAAGAGTTATGATGAGAGGAATAAGAGGAAAACAGAAAAATGGGGGGACAAATTAAAAAATTACTATTGTATTTAGTGGAACAAGAACTAGATAAAATGGAGAGCCAGGAATGGGAGCACTGCTAGTGAGTTAAAAAGGTCAAGTAAAAATCCCCCAAAATGCCACAAACATAAGTTTGAGTCCCAGATAAGATAATTTGTTTGTTATTGAGGTTTGAATGAGAGGAGATGTAAAGGAGGAAGGAAGAAACTAATATAGAGGGAGAAAAGAAAGAAAGAGAGAGAAAAAAAGAGGGAACCACTAAAAGAAGAAAAAATAAAAAAGAGGAGAGAGAGAGAGAGAGAGTTAAGGGTTTTGGAGTGCAACCCTCATAGAGACAAAGGAAGAGGAGAGAAAAGATAATGGGAGATGTAACACTTATGGGTAGTATAGTTCAAGAGAGGAGAGAGTAAGACCGGCAGAGTTAATCGGCCAAATTGGAGGAGGAAAAAAAATATCAAGAATGAAGATAAGAGAAACAAATGAACAAATATAATAAAATGGGATATGTAATAAAGTCTGCAGATTATTTTTGATTTTGAGAGGTTATCTTCTTGCTTTTCCTTTTCTCTCCCTCTTCCTGATCGGTGACTCTGTACCCTGGGTTCTGCCCCTTTGGCATGCTCAGGTAGAGGTTTGCAGTTGATAAGTCTCTATGGCGATGTCATGTATTGTGCTTTAGTCTCGTTGGCAGTCGAGGCTCATTAGCATTTATAGGCTCCGACAGTGAGAGAGTCCGTGTTCCTGGAGCCTTTCTCCTAGTCTTTCCTTCCTCAATTAGTAGCCTGATAATCCAGCTATGGGGTTGCTGCTGCCTCTGCCTGGATAGTAAGAGGCTCAAAGAGCTGGCAACTCCCCACTCTATTTCCACTCAGCACAGGGCTCTGGGTAAGGCTCAGTCAGTCAGAGCTGCTAGCATAATCAGGCGGGGTTTCCGCCCACTCAAAGACCTCTGGCTCTGCCACTCTGTCCAGTAACACAGGTGGGCGCCCACTTCCGGGGCGCTTGGAGGAAACTCTCGCTCACTATCTGCGTGCGCAGACCAGGATATCCGGCCAGCAGTCTCAGGCTCTGAGTGAAACCCCCAACCGCATGGAAAAGTTGCAGCGTTGGAATTGGCTCTCGCTCCTTCCCCGTGCGCGGCTTTTGCAAGGCGCTGTGGCAGCCCGAGATTCCGCTTTGGCCCACACAAAGGCCACTGACTCTGCCCCTCTGTGCGATAACATGGGCGTGCACTGCCGAGGCACTCGGAGGAATCTCTCGCTCACTATCTGCGCACGCAGACCAGGATATGAGGCCAGCCGCGTTTCCCTCTGAGTGAATCCCCTACCAGCACGGAAAAGTTCCACGGTTGGAATTAGTTCTCGCTCCTTCCCGTGCGCGGCTTTCCCAGGGCGCTGGGGCTGCCCAGAGATTCCGCTTTCGGCGCACAGAAAGGCCTCTGACTCTGCCTCTCTGTGGGGTAACACGGACACCCACTCCCGGGGCTTAGGAAGAAATCTCTCGCCCACTATCTGCGCGCGCCGACCAGGAGATCGGGTCAAATGGCTGCCCCGCTTGTCTTTCTTTGTTTGGGTTTGGCGCGAGTGTTAGCTTGTATTGCCTGGGTTGCCACAGGATCAGTTTTTCCTCTGCTTGGATCTCTGTGCCACAGCTGGTTCAGCCATTTGTGCCACGGCCTGGATCCTTTCACCCCCTTTGCCCGCTTCAGTTTCTATATTCACGGATCCCAGAGAAAGCCGCCCTGATTAGGTTAGTGAGGAAGGCGGAGCATTTCTTACTCCCTATTTCCTTCGGGGTTTGGTTATATATTAAGCCAATTTTTCACTCGACCATACCTTCGGGTGTATTGTGAAACATCTGGAGGCTCCAAGGATAGGTTTTTCTGTTTCTGGTTGAAGATCTTGTTGAATTTTGGGGGAGATTTATTGGTATTGCTTCGTACCCCGCCATTACTCTGACGTCATCTCCCTGCTTCCTGCTTTTTCTGCTGCCCTCTCTCCTCTCTAAAATGAATACAATGAAAAAAAGAAAAGAAAAGAAAAGAAAAAGCTTACCTTACTTGTAGTTGGTTGGAGTTCAGATTTACATACACAGTGCTGAGCAGTTATGTCATTTTAGATATTTGTCCCACCAACTCCTTCATAGATCTGTGTAGGAAAAGAAGACAAGGAAGGATGTTCTCTGAGGTGCTCACTGTAAAGCTATGGATACATTTTCCAGCCTCCCCTCACTTTGATTTGAGTAACTGGGGTGTGAAGCAGTTTAAAGATCACCTCAGTGTTTGTTGGTTAGGAAACAACACTGAGTTTAAGACATCTGAAAAAGTTATCTTCATTTTGCCAAAATCATTGTCAGTGTGGCACTACTTCTTGAAGTCTCTGGTTGGAGCCATCACACTTTTACCCCTTGACTCTTTAGTATCCTCATGGATGGGCAAAGCTACTCATGGGAAGAAGCAGAAAAGGGCAGTTGTCAGTGCAGGGCCAGAGAAGGTAGAAGGAAGACTAGGAGCCCCTCCAGTGGCATTGGAGATCAGAGAAGAGAAACTTTCCAGTGGATGAGATGTTCAATGGTGCTAAATGCTGAAGACAGGCTAAGTGGTTAAAAACTGAGAGAAAATAGTTGGATTTGACAATTTAGTAGACCATTTTTGGAACATATTCAGAAGAGAGGCAAGAGTAGGATTCATGTTGCATGGTGGTTAGGAATGAGTGGGAAGGGAGAAGCTGAGTGAGCCCCAGAAAACTCTTCTTTCTTTGGCAGTGAAGGGCTAGTGGGAAGATTAAGCATGTAATGGCCTTGAGGAAAAGTATACACATGCAGGTGTACTCTGGGAATGAGGAAGCTGAGCAGGTTTATACACTGAACAGGAGGCAAGACATCAAAAGAGAAGAGGAGAGAATAATTACCATTATTGAGAGCTTACTCTATTCCAGACACAGTGCTAGGGCTTCACATTATTTGTTTCATTTAATGCACACAGCAACCTTAGGAGAATAGTGAGGCTCAGAAAAGGAGAGTAATTTTCGGAAGATCACACAGCTATTACTCAGGCAGATAAAACAGACATATCTTTCTGACTCTAGAGATCCATGTTGGGCAAATGAGTTTGTACAATTTGTGTTTTTTGAGTTTGCACACTTTTATTGTTAAAAATGGCATTGGGTAGTCACGTGTGTGCTTGCCCTCAGAGCAAGGCAGTTGATTGCAAATTGTGGACTACCTTCCTGCTTGGGAAGGGCCATTGTTATGCTAATGTTTGCTGGAGGAGGGGTTTTGCACCAAAAAAGTTTTGAACAGAGCCAAGAAGAAGAAGGGAGAAGGAAGTCAAGATGGCAGGGTGCTGAGGGAGAAGCCAGTTTGTGCAGAGAGGAAAAGGGAGAAGGTGTGCAGATGGGGAATCAGGGTTGACTGAGACTGATGGGGGCCTTTGATTCTAGGAAAAACCAAATGTGTCAGTAGCTTTGTAAGCTCTGAGTGAAAGAGAAGTGTTTTCCTTCTTTCCGTGTGTGTTTTACTCACCTAACGGTGCAAGGCTAAAATAAAGGAATGGTTCACCATTTTTTGGCTCAATTGTTTCTTTGTCATCTGCCCAAATCCAATGAGAGCCAGCCTCCACAATGGCGGAGGCCCCTGGCCTTACAATGTCTATGCCTAAAAGTCAAGAAGAAAACGAAAGTATATTTAGTACACAATGGTACTAGAAGAGGTAATTGAATTTGGAATAAAAAATATGAATTATTAAAACCGAGAGACATATCTGCTCCAAAGGCAAATGGAAATGGAATCAGAAAACAGTGTAGAAGGGATAACTAATTAATTTTATTTTATTTTCTAGATAAAAATACCCTTGGCTGTTGGGATAGGTGTCCAATTAGGTTACTAGGCGACCATTGGTGGTTTCATTGACCTTACAATGATAGAAGCATATATTCCTATTTTTTATCCTTTTATGGTGTCTAGTTTTGATCATCCCCCAAACGATCTCGATCATATACTGTACCTTTGCATGACTGCACCCATATAGCTATTCCTTTCACCTCCTTTCTTCCTTGTCTATATGTGAAATGTATGGTGATGGTCACTATTAGGTAATTGGCAAACCAAATGAAATAAAAACTAAGATTAAATAAATTTTATTTAAGAATTTGGTCTTATCTATTTAGTTATTGTTGGTACATGTGAAATAGAAGATTTTTTTTTTTCTGCAGCTAGAAATGGGGAGAGACAGTCAGACAGACTCCCGCATGCGCCCGACCGGGATCCACCCGGCACGCCCACCAGGGGTGAAGCTCTGCCCACCAGGGGACGATGCTCTGCCCCTCCGGGGCATCCCTCTGCCCCGACCAGAGCCACTCCAGCGCCTGGGGCAGAGGCCAAGGACCCATCCCCAGCGCCCGGGCCATCTTTGCTCCAATGGAGCCTTGGCTGCGGGAGGGCAAGAGAGAGACAGAGAGGAAGGAGGGGGGGGGGATGGAGAAGCAAATGGGCGCTTCTCCTATGTGCCCTGGCTGGGAATCGAATCCGGGTCCCCTGCACGCCAGGCCGACGCTCTACCGCTGAGCCAACCAGCCAGGGCCAGAAGAATTTTTAAATAAAAGAAATTTTAAATAAATTTCTAAAGATGAGCTTCAAAGACTTATAAAGAATAAGCAACAAATTACAACTGAGCTTTCTTATCTTCTAAGCCATTTCAGTTGAAATCCATGACCAGTGTACTTTATCTTATATTCTGTTGATATAGTGCTTAGGTTAAATATGAAACTAAAGAAGATTGATTTTCAGTGTAAATCTTAATTTTTATTGTGCCATACAGTGCTGCATGGATGATACATGTGTGATAAGTTTCTCTTTAGACGATTCCAGGGGGAGTTTTGAGAATTAAAGTATTTTTGCCTCTATTAGTGGTTATTACGATAATATATTTTTCTTAAAGAAGTAAGTGACTTCATGAATATACTTGGGCACAAAGGAAGCAGGCTTTTCTGACTTTCAGAAGCAGTACCCGGTTATTGTGGGTCAAATCATTATTTCTTATAAAGGAAAACAGTATTTATCTTGGAACATGTAAGCTTCAAACTCAAAGACACATGATTGTTCTTCAAAAGTTTTAATGCTTAATTTGGTTAAAAAATCAATTCCACAGTAAAGTTTTCATGTAAAGGTCTTAAGACTTTATATAAAAAAATAAACTAGCAGGCAAATATTTTCTCTCAATGGTCGGGGGAGAGAGAGGGTCTAACCAAGTCTAAGGGCCAACATTCTGCAGCACTCTCTGCAAAAGGGCACATTTCTTGCTGAAATGGTAAGGCATTTTTTTATTACACCTATGGTATAGGGATTTATAATAAGAATTATACATTTGGTCTATTTCCTGCTCCTAAAACTCTTGGGATTTCCTATGTATTGAGAACATAAAAGTGTCTTTTGTTATGTTAATGAGGCAGCTTTTGGAAAGCACCTAGGTAACTTAATAGGGTCTGTTTGCCAGGGACACCAATCAGAACTAGAGAGAGGGTTGGTACTTTCAGTTTCACCCCTGGCCCCCAAGGAGAGGAGAGGGACTGAAGGCTGAATGAATCTCTAATGGCCAATGATGTAATCAATCATGCTTATGTAATTGAGTTTCTATATATAAAAAAAAAAAGATTAAGAGCTTCCAGGTTGGTGAACCAGGACACACCCTTGCCCTGTGTATCTCTTAACCTGAACATTCGTTCACATCCTTTAATGTCCTTGTAATAAACTGGTAATCTAGTGAGTAGAACGGTTTCCTCAGTTCTGTGGGCTGTTCTAGCAAATTAATTGAACTCAAAGACAGGGCCATGTGAATCTTCGATTTATAGTCAGTTGGGAACAACCTACACTTGGATTTCACATCCCATAAGACTGTCTCCCACTTCAGATGACAATTGCAAGTCCCAGGTTGTCATTTGTGCTTCAGACCAATTGTCTATAAATCAAGGGTTCCCATAACCCTCTCCTTGGGTAGCTTGCAAGAACAGCTAACAGAATTCAGGAAAAGACTTTATTTACTATTATTGGTTTATTATAAAGGATATAGCTATGCATGAAAAAGGGGGCTCTATCATAAGGCTGGCAAATCCAATGACCGAACGTAACTTCACAGGGTGATCTTATCATAAATTTCTAACTAGGCTGGTCATGGTGGGTAGTCCTAGACCTATAGCTTCCTTATTGAAAGGTTAATCTTTACCTTAATACAGTCCTACCTATTATACACCTAGGATTACTCACCTTTGAAATGTCTCTTTTTCAGACCCCTCAGAAGCATAATCATCCTGAAGAGAGAACATAATTTTGGTAACTATTTTGTAATCCAATCCCCACATTGCTTTCTCCCACTTTTATATAATCTGCCTTATATTCCCTCCTTAATTCCAAATGTATAAAAGAAATGCAAAACTGTTGTTTTCCAGAGCATTTGAGATCTTGCTTTCTGGCATTATCATCAGTTTGACTCAAATAAACTCATAAAGAATTTTCTGCATGTGTGGACATTTCTTAGATTGGCACAAGTTTCAAGAACAGCCAAAGGGGAAAGATGCATCATGGGACAAAGTATGTGGGAAGGAACATGGAGCTACCATGCTGTCTTTGGACATCTCAACCTCCCAGCACCTCCATGTGTTCACCAACCTAAAGACTCTCTGAATCCCATTGTTTAGGGTTTTTACGGAACTTGCATTATGTAAGTATAATTAATGAAATCATTGGTTATTGGTGATTAAGTCAATCTTCAGCCCCTCACGTCTCCCCTTCCCAGAGGAGTCCAGAACACTGTAGTTAAGAGCATATATCCCAGTCATAGTGCCTCTAATTCAAACTTGACTCTACTACTTACTGAATGTGGGATCTTAGATGAGTTACTAATGAATGAAAAAGGGGCTGGCTACATGGCAGGCCTGACAAGCTCAATGCTGGAAAGTAACCCTTCAAGGTAACCTGATCATAAATTCCTAACTAGGCAGGTGATGGTGGGTAGTCACATCCCAGGCCTATAGTTTCCTTAGTAAAGAGTTAATATTTACCTTAAACCAGCCCTGTCCACCATTCTTATGAATCTAGGATAATATACTTTTAAAATGCTAGAACAATCTTCTTTTCCAAATGCCTTATATGTATAACTAGAGCGCCATGATCCTAAAATTCCTCATTGCTGTCTTGTTGCCAGAATACCATACCATCTTGATTTACTATAATATTAAATGTTAACTACTTTAGCTGTACTCACCACAATAAAAGATGTACCTCTCCATTTTACTTTTCATCCAATTCTAGAAATTTCCTGTCTTCCTTTCTCTTGCTTCTTAATCTACTACCAATGGATTTCATATTGCCTTCCTTACATTTTATCCTTTGACTCTAAATATATAAAGAGAACTGTAGAACTGCCATTCTCTAAAGCATTTTCTCAATTCTTTGAGATCTTGTTTCTGGGCTTGTTCTCAGCTTGGTTCAAATATACTAATAAACTCTTATAAAATTTTTTTGTATGTTTGAACTTTCTATTATTGACACTTTACTAAACTGTTCCTCAGTTTCTTCATCTAACAAAGGGGGATAATTATAACACTTAGTATTTCTGCAAAGAGTAAATTATAATATTTTATAGATGTTCTTTGTGAAAAGCCAAGCATAGAGCTAGACATATAACAAAGACTCAATAAATGTTGGTTACTACAATTGCAATTATCATGATTGTTATTTAAATACATTCTTCCAAGGGTCTAGCATAGTACCTTTCAGGTAGTAATGTCTCAATAAATACTTGTATGAATTGTGAACCAATGAATTGATCATACGTCAGTGCCTGAAACATGTAGTTTGATAGAGTAAATGGTCTTTCAGGTGGGACTTTAAAATATTATACCTAGAGACTTATTGAAGTGTTTTACCTTTCCTTTTCTTTATTAAAGATTTTTTTATTGACTTTTGGAGAGATGGAGAGAGAGAGTGAGAGAGAAAGAGAAAAAGGGGGAGAAGCAGGAAGTGTCTACTCATAGTAGTTGCTTCTTATATGTGCCTTGACCGGGCAAACCCAGAGATTTGAACTAGCAACCTCAGTATTCCAGGCCGACACTTTACTTTATCCACTATGCCATCACAGGTCAAGCGTGTTCTATCTTTTCTTACAAAATTCATTTCCGTAATGAGATTTGTGGCTCAAATAAGCTTTATAACAGTAGCTACCCCTCTGCCCCTGTAGCCCTGGATGATCCATTTGTTACTCTTTATGAAGGTCTCAGTGAAAAGCTAGCAGTGGTTTTTTTCTTTATTGGCTAAGCAACTTGCTGTAAGTGCTACAGAAAGATATACTAATTTTTAACTTGTTGGATATTCTCCCACAAAGCCATCCAACAGTGGAGGAGAGAAATTTGTTATTCATAACTCTGACAACAATAAATATTGCTTTTAATTCTCTCTCTCTGTCTCTAATCTGATAAGTGTAAAGTGATATAATAGAAACATTAAGCCTGAAATTCACAGATTAGAAACAGGCTGGTATGTAGTCAAATCCATTTGGTTCTACATTGAATATTTGGTAGAATTCACATGTGAAGCCATCAGGTCCAGCATCTGGTTCTACATTGAAATAGCCAAAATATATTGCAGATCTTTGTTTGGGTAGAATCTATTGTCTACCCTTCCTTTTGTTTTATTAACACATTGTTTACTTTGCTTGTTCCATATGCCATGGCCATATATGCCATATATAAATCAACCTTAGATCTTGACGCTTTTCAAAAAGAACTAGGTAACATTTGGTATAAGAAAACACTGCTCCAGTAGTTCAAGTGTGCTATCTTCGTAATCTTCACTGTACCTATCACCATGAAACCTTCTTTGTCATAAATATCATTGGTTATCATATTTCTTTAAATTACCCCTATAAAATTTTTTTGACTATTTTAGATTCTCTTTTGTTTATACTTATTATGTTAGATTTTTATTCTTGTTTACAAAGTGCATTGCTTTTCTTCACCTAGCTCCTTTGATCACTTCAATTTTAACATTTTTACCTAGTTAATATTTCACACTTTATCTTTACTATTTTATTGTTTAAATATTTTTCTCAGGGCTCTGGCCAATGGCTCAGTGGATAGAGTGTCAGCCCAGCATATGAATGTCCCAGGTTTGATTCCCAGTCAGGACACAAAGGAGAAGCAACTGTCTGCTTCTATCCTCCTCTCTTTCTCCCTTCTCTCCCTCTTCCCCTACCACAGCCAGTGGCTTAATTGGTTCCAGAGTGGCACTGGGCACTGAGGATATCTCTGTTTGTCTGAGCATGTCAGCCTCAGTTGCTAAAAGTAGCTCGGTACTTGAGCATTGGCTCCAGATTGGGTTGCTGAGTGGATCCCCGTTGGGGAACATGTAGGAGTCTGCCTCACTATCTCCCCTCCTCTCACTGATATATATGTATATTTCCCCTCTCAAGTATAATTCTTTTTAATGATTATTGTTTATTTCCTTCCTCTTTTTGATCCTATAGTTTAATGGTTTTATCTTTCATCTTCTTTTTATATACTTATTTTACAAATAGCAAGCAGGAAATCTAGTTATAGAGACAGGGCCAGTTTTTCTGCTGTATTGGCCATAGTTGAAGAGGGAAACAATAGAATTAGTGTGGAAACCAGAACAAATCGGTGATAAAGTGAGTGCTTTATTAAGACAGAAAACTAACAGAGGAGTATGTTGGAAGAGAAAATAAATGTTTCTTCTACTATCACCGTTACCACATAATAAAAGAAAAAGCATTTTAACATAAAAAAGGGACACAAAGAGCAGATATTTTTATTTATTTATTTATTTATTTATTTATTTATTTTGTATTTTTCTGAAGTTGGAAACGGGGAAGCTGTCAGACTCCCGCATGCGCCCGACCAGGATCCACCCGGCATGCCCACCAGGGGGCGATGCTCTGCCCATCTGGGGCGTTGCTCTGCTGCAACCATAGTCATTCTAGCGTCTGAGGCAGAGGCCATGGAGCCATCTTCAGTGGCCCGGCCAACCCTGCTCCAGTGGAGCCTTGGCTGTGGGAGGGTAAGAGAGAGACAGAGAGGAAGGAGAGGGGGAGGGGTGGAGAAGCAGATGGGTGCTTCTCCTGTGTGCCCTGGCCGGGAATCAAACCTGGGACTCCTGCACACCAGGCCAACGCTCCACCACTGAGCCAACCGGCCAGGGCCAAAGAGCAGATATTTTAAAATGAATACTTTTAGTTTTCTGAAAAAATTAATACTCTATATTTTTCTCTTTCATTTTGCAGTGAATTGGTGAAAACTTCTGGCATATGGAAATATTTGCTGTAGATATGGAAGGGTTTATAGTTCAGGAAAATTCACTGTGTACCTACATAGAGAACAGACTGAAAAAGCTTGAAGATAATGCCAGTAGAATGGAACCTGTGGAGGTAGATTACAATTTGGATAAGGCAGTGGAGAAAAATACAAATCTGATAGGAAGCTAGAAATTGAAGAGGTTTTATCTGATGTCAATAAGGAAAAAGAAGCTTTTGCTGAGTGAAGCGGATGAGTATTATTTTTTGAAGACAAAGTAATAATTTAATGAATTAATAATGGTATCTAGTGTTTTAATAAGCATATTCAATTCTCTGAGCTTCATAAGCCTGTCCAGCCAACATGTTGCCTTTACTTAGTATTGTTTGATTTAGCACGGCTCTGTAAACCACACTACTATAAAGATTTAGTTGAAACAAAAGAAAATAGTAGTAATTTGTAAATGTATTAAACACATGTTAAATATTATCTTAAGGAGACCATGAGTTTCTTAAAATCAAAAGTGCCTTATTTTTCATACAAAAGTAGTCCTGTAATTATGGTGAAAAGAGCCCAACTTCCAGGAGACCTGCTCTCCTGGTCTGCCACTCTCAGGTTCTTCACCTGCACAACGGGACAATGATATGCTTAACATAGAATTTTTGAGGATGTTTAATGAAATAATGGGTAAATAAGGAGAAAAAATTCTACACTATTAGCTATATTAAGCTTCCTCATGCTCCTTCTATGCCCAAGGACGGGGTACACAGAGAGGGTACTAATATTCACTGTTTGAATGAGTGACTGTATGAAACGAAGCCAGAAGTTTTTACTTTGGAATTCGGACTTGGAAACCTTCAGTCTGTGAGAATCTGTGAAATAAAGTATCAATAGGTTTTATTAATTTAAAATTAAAAAAAAAAAAAAAAAAAGCACCCACTAAACTACAAATCCCAGCTTTCCTCTGGAAGTCAAGTGGTTTGCCAGAAAGACGGGTCTGTCCTGCTCGCCCAATTACGCCGGGAAGTCCGGGAGGCGGTGTTAGGCCAGCCAATCCTAGGCACGCTTGCTGCGCGCCTCGCTGTTCCCGCCCCCGTGCGCAGTGATAACGAGTCGTCAGCGGATACGGCGGCCGCGGGGCGGAGCCAGAGCCTCTGCCGGGCCAGAAGGCGGGCTGGGCCTACTCTGTCTGCGGCTCTGGCTCCAGCATGGCACCCAAGGGCGGCTCCAAGCAGCAGTCCGAGGAGGACCTGCTTCTCCAGGATTTCAGCCGCAACCTCTCGGCCAAGTCTTCCGCGCTCTTCTTCGGGAACGCCTTCATCGTGTCCGCCATTCCCATCTGTGAGCCGGGAACGGGCGGACGGGCAGGCCGCGGCGGGTCTGGCTAGGCGGGGACGCGGCGGGGCCCGGCCGGCCGGCGCGAGAGAGCGCTGGGGCCTCTGCTTGTGCTCGCCCGGAGGTCGGGGAAGCGCGTGGCCCCTGCAGAGCTCCGTGTTCTAGTCCGGGACAGGGGTGGGCAGGGTTCCAGGAAAGTCACTCGTGGCGCTTTGTAGCTTGCGCTGGTTCCCGAGCCGCAGGCGCGGAGACTGGTCACCATGGTCACCAAGCGTGTATCGGGGTGGCAGCCCCTGGTTAGCATCTGGTGTTAACACTCCTGCGTGTAGCCAGTTCTGTCCACCCCCACCCCCACCTCCAACTCTCCTTTGTCGTTATGAGACCTTAAAATGACACCGTCACTTAATTTGGAGAAGCTAACGAAGTAGGATTGAGCGGTGCCCATTAACGCTGCACTGAATTACAACCGCTTCACACTGCTGAGCGTCATTCTCCTCATTTGATGAGCGAGGTTACACCAGTGCCAAGGGCCAGCGATTGATCTTGTTTAAATTTTTTAACCATCCTT
Source organism: Saccopteryx leptura (assembly GCF_036850995.1). Classification (NCBI taxonomy): domain Eukaryota; kingdom Metazoa; phylum Chordata; class Mammalia; order Chiroptera; family Emballonuridae; genus Saccopteryx; species Saccopteryx leptura. The sequence continues at coordinate 191,829,626 of NC_089504.1, forward strand.
TAGGGCAGTTCTGAGTTGGATGAAAACTCTGCAAACTTGGCCAAAGTTGTTTAGGGCTCACGTTTTCCGAGTTTGCATTTGCCGTCTCACACTGCCGCACTGTTTTCGCGAGCTCCAGTCCGGGTTTGTTTCCTCTTTCCCGGTATAAAACCCACCTCGCGGTGAACGTGGGGTGCGGCCCTGGAGGCTCGCTGGCAGCACTGAGCAGGCCTTGAGTTCAGGTCGCAGCCACGTCAGCACGTGAACTGTGGCTTAGCACCGCACGTGGCGTTTTGGAATGGCCTGTCTGTAGCTTAACACTACCCCGATGAATGAAATTTGAAGTCAGGATTGTGATTTTTGATGAGCCGGAGTTCTCATATTAGAAGAAGCAGAAATCTCATCTGGAATGTTAGGTTTTCCAAGGGTTCTGAATTGGGTAATCTTGAGACATTTTACCGGACAGCCTGCTTCTGCAGTTCCTCATATACTATTGTATATTGGATTCCCTAACCTAGACTGTATTTTACCAGGCTTACCTATAATTAATTAAGCAGATCTTCTTAACTGGGTGGTAATGTTTTGTTTCTTTTTGTACCTACCCCTGCCCCCTTTTATGTTCAGGGTTATACTGGCGAATATGGCATATGGACCTTATTCAGTCTGCTGTTCTGTATAGTGTGATGACCCTAGTAAGCACTTACCTGGTAGCCTTTGCCTACAAAAATGTGAAATTTGTTCTCAAGCACAAGTAAGTATATTTCTCAAGTGAAAGTATGATGCATTTTTATATAGTAGGGTATCTTCTTAAAGACCATTTGTGTTGGTTTCAGTAAGCATTAATTTGAGACATACATGTATCTGTATTTGGGGGGAAGGCACCAGAATGCTATGAAGAGTTACTAACTAACTTGAAACAGAGACAGTGCTATGAAAGTAGGTTTTGAGAGTGGAATTAGAACACTTAAGCATGGGGGTTTAATCAGAAAAAAAGCCACCAAGTAAATTAACATTTCACAAGTAATTGGAATTCTAGTCTTGTTATTAAACTCTAACATTTTTAATGCTAATTACATTTTTTCCTATGAGTGTATGAAAATAGAAAAGATTACCATATTTCCTCTATTTTAAGATCACACATATTATAAAATATGTCATTATTTTATTTTTATATTTTGCTAGAGACAGAGGTAGAGAAACAGATAGGGACAGACAGAAAGGGAGAGAGATGAGAAGCATCAGTTCTTTGTTGCACCTCCTTAGTTGTTCAGTGATTGCTTTCTCTCTCATATGTGCCTTGATGGGAGGGGGCTACAGAAAAGTGAGTGACCCCTTGCTCAAGCCAGCGACCTTTGGGCTCAAGCCAGTGACCATGGAGTCATGTCTGTGATACCACACGCAAGCTGGTGAGCCCATGCTCAGAGCCTGCAACCTCGGGGTTTCAAACCTGGGTCCTCCACGTCCCAGTCCGACACTCTATCCACTGCGCCACTGCCTGGTCAGGCAATATATCATTATTTTAATGATAGCTTTTGGGGAAGAAAAACCCAACCCACACAACTATAAATTTATACATTAAGTATAAGCAATGATATACTCTGGTTTCATAAAGGTTAAAATGTGAGGGGAACAGACAGAACTTAAGGAAAGATGGTAGCATTTGTTATTTCAGAGTGCCATGGTCTTTGTAGAAAGCAGGTATAAATTAATGTTTAATTGCTTTCATGCACACTTTAATACTTGAAGCAGGATATTTCTCTGATTCCTTAATGGAGCCTTCTTGGTGCTATATTTCTTTGGAATTATTACTTTTTTTTTTTTTTTAATATATGTGCTGCATAGGCAAGTACATGAAATTACTTTCTTAAAGGCAATTGGAATTTTGTTGAGACTCAAAGTACCAGTTTCCTTTATGTGCACTTTGTCTTTTCATTTCCATAGTTCCCACACTAGTTTGGATGCTGTTTTTGCTTGGATTGCTGTAGCAGTGTCCATCTAGTCTTTTAACAAAAAGTTTGGGGCCCTCCCTGCCATACATGGTATAAAGCACATGACAATCCTTACATCATTCATGTGAATTGCAGGTATTATTATTGATTTATGGAATAAAGAACATCCTTATGGGCCATCATTTTTCTCCCGTCACTCTTAAGGAAGATTTTGTTATGTGAACAGATTATAGGCTGTTTGTCCCAATGGTGCTTAGAGATGATCAACTCTTGAAAATAGTTTTACTATTCCTGTGTCCTGACCATTGGGGTGTGGTGAGTATGCGTGTGGGTATTTTTTTTTTCCTTCCGTTCAGCTAAGAAAGATTTCTAATGTAAGCCATGTGCGTTTCTTTTCAATGATCTTTCTTAGAAAAAAGTGGTCTTATGTGAAGTTCAGAAACACTTATTGAGTGCCTGATCTGTTAGAGAGGTTCAGAGATAAGAGTCTCTGCCCTTTGGAGCAAAACTTTTGCATAATGAGAGTCAGGTGGATTTTTGGAGGAGAAAGCACATAATATCCTAAACTATCTCTTAAAAAGACAGCAGTCTACCACCTTAGCTGCCTTTTTCTTTAGTCTATTTTTCTTAAGCAATTTGATTTTCCTCCTAGTTATCAATTTGTGGAAAAATACGTTAGTTGAAACTGACCAAAGGTTTTCTTTTTAACTGTGTTGTTTCTAACTTTGTTCTTGGGTGAGATATAGAGATGGAGACATAGGTAAAATCAGATAGAATTTGTGCTTAATTTGTGTCCTAGAAGCTGTTGTGGTTAGAGGTTGAAAAGTATTGCCTTGAATGATCTGTGGCTTTTTTTCAGGAAGCCATCCTGATTTCTCCACAATTTTCCTTGGTGCACTAACCAGAACTAAATATAGCATAGTTACCAAGGATTGATTAATTGAACACAGAGTGAACAGGTTTCGAACTTTGTGTTCCACATCCTGTTGATTTTAATACATCTCAGCATCTTGTCAAATGTTTTCATAGTGGGACTCTGTTGGTAATTATTACATGTTGCTTGTGATCAGCTCTTTTATATTTATGACTAATAGAAGTTTCTCCTATATTGTGAAAATATCATTTTGAATTTAAGTGTCATAATCTTTGGGAGACTTTGTATTTCATCATAGTTTAAATTTTATCCCATCTGATACAATTCACTATATGGATTGTATTAATGAGTGTACATTTAATTTTATTTATCTGACTTGTCACTGAAGATCCTGATCTGATATCTTGAATATCATCACTTCCAGCTTTTTCTGGCTAAGTCCATATTATTTCAACCCTCATACCAATGTTTCATTTAACTAACATGCTATGATCAATCCCTGACCATGTGGTATTATTTCTTTTTAGTTAAACTGCCCTTTGGAGTGGAGTTAAAAGTGTTACAGCTGTTAATTCCCTTTTGTTTTTTTGGGTTTTTTGTTTGTTTTTGTTTGGTTTTTGTATTTTTCTGAAGTTGGAAACAGGGAAGCAGTCAGACAGACTCCCGCATGCGCCCGACAGGGATCCACCCGGCACGCCCACCAGGGGGCGATGCTCTGCTCATCTGGGGCATTGCTCTGTTGCAACCAGGGCCATTCTAGCGCCTGAGGCAGAGGCCATGGAGCCATCCTCAGTGCTTGGGCCAACTTTGCTCCAGTGGAGCCTTGGCTGTGGGAGGGAAAGAGAGAGACAGAGAGGAAGAAGAGGGGGAGGGGTGGAGAAGCAGATGGGCACTTCTCCTGTGTGCCCTGGCGGGGTATTGAACCCGGGACTCTTGCACGCCAGGCCGACGTTCTACCACTGAGCCAACCGGCCAGGGCTTCCCTTTTATTTTTTAAGCCTAGTTTTCTCTCCTGTTAGTTACTGGAATTAAAGTCATAGATCATTTGCTAATGCCTTGTCAGATTTATTTATTGAACAGTTAAATTATAGGCTAAAAGGAATTTATAATGTTTCATAACTAAATTATGCAAATAGCATTTGACTTCTATTTTTATATTAAATACATAAACTTTGGAAAATTATTTGTTTTAAGCAGGAATCAAAACCCATAGCTGATAAACCACATCTTGGAAGTTTCTTAAACTCCCTCTCTTTTGGCTGCTCAGTGTAATAAATGATAAACTTGGAACCTTCTGTACAGTTTGTTTTTTTGAAATGTAAAGTATTATACAGTTGCCAATACAAAATATGAGTGCCGAGTGTTTCTGAGAGAGGGTAATGTTCACTCCAGGAGCACAAGGAAACTGTTTTTCTTTTCCTTCCAGAGTAGCGCAGAAGAGGGAAGATGCTGTCTCCAAAGAAGTGACTCGAAAGCTTTCTGAAGCTGATAATAGAAAGATGTCTCGGAAGGAAAAAGATGAAAGGTTTGACTCCTTCCTTATAGTGTTTGTGGTGATCAAAAAAGGGGACACTTTGTAGAATAATTGACTTTTTGAGTTTTTGTTACTACCAGATACTGTCTTTTGAGCTGTACACAGTTCATTTATTTTTCTAAGGAGCCCTAAGAGGTAGGTATTAATCGTCTCCATTTTACACCTCAGGAAACTGAGGTATAGAAAGCCTGAGTAACTTGCCAAAGGCCATAGATTAGTGTGTGGTAAGAAGGAAGGCAACCTATCTTATACTCAAAACTGCTCTGTCGCAGAGGTTTGGCCAGTGCCAACTTTGTCACTTCATAGCTGTGTGACCTTGATCTTTTCACCTAACCCCTCTGAGTCTGAAGAATTTACATTGTGTTGCATTTGTAGGTAGTGGTGTTTCTGTTACTGAGCTTCCAGTCTGGGTTTTTTGCTTTGGTTGGGAAAAGAAGAGAGCTCTGTTTGTCTCCTATTGCACAGTCCTGTACCACATATGTTAGTCCTAGCTCCCACTCCTAGTTTTTCCTATCAACTACTCATAGAAGGGTTAGTAGGCTAACATCTGAGGAGCAGAAGTCTCTGTATGATTGACTAAACTTGTGCTTCAGGGTTGCCAGGTGGTTCAACAGAGTCATGAATCGAGGTTGTTTTCATGGATCTTAAATTTTAGTATCAAGTGGTTTGTGAAATGGAATTATTGTCCTACTTTGCTCCAGAAAGACTTTGTGGAGACTTGCAGTATTAAAGTTCATATAAAACAAAGCAATACAATTTTAAAAGATCAGAAACCATTTATTTAAAAGTGGAAGAATAAGGACCTCAGAGTTGTTAGTTCATAGCAGTTGAGTACTAAACTTAGCTCAGAGCTTCCAAGTGTCAGAGGAAGCATCTGAGGTCATACTGCTCCCATTGTCCGATGAGAAGCATGCAAATCCTCCTGAAAAGAAACTTTCCAAGCACTGACTCTTGGAAGGACTTTATCCTTATTTTAGGGACACTGAGTAACTTAGTGAACAATATCTTCTACAATGGTTTTGGAAAGGCACCAACACATTGAAATGTTTATCTCCTCTGGATCCTTTATAAAACTGAAGGCACAGTACTAAAACCGTGACAATGAAAGCCTTCTTTCTGAGAGCAGCCTGAATGAGGTCTGGCTGCATAGCTTTCAGTTTGCAAATTTTTGCATAGGTTCTCTAACCTAGAACACTTTTTTTTTTTTTTTTTTTTAATCAAGTGAGAGGCAGAGAAACAGACTCCCACATGTGCCTTGACCAGGAACCACCTGGCAACGCCTGCCTGGGGCTGATGCTCTGCCCATCTGGGGCTGCTGCTCTGTTGCTTGGCAGCTGAGCCACTCCAGCATCTGAGGAGGCAATGGAGCCATCTTCAGTGCCCAGGGCCAACTTGCTCAGACCATGCAAGCCATGGTTGCGTGAGGGGACAAGAGAGACAGAGAAGGGGAGGGAGAGGGATGGAAAAGCAGATAGTTGCTTTTCCTGTGTGCCGTTACTGGGAATAGATCCCAGGACTTCTACACTCTGGGCGGATGCTCTACTGCTGAGCAAACCGTCCAGGGCCTAGAACACTTTAAAAACCTTTTTATAGAATTATAATATTTATTAGAATAATAGTTCTTAAACTGGAGTACATATCATAGTTATCCAGTTTCAAAATGCTTGTTGTAGCTCTTGTAGAGTTCAGGTGGTTAATTATTTCAAAGGTAGTAAGTGTGTCTCCTCTGCTCACTGCAGACTTGCCTGATTTGATCTGACACTTGTTCTTGATCCTGAGTGGTGTCTAAGAGTTTCTCTCAGTGTGCTATTTATTCAGTTAGTCACTACTGAGGGATCAGAGTTGCAACTGAAAGTGAAACCTCTGGACCATTGGCTGGACCAGATATGTTCATTGTTACATAAAATGCAGAGTGTCAGAAGATTATAAAATTTTTGTTATCAGTAGAAATTTGTGCTGTTACTTATTTTGTATTTCATGAAAGCCACATTGGATGTAGTTGTACCCAGGTGTGGACTCATGACTCACTCTGAAAACTGAGACAAAGGCTCCCATTATGATAAAATATTTTTCTTTTTCAAAGGTGAGATTTGATTTAAGAGAAGGCTTATCAGCCCCTCTTTGCTGAGATACATATCTGTCAAAGCTCTGTCTACAATCATGTGGAGTATGTACTGCATGGCACTTTGAAACTGCTTTGCCATCCATTTAAGGTTGAAATTAGCAGAGGAGAATTGGATTCCTTAGTATGTGCCCCAGGGTGTGAGTGTTACTTCTTCTTGACTTACCAGTGATCTGTCCTTTACCATTATCTTGATCCATATCAGCTGTTGAGTTTGGTCTCAACTTTCTCTTATTGTAGGAAGTGCTCCTTGGAAAAATGACTCCTTGGAAAGTGCTCTCCCAAACTAGATTTCCTAACAATGAAGCTTTGGCAGAACAATTGCAGATAAAGCTACTAGGGAAGTCTTAAATTTTTTCAAAATGAACCAGGATATGTATGGACTAAAAAAAGCTCTGAAAGCTGTCAGACAGTCCTAACTATCTACTTACACTGAAGTGTAGCGCATGGTCATATTGGGAGCTGGGGTAACCAGAAAGATGGAGCTACTTGATGTTTCTGATTCATGGGTATGGCAAGGAGTTAGAAAAGTGCTTTGAGCGGGGCGGGATAATTTAATCATCCACAGTAAAAGCATGCTAATAGCCTATTTAAGGAGCCTGTCTTCATTGGGTCTTGTGCCCGAGTCTTAAAAACAGAGGCAATAATTCTTTGTTTTCTAGCATGAAACCATGTTGTGTCTTTGCATCTTTCTCAGCTGGTGTTTTTTTGATGAGTTAGTGTCAGAATGGTATAATTCATCTCCTCCCATTCCAGGTCATATATATATTTAAAATTTACATCTAAACTACTCTTGAAATCAGAAGCTATTTGTAGTTGATGAACACATTGAATATAGTGTCCTTCATTTCTCCCAAACTTAACAGTAAATTGGAGATTTATTAAATTAATGATATCCATAGAGTTTAGGAAATATAACATATATCTTAGAGACTGCAAATTTCTTATGATGGAGACTTGGTGCTAATACTCTTCATTTAACTCCTTTATAGCCCTGCTTGTTGACTTTGCATTAGAACATTTGGTGAATAAAACGTCACAGCTTTTGATGATAGCCACAGTGTCCACAGCATGGGTAGAGGGTGTCATCTGGCCTCAGAGAAGTGTATTTCTGGGGGAAGGAGAGGTCAAATCATCAATGGCAATGACTTTCAACTTTTTGATAATGACTCACAGTAAAAAATAAATTTTACCTTTCACCAAATACACTCATATACACACAAAATATTTCACAGAACATTAATTACTATGTGTGATACACTTAATATTTTTCTGTTCTTGCTATTGAATTTTTTTTTTTAATGAGACAAAACTGAAGGAGTTTATCACCACCAACAGTATTTACAAGAAATGTTAGAGGACTTCTATAAGATGAAGAAAAAAATTTAAAATATGAATATGAAAATATTGCAAAGGAAAAAATCTTACTGCCCTGGCTAGATAGCTCAGATGGTTAGAGCATTTTTCTGAAGCACAGACTTTGCTGGTTCAATCCCTAGTCAGGCCACATACAGAACAGATTGATGTTCCTTTTGTTCTCTCCCTCTCTCTTTTCCTTTCTCTAAAATCAATAAATCATTTAAAAAAATCTCACTGATAAAGCAAACACAACAAAAGCAGTCAATCAACCAACACTAAATCTAGTACAAAGGTTGAAAGACAAAGGTAGGAAGATCATGTTAAATTATAAGTTAAGGGATACACAGAAACATACAAAAGAAGTAAAAAACAATGACAAAGACATAAATGTTGAGGATGTGAGTAACAGTCAAGGTGATTTTAGAATATGTTTGAACTTAAGCGACCATCAACTTAAAAGGAGACTGCAACAAACAGCTTGGTATATATGTAGCTTGTGGTGACTACAAACTGTTAATCTACACGAGAGTTAAACAAAAAATAAAGGAGTCCAAACAATGCCGTAAAAAGCCATCAATATAGAAGAGAGCAAGAGAATAAGAAAGGAACATAGAAGAACTACAAAAACAAACAAAAAAACAATAAAATGGCAATAACTACATACCTATTGATTACTTTAAATGGAAATGGATTAAATGTTCCAATCAAAAGACATGGATAAAGAAGATGTGATACATATATACAGTGAAGTATTACTTGGCTTAAAACAAGAACCATTCACAAGAACAAGGATAGACCTAGAGTATATTATGCTAAGTGAAATAAGTCAATGAAAGACAAATACTGTGTGATTTTAGTTATATGTGAAATCTAAAAAAATAAGACAGACTGATAAAGGAGTAGAGTAGGAGGGCTGGGTAGAAAAGGTGAAGGTTAAGTATAAATTGGCAGTTACAGCATAGTCTTGGGGAGGTAAAGTACAGTTTAGTAAATATGGTGAGAAATATTTTAATAACTCTATATGGGTGCAAGACTTACTAGGAGAGAGGAATCATTTCATATGTTATGTATATGTCTAACTACTATGCTGTATTTCTGAAAAAAAATATAATATTGAATGTCAACTCATTAAAATTTAAAAATTAAAAAGCAAACAAAAAATGCTGGTCTCAACCCACTGTTCTTTTCCCTGAGCACTGAATCCACTCAGTTGATTTTGAGTTCCACTATTGGGTCACAACCTACCCTTTTAAGAACTACTTCATAAAGTTAATTAACCAAGAGGAATAAAGGCTCCTTTAATTCACAGGCACCCTGAAACTTCTGTGCCCATGTGAAGAGGTAAAAGAAAAGGTTGATGAAATACTAGTAAGTTAATAAAATATAATGTGTAAATTTTATTAAAGGGTAAATAGGTTTCACAAAAGTTAAATTTTCCTGATGGTCAAGCAAATTCTTTGTTTGAATTAAGTAGAGATGACTAAAGCTGATCACACACAAGTCTGCTTTTGTGAGACCACAGCTGGTTTGTTTGGGGGACTATTTAGGTGTAACACTGAAGGCTGAAATCTGTTGGCTGGAGAGTCTCAAGCCAGCCAACAGCCAAGGAAGCTCTAGCAGGCTGTACATGATCAAGTTAGTTTTTGATGGGGACCTAGGGAAAGAGGCCTTTTTTAGCTGATGAAACCAAGCCAATTGGAATGAATCATTCCCTGCTCCAAAATCCTAACTGCCTGGGTAAAAAGGCAACTTACCCAGCAGCTGATTTCTTCATCATTAATCGAGTGAGATACATTTCTCAGCAGGAAAAGGGACAGAGCTGATTAAATTTAATATTAAAAACATTTTGTCCAGAATGCTGAAGGAATAACTTACCTTCCATTGAACTAGAGCCATGTGGTATTTAACAATTTTAATACATATTTATAAACTTGATTGACTTATTTCTGTGTCTGTAGGATCTTGTGGAAGAAGAATGAAGTTGCTGATTATGAAGCTACAACATTTTCCATCTTCTATAATAACACCCTATTCCTTGTTTTGGTCATTGTTGCATCCTTCTTTATATTGAAGAACTTCAACCCCACTGTGTATCCTTTTAAAGGTTATTTTTTTTAGAAGTCTAGAAACAGTCATTTGTTTTGGTTTTGTACAGGGAGTCAGTCTGTTAAACAGTACTGTGACCCTAGGAAGTTTCTGAAGATTTAAAATAGGGCTTTTGGTTTGATCTAAAATTCTTTCAAGTTTATAAGTTATGACCTCATGATAAGTAACCATAAGCAGTCTTACATATGTGACTGTGCTTACCTGCCTATTATAAAAAGAGTTCCAAAGAGCAAAAGCAGACTTTCTTTCTTTGATAGCTCCTGATATTTTGGGGCTTTGCGGTTGGGTAGATTGCCAGTGTCGTTAAATGGGCACATTTCATAATCCCTTAACAGTGTTTCAAGCTGCTCTGAAATTGAGCTTTCAGGCAAGAATCTCTTCTCTTGTTAAAGTAATTTATTAAAGGTGTTATCCAGGAATATGCAGCCACATGTTTAACAGTTGAAGATTTTGTTGTATTAAAATATCAAACAGCCTGACCAGGCGGTGGCGCAGTGGATAGAGCGTTGGACTGGGATGTGGAAGACCCAGGTTCCAGACCCCGAGGTTGTCAGCTTGAGCGCGGGCTCATCTGGTTTGAGCAAAAGCTCACCAGCTTGGACCCAAGGTTGCTGGTTCGAGCAAGGGGTTACTCGGTCTGCTGAAGGCCATGGTCAAGACACATATGAGAAAGCAATCAATGAACAACTAAGGTGTTGCAATGCATAATGAAAAACTAATGATTGATGCTTCTCATCTCTCCATTCCTGTCCTTGTCTGTCCCTCTCTCTGACTCTGTCTGTTTAAAAAAAAAAAAAAAATCAAACACCCTTTAACTTGTATCTACTGGGACTATGGAGTGGTTTGTATCAGACTGTCGGGTCCTGAGGCCAAGAGTAGCTATGAACTTTGAAAACCTCCACTCTTGTACAGGCCCACTGAAGCCAATACACTAATGGATAGGAGAAACTTTTTCCTTTGCTTTTAAGGGGAGGGAGGAAGACAATATTCTTTGATCAGCTCTTCTGAAGGTTAAATGGAATTCAGATGTTTTCTTTGTGATCATGTGTTGTAGGTTTCTCTCTCAAGTGTTTTCTTTTTAAAATTGACACACATTTCCTGTGAATATTCTTTATTCTTAATAGTCTTGTAAATCGTGTTTGCAGACAATGGGATTACATACAGTGTGTCAAGAGAGCAACAGTTTATTCCAAAGAGATGGGCTTTTTTTGTTGAAAAACTAATTTGGAGTTCTTAATTTTTCCTTAACATTAAATCCTTACAGGAACTACATTTTGTCCATAAGTGCTTCCTCAGGCCTCATCGCCCTCCTGTCTACTGGCTCCAAGTAGACCATGTGGCTTCACCCCCACCTCACTTCCTACCCCACCTTGCATCTGTGGGTGGCCTGGAGCGTGGGAAAGTGTCGGGTGATCATGGGAGATGCAGAAGATGTTTTTTATAGTCTGGAGCTGCAGGGTTTGAAAAACCTAACATAATGTAGTTCATTATTTGTTTATTTGCTCTTTTTAGAGTGTTGAAATTACATGAATTGAAAGGGAAACTCGTGTACCAGGACATTTATTAAAAGGCAAAATGTGTCTCGCAATGTGCTATAATCGCAAGAGGAGAAAATTATTACCTTGATTTGTCAGGGGTCACAGTAACCTGGACTGAACTATTATTATTTGGAATAGTAGCAAGAAGTTAATTGTTTGTTCTGTATTACAACTTTTTTTTGAAATACCAGGATGAATCCTCTTCCCTCCCTTCTGCCCTGGCTGGGATAGTGTGATTGAACTTCATGTTTACAGGCCTCTGAATTTGTGATTTTGAAATAACTCAAAGTTAAAAACATGGTTTCTCCAATATGGGGAAGAGATACTTGTAAAAAAGTTTTCTTCTTTTTAAAGAAGAAATGCAACCAAGGTAATAAACCTAAAAATAGTACCCAGGCATATGAGAGTTGTCCTGTGGGGTTAAAGTACACACTGTGCTGTAGAGCTTTGGCCTTGGGTAGGCAGGGAGGTCGGGTTGGCCCTCCTATATTAGTTTGACTTGTTGAGAGACTGGCATTATTGTTTTCTTAGAGTGAGAAAACACAACCACTGAAGGAATGTTCAGTAAGAAATAGGACCTTTTTCCTGAATATTGACAAGTAAGAGACCAAAGTGATTTTTGTGATCTTAGCTCTGGAATTCTAAGAGCATTCCAGGGAATTAAAGTGATTTTAGTACTTGTCAGCGTTCTTCCATTCAGATGTCCATAAATTTGACTCTTTAGTCTACAAGTTCTCATTGATTGTGAATAAAATACTGATCTCTTCAGCCCTTGAGGGGTCTAGCTGAGAGCAATCCCTTGTATTTTTTTAACCAGCTTGTACAGATCATGTCTTGTGTGTGCCATGATTTGAAAAAGTTTGGGAAGCTTTTGAATCTATATACCACGTGAAAGGTTATGGAATCCTGGGTGGTGGTGTTTCATAATCCTATTAGCTTTAACCACATTCAGTAATTTCTATCAGCAGTACTTCAAAGGAAGTACCATGTTTCTAATTCCTAATCCTAAATTTAATCTTTCATTTCCACTTCTAAATTTAATATGAATGTTGCGAATAATACTTGCTGTTTTATTTATAACTTTATAGGAAGATATTCATTAGGAGTTCATTTTTTACTCCTTGCTGTTAGACACTTTGATAGGCCACATCTGAAAACTTGGAAGACAGGGAGGAGTATGTTTGCCTGGTGACCCAGATCATCGTTGTTTTCAGCTGAGGATTATTTTTCATCATTGCTTATAGAAGTTTGCATTTTTTTTCTTGAGTGTATTATTACCCAAATGCCGTTGCTGGGTAACACAGAGTGAAGGGGGAAGTCAGAAGAGATTCTCTGCAAAGTAGTGTAACACATACAAGGTTTATTTTTATTTTTATGTTTTAACCTGTTTATTTTTTTTGTTGATAAATAACCATTCAGGAGTTTGACAAGTGGCATAGAATTTGTGTACCAAATACATTTGCTTACTTTACAAAATGACTATTTGACAAACCGTTAGGGTTTACTATTACTTACCAAAGCTGGGCCACATCTTAAAATTGCAGGTAAAAAGTTGCCACTAGATGGCAGTGCCTGTATAAATGGGGGAAGACTTGCTGCCATTCTTCATATTAACACCATGTAGCTGAACTAGAGTATCATCAGCTCAGTATTCTTCAAAGAATTTCTCTTGAATTAATAAACTGAATAATTTGTAGAAAAGCAAGTAAGAAAAATTTGATTTTGGTACTGGACTTTTTTTACAGCACTCTGCTCTTCATCCCGATCATGATTCTAGCTTCCTACATTAGATCAATTTCTGTGCGCTTCCTACATTAGATCAATTTCTGTGTGCAAATTTATAAGGCATGTACTCAGTTCCACAGTTTCTGCAGGGTATCAGTACTCTGCTCTTGCAAATCAGGACCCTCTTCCTCAGTCCTCTCTCCGTGATCTAAAAGTGACCATCTGAGACATAGAATTATGTGCTCAATCTGGTTTCATTAATAAAAACTTGCTCTTGATTTTTTATCTCTAAAGACCCTCAGATCTAACACCAGTAAAATAAATGGTTATGTTATGATTGGGTTTAAAGCAATTAAATTTTTTTTTTCACATTCCTTGTGATGAGAGGCTTAAAGTGTTAAAACAGTTTACATTTCTCTATAGTTGGTTTATTTACAATTTAATAGAAATCTTGGATTGAAATTATTCTTGACTAGTAAAAATGTACTGGTTGTCTTATTTGCTATATAATTCCAAGAATAATTTGAAACAAGATTTAAAGTTAACTGAAATATGGAGGTTAAGAGTCATATCTAACGTACTTGCCAATTAAGTATCATTAAACTTTGCTTTTTAAAATTTATATTCTAGACTTCTTTATAAGTACCATGTGAATAAGTGCATTATCCTTATTACATTATTTTACATTAGCCATCATTTAAATTTCCCACACATTATGTGCATTTTTTAGCTGCTGGTCAGACGTTTGTGTGGCAGTGACTGGCGTAGTGCAGTTATATGACAGAGCCTTTTGCTGATATGTGCGATGTGCTGTCCTGCCCCGTTTTAGTGTTTTCAGTATTCCAGTTACTACTGTTCTGGAGATAGGAAGGAAGGATATACATAGGCATGTACACACATGGAGAAAACCAGTTTACAGATACACGTACTGTATTTCCCCATGTATAAGACGCACCCCTTGGCCCTGGCTGGCTAGCTCAGCAGTAGAGTGTTGGCCCGGTGTGTGGAAATCCTGGGTTCAGTTCCTGGCCAGGGCACACAGGAGAAGTGTCCATTTGCTTCCCCCTTCCCCCTCTACTTTCTGTCTCTCTCTTCCCCTCCTGCAGCCAAGGCTCCACTGGAGCAAAGTTGGCCCGGGTGCTGAGGACAGCTCCATGGCCTCCATCTCAGGTACTGGAATGGCTCCAGTTGCAATGGAGCAACGCCCCCTGGTAGGCATGCCTGATGGATACTGGTCAGGCACATGCAGGCGTCTTGTCTCTCTGCCTCCCTGCTTCTCACTTCAGAAAAATACAAAAAATAAAATAAAAAATAAGACACACCCCCGTTTTTGAAAAATTTAGGGTCTAAAAACTGGGTGCATCTTAATACAGAGGTTGTCAAGTCATTTAAGAAGTGGCATTTCAAATGCCATAGATGGAACTTAGGACAAGGCAATATATGAAGACAGTGATTCACTATCAGGCACAGATGAGGACAAGCTAATGGATGGGAGTTTTGACAGTGATGAGTTGCATGAATTTTATGGTAAAACAAGTTAAATAACTTTATGTAATACGTTTTCCCCCAAATTAAGGTGCATCTTATACATGAGGAAATATGGTATTTGGGCTGGAGGGGATTATCTTCCACCTGTGTGGCCTCCCAAGCAAGGGAATTAATTGAAGATTAGGAGTAATTTTAAGTGGTTGGTTTAAAATTTCATGGAGCTGGTTAGAAACTTCACATTGGCCTTCATAAGTTTTAATTGTACCTCTGACTTTCTTCCCTCTTATGATTCTGAATTTGGATTCATATGCAAGCTCTTTTTAACTTAAAAATTTACAAAGGCCCTGGCTGGGTAGCTCAGTTGATTGGACCGTTGTTTAATACACCGGGCTTGCGGGTTCAATCATCAGTCGGCACACATACGAGAATCAGCCAATGAATGCATAAATAAGTAGAACAACAAACTGATGTTTCTCTTGCCCTCTCTAAAATCAATAAATTTTTTTAAAAGTTCACATGCATAGTTATTTTTTCACAAAGCTTTAAAGCTAAAAAAATAAATAAATAAAAAAAACACTGAACAAAAAGACTGGGAGTCTAAGCCTGGTTCTGCTGTCACCTAGCAGTGTGTGTGGGTGAGTCCTTTCATCTTTCCAGATTTGGTTTCATTTGCCAAGGAGGATGGTGTGGGTGAGTCCTTTCATCTTTCCAGATTTGGTTTCATTTGCCAAGGAGGATGGTCTTGAAGATGGTCAAGGTCCCTTGAAGCTCTGCTATTTATGTGGTAACCCTTGGTGCACTCTTAGTGAAGATGAAATGACACTTAACGTGGGAAGCCAGACCCAGGGTTTCTAGTTTTCACTGCCCCTGGCTGAGATTTCAGTGCTGCTACCCAGGTTCCCCTTAGGAATGGTATGTTCTCTCCCAAGGAATTCTTTTCAGAAAAGAAAAGGAGAGTGCATGGAAATTTTTCTTAAGGATATAATTGTGAAATGATCTTATTATCTAGTATATTTACTGTGGCAGATGATTTGTGTATATATAAAAAAAGCTAGCTGTTCCCATGGCTAAGCAATAATGTTTGTATTTGGGTTTAATTTGCAGGCTCTCAAAGTGAGTTTGAGAGGCTTTTAACCTTAGTGCAGAGTATCTCCTAAAACCAATGAGAAATATCTTTAGTAGCTAGTCATTGACTCCCTTAAGAAACAAAGTATGGATTGCAGATTAAACCTTGATCACTGCTATTTCTGTTCGATATCAGTACAGCTTACCTGCCAACATAATTTTTATTATATGTGTCTTACTGCCTGTTTTATGGAGCTGGCCTTATAGTGAAAGAAAGGTCAGATAAAAATTGTGAGATTAAATGCACAAAATGCTTTTATTCTAAGTAAATAAGTTAAATTGCAGTTTGAAATAAACAACTTAAGCTCATTTATACATACAGTAGTTCACTGGATTGATTAAATATATAAGAACAACAGAAATGGCCATTTTAATCATCATTCTGATATTTTGGGGGCAAAAACCCAAACTCGCCTTAATTAATACAGGTAGTAATAATCATAAAGGACATTAGTATTTTCACATGAACATTTTGAAATTTAGAATTTAACTGTGAAATATATATCTGGAAATGATGGCAGAAAATAACATTTAATCCTGTAAGTCCCTAAATGATTTCTATATGAGGGGCCAGCTGGCCAGAAAATTAGAATTTTGTACATGCTCAGGTGTCCAGATGAGTTATTGGACCCATGCCCCTTACATACTTCCTCCCTCCCCCATCAAAGAAACATTTTCTCTTACAGGCACACAGTATAATCTCAGACTTTCTCTCAGATGGAGTATTCATGAGGGTAGGTAGCCAATAGTGCAGGGCTAGATAGACCTCAGCTTCTGTGCACTAAACCAGGCCCTTCAGTCCATACAGTGAGTTCTCACGCATATATTTAGTGCACATAATGTGATTACAGTATCAGGAAATTCTTTCACTTGGCTCTTCATTGGGCAAGTGCCAAGTAGTGACAGCATTTTTCACAAAGCCCAGGGTTTGCTTTCACGTTACTAATTCCTCAAAAACAAGCATTATATTGCAAAATCCCAGTGCTAGTTAAACAGCAGACATTTGCCTTTCTGGATATTTTACAGTTTTACTTACAAAAATCGAGCATGTGTATATTTATTTTTAAAGCTTAAGTATTTAAACTTGCAGACGTGCCTACAAGCAGTCAAAAATATAAAGCAGGTTTTCATAAAATGTAAAAATGAATACTTCATTGCAGATGCATTACATTTTATTCAAAGCTAAGCTTCCATAGTAGTGTGATCCTTTCATAAATTTTCCATAATGTCTCATGTTAGGGACTGGGGTATTCATCCTTTTACCATCTCTACATGTAGATGAATATAGCAGTGTTAGAATTCTAATAGACATCATGGGTAAATTGCTATACAGGGTCAGTTTGGGACCAAGCGTAGTGAATATTTAAAAGGTAATGAAAGCAAATATATAGGATTTGTAGTTGCAAATAAGTGAAACAACCTACTAACAACAGGCATGTGAAAATAGAAAAAGAAATGTAAAATTGTTGGTGCTTATTTTCCCAAGCGAGACTTCTGAGTGAACAGTCTACTCTTTCTGATGTAATCCACATTGCATCTGTGGATTTTATTCATTTGAAAAAATAGATCTATTTTGCCTTCTTTAAGTTACTAAATGCCTGGAGGTTATGTCTTTCTGACCCATAGACTTTCCATTGCATTAGCATGAGGTATACAGAGCAGTGCAAGAATTGGGGATTCCATTCCAAGATAAGAAAACAGAATGGGTTTCCTTAGTTGGGAGTTATCAGATATGCTCGTAATTCAGGTGCACAGTGGTAGTGACAGCAGACACCTCAGAATCCGGGGACACTAGAGGTTGAGCAGTGGTTGCTAAGTGATTGAAAAGACTGTCTAGTAACACCTTTCTGTACTGGTATAGACCAGTATTTTAACCATGCAGCTCCTGTGGCTCATGCATTGCCTTATGATCTGTAGTCCTTTTTGCTGTAGGGCTTGTTGCGTAATATGTTATCAATCTCATTTACCACCTGTGATGTCATCTTTGGGAGAACCTGAGGGCATAAGTACAAAGTGGTTAGTACTTGATATTTGTGGTATATGTTTATAAACTAGACCTGGACTAGAAGCTCCTCACCAGACTAAGCTCCTTGAGGTCAGGACCTTGTCTTATTTTCCACTGTATCTCTAGTGCCTCTAAGAGTGCTTGACCCATAGTTAGTGCTAATAATTACTGGTTGATTGGATAAATGAAGACATAAGATCCATATGAAGGCTGATAGAAATATATACTACCCAGAGCAGCTCTGCTTAGTAGAAATACAATGTGAGCCACAATGTAATTTTAGATTTTTTAGTGGTCACATTAATAAAAGTGAAAAGAAAAAGGTGAAATTAATACATGATTTTACTCTACTATATCCAAAACATCATTTCAACATGTAAGCAATATAGAAAATTCTTAATGTACTTTACATTTTTTTATAAAATTCTAAGTTTTTCTAATCTAGAATACATACATACATATTACACAACTACATTCGGACTAGCTACCTTGCATACACTAAATAGCCACGTGTGGTGAGAGGCCCCAGTACTGGACAGCACAGGTCTAGAGACTAAGGAGAGTTCTTCACCAATGGTGGTCAGAACCTTGGTGAAGAATGGCCAGAAGTTAACAGGCATCCCAGGAAGATGGAATAGCATGAAAAAGTAAAACGTCTGAAACAGTGATACGAGTGTAAAGTGAACAGTGGAGATACGGGGATGGTACAAACGGGACAGAGAAGTTGGGGGAAGAGAGTAGAAGGCCTTGAATATAACCTTTTAGAGTTGAGACTACAGTGGGCAAACTCTCAGGACTTCCTGGTTTGAAGGATGAGTTGGAGAAGGTTGAAAGGGGACAGAGACATTAGAAATTTATTGTCCTAGGCAGTGATACTAAGCCTTCACTGGGACTGGGGCAGGAGGGTAGAAACGGAGTGGTCGCAGACATTATTGGAGGATGACCGTGTTTCCAAACTGTTACTAGGAAGACACCAATGTAGATTACTGATTAGAATCAGCAGAAGTTTGGAGTCGGATGTATTGAATTTATGGTGCCTGGAAATGAGCAGGCAGCCAGAAGTGCACTGTGGAGCTTGCTTGCTAGCAGCAGGAAGACTGTTGTTGAGGATTCCTGAGTTATTTGCATGGATATGCTAATTATGTTCTGGGACAGGATGAGATCATCCAGGGCTAGCATTTATTGTGAGAAACGGGCCAAGGGCACCCATTACACCATAAAACCAGGCACAAAGCAGACTTTTTTCACTGGAGTAGCCTGTCCCTGGGTGGAGACTGTGATGAAATACAATTATGACAGCCAGTTCTGAGGTTTCAGCCTCACCCTTGCTCTGCTGCAATCCTGCTGACCAGGGTGACCTTGTTTTCACTCAAGAGCTAGCCTCAGAAACCTTAGTGGCTGGCAGAATAGTGGGGCTACTCAGCCTGGGAAACTGGTTCTGGTTAATGTTTTTCTATCCAAAGCTAAAGGAAGAGTTTGATTTCCCTCCAGTTCTGGATTCTCAGGATCTAAACTAATGTGTTACTTAAAGTGAAATTGCCACAATGAGAACCAAATCTAAAATGTGGATTTGTTGGATGTTTTGTGCCAAAATATAGTATTAGCTATATGAGAGGAAGAAAACTCTTCATTCATTACACCAAAATGAACTTCACATAGAGATCTAAACATTAAAAAAAAATCAAAACATAAAAGTATTTGAAAGAGAATGTATATAATGGTGCAAGGCGTAAAATTTCAAGGTAAGCCATACAACCAGAATTCTATGAAATCACCACTGTTTTTAAAATGTTGACAGCTTTTTAAAACACTTTAATCTACAGATTACATAAGCATCCCCCAAACCACCAGTTTAGCAACCTTGGTGTCACACTGACTGGAATAATTGGTGGCCAAGGGGCAGTCTAGCTAGTGTTGCCGGGCCTGGTGAGGTATTAGGGAAGTCCTCCCAGGCCTGGGTCACTGTTGAGTCGGACTTGGGGGGTGCGGCAGGATGTTGGCAGGCTGGAGTGGTGGACACTTTGCAGGCAGGGCCACGGTTACCTCTGGGGAGCTGAGTGGTCCACGGTGGCTGGAGAGTAGAATTCCAGGGAAGGTGAGCCGTGGGTGTGAAGGGCATAGATGGGGAGAGGCAGTTCTCTCCATGTTTTAGGTGGAAGCAGAGAGGAAGGGGCACTGTGCAGATGATGGGGAACTGCCTGCAGCTGTGGTTTCTCCTCGTCCAGTCTCCATCTGTTGAGACTTGGTTTATGTATGCCTCCAGTTTATGCACAGCTTGAGCACACTTTATCCCTCAGAGCAGCTGCCTTGCTGGGCCCACCAGAAATTTCCCTTCCTTAAAACTGCTGGCACTGCAGCCTTCCACCTGCACCCAGTCCAACTTCTGCTGAGAACCCCAGCCACCCAGCCTCCTGCCCAACCCATGGAGGGCCCAATCATAGCTCACCTGAGGCGGCTTCCTCAGGGCTGGGCTGGTGGCAGGTGGAAGTAGGAGGGGGATGGTGGTTGCTAAGTGCCCAGGGAGGTGGCCCCCTGCTTTGGTAACTTCCCTTTTCTTTTATCCTAGGAGCATGGGTGGCCCATCTTCCTACCAGCAGAGCCTTGTTTGGGAATATGACTGACTTAGTTTTCCTCTGAAATGTACCCTCAGTGACCCGGAGTAGTCCCACAGCCCAGGAGCCACCTCTCATTATCGTGCCAGGCATACTGACTCCCCCTGGGTGGCAGTGTTCCCAAGATATTAACGTTACAGGAATCCTCAGTTCCTCCCTCTTCCTGCTAAGCTGGCAGCAAGTCCTGTCTCTGTTTCCAAAACCTACACTCCATCCATTTCACCTCCATGGCCACCCTCCTAGCCAGTCCAGGCCACCATCACCTGCCACCTGGACAACTGCCCTTTCCTTTCTTCACTTTACTTCCCACACAGCAACCAGGCAGTCTTCACAAATTCAAATAATAGCATGTCCCTCCTCTTCTTAAAAACCTCCAAAGGATTCGTTCCCGCTAGTGTGAGATCTGTCCCTCACCTGCCTCTCTGCTTCAATGTAGCTACGATCCCTTTTCTCACCACATGTTGGCCACACTGGTCCTAAGTGGGCAGTTCCTGGAAAAAACTAAGTTTCTTCCCACCCCAGGGCCTTCCCACTGCTCCTTGTGTCTGGAATGCTCTTCCCTGGGTCTCACAGGCTGTGTCCTCATCTTCCAGCTTCAGAAGGCACATCACCCAGATCGCCTTGGCAAGGACACTATTTAAAACAGCCCCCCCCCCCACTTCTCATGGTGTCTCTATTACAACACCCCCTTACTTAACAGCCCTTCTCATAATGTGAAATGACACCTTAGTTATGTGCCTCTCCCATTAGAATGTAAGCTTGAAGGCTGGATATTATCCCTCAGAGCCTGCCTGGTCATGGAGCGCTCTCAGCAGTCTGCTCAATGAACTAAGGGATAGATTTCTCAGTTCATGCTCCACCAGCGCATGGGCTTTTAAGGGTAGGTACCTGTTCTTAGCTCAGTAGCCTGTGGCTGGCATGGTACCAGACGTAGAACACGTGTTCAGGACATACTAATAGAATTGAAATCTTCGGTTGGCATTGCAATCCTTTTATGTACAGACTGTTCCCTGTTTCTTCATCATCACTGTGTGGGCTTTATCTTTTCCCCAGAGAAGTGAAAAGAGATGGCAGAATGGCTCTTGTTAAGGGGACCAGAGGTAGAGAGCATTACAGGGCTGCACAGCCCTAGGAAAGGTGATGCGGGAGGAGGTCTGCACCATTTACCCCCCAGCACATTCTGGTCTATTCAAAAGGGTTTTATCTGTTTCTTTTGTGATCAGTAGCAGGGTGAGGTAAGTGCTTGCTTCAGGACCAGGTGGACAGGCAAGAAGCTGTGAGACAGTTCTGTTCCCCAGTGAGAAAGAGGAAGACACCTGTTTGGCAGGTGGTGATTATGGTGGGTTCCTTCCTGGGGTCCTCAGCAGGGCGGAGTGTGCTGTAGGCTCAGGACTGAGATACTGCCTTTGGGGGAGGAAGATGGTCCCAAGAGCTGCTAAGCTCCACCCCTGTCCTCAGGTAGAACTCCTGAGAACACCTCTCCCACTTGCCCCTGTAGACTCCCCAGAGAACACCCACAGGCTCCAGCCAGTGCCTTGGGCCTCAGGCCATCCAGCCAGGGGAGGGAGTGGGGATGGACATCCCTGAATTTGCTGCCAAGAAGATGTGACCCTGGCTCAAACTAGGATTTTGATCTTGTTCCTTTTAAAACATGGCAAACAATTCAACAGGTATTTCTGGAGTGTTGACTAAGGACCTTATTGCATGCTAGCAACTGGTAATCAGCAGAGAAACAAGAAAGAGACACAGGTTTCTGACCTCAGGAAGCCTACAGTCCAACGGGGACAAGCATTGTGCTATGTTATTGTATGTGAAGAGGGAATACAGGACACTATGAGGACTTGGCACACTGTAGGTTGGCAGTAAATGTTTGTGTAAAGAACCGATAAGTGTATTCTCCTGTGGCTATTACATTTCAAGCAGGTTATTAGGTAGGCTTTTATGGTCAAGCCTGGGAACTGATTCACCAGGTGTAACATTGCTTGGGTCTTGGAATGCCATGTCTCAAAGAAACCATCCTGAGAAACGAGGTTTGAGAATATTGTCAGTTAATAAGAAGGGGGTACTTCTGGATTCGTGAGCTGTAACAGTTCTGTTGCCTTTCGTGCCCTAGTCTCCACTTCCCCTCTACTCCCATCCAGGAACAAGTGGCTGTTAGGGGCTTTCATGTAACCGGGAAGCTGGGACAGGAGGAAGGGCAGTGGTGGGGAGAGATGAGACACTGCCTGGGGACATCTGCAAAGACTGAGATCCCCTGGAGTGTTCTTGAAAGGGCTGTGGTACTTGCCTGAATGGCACCAAGGTTCTCAATGAGTTGTTCAGGAGTGGATGATCCCAGAAGCACAGAACTCACACCCTCGTTTCTCAGGCACCATGCTGGGAAGAGAGAACACTGGGTCAGGATATCCAAGCCCTTTTGATTATTGATTAGCTTATAAACATCACCTATAGCTACCACTGTTGCAACCAAAATTTACTAACTTTTGGGGGGAGGATGGACAGTGTACTCCAGGATTAAAAATCTCAGTAGCACCCCTGTGGTGGAGAGGATTTGGTAGACTCTGTGCCTTTGGACTGTGGGCTTAGAGCTCTGCTTTCTACATGAGGCTTTGTCCTAATGACTGGGGCACCCAATCCAGCTGCCCCCCCCCCCAGGTGTGCATTCTTGTTCCTGAAAACACCTGATAATATTCAATGCAGACATCTGGATTCCTGTTCATAGGTGGGCCCACAGCCTCCTGCCCTTCCATCTTATTCTTGCTCTCACTTTTCCCTCATCTGTTAGGTGGAGTCCTTGTAGACTTTGAATGTCCAGTTCTTTCATTTCTACCTACCTATCAACCCTCTCTGGACCCTTTCTTCCTAACACAGGATTCATCCTGTGTTGATTATCTCACCGACTCTCAAATCCCGTACTCCTCTCCTTCCTCTGCCTCTCTGCAACCTCTGCCCTTACACCTTCTATTGACCCCTGCCCCTTGCTCTCTGTAGATGATCTGGCCTCTCACTTTATGTAAAAAATTAATTCCTCAACTCCCCACTTTGCCACGGACACAGTGCATATCCACACCCTCCAGTTTCAGAGGATGACGTGAGCTGTTTGTCAGAGGCCAAGCTTGGCCCTGGGTCTCTCTTTTTGCCCTTTCTTGGATTTGATTCATTCATTTCTCCTTCTCTCTCTCTTCTGGATTTTCTTACTTTATACTATTGTTTTCTTTCCTATCAACAAAATGTGCTCAAATTTCTCCCATTCTGAAATAAGATTTCTTAGACTTCGTACTTGCCTAGCCCCCCCCCTTCTCCCCTTGTTAAATTTCTTAAAGGCCATTTTAGACTTCCCTTGACCCCCTTCTCTCCCTCCCAGGACCCTTCTTGCCATGTCAGAAGTCAGGGTCCCCAGGAACGTCCTTGTGGTTATAGTAGACTTCTCAGTTCAGAGCTGCCTGTAACTAAATGATTCTGTAGTGTCTGCCAGGTGTCCCATAAGCACTGCTTGCTTCTGGCTACTAACTATTAAGCATGTCCCTCCTGTGTTCCCAATCTCACTGGGTGGCATCACCAGCAACTTGGCCTCCAGATCCAGGAGCCTGGGATATATATTATATTTAGAGATTGTCCCTTTCTGATCCCAAATTCCCCTTCAATTGCCAACTCTAGTTGCCGTTTAAATATTTTCCTAATTCAGTGGTTCTCAAAGTTTAGTGTGCATCAGAACCATGTGGACAGGCCTTGTGAAACCCCAGTTATTAGGGGCCACTCCCAGAGTTTCTAACTCAGAAGGTTTGGGCAGGCCTGAGAACCAGCATTTCTGATGAACTCCCATGTGATGCTGATACTGCTGATCCAGGGACCATGTTATCTTTTTCCTTCGTTCCTTCCTCCCTTCCTTCCTTCCTTCCTCCCTTCCTTCCTTCCTTCCTCCCTTCCTTCCTTCCTTCCTTCCTTCCTTCCTTCCTTCCTTCCTTCCTTCCTTCCTTCCTTCCTTCCTTCCTCCCTCCCTCCCTCCCTCCCTTCTTCCTTCCTTCCTTCCTTCCTTCCTTCCTTCCTTCCTTCCTTCCTTCCTTCCTTCCTTCCTTCCTTCCTTCCTTCCTTCCTTCCTTCCTTTCTCTTTCTCTTTCTTTCTTTCTCTTTTATTTATTAACTTTAATTTATTGTGTTAACATGGATTCAAGTGTCCCACTCAATATAACTCCCTCACTCCACATTCCATGTCCCCATTACACCCCGCTGCCCTCCTCCCCCTAACCCCCTCCCCCCTTCCCTCTGGGATTTGCTGTCCTGTTATCTGTATCTCTATGTTATATATACATAGTTTCACTAATCCCTTCACTTTCTCTTATCCCATCCCCTCACCCCCCTTCCCTCTGAGAGCTGACCCTCTGCTCCCTGTGACCCTGCCTTTGCCTCTAATTCTGTTCCTCAGTTCACTTTGTTCATTAGATTCCACATATAAGTGAGATAATATGATTTTTGTCTTTCTCTGCCTGATTTATTTCACTTAGCATAATAATCTCCAGGTCCATCCATGCCATCACAAAAGGTAAGATTTCCTTCTTTTTCATAGCTGCATAGCATTCTATTGTGTATATGTACCATGGGTTTTAATCCACTTGTTCACTGATGGACACTTGGGCTGTTTCCAGATCTTGGCTATTGTAAACAATGCTGCCATAAACATGGAGGTGCATATCTTCTTTTGAATCAGTGATTTGGTATTCTTAGGATATATTCCTAAAAGTGGGATTGCTGGGTCAAAAGGCAGTTCGATTTTTAATTTTTTGAGGAATCTCCATACTGTTTTCCACAGTGGCTGCACCAGTCGGCATTCCCACCAGCAGGGCAGGAGGGTTCCCTTTCTCTACATCCTCTCCAGCACTTACTATGTGTTGTTTTGTTAATGAGCGCCATTCTGACAGGTGTGAGGTGATATCTCATTGTGGTTTTAATTTGCATTTCTCTGATGATTAGTGATATTGAACATTTTTTCATCTGCCTATTGGCCATCTGAATGTCCTCTTTGGAGAAGTGTCTATTCAGTTCTTTTGCCAATTTTTAATTGGATTGTTTACCTTCCTGGTGTTGAGTTTTAGAAGTTCTTTATAAATTTTGGTTATTAAGCCCTTATCTGATGTATTGGCGAATATGTTCTCCCATTGTGTGGGTTCTCTTTTTATTTTGTTAATAGTGTCTTTTGCTGTGCAAAGCCTTTTAGTTTGATATAGTCCTATTTGTTTATTTTGTCCTTTATGTCGCTTGCCTATGGAGATAGATTAGCAAAAATATTGCTACAAGAGATATTGGAGAGTTTGCCTATGTTTTCTTCTGAGATGTTTATGGTTTCGTGACTTACATTTAAGTCTTTTATCCATTTTGAGTTTATTTTTGTGAATGGTATAAGTTGGTGGTCTAGTTTCATTTTTTTGCATGTACCTGTCCAATTTTCCTAACACCATTTGTTAAAGAGACTGTCTTTACTCCATTGTATGCTCTTACCTCCTTTGTCAAATATCAATTGTCCATATAGGTGTGGGTTAATTTCTGAGTTCTCTGTTCTGTTCCATTGATCTGTATGCCTGTTCTTATGCCAGTACCAGGCTGTTTTGAGTATAATGGCCTTGTAGTATAACTTGATATCAGGAAGTGTGATACCCCCCACTTTAGTCTTCATTTTTAGGATTGCTGAGGCTATTTCTGTTCTTTTTTGGTTCCATATAAATTTTTGGAATATTTGTTCTATATCTTTGAAGTATGCTATTGGTATTTTAATAGTAATTGCATTGAGTTTATAGATTGCTTTGGGTAATATAGACATTTTAATGATGTTTATTCTTCCTATCCATGAACATGGTATGTGCTTCCAGTTGTTTGTATCTTTCTTGATTTTTTTTTTCAATGTCTTATAATTTTCCAAGTACAAGTCTTTTACCTCCTTGGTTAAATTTACTCCTAGGTACTTTATTATTTTTTTGTTGCAATAGTGAAGGGGTTGTTTCCTTAATATGTTTTTTAGTCAGTTTATTGTTGGTGTATAAAAATGCCATTGATTTCTGAATATTAATTTTATATCCTGGCACCTTGCCAAATTCATTTCTCAGGTCTAGTAGTTTTTTTGACTGAGACTTTACGGTTTTCTTTTCTAATTTGGATGCCTTTTATTTCTTTTTCTTGTCTGATTGCTGTGGTTAGGACTTCTAGAACTATGTTGAATAAGAATGGTGAAAGGGGGCACCCCTGCCTTGTTCCTGATCTTAAGGAAATTTCTTTTAATTTTTGCCTATTGGGTGTGATGTTGGCTGTGGGCCTGTCATAGATGGTCTTTATCATGTTGAGGTATGTTCCCTGTATTCCCACTTTGCTGAGAGTTTTGATCATAAATGGGTGCTGGATTTTATCAAATGCTTTTTCTGCATCTATTGATACAATCATGTGATTTTAACCTTTATTTTGTTTATGTGATGAATTACATTTATTGACTTATGAATATTGTACCATCCTTGCCTCCCCAGAATAAATCCCACTTGATCATGATGTATGATTTTTTCCATATATTGCTGGACCTGGTTTGCTAAAATTTTGTTGAGAATTTTAGCATCTAAATTCATCAGGGATTTTGGCCTATAGTTTTCTTTCTTTGTAGTGCAGGGGTCTCCAAACTTTTTATACAGGGGGCCAGTTCACTGTCCCTCAGACCATTGGAGGGCTGCCATTGGTCCTCTCACTGACCACCAATGAAAGAGGTGCCCCTTCCAGAAGTGCAGTGGGGGCTGGATAAATGGCCTCAGGGGGCCGCATTGCGGCCCGCGGGCTGTAGTTTGGGAACGCCTGTTAGTGTCTTTACCTGGTTTTGGAATGAGGATAATCCTTGCCTCATAAGAGCTTGGAAGTCTTTCCTCCTCTAGAATTTTTTGAAATAGCTTGAGAAGGATAAGTGTTAGTTCTTTGAATATTTGGTAACATTCACCTGTGAAGCCATCTGGTCCAGGACTTTTGTTTGCTGGAAGTTTTTGATAACTGTTTCAATTTCATTTGTTGTAATTGGTCTGTTTAGGCTTTCTGATTCTTCCAGATTGAGTTTTGGAAGATTGTATGTTTCTAGAAATTTATCCATTTCTTCTAGGTTGCTCAATTTTTTGGAATATAGATCTTCATAGTTTTTATTACAATCTTTTGTATTTCTGTGGTGTCCATTGTTACTTCTCCACTTTTATTTCTAATTTTATTTATTTGGGTCTTCTCTTTTTTCTTGATGAGTCTGGTTAAAGGCTCATCAATCTTGTTTACCTTTTTCAAAGAATCAGCTCTTGGTTTCTGCCTCAGATCAGCATGACTCGTAATTTTGCAGGTCTTGAGTGGGAAGAGTGTGAGATTAGGAAATAAACACAGAAATAAAAAGAATGGGTTCAGGAGGCCTCCTATAAGCTGATGACTTACAAGAACAGCCTGCACTCCCTAAAAGCTTTATTTTTATAGTGCAGAGCAAAGTTATTTTGCAAGACAAAGAGAGCTCAGATACAAAGTCACATTTCTAAGGTAAATCAAGAATTCTCCCAGTGCAGAACCCCCCCTACCTGCATAACAGCTTAACTTCACAAAACAAAGAGTAAAAAGAAAATCAGCTTTAGCAAGAGAGGCATATGGGGGGTGGGTCAGTAGAAACAATCAGCATCACAGCTAACATGGAGGTGTGGGGAAGAGTTTAGCTTCTGGCTTAATCCTTAAACTGCAAGGATATTTGTCAGCTTGCAGTCTCCTACAGGTTTCATTGATCTTTTCTATTGTTTTTTTAATTTAATTTTTTTCTTTTAAAAATGTTTATTAATTTTAATTTATTGTGCTTACATATATTCAAGTGTCCCACCGAATATGTCTCCCCCCCATGTTCCCCTTGATACCCCCTTTAACCCCTTCCCCCAATGACCTCCCTCTTTCTTTCAGGATTTGCCATCCTGCTCTTTATAATGCTGTTATGTGTATATAATTTCACCCATCTCTTTTCCTTCTCTAATCCCATCCTCTCCTCCCTTTTCCCACTGTCCACTTTCCCTCTGATCCCTTTGATCCAGCCTCTGCCTCTGTTCCGTTCCTCGGTTCACACTGTTCATTAAATTCCTCATATGAGTGAGGTCATATGATATTTTTCTTTCTCTGCCTGGCTTATTCCACTTAGCATAATAGTCTCCAGGTCCATCCATGTTGTCACAAAAGGTAAGATTTCTATCTTCTTCATGGCCATGTAGTATTCCATTATATATATATATATGCGCCACCACTTTTTAATCCACGCATCCACTGATAGACACTTGGCTACTGTAAACAGTGCTGCAATAAACATGGGGGTGCATTTCTTCTTTTGAATCAGTGATTTGGTGTTCTTAGGATATATTCCTAAAAGTGGGATAGCTGGGTCAAAAATCAGTTCCATTCTTAATTTTTTGAGGAATCTTCATACTGTTTTCCACAGTGGCTGCACCAGTCTGCATTCCCACCAGCAGTGCAGGAGGGTTCCCTTTTCTCTACACCCTCCACTAGCGCTTATCATGTGTTGTTTTGTTAATGAGCACCATTCTGACAAGTGTGAAGTGGTATCTCATTGTGGTTTTAATTTGCATTTCTCTGATGATTAGTGATGTTGAACATTTTTTCATCTGCCTATTGGCCATCTGTATGTCCTCTTTGGAGAAGTATCTATTCATTTCTTTTGCCCATTTTTTGATTCAGTTGTTTACTTTCCTGATGTTGAGTTTTACAAGTTCTTTATAGATTTTGGTTATTAACTCAAATGTCATTTATTTCTGCTCTGATCTTTATTATTTCCTTCCTTGTCCTTCCTCTGGGCTTTATTTGTTGCTCTTTTTCTAATTCTTTTATGTGCAGGGTTAAGTTGTTTATTTGAGCTTTTTCTTCTTAAGGTATGCCTGTAGTGCTATGAACTTCCCTCTCAGGACTTTTTTTGCTGTGACCCATAAATTTTGATTTGTTGTATGTTCATTTTCATTTGTTTCAAGGAAATTTTTTACTTCTTTGATCTCATTGTTAACACATCCATTATTTAATAGCATGCTATTTAGTCTCCAAGTGTTTGAATGTTTTTCAGTTTTTCTATTGTAGTTGATTTTTACTTTTATGCCATTGTGATCAGAGAAGATGCTTGACATGATTTTAATCTTCTTAAATTTACTGAGACTTTTTTTGTATCCTAGCATGTGGTCTATCATAGAGAATGTGCCATGAGCACTTGAAAAGAATGTATATTCTGCTGGTATGGAGTGAATGGTTCTGCAGATGTCAATTAAATCCAGTTGATCTAGTGTGTCGCTGTTTCTTAGTTATTTTCTGTCTGGAAGATCTACCCATTGATGTTAGTGGGGTATTAAAATACCCTATATTACAGTATTGCTGTTGATCTCTTCGTCTATGTCCATCAAAATCATCTTTATATATATAGGTGCTCCTATATTAGCCCCATAAATCCTTACAATGGTTATCTCTTCCTGTTGGATTGTCCCTTTATCATTATGTAGTGACCTTCATTATCCCTTACTATAGCCTTTGCTTTAAAAAGTGATTTTTTCAGATATAAGTATTGCTACCCCAGCTTTTTTCTTTGTTCCCATTTGCATGAAATGCTTTATTTCATCCCTTTACCTTCAGTCTATGTGTATCTTTTGTTTTTAGGTGGGTCTCTTGTAGATATCATATGTACGGGTTCTATTTTCTTATCCATGCAGCTACCCTATGTCTTTTGATTGGAGCATTTAAACCATTTACATTTAAGGTTATTATTGATATATACTTAATTATTGCCAGTTTATTCTTTAAATCTACAATTCTCTTTTTCTCAATTTCTTTTTTTCTTTGTTCTTTTTACAGCAGGCCTGTTAACATTTCTTCCAGTACTGTTTTGGTTGTAATGAATTCCTTGCGTTTTTCGTTGTTGGTTTTTTGTGGTTTTTTTTTTTTTTTTTTTTTTGGTCTAGGCAGCTTTTTATTTTTCCTTCAATTTTAAGTGATAGTTTTGCTGGATAAAGTAGTCTTGGTTGTAGGTTGTTGTTTTGCATCACTTTGAATATTTCTTGGCAATCCCTTCTGGCCTCAAGTGTTTCTGGTGAGAAGTCAGATGTCATCCTTATGGGGGCTCCTTTGTAGGTAATTAACTGCTTTTCTCTTTCAGCTCTCAGTATTCTTTCTTTGTCTCTTACTTTGGGCATTTTACTTATGATGTGTCTTGGTGTAGGTCTCCTTAGGTTCCTCTTTAATGGGACTCTCTGTGCTTCTTGAACTTATGACACTTTTTCTTTCATAAATTTAGGGAAATTTTCAAGAGTAATGGTGCGGTAGGAAGCGATAACGATAAATCTCCCTCAAAACTCAACAAGATCTTCAACCAGAAACAGAAAAACCTATCCTTGGAGCCTCCAGATGTTTTGCAATATACCCGAAGGTATGGTCGGGCGAAAAATTGGCTAAGTATATAATCAAACCCCGAAGGAAATAGGGAGTAAGAAATGCTCCGCCTTCCTAACTAACCTAAACAGGGTGGCTTTCACTGGGAACTGAGAATATAGAAACTGAGGCGGGCAAAGGGGGTGAATTGATCCAGGCCGCGGCACAAACGGCCGAACCAGGCTGTAGCACGGAGATCCAAGCCAAGGAAAAACTGTTCCTGTGGCAACCTGGGCAATACAAGCTAACACTTACGCCAAACCCAGACAAAGAAAGACAAGCGGGGCAGCCATTTTCCCCGATCTCCTGGTCGACGCGCGCAGATAGTGGGTGAGAGATTCCTTCCAAAGGCCCGAGAGTGTGCGCCCGTGTTGTCCCACAGAGAGGCAGAGTCAGAGGCTTTTGTGTGGGCTGAAAGCGGAATCTCTGGGCCACCCCAGCGCCCTGGGAAAGCTGCGCACGGAGAGGGCACGAGAACTAATTCCAATGCTGGAACTTTTCTGTGCGGGATGGGGATTCACTTAGAGGGTAAGGCGGCTGGCCTGATATCCTGGTTGGCGCGCCTGGAGAGTGAGCGAGAGATTCCTCCGAGCACCTCAGGAGTGGGCACCCATGTTACCCCACAGAGGGGCAGAGTCAGAGGCCTCTGTGTGGGCCAAAAGCGAAATATCCGGGCTGCCCCAGCGCCCTGGGAAAGCTGTGCACTGGGATGTAGCGAGAGCCAATTCCAACACTGGAACTTTTCCGTGCGAGAGGGGGTTTCACTCAGAGGGTGAGGCAGCTGGCCTGATATCCTGGTGTGCGTGCGCAGATAGTGGGCGAGAGATTCCTCCAAGTGCCTCGGCAGTGCCCGCCCGTATTATCCCACAGAGGGGCAGAGTCAGGGGCCTTTGTGTGGGCCAAAGAGCGGAATCTCGGGCCGCCCCAGCGCCTTGAAGAAGCTGTGCCCGGGGACGGAGCGAGAGCCAATTCCAACACTGGAACTTTTCTGTGCGGGTGGGGGTTTCACTGAGAGTGTGAGACTGCTGGCCTGATATCCTGATCTGCGTGCGCAGATAGTGCGCGAGAGATTCCTCCAAGTGCCTCGGCAGTGCGTGCCCATGTTATCCTACAGAGTGGCAGAGCAAGCGGTCTTTGAGTGGGTGGAAGCCCCACCTGATTATGCTAGCAGCTCTGACTGACTGAGCCTTACCCAGAGCCCTGTGCTGAGTGGAAATAGAGTGGGGAGTTGCCAGCTCTTTGAGCCTCTTACTATCCAGGCACAGGCAGCAGCAAACCCATAGCTGGATTATCAGGCTACTAATTGAGGAAGGAAAGACTAGGAGAAAGGCTCCAGGAACACGGACTCCCTCACTGGAGGAGCCTATAAATGCTAATGAGCCTCGACTACCAACGAGACTGAAGCACAATACAAGACATTGCCATAGAGACTTCTCAACTGCAAACCTCTACCTGAGCGTGCCAAAGGGGCAGAACCTGAGGTACAGTGTCAGTGACCAGGAAGAGGGAGAGAAAAGAAAAAGCAAGAAGATAACCTCTCAAAATCAAGAATAATACGCAGACTTTATAGCCTATCCCATTTTATTATATTTGTTCATTTGTTTCTCTTATCTTCATTCTTGATATTTTTTATTCCTCCTCCAATTTGGTCACTTAACTCTCTGCCAGTCTTACTCTTTCCTCTCCTTGAACTACTCTACCCATAAGTGTTACATCTCCCATTATCTTTTCTTTCCTCTTCCTTTCTCTCTATGAGGGTTGCACTCCAAAACCATTAACTCTCTCTCTCTCTCTCTCTCCTCTTTTTTCTTTTTTCTTCTTTTAGTGGTTCCCCCTTTTTCTCTCTCTCTCTCTCTCTCTTTCTTTTCTCCCTCCATATTAGTTTCTTCCTTTCTCCTTTATGTCTCCTCTCATTCAAACCTCAATAACAAACAATATCTTATCTGGGACTCAAACTTATGTTTGTGGCATATTTGGGTTTTTTTACTTCACCGTATTAACACACTAGCAGTGCTCCCATCCCTGGCTCTCCATTTTATCTAGTTCTTGTGTCACTAAATACAATAGTAATTTTTTAATTTGTCCCCCCATTTTCCTGTTTCCCTCTTATTCCTCTCATCATAACTCTTAGTCAACCAACACCTAAAAGCAAATCATTTTATTCTTGACCCAATTTTTTTTCTTACTTGCTTTTTGTGGGTCCATACGCCCTTTTTTTTTCTTTTTCTTCTTCTTTTTTTCTTTTTTTTTGCCCCTTTATTACTTCTCCCCAATTCAGGCCCTCCATTACAGGCATTGTTTGTTCTATTTAGTACAATATAATTCACAGTTCACCACAAGATTTTCTCAAGAAAGGGGAGAGGAGAGGAGAGAGAAAAAAGGGGGGGGGAATAATTTCCTTTTTTTTCCTAAATTTTTATTTTATTTTTCTTTATTTCATTAATTAAAAAAAAAACCAACAACTCTTTTTGATTTTTTATTTTTTTAACTTTTTATTCTTTATTAAATCTCATTAATACTATCAACAAAACCACCCTCAGATGCCATTAAGGAAGAGAAAATCGAATATCATGGATACAAAAGAAAGAGAGGTAACACAGATAGATGAGGAAATATCTATGGAGAAAATAATTAATATATTGGAAACCTTGGAGCTAAATGACAGAGAATTTAAGATAGATATCCTAAAAATCCTCCGAGATATACAAGAAAACACAGAAAGGCAATTTAGGGAGCTCAGAAAACAACTCAATGAACACAAAGAATATATTTCCAAGGAAATTGAAACTATAAAAACAAATCAAACAGAGATGAAAAACTCAATTCACGAGCTGAAAAACAAGGAAAGAAGCTAAGCTAATAGAACAGGCCAGATAGAAGAGAGGATTAGTGAAATAGAAGACAAGCAACTTGAGGCACAACAGAGAGAAGAAGAAAGAGACTCAAAAATTAAAAAAAATGAGATAGCCCTACAAGAATTATCTGACTCCATCAAAAAGAATAACATAAGTATAATAGGTATATCAGAGGGAGAAGAGAGAGAAAATGGAATGGAGAACATACTCAAACAAATAATAGATGAGAACTTCCCAAGCCTGTGGAAAGAACTAAAGCCTCAAATTCAAGAAGCAAACAGAACTCTGAGTTTTCTTAACCCCGACAAACCTACTCCAAGGCACATCATAATGAAATTGGCACAAACCAACAGCAGAGAAAAAATTCTCAAGGCAGCCAGGGAAAAGAAGAATACAACATATAAAGGAAGGCCCATTAGATTATCATCAGATTTCTCAGCAGAAACTCTACAGGCTAGAAGAGAGTGGACTCCAGTATTTAAAGTCCTGAAAGAGAGGAACTTCCAGCCACGAATACTATACCCATCAAAGCTATCCTTTAAATATGAAGGAGAAATAAAAACATTCACAGATACAGAAAAGATGAGGGAATTTATCATCAAAAAACCCCCATTCCAGGAATTACTGAAGGGGGTTCTCCAATCAGATACAAAGAACAAAAAAAAACAAAGCCACAAGTAAAAGCTACAAGAAAAACACAATAAAACCAAATTTAAATTGTGACAACAACAAGAAGAAAGGGGAGAGAGGATGGAGATTAACAGTAGCAAAGGACGATGGAGTGCAAAAGTACGCACAAAATAGTGCGCTACAATGAACAGGGTAGGAACCCTTTTCATTACTTAAAGGTAACCACCATTAAAAAAACCACCACAGAAGCACATGAGATAAAAAAGATAGCAACAGAGGAAAGATGTATGGAATACAACCAAATAAAAACAAAAGATAGAAAAACGAAAGAGAAGGATCAAACAAGACACAGAACTAACAGAAAGCAATCTATAAAATGGCAATAGGGAACTCACAAGTGTCAATAATTACACTAAATGTAAACGGATTAAACTCACCAATAAAAAGGCACAGAGTAGCAGAATGGATTAAAAAAGAAAATCCAACTGTATGCTGCCTACAGGAAACTCATCTAAGTAACAAGGATAAAAACAAATTCAAAGTGAAAGGCTGCAAAACAATACTCCAAGCAAATAACATCCCAAAAAAGCAGGCGTAGCAATACTCATATCGGATAATGCTGACTACAAGACAGCAAAAGTACTCAGAGACAAAAATGGCCATTTTGTAATGGCTAAGGGGACACTGAATCAAGAAGACATAACAATTCTTAATATATATGCACCAAACCAAGGAGCACCAAAATATATAAGACAGCTACTTATTGACCTTAAAACAAAAACTGACACAAATACAATCATAATTGGAGACCTCAATACACCGCTGACGGCTCTAGATCGGTCATCCAAACAGAGAATCAACATAGACATAGTGGCCTTAAACAAAACACTAGAGCACCCTGATATGATAGACATCTACAGGACATTTCATCCCAAAGTGACTGAGTATACATTTTTCTCCAGTGTACATGGATCATTCTCAAGAATTGACCATATGTTGGGCCACAAAAACAACATCAGCAAATTTAGAAAAATCGAAGTTGTACCAACCAAGCACATTTTCTGATCATAAAGCCTTGAAACTAGAATTCAACTGCAAAAAAGAGGAAAAAAATCCCACAAAAATGTGGAAACTAAACAACATACTTTTAAAAAATGAATGGGTCAAAGAAGAAATAAGTGCAGAGATCAAAAGATATATACAGACTAATGAAAATGACAATATGACATATCAGAATCTATGGGATGCAGCAAAAGCAGTGATAAGAGGGAAGTTTATATCACTTCAGGCATATATGTACAAAGAAGAGAGAGCCCAAGTGAACCACTTAACTTCACACCTTAAGGAACTAGAAAAAGAAGAATAAAGACAACCCAAAACCAGCCGAAGAAAGGAGATAATAAAAATCAGAGCAGAAATAAATAAAATAGAGAACAGAAAAAGTATAGAAAAAATTAATAGAACAAAAAGCTGGTTCTTTGAAAAGATCAACAAAATTGACAAACCCTTGGCAAGACTTACCAAGGAAATAAGAGAAAGAACTCATATAAACAAAATCCAAAATGAAAGAGGAGAAATCACCACAGACACCGTAGATATACAAAAAATTATTGTAGAATACTATGAAAAACTTTATGCCACTAAATTCAACAACCTAGAAGAAATGGATAAATTCCTAGAACAATACAGCCTTCCTAGACTGAGTCAAGAAGAAGCAGAAAGCCTAAACAGACCTATCAGTAGAGAAGAAATAGAAAAAACCATTAAAAACCTCCCCAAAAATAAAAGTCCAGGCCCTGATGGCTATACCAGCGAATTTTTATTAAACATTCAAAGAAGACTTGGTTCCTATTCTACTGAAAGTCTTCCAAAAAACTGAAGAAGAAGCAATACTTCCAAACACATTTTATGAGGCCAACATAACCCTCATACCAAAACCAGGCAAGGATGGCACAAAAAAAGAAAACTACAGACCAATATCTCTAATGAATACAGATGGTAAAATACTAAACAAAATACTAGCAAATTGAATACAACAACATATTAAAAAAATAATACATCATGATCAAGTGGGATTCATCCCAGAATCTCAAGGATGGTTCAACATACGTAAAACGGTTAACGTAATACACCATATCAACAAAACAAAGAACAAAAACCACATGATCTTATCAATAGACGCAGAAAAGGCTTTTGATAAAATAC
Source organism: Saccopteryx leptura (assembly GCF_036850995.1). Lineage (NCBI taxonomy): Eukaryota > Metazoa > Chordata > Mammalia > Chiroptera > Emballonuridae > Saccopteryx > Saccopteryx leptura. Next base: position 191,866,175 of record NC_089504.1, read on the forward strand.
AACACAATTTTATGTTTAAGACTCTCAACAAAATGGGTATAGAAGGAAAATATCTCAACATGATAAAGGCCATATATGATAAACCATCAGCTAACATCATATTAAATGGTACTAAACTGAAGGCTTTCCCACTTAAATCAGGAACAAGACAGGGTTGTCCACTCTCTCCACTCTTATTTAATGTGGTACTAGAGGTTCTAGCCAGAGCAATCAGACAAGACAAAGAAATAAAAGGCATCCATATCGGAAAAGAAGAAGTAAAGGTATCACTTTTTGCAGATGATATGATCCTATACATCGAAAACCCCAAAGAATCCACAAAAAGACTACTAGAAACAATAAGCCAATACAGTAAGGTCGCAGGATACAAAATTAACATACAGAAGTCAATAGCCTTTCTATATGCCAACAATGAAACATTTGAGAACGAACTCAAAAGAACAATCCCCTTCATGATTGCAGGAAAAAAAATAAAATACTTATAAATAAACATAACAAAGAATGTAAAGGACTTATATAATGAAAACTATAAACCATTGTTAAGGGAAATCGAAAAAGATATAATGAGGTGGAAGAATATACCTTGTTCTTGGTTAGGAAGAATAAATGTAATCAAGATGGCCATATTACCCAAAGCAATATACAAATTTAATGCAATTCCCATCAAAATTCCAATGACATTTTTTAAAGAAATGGAGCAAAAAATCATCAGATTTATAGGGAACTATAAAAAACCCCAAATAGCCAAAGCAATCCTAAAGAAAAAGAATGAAGCTGGGGACATTACAATACCTGACTTTAAACTATATTATAGGGCCACGACAATCAAAACAGCATGGTATTGGCAGAAAAATAGACACTCAGACCAATGGAACAGAATAGAAAGTCCAGAAAGAAAACCACATATATATAGTCAAATAATTTTTGATAAAGGGGCCAACAACACACAATGGAGAAAAGAAAGCCTCTTCAATAAATGGTGCTGGGAAAACTGGAAAGCCACATGCAAAAGAATGAAACTGGACTACAGTCTGTCCCCCTGTACTAAAATTAACTCAAAATGTATCAAAGATCTAAACATAAGACCTGAAACAAGTGCATAGAAGAAGACATAGGTACTCAACTCATGGGTTTTAAAGAGCATTTTATGAATTTGACTGCACAGGCAAGAGAAGTGAAGGCAAAAATTAATGAATGGGACTACATCAGACTAAGAAGTTTTTGCTCAGCAAGAGAAACTGATAACAAAATAAACAGACAGCCAACTAAATGGGAAATGATATTTTCAAACAACAGCTCAGATAAGGGCCTAATATCCAAAATATACAAAGAACTCATAAAACTCAACAACAAACAAACAAACAATCCAATAAAGAAATGGGAAGAGGACATGAACAGACACTTCTCCCAGGAAGAAATACAAATGGCCAACAGATATATGAAAAGATGCTCATCTTCTTTAGTTATTAAAGAAATGCAAATCAAAACTGCAATGAGATACCACCTCACACCTGTTAGATTAGCTATTATTAACAAGACAGGTAATAACAAATGTTGGAGAAGCTGTGGAGAAAAAGGAACCCTCATACACTGTTAGTGGGAATGTAAAGTAGTACAACCATTATGGAAGAAAGTATGGTGGTTCCTCAAAAAACTGAAAATAGAATTACCTTATGACCCAGCAATCCCTCTACTGGGTATATACCCCAAAAACTCAGAAACATTGATACGTAAAGACACATGCTGCCCCATGTTCATTACAGCATTGTTCACAGTGGCCAGGACATGGAAACAACCAAAAAGCCCGTCAATAGATGACTGGATAAAGAAGATGTGGCACATATACACTATGGAATACTACTCAGCCATAAGAAATGATGACATCGGATCATTTACAGCAAAATGGTGGGATTGATAACATTATACGAAGTGAAATAAGTAAATCAGAAAAAACCAGGAACTGCATTATTCCATACGTAGGTGAAACTTAAAAGTGAATCTAAGAGACATTGATAAGAGTGTGGTGGTTACGGGGGGAGGCGGGAGGGGGGAGAGGGAGAGGGAAAGGGGAGGGGGAGGGGCACAAAGAAAACTAGATAGAAGGTGACAGAGGACAATCTGACTTTCGGTGGTGGGTATGCAACATAAGTGAATGACAAGATAACCTGGAGTTGTTATCTTTGAATATATGTATCCTGATTTATTGGTGTCGCCCCATTAAAAATAAAATCATTAAAAAAAAAATTTAGGGAAATTTTCAGGCCAAATTTTTTCAAACAGGTTTTCTATCCCTTGTTCATTTTCTCCTTCAGGAGCTTCTTTGATGTGGATGTTGTTTCTCTTCATGATGTCACTGAGCTCTCTTAGAGTTTCCTCAGACTTTTTGAGCCTCTTTTGTTTTTGCTGCTCTGCTTTTGTGTTTTGGTTATATTGTCCTCTGAATCACTGAATTGATTCTTTGTTTCATCAAGCCTGCTATTGATTCCTTCTAGTGCAGTCTTCATTTCTGATATTGTATTTGTCATTTCTGACTGATTAATTTTATTATTTCACTGTCCTTTTTGATGCTTGCTATCTCTTTATGTAGGTTCTTATTATGACCATTCATTGTTGCTCTAAGAGCCCTGAATATCCTAAAAATCATTATTTTAAACTCTGCATCTGGTTGTTTGGTTACTTCCATTTCATTTAGTTTTTTTTCTGGTGATTTCTCTTGTTGATTCATTTGGGTTATATTTCTTTGCAAATTTTGTCTGTGTATTAGGTAGCACTGTCTAACTTTGCAATTTGTTGTGTCTTCATGAGGAAGATGGGCTCGGTGGTACTGACCTCCAGGCCACCTGTCTTCCTTTTTCTAGGAATGCTTATTGAGGGTAATATTTTTTCTTCCTGTTGTGAGTATTGAATGTAGTTGGTCCTTTCATGGTGTGGTTATCCCTTCATGCTGGCTGGCTCTAAGGGTCAACCTTCATCATGTGTATTAGACACTGTGAAATGTCTGTCCTGTTGCACATATTTATTCTTCACAGTGTCTGGTGCCTGCTAGACTCCTCCTTTGTGCATGCTGCTGTGTAGTTAACTGAGTCTAGGGTTGGTGCTGTATGCCACCCACTACTGGTTGTGTTGGTTCTAAGTTTTCTTGGGTTGGCGTCAGCCATTGTTTGTAACATGCCATGGGCTACTTGTCTGGAGCTACTTCTCTGTTTGCTGTTTGTGTCTGCGTTTTCTTTGCCTGGGTAATGTGGGAGGGGCCAACTTGTGTATAAGGATCAGCTTCCTCCCACTTAGAGATGACAGCAGCTCTGTAAAAGCCCCAAGCTCTGTAAGATTTGCCTTCACTGTTCAGCTGCTCCACCTCCTCTTGCAGTTGTATGGTCTTCCCACAGGGTCTTCTGTAAAAAGACTGTAGTGTGGGCTCAGATTGGCCTCACTCAACCAACCTCTCTACAGGTTGCAAGCTTGGTGGGTTAGGGCAGCTGAGGCTGGGAATACAACATTAGTGGGACCCCCTACTTCAGGGGTTTCTTGGTCAGGAGCTCAGAATGGGGAAAGTAGCCCATACTCCAGAGCCTAATCCCTCTGGCACTGCTGGATACTCAAATTTTATTTCTCCTCAGCAAAGTGGGCAGCAGATTCCAATTGAGAGGGGCCAACAGTCCCCTCTGCACAGACGTTCTTACAGCTGGTGAGACCCTGTCTTAAGGGAGGAAGACTGAGAAAGTTCTCTCCTGGGGCTGACTGTGTACCCTCCCCCCCAAAAGTGGCTAAGTCCCTTCACTGGACCCAACAATAGGCTCACAGGGACCCATACTTTAAATGTGCATGATCCAAGCCTCTCTTCCTTCCTCCTGTGGAGTCTAGCCCAGCTGGGCAAGATTTCCAGCACCCGGGCCAGCTGACTGTGAAGCTCCAACTTGTCCACTGCACAGGAATCATTGTGCTGGTACTCATCACAGAAAGCAGAACTTGCCTCAGCTGGGTCAGGTGTGAGGAGCCCTTCCTTAGGATACCCCACTAACAAGGTTGTTAGGTTTTGAACCAATGCTCTCCGCAGCTGGCCACTGCATGTGCCAGCCCCTGGCCTCCCTGTCAGGAACTCAATGCAGACCAGTGGGAGATACTGCCCATGACTGGCCCTCAGCAGCCTTCTTGGAGCTACAAGCAACCCAGAGTTTGTGGCTACCTCTGCTGGGCTCAGATGCACATGGAAATACCAAGCTGTACACCTAGGCAGGCTTTTACCCACTCTGGTCCTGGGAGAAGATCGGCATAAAAGGCCAAGATTCCCTGAGTCCCGCCTCCTGCAGCCTCTGTCTGCTTGTTGGACTCCACCACTGTAAAAACCTTGATAGAGTCAGTTTAGAACCTGGGGCAATTCAGGGGTTAGAAACTGTGGTGGGTGTGGTTTCCACCCCTTGCCCCAGGTGTCAGTCTGTCAAGAATCTTTTTGTATTTTTCCGAAGCCAGAAGCAGGGAGGCAGTCAGACAGACTCCCACATGTGCCCGACAGGGATCCACCCAGCATGGCCACTAGGGGGTGGTGCACTGCACATTTGGGGCGTTGCTCTGCTGTAGCCAGAGCCATTCTAGTGCCTGAGGCAGAGGCCATGGAGCCATCCTCAGTGCCTGCACCAATATTGCTCCAGTGAAACCTTGGCTGTGGGAGGGGAAGAGAGAGATAGAGAGGAAGGAGAGGGGGAAGAGTGGAGAAGCAGATGGGCGCTTCTCCTGTGTGCCCTGACCGGGAATCGAACCCAGGACTTATACACACCAGGCCTACGCTCTACCGCTGAGCCAACCAGCCAGAGACAGTCTGTCCAGACTTTTATCACAGACCTCAGTAGTGTGTGGCCCCCAGGAGTCCAGTGGGTATGGCCTCTGAGACCCAGAGGTGTGGTCTGCCCACAGTCTATATACAGTGGTACCTTGAGATACGAACAGACCAACATAAGAACTTTTTAAGATATGAGCTGCGACTGGGTCCATATTTTTGTTCGAGATCCAAGCGAAATTCCAAGATACGAGTCGTGATTCAGGAAGCTGCTGCTAGTGGGCACATTGGCACACAGGTGCAGTATTGGCAGTTTGATATACGAGTTGACTGACTTACGAGCTTGGTTACAGAATGAATTAAATTTGTATCTCAAGGTACCACTGAAGTTTCTACTGAGTCTCACCTGAGGCGGAATCACCATTCATAGACTCAGGAGCATGTGGAGGAAAGCTCCAGCCTCAACACCAGAATACTGAGTCTCTGATGGGTCCCCTGCTTCCTGGCTTCTCAGCATGACTCAGTCTCTATGACTGGAGCAGGAGAGACTTCTGAGGGCGGAGCAGTTGCTTTTCCACTCAGTTGCGGATGCCACTCAGAGGGGTCTGCTCCACCCAAGAAAGATGGCGACTGCAGTACTGGAGAATGACTCAGCACAGTGGTTCTGGTGGCCATCCCCCACTGTCTCTCCCTGGGCCACCAACTTTAAACTCTCCTCACATGACTCCAGTCCTCCCAGCCTTTCTTCCACTGAAGCCCCAGATAAGTGGCTGTGAACAAGATTTTCTATGCTGGCCCTTTAAGACAGAGCCTCTGTCTTCAAGAGCTCTGTCTCTTTCTCGCCGACAGAAACCTGGCTCTTTTCACCTCCAAATGCTGTGTGGGCACCTCTTCTAGGCTCTGGGGCTCTAGGCTGGGGTTCTGGGCCTGGGGCTGAAGACCTACACCTCTCAAGGCAACCTTCCCCACAGTAAGAGTCCCTTTGGACCCTCCTTCCCACTGGCTCCTGGGAGCGGGGCAGCACTTTCCGCATCTCTGCCCCTCCCACCAGTCTTGGTGTGACTTCTTCTGTGATCCTTGGTTATAGATGCCTCTTTGTTTAGTCCAAAGTTGATCTTTCAAGATGATTGTTCTTAAATTAAGTTGTAATCTAATTCCTGGGAGGTTCGCCTCCTCCATCGCCATCTTGGAATCTCCTCTTTCTTCTCTCTCTCTCTCTCTCTTTCTTTTTAACCATTGTGAAGTTTAAATACCAAAGATTTTACCTATTTTATGCATAACTCAATAATTTTTAGTAAATGTATCAAATGTGCAACCATCATCATTTTAGATCCAGTTTTAAAACATTGCCATGACCCCAGTGAGCTCCTTCATGCCTGTGGGGCAGCTGTGTTAGGCTTGCTCAGGGTTACCAGCTGCAAGTGCTTTGCCTGATTAGAACGTGAGTGTGTGGCTGCGCCATGTGTTTGTGGCCTACATAAGGAGATGGCTGCTTGTGCTCAGGGTGATTGCAGATGTGCAGATTGCCTGTCCATCACTGTGAGGGGCCATTTTGCTGTTTGTTTGCCAGAAAGGCAGTTTCCCCTGACTGCGTGCTTGTCTGCCATTGTGAGACTCTATTAAATGGAATGGCCCAACCCTTTCCGGACCTTCTGCCTAAGTCCAATGTGAACCTTCCTGGCCTCGGCTACCAGCATTACAATGCCCATTTACAAAGTTAATCCCATCCCTACTACCAGCCCCAGGACACTGCTAATCTACTCTGTGCCCAGAGATTTATTGTTGTTGGACACTTCATCTCAACAGAACTACGCAATATGGGTCTGTGCCTGACTTCTTCCACTGAGCAGACTTGTGCAGTTCATCTGTGTTAAGCATGAACTAGCATATCTTTTCCTTTTCTTCCTGAATAGCATTGCATTGTGTGGATGCAGGGACCACAGTTGAGGATCACTGCTCTGGCTCAGCTGTCTGCTGCTCTCCTTTAGGTCCTCACCATCCCCTGCCAATGCCCTTCTTCCTCTTGGTGGGTTGTCCCCCACCCCCACCCCAGCCCCACACAGCCTTCACATCCAGCAGCAGTTTCTCTTGATACAGATCTGACCATGTCACTTGCTTGGCTAAATGTTCTTCAGCGTGTGCCTGACATAATCTTTGTTCATAAGACAACATTCTCATTTCTCACTCTGGTGAACCTTGCTTCCAAGCCTAGCCCTCCAGCTTCCCGTCTCCTTATTCTCTGCCTTGAACTTTGTGCTCTAAGAGGTCTGAACTGTTTGTAAACCCTCTCCATCCCCTTGGCTCATGTGGTCTCTTCAACCTGGAATGGCCTTTGGCCTCCTCCCTTCCTTCACCTCACTAATATCTACTCATCATTTGAGGTTCCCCATGGGAACTACCTTCTCCCAAAGTCCTTCCCCAAGTCCAAGGCTGGGTTGGGTGCCCGTAAACATTACTTGCAAAACCCCTGGGCCGTTCCCAATGATTTTACTACATCACTATTAGTGATCTGTTTATTTTTCTTAACTTGCTCAGCAGGCTGTGAGATGTGTTTTATTTATGGTTGGATGCTCAGCACTCAGCCCTACACCTGCACATAGTAGGTGCTTAGTATATGTTTGTTGAATAAACATAGGTATGAATGATTGATGGATGGAGGAGGATTCTAGCATCTCTCCTGCCCCATTTGCTCCAGGCCCGCTGTCAACTAATACTTTTAAGCTATTATTGTGCTCAGACCTTTTAAGGCAATCGCTAAATCTTTTTCTTTTTCTTTTTTGGGCTGTATTATTTCCTGCTTTGCACTTATAACTTTTTGACACTAGTGGAAGTTCCTAGGGCAAAGCAGAGAATGGGGAAAATCATTGCCCATAAACTACTGGGTATCAGAAACAGCCAGCCCTCCATACTGACTGCAGGGTGTAGGAGAACCCACAGGCAGAACTGGCTATCAGCAGAGGAAACATGTGCAGAAGGTTCTATATAATTAGCATCTAACCAAGCGCCAAGCAGGCAATGGAGAGTGCCTCTACACCTGTGAAGTGCGGATACTGGCTCGGTTGGGTATCTGACAGAGGAGCCAGCCCACAGCTGGGTTCAAGTTTGTCTCCTGCTGGAGGATTTCCCCTCCCCTCCCCCTTCTCACAGATCAAAGGTTATATGCCCAGAAATAATGCCTCTCTTGGTTTGAGAGTTATGTGGTTAAGAACAAAACTACTTGTTTATAAAGAATGATAAAGAAAATGACAGGCAAGATAGACATCTGGGGGCACAGAGGAGAAAAAAGAGAAACAAAGAAGGTTTTACCTTGAACTCAGACCCTATAGAAAGGGTCTTTCGTGTGTATCTGACATCCAGTGAAAGTCTAAATCTTGTAAAGATTTCCTCTTTAGAAAGACAGTGTTCCCTTTCTTTCAGAGGTAAATTTAATACGTGAAAACGTTACTACCTAAAAACCTAATTTTATGACTGTTTTAAGAATAGGTATTTCTCGTTGTGCCTACTATTCTGACCACACACCATGGCTAAGGGTGGACAGAGTTTCAGGTGCAGGGTGTCTAATTCTTTACACAAACATTGTCACCCCCATTATTATTATTACCACTATTACAAAGAGCACCTACTATGCTTTAGACATGTAATTTTCCTTTCCTTAACAACTTTGTAAGATAAGTATTATTATATCCATTTTACAGATGAGAAAATTGATAGCAGTTAAACAACTTGCTGATGGTCAAATAGCTAATACTTTTTACTGTGTTCTTTAAAGCTGCAGGGATGCTAACTAATCACATTAAATATATTCTTTGGGTTTTTATTTGTTTGTCTGAAAGAAAGGATTAAAGCAACAGTTATACATATACTTAGGTAAATGGTATTCCCCTCCCCACCCCCAGCCACCTCCCATCTCTGTCTTTCTGTGACTGTTAACTGAAACTACCATTTCCCTGCCTTCTGACCTCAGAAGAGTCAAGCCAGTAATAAATACATTCTATAACATTATTTTATTTGCCTATAACTTACCTTGAGGTTTTTTTTTTTAATCTTGTTAGATCACTGTATCTGATTTGTCCCAATTCCTGCTATATCTTAATCCTCAGGATTATTTTATAGACTGTACACCATTTTATTCTTTTCCCACAGTGTTAGAATCTTACTAAATGCTATTACTTACTAATGCTATTCTTGCGATATGTTAAAACATAACACACTATTTTGTAGACCAGCTGTAAACTGGGTAAGTTTGACAGAAATCCAATCCAATAAGTGTAGCCAATTGAAGTCAATGTGTACTTGATCAGATAGTGTATGTAAGCAATGGCTAAGCCTTCCTTCCAGGAGACAGAGTTGCATATGAATCCCTATCACCGTTACTTGCTGCAAGTAAACATCACTACCTTGCAACAACCATGTCTGGTTCTTGAATAGAGCACCTTAACTGAACTCATTGAGTTTGGTAACAACAGCCACCACATGAATTCTTTTATGTTCAGTTTCTTCATTGGTAAAGTGGAGATAATACTCCATTAAGGACAGTAAGATAAGGCTTCTAATAGTATACACTTCATAGGATTGTCTTAATGATTAAGTGGACAAGACAATGGTAGAAAGTGCCTTTGTCTTATCACAGAGCCTTGCAAGGGAACTGAAAGTCTAAATGCTTCTCTGCCCAACACTCAGCCACTAGCCACATGTGCCTCTCAAACACGAGAGATGTGGTTGGTCTGAATTGAGATGTGTTGTAGGTATGAAATACATTTTTAAAACAAAAAATTTTTTAATTCATTTTAGAGAGGAAGGGGGGGGGGAGGGAGAAGGGGGAGGAGCAGGAAGCATCAACTCCCATATGTGCCTTAACCAGACAAGTGCAGGGTTTTGAACCTGTGACCTCAGCATTCCAGGTTGACGCTTTATCCATTTTACCACCACAGGTCAGGCTGAAATACATTTTGAAGACTTAGGATGAAAAATATGTAAAATATCTCAATACTTTTTCTATTTATTACATGTTAAAATGGTAATATGTTGGCTATCTTGGGTTAAATAAAATCCCATAGTAAAATTAATTTCACCTATTTCTTTTTTATTCTCTGAATATGGCCACTAGGTCATTTAAAATGAAATATGTGATTCACATTATAATTCTACTGGACAGTGCTGGTGCATGTGGTTTTTAGTTGTTCCCAGTGACCATGACCTTTCATCAACCTCATAGTGTAGAAGAGCAATTTTGATGGCCCCTCAGAAGTTCAGGGTAAAGCTGCTCCTCTAGCCTCTACCTTCCAGGTGGCAGTGGCCCTAGTCCATAGTTGCAGCCCTGCTTCTCAGCCTCTCACCCTCCTTACCTAAGCTTCAATGGGGATGGAAAATTGAGCCAGAAGATATGGGTGTCCCTACAGCATTGAGAGGGCACATGCCCCAGCACTGTGAGGATGTGTACATTTTTACCCACATGGTCTTATTTGAACTGTGTTATAAGGGAGAGGGAATGGAAGTTAAAAAAAATTTTTTTTTAATTTACAATTTTTAATTTATTGTGTTGACATGGTTTCAAGAGTCCCACTCAATATAACACCATCTACACATCACATTGGCCCCCTTACCCCATGCAAAGTCGCTTTCCACCAGTTTTGACACCCTTTGTCGCCCATTTCCCCCCCCTCCCACCTAGGGATGGAAGTTTTTTAGCACATAGAAAATTCTGGGAAATTCTGAAAACCTCATTTTAGATAGTACTAACCAGGAATTTATGCTTCAGACATTAGTCTGCCCTATAATAGAGATTCCATCATGGTAGGGATGTGGCTCAAGCAGAGAAAACTGTATTTCCTGTGTTCAGCAGAGCTCTCTCCCTAGTCAGGGTCTTACCCACAGCTAGTTGAGGGAGTGTGCAACCCAGGCGCTCAGCGATTGGGGACAGGTCTTTTAGTTTGTTTTGCTGTCTTCTCCCTTCTTCACTTTCAATTCTTTCCTTCAACCACTGGTAGCACTAGGAATAAAAAGAACATTCAAATGTTAATGCCTGGTAAGATTTGAAGTCAACTTTTGCTAATTCAATAAAATATAAGAACCTTATCCAGAATTCCTGCATCTTCTTGACTCTGACCTTATGTTTCATGATGACAAGGATGCCTTTACCTCCATGCAAAGAAATGCTCCTCGTGGTGTCGCTCCTTGTTATTGGTTCGAAACATTAATTATGACTAATATTCAGCACTGAAACCCATCAACATGCGTAAAAGTTATTAAAATCCAAACATAATCAATTATATCCAGTTTGCTAAGTAGAAGAAATAATGTTTCATATTGAGATCGCCCTATTTTAGAATGTAGCAAAAGAAAAATAAAACATTTACATTTCACCAGGGTCTATTATGTTTCCTGTGTGTGTGTGTGTGTGTGTGTGTGTGTGTGTGTCTTTTTTTCATTTTTTATTGAGAGGCAAGGAGGCAGACATACAAACTCCTGCATGCGACCCAACCAAGATACACCAGCAAGCCCCCTGTGGGGTGATGCTCTGTCCATCTGGGGCCACTGCTTTGTTGCTTGGGCAACCAAACCATTTTAGCACCTGAGGCGAGGCCATGGAGCCATCCTCAGTGCCAGGTCCAACTTGCTTGAACCATTCAAGCCAAGGCTGCAGGAGGTGAAGGGAGAAAGAGAAAGAAAAAGAGAGAGAGAAGGGGAGGGGGAAGGGTGGAGAAGCAGATGGGCGCTTCTCCTGTGTGCCCTGGCCAGGATTCGAACCAGGGACTTCCACATGCCAGGCCCACGCTCTACCACTGAGCCAACCAGCCAGGGCCTGTTTCCTTTTTGTCAAGAAAGCTGGGTGCCAAGCTTTCTGATCAGAGGAAGCCATTATCTTACATTGTTGTTATAGCTTTCTTCTTCTTGCCTTCAATTTACTCCCTGTTTTGTATACTTATAATGGGGCTTTAGTGTTAGCTTGCTTGCTCCTTCCTGGAAGTAGATGTGGTATAACTGATAGGAACCAAGTACATTCAAAATTTTTCAAGTGGACAAATACTTTCCCAAATGTGTATTACCCTTTCTATAATGAAACTTAAGAAGGTAAGGAAACTCAAAATGGGAAACTATTCTTTAAAACCTATGTAGATTATAAAGTGAGCCTAATTGTATAAATATAAAGAGAAAAATTTTACAAAGTCTAAAAATCTTTTAGAACCACTTTCCAGAAGGTTCTGCTCTTGCTATGACCAGAAACATTAGACTCCTCTGTACAAAGCTAGCACTAGGTTGCAACATCCAAAGGAAGAGAATATTTGTAAGAATCTGTTAGCCTGTTTTGTGAAAATAATAAAAAGCCATTCTACTGTGTGACACTGGACTTTCTACATCACATATATTTGCAACACAATTGCAACCACAGAATTTTACCTTCCCAAAGGCAGCAGCAGAAAGCTCTGCAGTTGTGACAGACACCACCCACATGATTTCAATAGACAGCTGGATTTTGTTTTTTAAGTATTTTTTCCATAATTCTAAGACAGTATTTCCAAAGAAAATGGTAAGGACATTAAGTTTTATTATGATTTTGGAGAATGACTTTGCAGATGTGAAGAAGAGAAAGGCAAGCCAGCCCAGTCTGTTCGCCTCCTAGATTTCTTTTTTTTTTCTTTTTCTTTTTTTTTTTTTGTATTTTTCTGAAGTTGGAAACAGGGAAGCAGTCAGACAGACTCCCGCATGCGCCTGACTGGGATCCACCCAGCATGCCCATCAGGGGGCGATGCTCTGCTCATCTGGGGCATTGCTCTGTTGCAACCAAAGCCATTCTAGCCTCTGAGGCAGAGGCCACAGAGCCATCCTCAGTGCCCAGGCAAACTTTGCTCCAATGGAGCCTTGGCTGCGGGAGGGGAAGAGAGAGAGAGAGGAAGGAGAAGGGGAGGGGTGGAGAAGCAGATGGGCGCTTCTCCTGTGTGCCCTGGCCGGGAATCAAACCCGGGACTCCCGCACGCCAGGCCGACACTCTACCACTGAGCTAACCGGCCAGGGCCACGCCTCCTAGGTTTCAAAGATGTATGGTCTGGCTCTTGACTTGAGACTTTGCTTGGGGAGCAAGGGTTTTCTGAGCCTCAGCTCTGGAGATCTCAGCTTCCCCCAGGAGGAAGGGCGGCCTGGAGACCACAGCTGGTGTCATGGGTGATGAGTTGGACATTTGTGACGATAAACACATGATTGGTAGAAGAAAATGACACCCCAATGCAGAGAGAAATAGAGGAGTTAGAAAGTCCTGACAATGTTCAAGTCTATGGATGGAGTCACCCAATCACGCTTCCCAAGGAATGTCTATGTGTTCCCCTTCTTTGATTAAATTGGTTTGAATTAAGTCCTATTGCTTGAAACCAGAGAATTCTAGGACCTGTAAGAAGTATTTAAGGAATAATAGAAGAAGGTGCAAATAACTGAGTTTTATAAAGTGAGGACAGGCTTCACAGAGATGAGGACAACTGAGCTTTGTCTTTTAGGATGGGGAGATCTTCCACAGCAGGATGCCAAGGAGGGAAATTCTGGGAGGCAAAAGTCCAGTGCATTTGGGTGAGAAAAGGAGGAATATGATTTGGAAGGGACCATAAGAGAAAAATGAGCCCAATTAAATCCCAAGGGAATTTCCTTGAATGCTTTTCTGTGGGGTTTAGATTTTGTCCTTTAAGCAATGTTTGAGAAGTCTTTAAAGGATTTTAAGCAGGATTATCATACAGTCAGATTAATTTTTTAGAAAGATATTCACAACTGTGACCAGTTGAGAAAAGGGGGAAAAAATCAGAGTTCAGACAAGAGGTTACTATAGCAAACCAGGTAAGAAATGAAGATCTGAACAAGGGCTATGCAGGGGACGGACTGTAGAGGGTCAAGACGTGAACTGGAGGGGTGGCTGCCACATTGGACAGGAGTGTGGGAGGACAGGAGGCAGCCTGACAGTCAGCCTTGGCTTCTGACTGGGACAGCAAGATGGATGGGTGCCGGCCGTTAACCAAAGGAAAAGGCAGGTTCTGGGGCCTGAACACAAATTCCATCAGGCATTACTGATGCCCATGGGACAGCCACTTGAAGATATCAAATAGACAGAAAGACGGAGTGATGTTTAGCTCAGCAGTGAAGTCAGAGCTGATGACACTGATTTAGAAATTATTGTGACACTGGTGGGCCAGTGGTAGCTTCCCAGAAAGCCCCCAGGTAATATTACTTTCTAAAAGGTAGGTATTTTTCATATGGGGTTAATTTATCCCTCAAATACAGTTTGATATTTACAACACACAATACTAGCATCTTTATTTTATTGGTATATCTTACAACAGCCAGAGTGAAACACCATTTATTCTATTTTGGGGGAGGGGTTTGTGAAAGTTGCCAACTCGTTTATCTTTACTAGTTATCTTTTATTTATTTTTTTTTTACTATTAGCATTCTTATTTACTCCTGCGGTTGCCTGACACTTGCTTCCTCCACCTCCCCTTCTTCAGTTCCTCCACTCCTGTGGCTTTCCTAAGTGCATGTGTGCTAGTCTGGAAAACACTCAGCTGATGGTTTCGGAAGCCTCAAGAGTCTTTGGAACTCTCACAAAGTGCACCTTATGATTGATTGCTTTTTCACCTGGTGAGAGCCCTTATGTTTATTGTTAAGAATGTTTCAAAATAGATGTTGAGCTGACTTTATAAAAGTCAAAAGTAGAAATATTTCTGAGTTCCTTTCAGGCCTAGCCACCCTCAAATATATTATCTCCTTTATTTACTTATAGTATTTTTTTCTCCTTATGTTAGTGCATTTGTGAAATTTTTTTCAGCTCTCTGTAAGCTTTCCCAAACTGGGATGGAGGTCAACCAGTCGTATATTCCAAACAGAGTAGCTTCTTCTTCCTTCTGTAAACAGCTGGGTTTGGGAGAGATGAACTGAGAGTCAGGAGGCCTAGGCCCTCATAGCAACTTCCTCTATCAGGAGTTTATACTCTTGGATTGGTAGCTAAACTCTTTGTGTTCAGTTTCTACACCTGGAAAGCTCTCATAGAGACAGTCTGAGAACAAGTACCCGACACATATACGGAAGTACTTCAAGCTTTTCAGAGTCTCTGAAAGAATGTGAGGTGGCATGCTTACCTACAACTGACTGAAAGTCATCTGTATCCATTTATCTTTGTGAGGGTAAAAGGAGATGAATAAAAACTCATTGCACCATTTGGCTTGTCTGAATTTAAAAAATGCCTGTGTTCTCTCTCCCCTGATGTTACAGAGTAATTCGTGATTCTCATGTTATTACATATTCTCTCAAGTTTTTTAAAAATAGACATGTTGTTATTAATAAGGAGAGATGCTTGGAGTACTCTCCAATATCATCAAGATGTTTCGAATGAAGGTCATTTTAGGTCAATGATCTTGAATATTTTATGCTTCAGAAAAGAACTTAAGCTACAAGACTTAGTTAGCAGCCAGAGTTGATCTCTGAATGCCAGCCTTGAGCCCCAGCGACAAAGGCCTGGCTGTGTTTCTGCTTCCTGAACCCTCCTCCTGGCCCTCATAGAGTAAAAACTGTCGACAAACCTCAAATCATACTCAGTTACAATCGGTTTGTCCCATATGGATTATATTTCTATGGCTTAAATTTTGTTTTGTCAAGAAAAGTAAAATTAGATCCTCTTATATAGTAAAGAGACTTTCTATTTCATCAGTTTCAAAGGAGGAATAAAATACCTTTTTAAACATAAGAATAAATAACAGTGTAGAGATTTGAGCTCAAGGAGTTCAACCAAGTCATTGGCCATCCCCACTCCACCCCCTTCTTGTTTTGTCCTACAAAGAGAATTTTCTGTGCTGGCTGACTATGAAGGGCTGACTGATGCTTGGCCAGGAGCAGAGTCTCTGGCTCTGGGCTCAGGGCTCAGGACTTCCGGCCAAGGCCCCCTCTGCACAGGCCGGAAGCCACTGGTGGCTGCAGAGTTGTTCGATTCCATCCCTTCTTCCCTCTCTGCATCCCTCTCTTCCAGCCTCAAACTTTTCTAGACATGGGGGGCAATACCTTCAGAGAAGCCCTGGAGCTTTCGGGCACCCCATTTCCATATTTTCCTGAGATGATTCCACAGGCAAGTGGAGACCAAGTCATTGCTCCAACTCCTACAGGAGAAAAACAAAAAGTTGCTTCTTGCGAACTGAGATGGAGGTGTGGTGTTTCAGCAGGACATGGTTAGTGATGGGGGGAGCTGGGCAGAGAAAAAGAGTCAATACCAGCAGGCATCTTTCTATTAAAATCTAGGTGTTTACAGATTGTGCTTCACTTTTATAAACTAATTAAATATGCATAGTTGGAGGGAGTGGGCCATAGAAACAAGCCTGAAAATGTGGCTTATTCATGTCTAAATTTCACATTTCCCTTTACATTCAGACACAAACACTTTTACTTGCACAGAAATCCAGTGATTTGCTTGTCCATTCAGTGCCTGGTACCTACCAGCTGTGCAATGCCCAGTGCATGACGAGCACAAGACAGGTAGAGCAATGATAGCAATTGTTACTATTGAATTTCTTTAAATGCTTTTTTCCCTTCCCAACATTTTCCTGCTCATGTGAACTTCTGTTTCTTAGCAGGAAAGTTATCTCTGGAAATTGTTTTTTGTTTGTTTTGTTTTGATAAATAAGCCTGAAAACATGGCTTATTTATTCATGTTTTTCTGATGTCCAAGATTCTTGTGTCTATGTTGTGTATATGCCCCCCCACCTCTTTGAAATCTTTTTGTCTACATATTTAAAAATGGAACACCTGGCTTGTGAGTCCATTCTTGACTTCCTTGTCTGACTCAGTTCCAGGCACAGAGTGAGAGATAGAGATGTACATACTTTTTGGGAAAGGTAGTCATAATCCACTCAAAGATGCATGCTTTGGCTGTAGCAAGCACCCTATGAAAAATGAGTTCATTCACAGTTTCTTCCTTTTATTCTTTATGTACTTTTTGAATACCTACTGAGTACACTTATACACAGAGCTGGGACTCTGCTGTAGTAGTAACCCTGTAAGCTACATAGAGGCACACTTTAGGAAAACATTTCAGTAACTCATTTTTTCCATATCACTGGGACTCCTACTGTTAAAAATAATCAGTGAATTTTGATTGTGAAGATTACCTATTTTATGGTAGAGCTCTGGTAGCTGCACCTCCACTTTCTCTCTCTGGAAAAGGTGGTACTCAGCTTGTTCACAAACTGGAGGGATCATATTGAACTGTCTTGCTACAGAATAGGCTTCCTGGGGAGAAATAAGATGGCAACTGCATTTATACTGATGAGAAATAAGACTGCCCTGTAGTCATATGCATGAGAAATTTTTCTTTTAGTAAAATCAACAAATCAAGAAACATGTAGGATGCTAAATAATAAGCAAAGTTATGAACACCAGCTTCACTAACAGCAATACTACATGCAAGAAATCCTTATCATTCTTTGGAAAGTTTGGACTGAGTAAAGCCCAGGGCAAATTAGTCCAAGTGTGAATTATGCACTATGATAAAGTAAATGCAGTTTGACTGTTTTTAGATTTATAAAGAAATAAAACTTAGACTAATACCTACAGATGACCTATAAGTAGCATGTGATAAACAATATAGTTTTTAAATAGAGTTTTTAAAGAAAATTAGACTGTTGTGTTTATATATTTCATTAGCTAAGAAATTTCAATTTACTCTCTTGCCACCAAAGAACATGCTAGAACACAATTTGTATTAGAGACCTGCACCCTTCTGGTTGTATTCTGAGCTGAGGAGCCCAGCCCACATAGCCATCTCTATAATGATGGAATTGATAATAGAATTCTATGCCCCAGCATTTGTGAGGAAAGATTGTAAGACATCTTGCAATTTACACATAGTATCTGAAAAAATAAGGGCATACCTCGGAGATAATGCAGGCTTAGTTCCAGAACATTGCAATAAAGTGAATACATAGTGCAACAAAGTAAGTCACATAAATTTTTTGGCTTCCTAGTGCATATAAAAATTATGCTCACACTATACTGTATATACTGTAAAAAATGCTAGCCATCATCTGAGCCTTCAGCAAGAGGTAATCTTTTTGTTTGTGGAGGGTAACATCGAAGATTACTGATCCCAGATCACCGTAACATACAATAATGATGAAAACATTTGAAATATTGTGAGAATTACCAAAATATGACATGACACAGAGACACAAAGTGAGCAAGTGATGTTGGAAAAATGGCACCTATAGACTTGCTCGATGCAGGGTTGCCACAAACCTTCAGTTTGTAAAAAGCACATTATCTGTAAAGTGCAATAAAGCAGAGTCCAATAATACCTGTAATAAGACACTCAGTGGCCACTTAAAAACAGCAATGACATTACCATGATCTCCATCGCACTCCACCGTGAGGTCCCCCAGTACATTGCCATGCCTTGGTTTATCACGTGTGTCATGGCTCGAACAATTTCTGTGGGAGGTCAGACAAAGAGTGTTTTTTGAGTTTCTCTACTTTTCATAGTAATGGTCTTTGTTTGTTTTCTTTTTTCTTTCCTGCCCGAAGCTTAGAAGTTTAATCCAAGTATTTTTTTGATTAATATAATTGCTTTGACACTGGTGACAACATAATAGTCCACTATGAAATATTGATGGTGTGGAGGCAGATGGCACTTTCGGGTAAATTGCCTTTCCATTTCCATCTGCAGCAACAATACTAAATGATATTAAAAATGTAACGAGCACTTGAAGTTCTTCCTTTACTTTTTGCTTCATGGTTCCCGACCCAATAAAAGAACATGATTAATTTCCTCGGTGTTGTGGACCATAAATGGCAAAAAGCCATTGTTAGATTCGAGGCTTAGCAAAAGGCTAAGTTCTCCCCCCTTCACCTCCATATTGGCTATGATACTGAGTATTTGCACCCACTCCACTTGCTTCCTTGGGTTGCTGGAAGCAATTTACATGCCCTTCCTCTGACTCTTTGTTTGTTTCAGATGTTGGTAGATTTCACTAATGTATCCTGTTTTTGCCTTGGGAGAGTTCCTGTCTTAGCCTTGGATGTGCAACTTTGTATAAAGGTCCTTGATTTGCATATAGCTATATAATAAAGCAAACTGGGGCTATGGGGCACTTGGATACTGCCAGGCATGTTGAAGAGTCCTCCTGGTCCCATCGTTTTTGTTTTGATAAGTGTGTTTTCTTAATTCTGCACCATTATTAAGAGCCACGCTGGTCTGCAGCACCTCGGACCTGGGTACTTTGCTCACTAAAGTGAGAAGTAAGAGAAAGTGTTTGTTCTGACTTTGTAGAATGTAAGGTGATCAAGGATAGAAGGCCCGTCTTTGTGTGTTGGATTTGCAGGTCTGGGCCTCACACAGGGAGGCTGTGTAACAGAGATGACTCAACAACAATGTATTTAGTAGAAAGATAAACATTTTAAATGCTGAACAAATAGCTGAAGCCACGATGGCTCCCAACCCACAATGGCACTCCTTGTCCTTGACCACTTTGAACTGAACTTGATTCTAAGACATCCATGTAATTAATTTCACAAGGGCCTGTGCGTGGCCCCACCCAGTGTGCTCATCAGCTTGACATCACATTTCCTAAACAGGACAATGAATCCCTTCCCCAGAGAAGGTGGAGCCGGGCTAACTCTCTTGGCACCAGATGTGATGTAGAACCAGAGAGCATAGAGGGCCTCAGGTCCAAGTGAGTGAGAAGTCACAAGCACGGTTGGATTTCTCCTACAAAGCAAGTCAGCCAGTCACCCAGGATGCTAGGTCAGTTGACATCTTCAAGGGGTGGCAGACCTCAGCTTCTCTGTAACCCTGGGGGTGAAATGCTCTTCAGAAGAATCAAATCCTGGTCTCAATGTCAAGTTGATGTAGATGTATTCTTATTTTATTTCCAACAAACAAGCACCCTCTAAATTGATTGGGGACAGGATTTAACATACTATAGCAGGGTTAGGGTCATAACTTCCTTGCTTGTTTTATGTAAACCATATATACATATATAATTTATTCATTTTGGGGTGGGAAAGAGCAGAAAACATCAACTCCCATATGTGCTTTGATCAGGTAAACCCAGGGTTTTGAACTGGCAACCTCAGCTTTCCAGGTTGATGCTTTATCCACTGCGCCACCACAGGTCAGGCAGTGTAAACCATTTTAAATTGCCCTTTTTTCTTTCTTTGGAAGATGGGAATGCTTTTAGTCACCATTGTCTCCCCAACAGAGGTAGAATTTGGTTTACAAGCAAACTAAACTAACACAGCAATGGAAACTAGGAAGTTTATTCTCCCTTTATAAAGCAAATTAGATAAGCAAAGTTATAGGTACATTTTCTTCCTCTTAGTATGTAAAGGGATGATGCACATTTTTGAAAGTGGAAAGCCATTTTAAAAATTTCTGCCCCAGAAGTGTTCTATCTCTTTGGCCATCTCCACCCATGCACTGCTCCCTCTCCTTTTCCATCCTGTTTCATTCAGAGCTGAGGAGTTTATTTAATCAACAATATTTATTAAATGTCTGTCACACTGGGTGCTGGGGATAAAGTGCTGAATTAAACATATTGGTAAACACTGATGAGGTTCACAGAGAATAAACTGAATCCAGGATGCCATCCTGTCTCTACTCTGTAGTCAAACAGATGAGCAGAGAGTATTGGCTGTGGCTTGGCCACACCATAGACACTGAGGCTTTGACCAGAGCAGTTAAGGTAGAGTGGAGGTTGTGAGTCTTCCTGTACCTTTATTCCCTTACTTAACACATATGGATTAAAAGTATAATATTTGCCAGACACTGTGCTAATTGCTTGATTCATTTATGGGCAGTACAGATACAAAACTCTTGGACTCAGGAAATTTAGAGTTGAGTGGAGAAGATGGAGAGGTATACAAACAAGTAAGTAATTACAAGATGTGAAGTGTTATAAAGTAAACAAACAGGGCTGAGATAGGGAATGAGAGGAAAGACCTATTTGATTAGGTCAAGGAAGTTCTCTCTGAGAAGTAATGTTTAGGCATAAAAAATAAAAAGGAGCCAGCCATGGTAAGAACAGAGGAAGAACATTCTCTAGGCAACTGGAACAGCTTATGCAAAGGCCCTGAGGCACAGCTTAGAGAGTTCCAGCAATCAAAAGGAAGCCATTGTGGCAGGAATCTAGTAAGGAAGGAGAAGAGGGGTACAAAATGAAGCCGACAGAGGCAAAACATGTTATTTGTATGTTATTCAAAGTTTAGTGGGAAGTCATTAACATTTCTTAGGCAAGGGATTAACAGGATGTGTTTATGTTTCAAAATGCTATCTCTGACTGTATATGGAGGACCATAGGGGAAGGCTACAGGAAGCAGGAGATCTTTAGGAAGCTATAACAATATTTCAGGCTGGAGATGACTATGGCTTGGAATAGGGTAGGGAATAGAAACATGGATTCAAATATATTTTAGAGGCAGAACCCACAAGACTGCAGATGGACCAAATGTGGCCAGTAAGGGAAAGGTAAGACTCAAGGCAATGTCCCAGGTGTCTGGCCATTTAGATTGATGATGGAGACTGAAGAAAGAACAGGTTTGGGGGCAAATCAAAGGTTCCTTTTTGGACACGCAAAAAAATGAAGATGCTTGTGATATACTAAAGGGGGCATGTCATGTAGAGATAGTCAGATGAATGATGTAGTAAGCAGCATAGTCTGGAGGTAATATATTTATAAGTTACCTGTTTATTAATTGTAGTTAAATTCATGGAAGTAGATGAGACTATGTAAGTAAGGGGAGTCTGCCGAGGGAAAAGAGAAGTAGTTCTAAGAGCCAGCCCAGAGGTTGGAAAAAGGACCCAGTGGGTTGGGGTCATTAGCAGCCAGAAGGGCAGGAAGGAAGCCAGAGGTGGAGCTGCTTTAGAATCAAGAGCAGAAAATGCTTTAAGAGGGAGCTTTACCAACTCACTGGAACATTGTGAGCATTTAGGTCAGAAGGACCCAAAACAGTGTCCACTGGATTTGGCCATGTGACAGGGAGGTCATTGCAGAGCATGAGAATGGCAGTGTCGGCATCAGTGGTGTGATAGGACCAAGGCCAGGTTGGCGCAGATGGAAGTATGAACATGGGAACAGCAAGGCTTTAGAGGCAGAGTGTGGAATTGAGTGGAGCAGGGAAACAGGACAAGTAGCTGAAGGGACAGTTTTATTTAAAGATGGAAGATGTCAGAGTAAGCCTGTATGTTGTTGGAAGTGATCTAGAAAGAGGAGTTATTGATGCTATGGGATGGGAATGGGGAAAAAAAGAAGGGAGAGGGAGACTTATTAGAGTGAGATGGGGGCAGGGCAGATCTGTGTGGCAAAGACACTTCCATCAAGATGATGGGACCCAGAAAGTTTGTAGAACTCATCATGGGAAAGCATAGGAGCTCCCATTTGATGAGATCTGTTTTCAATAACCCATCAGTCAGGTGAGAATGAGGTGGGTGTGAGAGGTGAGAACATGTAGTTCTGGGCATGGAAGAGCCTGTGCAGGCCACCCCAGTGCCCTGGTACTTCAGTTGCTGCTATGTTCTTTTCCCCCGACTTGTTCTCTGACCCTGTGGAGATGAGCTGGGGAATATGAGGAGGAGTACGCCGGGAGTCCTTTTTTGTTTGTCAGAAGCAAAATGGTTATCTTTGAGAACAATCTATAATGGAAATAGTATTGCAAAATTTGTAGTTGGGTTTGATTTATTACAGTACTGCAATTTAAAAGACAGCCAAAAGACAACAAAAATTGTAAAATGGACCAAATTAACAAACTAGCTTTTCTCTTTCCTTCTCATTTTCCCTTTATTGGATAAAGAAAGGCATTTATCATCATGTCTTTAGAACCACATTGACTGACTTGTCCTTGTAATTGTCCCCAAAAATTATTTTAGAATAAAATGTTTAGAAAGAGAAAAGGACCAGGGCTCTTATTTTCAGTTTTATTTGTAGTAAAAGCTTTAATCCAGGAGTTCTTATCATGGAGGAGGATGCAGGGAGAAATACAGGTAACTGAGAAGCCTCATTTGGAGATTCATGTTTCCAGAAAATAAAATTTAATTTAATACACATTAAAAAAAATTATTTTAACATCAAGAGAAAACCCCCCAACAGTTTAGCTAAGCGGAAAATCGCCATACTGATGGCTAAGGTGGGTTTTTACGTGGTTCTACTATTTAAGGACACTAGAGGGCAGCATTGTTAAGAAAAATAACAGTCTAATGCTGTGTTTTTACTTGTATGTCATGAAAATGCATTTTAAAAACATCTAGTCAGAGCATCGATTCTGAGTGGGAAGAAGGACATTAGGAAGCTCACTTAGTGCACTGCATTTACCTGCTTCTGGGAAGGAACACACAGACAAACTGGTTGAATCCGGATACTCAGGACTGAATGTGACTCCCTCTTTTCCAGGAAGTCTTAGCACCAGTGGTTCTCAACCCTGATGCATATTCAAAGCTATGCTATTCAGGCTCTGCTGAAGCTCTATTACATCAAAGATACTTTAAAGTATTGAGACATGGCATCAATACTTTAAAAACTCATCCCTGACGATTACAGTGTGCATGCAAGGCTCATAACCACTGTGCTCATCTGCAGCATGCTCCTCAAATGTGGCAGCATCAGCAGCCCCTGGGAACTTGTTAGAGATTCAAACCCTTGGGTCTTACCCCATACTAAATGAATTACAAAATCTGGGCCGGGTAGTGCTGAGCAGTCTGTGTTTTTGCCAGGTCTCCAAACAATTCTGGTGCAGAATAAAGTTTGAGAATCACTGCTTCATACCATTCCTGATAAGCCTGTCAGTGGGAAGAAATGGCCTCCCACATCTCCTTTCTTCTCTCTCCTCTGACCTGAATGTTTCATGCCAGAATTTAACCTTTAATTTAGTTACATGCTTTATTAGCAGTGTAAACAGATAGTCATTATGACATGCGTGCCATCACACACACACACACACACACACACACACACACACACACACACACACACTTTGGTATGAATCAGGATCACCTGAAGAATTTGATGAACATGCAGAAGAAGTTCAATCTCCTATCCTGCTCCAATGAACCTGGGCCTTTACATTATTTTCATAAGCTTTCGAATCTCCACGTTTGAGACACACTGTCTAAATCAGCAATTTTCAATTGGTGTGCTACAGGAATTTTTAAAACATGCAATACTTGACTATTTAGTCCGGGGCACTGATCTCTTTTCCTTTAGGTTATCAAATAAGAAAATGACAACCACCAATGCAACAATAGCTATTTGGTGTGAATGAATCAATATCATACCTATTTTTTTTATTAGATCAGCAAAATAGAAATTTTTTAATGTGCCACAGAATTTTAGTAATTAGATTATATGTGCTGCGACATGAAAGAGATGGAAAATCACTGCTCTAAACTATAAAAAACCTTTGTTAAACAGTCTTTCCAGTGCACTCCTTTCCAAGCTGAAATAATCCCAACTGTTCTTGAACCCACAGCCACAGGCAGCTCTCTCTTATTCTCCGTATCCTTAGCTCACAGCTGGCCCTCTGTAAATGCTACAAGTCAATTTTGGTTCTCTAAGGATTCTGTTTCCCCATCTGTAAATTGAGGGTGATATTGATCCTGTGGGATCCTTCAAAGCTTAACATGAGATAATGTGTGTAGACCAATTTATGAATCTGAAAGAATAATGCAGACTGAATGATAAGGAAGCAGGATGTGGCCCTGGTTGTATCTTCTCAAATAGGCTCAGATTTTAACATTTTAGTTACCAAAGAAAGTAACATTTTTCTTTCAGTAATGTAGGTCATTTATAGCAAAATAATGTGTGTGTGTGTATGTGTGTGTGTGTAATACACAGTCATAGACAACAGTGTGGTGACAGCCAGAAGGAACCAGGGCTGGGAAGTCGGTGGAGACAGACAAATGGGGCAAATGGAAATGGAAGGAGTCTCTTTGCGGGGACAGTGGGTGCACGATGCAGATGATGTTTTATTGAATTACACACCTGAAACCTGTACCCCAATAAATTTAAAAATAAAATAAAATGTGTGTTTTGTTGAAGGCCCAAATAAAACTATTTATTTTGAGTGAAAAAAATTGTTGATAAATATGTTTTAATTGGCCCTCATGCAAAAAATAGTTGCTCACATTAAACCTTTGTATATGGAAAATGTTCTCTATAACTTTCAAAGTTGTGAGCAAATGGTTATATGGCATGAACAATAAATCACAAGAACTGAAATACTAATATATAGAAATTTGTGTTTGATCAAATAAAATGTATTCAAGTTCATCTGGCCATAGACACACAAAATAATAAAAACAAAAGAAACATAGAGGTATTCCAGTGCAGTTTCTTCTCTAGATGAGGAAATATAGGCTAGGAGTTCATTGTTTTAAATATACAATTAAAAGCTTGAATATTATTAATAATTATAAATATTTCAAATATGCTTACAAAATGCTGAGAGCAAATATACAAAATAGTAATTGTACTATATACTGGAAATATGTGATTTTGTTCTGTATTTTCCAAGTTTATGTAGCTGTGTGTTATCATACTTTTATAGTCTAAAAAAGAAAGAAGTTTCCCAAACAAGCAAAGTTATCACTTTAAAACACTAACATGTTATAGGTTAATTCTCTAATATTAGGTTTAACCAAATGAAATTGCCATTTCTAGAAGTCAAAAATAGTTGACTGTTGACAGTGTCATTCACGTAGTTCAACCTCACTACTTTCAGCTCCTTTTTTAAGAGGAGAGGCGCACGGCAGCACCGCGACTCTGGTAGAGCGTGAAGGCTTGGCTCCATTAGAAGAGTTGTTATGAACACTGATAAAAAAATAGGTCAAGACCTGGGCACAGTTTTTACTCCAAACCAGCTGTTTGTTTCTTATTTATCTAACTAGACTTGTTTCTTTACTTAACTTCAGAAGTTTGTGGTGGTGCTGGTTTTTAAGGGTAGTTCTTTGTGGCTTAGAGATATCTTCTTCATCCTTTATCTTCCTGCCTTGGATAATCCTCCTGTGGTGCCCAGATGAGTATCTGGAGATAAAGGTCCAGCCTTCCTCATGGGAAGGGACACTGATGCCCATGTTGACTGAGGAAAGCCTGGCTCCATGCACCTTGCAAAACACACACCAGGATTTAGGAGGCATTTCTGTCCCATCATTTTCACCAACTTCGGCACATTGCTCAAACTTCCTGGAACTGTTTCTTCAACACAAATGAGCAGATGGATAGTAATTGAGTGTGCAAGAGATCTTTATAATAACAGTTTAAGTGGGTTATTTTTTAACCCCAATTTTACTGATGAAGAAGCTGAGGCTCAGAAAGATAGTCATTTGGGCAAGTTCAGGAGATAGTCTATAAGGCTATTTGAGCACTGAAGTTCTGTGATTGGTTATCTTGCAAGGCTTTGTGCGTATTACACTGTGGTAGAAGGAGGGTTGGGGACAGAATAATACCAGGGTATTGACTTAATTGATCCCAGTTTATATTTGTGAATGTATGATGCCCTGTGTGTGGTTATATTCACCTCTGCATTTAATGTGCCGATGACTATAGTTCATGCTGTGTTTGAATAACAAGAAATGTGAACTATCTTTTTTGCTTACTTGAAGAAAATCTCAAATGGAGGTCAAGTCTGATTACTCTTTGCAAAAGAGAGCCGAAAGAGGGCTTGTGTCTGCTATTGAAGCTGTTGAAGCTTAGAGAAAGAGTGATCTTTACAAGATATTCTTTTACAAGGAATAGTTTTCTGGATGAGGGTGTCGGCCCAAATGATTCTGGATCAGAACAGCCCAGATTCAAGACTACAAAGGGATGCATGTGGAATTTTACATCTCCAAGGACAATGCACTGTCCTCACCCTGCAGCTACCCTAAGAGAACCCTCCCTAAAGGGCACACGGTCCCTACCTCTCTGTTCTGCCACACAATGGTTTTCCCTGACCCTACTCAGTTTGAACTAAATCTTCTTCTTTTTTTTTTTTTTTTTTTGTATTTTTCTGAAGCTGGAAATGGGGAGAGACAGTCAGACAGACTCCCACATGCGCCCGACCGGGATCCACCCGGCACGCCCACCAGGGGTGACGCTCTGCCCACCAGGGGCGATGCTCTGCCCCTCCGGGGCGTCGCTCTGCCGCGACCAGAGCCACTCTAGTGCCTGAGGCAGAGGCCAAGGAGCCATCCCCAGCGCCCGGGCCATCTTTGCTCCAATGGAGCCTTGGCTGCGGGAGGGGAAGAGAGAGACAGAGAGGAAGGAGAGGGGGAGGGGTGGAGAAGCAGATGGGCGCTTCTCCTGTGTGCCCTGGCCGGGAATCGAACCCGGGTCCCCCGCACGCCAGGCCGACGCTCTACCGCTGAGCCAACCGGCCAGGGCTGAACTAAATCTTTGATATTGCTCAGATGTATTTCCAAATATTCTTCTGGAATGTGGAATAGGTTATTGAAATGAGACACTTTTAGTCTCACTTTTACCCAAACTCCAAAGGCCCTGAACAAAAACAGAAGTTGGTAAATACTGCTAAGTTCCAAAATGAGGTTCTAGAACACTATGTGGGACTGATCAAGAAGGTTTGGCCATCTTTAGTCTAACCCCCACCTTGAAAGAATAAGTGGGTGGTGGTTAGGGTTGACAGACCATTTAATTAAAATTGTGTGAGTCTGTGACATTTCCCCGCCTACCCTGTGATGCCTCCCGCCACTTCCACCCTTCTCCTGATTTTATACTGAGTAAAACTCCAGAAAAGCCCATTTGCAGGATGTGCAAATAAGAACAGCATCCTATCAGAATGAGAACTTGCTATGACTTCTGAACAGACAGACGCAGGCTGTCCTGAAGACTCTGCTCATTCCTTGTTCAGCTCTTCCTACAGATGAGGAGATTATCTGATGCTGTATACATTTAATATTACTTCTTTCTCCACCAGATGGGCATCTTTAATCCTAGCAAGAGAACAACTGTTCACTACACATTTGGCTAAGACTGGCCAAGCAACTTGCCTAAGGCAATGACACAGTTTTCTTAACTTTCAGTACTACTCTATCCTCATTAGTTCTTTATAATCCTCTTGTCACCACATCCAGTCTTTCCAGCAGCTCACCAAGATCAACTGCTCTGACACTCCAAGAAATAATTATTTTGAATGTGGATCATAAAATTGCACCTCGACCTTCAACATAATCTAAATGTGGTTGTTACTATTTCCTACTAAAACTTGGTGATTCCAGAATATCAGTTTATAATTCCTATGTTTGGTTGATACTAAATGGTAGTAATTCAATTATTTAATTAGACCATTTCTGTCCTGATGAAAAGGAGGCAGCATTCACAGTGAGTGTACGGTGCTATTCTTCCATATGCCAATTCTATAAAATTTATGAACAATGGAATGAGTTCTAATTCAGTTAGAGACATTCAAAATGAGAGTAAGTAAACCTTATTGCCTTAAATTTTGTCTGGAGCAAGGCAACAAATAAACAAATGTAAATCAATAAACAAATCTAAGTGTACTGAAATTCCAAGGTGGTGAAAATTTCCTGGATGTCTGATTTCTATCTTCATCTGTGAAGCTAAAAGTTGTATGATCAGTGGATTGTAGGATCTATGTTAGCATCCTGGGGTTTCCTTTGACAATGTTATTGGTTAATTCTTTTAAAAAAAGGATTTTTAAGAGTTTGAACTTGTGTCTTCTTCTGATGTGGGATATCTCTGACATAGTGAATAAATGAAATTAATATTTGAAAAAGTGTTTTCTTTCCTTCTAAAATTTTTTAAGTTTTGCTCTTGTCAATTGAGTCCACAGACTATAACATAGAATATGGCTGTTTTCATTTGTTTGGACTTTGATAACAAAAATATCAGACATATAAGAAAAATACCACAGTTGACTTAAACAGCAAACATTAATTTCCACAGTCTGGCTGCCTGGAAGTTCAAGATCAAGGTGCTGGCAGATTCAGTGTCTGGTGAGAAGAGATGAGGGAACTTTGTGGGGTCTCCTTTATCAGTATGTTAATGTCATGTATGAGGGCTTCACACTCATGACCTAGTCACTTACCAAAGGCCCCACTTCCTAATAGTATCACATTGGAGTTAAGTTTCAACATAGGAATTTGGGAGGAACATATGCATTCAGTCTATAGCAATGACCTAGAAAATTCTCAAAGCAGGTGTTAACAAAGTATTCATCTTTGCCATAGATGATATTCCCATGAACACCTGATTTTGAATAACCTAATTTTTCTTAGTGAATATATCAAGATGAATAATCTACAAAATGTATGCAGAAATAAACTAGGAAATTAACCTGTTGTGCAGGTTTATTAGATAGAACACATTTATTCTAATTTTAGAATAGCTAAATGAAACTCTTCTTATATATCAGGAACAATTACGGCGGAAGATACTCTGGAATATGACAATAAAACCTATCAGTAACACATAGAAAGATATAATAGAAGTTATAAATACCCTTTATTTAGGTGTAATATATAAAAGATCTAAAGCTGATATCTTTGAGAATTATTAACTTTTTATTTTGTGATCGTAGAGCATTGAGCTACAGTTTTTCTAAGTCAGAAATGAGGATGTCTCAAACTTTTTGGTATATCAATTCAGTTTGGGGTTTTTTAATGGAACAAATCATTGAAAACTCAGTTAAAACTCAGTCTCTAAATTATAAAAGATATTTATTGGTTTTTGTCACTGGAAGTGCAGAGGTTGTAATTTATGCTTCAGAATTGGTTGTCCAAGTCATTTCCTAACTCTGTGCTCTGCTGTCCCCTGGCTAGATTTTATTGTAGCATTAGTGTGACTATTAGTAGAATTTATGGCCACCTACTTTCTTGCCCATCCTTGTCCAGGGCCCTTTTGTCTCAGCATTCCAAGACTCCTGACATTCATTCTGGGTTGTTCAGTCACATGAACCAGTGAGTGACTCTGGCCAAGGAGGAAAAAATGGGCCGATTGGTTTAACACAACCCAAAACTCCCTTTGGAACCAAGGCCCATCAAGGGGAGAGGAAGTGGCCTTCCTCTGGGTCCGTTGGCAGTCTGGGGGAAGCATGGTCACCCACATGAAAATCTGGGTACCTGAGAGGGGAAGGGTAACTTCTGGGCTGACAACCAACAATTTCCTTGTGCTCAGATGGGTCTGGTTGAGCACAGCAACAACAGAGGGAGAGGGAGAGCTGACTCTATGCATGCCAACTGGGTGCTGGGCTCTGTGCTGGGCGTTTTAGTAACAGGATGGCATTTAAGCTTTACTACAGACTGAGGAGGTGGTATTATTACATTTTCATCTAAATGAAAGAATAAACAGGCTCAGAGAGGTTAAAGACTGAAGCCAGGTTTTCACTTTTCCTTTGAAACCAGCCTCACCAACTCCCATGTTCAAATAAAAATGAAACAACATATCTTTCCCTTTTGTTCTTCATCTGTATTTATATATTTCATGCCCACTCTTTTGATTTTGCTATTTGAAGCATGTAGAGGGTTAAAATATCTCTTATCAACTGAGGAAAGAGGCCTTTGGTGTATTATGCAAAACACTCATTAACGAATCATTTTTTTCAAATGTTCATTGAGATACTAAAAATTACATTTAACCAAACCCCATAAATTCTACATGTCACCTAACATTTCTTATCCATTATTAATGGAACAATTATTTTTATACTTGGGAGCATCTGTCATTGCGTTATAGACATCTGACTCAAGCCTTGAATTTCTGATCTTTAACATTGTGCAAAGCTCACCCTCACTGGTCAGACAGGCCGATGTGGAATCTTGACTCATAGCTTCTTATTCTATTATTCTGTCTGCAGGCTTTTTATTTACACAATTGTCTGTAGGTCAGCTGCTTTAGACAGGCTTTTAACTTTATTTTAAAAGGAATACTATCTTGGGGAGGAAAGATAACAGCAGGCAACTTAACAGAGGATTGATAAGAGGAAATAAAATTCATCCTAATGAAATTTTTTTCTGGCAAATCTAGTTTCAGGCTATACCAGG
Source organism: Saccopteryx leptura (assembly GCF_036850995.1). Taxonomy (NCBI): domain Eukaryota; kingdom Metazoa; phylum Chordata; class Mammalia; order Chiroptera; family Emballonuridae; genus Saccopteryx; species Saccopteryx leptura. The sequence continues at coordinate 191,896,945 of NC_089504.1, forward strand.
AAGCAATCGTCATTGCTTGTTTCAAAGTAGAGACTGGCCTTACTTTCTGGTCCTACCATGGGAGATGTCTGGAAGGAGATGTGATCTTCGTCTGACTGGTATTAACCACTACCCTTGCAGCAGGGGCAGCCTCCTGGCAGCCCCAGATCCATTTTGGCTCTGTAGAGCTTAGTGATGTCTGTGAGGTGTGTGGTAACTGACCAGAAGGCAATAATGTAAATTTGACATGGTGGAGTGGATGCTTTTCAGCAGTGAACTGCCAGGTAAAGAGGAAACACTAACTCTGCTCATATTTTAATATGAGCCACCTGATGCTCTGTATGTTAAAATGTGAGGCAGCCCCAGAAATAGCTGAACAACATTCATTGCAAGAGCCATTGCGAGGGAGGCTGGCCTGCTCCTTGGGTCTGCCCTGGGATGCTCCACATTCTTTTCCTTCTATTTTACTATTCCATGTGTTGTCTGCTTATATCTGGAACCCGTAATCTTTTTCTTTCGGATATTTTTGCCCATTTCTGAGGTTCTTCTTCATCCCCCACTCAAAGATGCCTGCTTTCTCTTATTTTCTTCATTAGAATCTTCTGCTAAGGGAGGATTTAACAAGGTTGTTCATAGAAGATAGTGAGTGCTTCTTCAATATTTCTACCACATGACCCACTAATGCACCATAACAGAAAATGTAATTAGGCAACTTTGACTTTGGTACAAAAAGTTATGCAAATTTCAACTCTATACCATAATAAAGTATTTACTTTAAAACAAGAACAATGTTTTTCTTAACAGAACTTTGAGTACCACTGATATGGAAGGAAAATGCCTCTTGTTGACTGGCTCATCCAGCCCTCTCCCCCCCACAGCCTCCTTTCCCATACAGAGCACGTTTGTTTCTCTGTCTTCCTGGGGACAGGCATGCCTAGTTGTGAGGCCAGGAGTAGACAGAGCGGGTGTGACTGAAAAGGTGTAATGAATAGTTCCACTCGGGAAGTGGCCTTTAATTAGACAGAACAGTAGTTTGACCTAACCCTTCATGTCTTGGACTTTTGTTTACCTTCATGCCACATTTTATGAGGCTCCCTCACATACATATAAGGACCTTCTGTCTTCTGGAGAATTCATATTAACAGCATTCACTAATTTAGCACTTATAATATGCTTGACCTTGTTCTAAACACTTTACATATAGAACCTATTTTTGTCCTCACAACAATCTCACAAAATAAGTCTGTTATTATTATTATAGTATTTTACATGTGAGGAAATTGAGGCACAGCTAAGGTGAGTATATTATTTAAGGTAACGCAGCTAGGAAGTGTCTGAGCTGGGGTTAGAAAGCAAGCAGGTTAGCTATAGTTCTCTGTTCTTAACCACAGAGAACACTTTAGCAAGTTAGAAACAAACAGACTTGTGCCCAGCCAAGTGGACTGGGAAGCCCCGATGGAGCGCAGCAGGTTACATCAAAGGAACAGAATGCTCACTGCAGAGCTCCTTTGAGAACTGATAGGAACCCTGTTCTGTTTTCTGATATCACACTCTTCATACAAGTGGCTTCCTAGTGTGTGTGTGTGTGTGTCCGCATGGAGCTTCAATGTTATTGTTCTTTAAAAATAATAAGATATAAAATAAATGGAAATTATATTTTCTTTTTATTCTGCAATGGATTAACTGTCACAGTCTGTTTGGGAGGCCACTGAGGGAAGGAGTCTGGCTCAGCACAGCCTATTAGAAAATGGCAGCTGGGTCTGTGGTGCTGGCTTGCTCCTGGAGGACTGTGTGGGAAATGGGTTGGCTTCCAGTGGTAAGAAAACTAGCACTGATTGACTGTGTGCTTCTAAACCCCAAGGGCTGTGCCTGGACTTCAACAGCCATGAGATCATAGTTAACACGGACAACTCATTATTACTATTTTATCTCATTTGTGTGTGTATGTGTGAAGTTATTGTTTGAATCTTTAGTTTTGTAAAAGTAACACATACTCATTGTTTAAAGAATCCAAAGGAAAAGGCTTGCAATGAAGAGCAGTAGTAGTCCTTTGACTCTGCCTGCACCCCAGAGAAAACTGTTTGCAATGTAGTAGCTCTTCTTTCTGATATTTACCTCTACATTTCTCAACATTAAGGCATCACTATTGTGATCCAGATTTTTTAAACGTTATCTATTGACCCGTGGATATGGCAGTTTTAGCTCCTTCATGCATACATCCTTCTATCTTCACGATTTTTCCAGTATATTCATATCTTAGTTTAGGATGAAATTCACATTCTGTATTGTCATTATAATGACTGTACTTAGTGTCTACTACTTAGCAAAGCAGCTTACAATGATTATACTTTCTTCCATCTATAACTTTTTTTTTAGTTGACAATCACTTCGTTAACTCAGTTTTACTTGGAGCTATAGCCAAATTTCCCATGTTTTGAGCAAATGTCTCTCAATATAGTTTTCTACATGGTCAAGTTTGTGAGAAACACAGTTCTTCCTCCCCCCCCCCCCCCAACAACACCCGTCTAGATCTCATCGTCCTCCTGCACAACCTACATTCCCTTCATCCTGGGGACTATCTTCTTCCCTATAATGAGTTGGATCCCATGGCTTCCTGTCTGTGGTTTTATTCTCTCATTTCAGTGGAGCACATTTTCCAGTAGCTTCTGAGGAAGTGTATTTGAGAGATAGAAAAGTCAAAATGTTGTTATTTCTTCATCCTTGGTTGATAGCTTGCCCACCATCTTTTTGCTTAGAATTCCAAAGACTTGCTCCATGATATTCTGGTTTTCAATTTTCCTTTTGAAAACTCCTGGGTAATCTTTATTCTCCAGACTTTATGTGTATACTCTATTTGGTCTCTGGAATATCTTAGGATACTTTTCTTTATCTTTTCAGTTGTGAAATTTCATTATAATATTTCTTTGTGTGGGTCTTCATTCATTGTCCTGGATATTTGGCAGGCACTTTCAATCTAGAGACTCATATTTTTCAAATCAGAAGATATTCATGTATTATTTCTTCAATAACTACCTCTCCTCCATTTTAGCTTTTCTTTCTAGATATCTTTTGGTTGAATTGACATAGCACTTCTTGGAACGAAACATAACTTTTATCTTTTCACTCCTATTGTCCAAGCCTTATTTTTTTCTACTCTGAAATCTTTTTTTTATGCTTTAATATTTATTTCTTTATTTCATAAAACTCATTGTACCTTTGATGAAATACTATATTTTATTCCCTCATGTTGTCACTTCAATAAACAAACATATAATATAAAGAGAAAAAGTGCCAAACAACCAGGGGGGTGACAAGCTGTCATTGGAAATATCTTAAATGACAGTTTTATTGTTTTTTGTCAGGTATTATTATTATTATTATTTGATTAATTTTAATGGGGTGACATTGATAAATTAGGGTACTATGTACAGAGAAAACAGCTTTAGGTTATTTTGAAATTTGCTTATGCTGCATTCCCATCACCCAAAGTCCAATTGTCTTCTGTCACCTTCTATCTGGTTTTCTTTGTGCCCCTCCCCTCCCCCAACCCCCTTCCCTCTCTTCCCCTCAACCCCATAACCCCCACACTCTTGTCCATGTCTCTGAGTCTCATTTTTATGTCCCACCTATGTATGAAATCATATAGTTCTTAGTTTCTTCTGATTTACTTATTTCACTCAGTATAATGTTATCAAGGTTCATCCATGTTGTTGTAAATGATCCAATGTCATCATTTCTTATGGCTGAGTAGTATTCCATAGTATATATGTACCAAAGCTTTTTAATCCACTCATCCTCTGATGGACACTTGGGCAGTTTCCAGATCTTCACTATTGTGAACAATGCTGCCATAAACATGGGGGTGCATTTCTCCTTTTCAAACAGTGCTATGGTGTTCTTGGGGTATATTCCTAACAGTGGGAGGCTGGGTAAAAAGGCAGTTCGATTTTTAATTTTTTGAGGAATCTCCATACTGTTTTCCACAGTGGCTGCCCCAGTCTGCATTCCCACCAGCAGTGCAGGAGGGTTCCCTTTTCTCCACATCCTCGCCAGCACTTACTCTGTGTTGTTTTGTTGATAAGTGCCATTCTGGCTGGTGTGAGATGATATCTCATTGTGGTTTTAATTTCCATTTCTCTAGTGATTAGTGATGTTGAGCATTTTTTCATATGCCTATTGGCCATCTGTATGTCCTCTTTGGAGAAGTGTCTATTCATTTCTTTTGCCCATTTTTGGATTGAATTGTTTGTTTTCCTGGTATTAAGCTTTACAAGTTCTTTATAAATTTTGGTTATTAACCCCTTATCAGATGCATTGTCAAATATATTCTCCCATTGTATAGTTTGTCTTTTTATTCTGTTCTTATTGTCTTTAGCTGTGCAGAAGCTTTTTAGTTTGATATAGTCCCATTTGTTTATCCTGTCTTTTATTTCACTTGTCTGTGGAGACAAATCGGCAAATATATTGCTGCGAGAAATGTCAGAGAGCTTACTACCTATGTGTTCTTCTAAGATGCTATGGTTTTATGGCTTACATTTAAGTCTTTTATCCATTTTGAGTTTATTTTTGTGAATGCTGTAAGTTGGTGGTCTAGTTTCATTTTTTTGCAAGTAGCTGTCCAATTTTCCCAACACCATTTGATGAAGAAAAAGGCTGTCTTTAGTCCACTGTATGCTGTTACCTCTTTTGCCAAATATCAGTTGTCCGTAAAGGTGTGGGTTTATTTCTGGGTTCTCAGTTCTGTTCCATTGATCTATATGCCTGTTCTTATGCCAGTACCAGGCTGTTTTGAGTACAATACCTTATAGTATAACTTGATATCTGGAAGTGTGATACCTCCCACTTTATTCTTCCATTTCAAGCTTGCTGAGGCTATTTGTGTTCTCTTTTGGTTCCATATAAAGTTTTGGAATATGTGTTCTATAGCTTTGAACTAAGTCATTGGTATTTTAATTGGTATTGCATTCAATTTATAAATTGCTTTGGGTAATATAGACATTTTAATGATGTTTGTTCTTCCTAACCATGAGCATGGTATATGCTTCCACTTGTTTGTATCTTCCCTGATTTTTTTTATCAACGTTTTATAATTTTCTGAGTACAAGTCTTTAATCTCCCTGGTTAAATTTATTCCTAGGTACTTTATTTTTTTTTATTGCAATGGTAAAGGGGATTGATTCCTTAATTTCTCTTTCTGACAGTTCATTGTTAGTGTATAAAAATGCCTCTGATTTCTGAGTATTAATTTTATATCCTGCCATGTTGCTGAATTCATTTATCAGGTCTAGTAGTTTTTTGACTGAAACTTTAGGGTTTTCTATATACAATATCATATCATCTGCAAATAATGATAGTTTTACTTCTTCTTTTCCAATTTGGATGCCTTTTATTTCTTCTTGTCTGATTGCTGTGACTAGGACTTCCAGAACTATGTTGAATAAGAGTGGTGAAAGGGGGCACCCCTGCCTTGTTCCTGATCTTAAGGGGTTGCTTTTAATTTTTGCCCATTGAGTATGATGTTGGCTGTGGGTTTGTCAGAGAAGGCCTTTATCATGTTGAGGTATGTTCCCTGTATTCTCATGTTGCAGAGACTTTTGATCATAAATGGGTGCTGGATTTTATCAAATGCTTTTTCTGCATCTATTGAAATTATCATGTGGTTTTTCTCCTTCCTTTTGTTTATGTGATGAATCACATTGATTGATTTGTGAATATTGTACCAGCCTTGCCTTCCCAGAATAAATCCCACTTGATCCTGGTGTATGATTTTTTTCATATATTGTTCGATCTGGTTTGCTAATATTTTGTTGAGGATTTTAGCATCTACATTCATCAGGGATATTGGCCTATAATTTTCTTTCTTTGTGCTGTCTTTGCCTGGTTTTGTAATCAGAATTATACTCACCTCATAAAAGGAGCTCGGAAGTCTTCCTTCTTCTTGAATTTTTTGAAATAGCTTGAGAAGGATAGGATTTAGTTCTTTTTTGAATATTTGGTAGAATTCACTTGTGAAGCCATCAGGCCCAGGACTTTTCTTTTTTGGGAATTTTTTGATAATTGTTTCAATCTTATTTGTTGTAATCAGTCTGTTTAGGTTTTCTGATTCTTCCAGATTAATTTTTGGAAGATTATGTTTCAAGGATTTTTTCCATTTCATCTAGGTTGTCTAGTTTTTTGGCATACAGTTCTTCATAGTATTTTCTTACAATATTTTGTATTTCTGTTTTGTCAGTTGTTATTTCTCCACTCTTGTTTCTAATTTTATTTATTTGAGTCCTCTTTCCTTTTTTCTTGGTGAGTCTAGTTAAAGGTTCATTAATCTTGTTTACCTTTTCAAAGAACCAGCTCCTGGTTTCATTGATCCTCTGTATTGTTTCTTTAGCCTCTATGTTATTTATTTCTGCTCTGATCTTATTATTTCCTTCCGTCTTCTAGCTCTGGGCTTTACTTGCTGTTGTTTTTGTAGTTCTTTTAGATGTAAGGTCAAGTTGTTTATTTGATCTTTTTCTAGCTTCTTGAGGTATGCCTGTAATGCTATGAACTTCCCTCTCAGTACTGCTTTTGCTGTGTCCCATAAATTTTGAGTTGATGTATGCTCATTATCATTTGTTTCTAGGAATTTTTTAATTTCTTCTTTGATTTCATTGATTACCCATTTGTTATTTAATAACGTGCTATTTAGTTTCCAAGTGTTTGAGTATTTTTCAGTTTTTCTGTTGTGGTTGATTTTTAGTTTCATGCCATTGTGATCAGAGAAAGTGCTTGATATGATTTCAATCTTCTTCAATTTGTTGAGACCACTTTTGTGCCCTAACATGTGGTCTATTCTAGAGAATGTACCATGAGCACTTGAAAAGAATGTATTATTCTGCTGCTTTAGGTGAAAGGTTCTGAAGATATCTATTAAATTGAGTTGATCGAGTGTGTCCAATAAGTCTGCTGTTTCTTTGTTAATTTTCTTTCTTGAGGATCTGTCTAGTGATGTTAGTGGGGTATTGAAATCCCCTACTATTATAGTATTGCTGTTGATCTCGCCCTTTAAATCCATCAAAGTCTGCTTTATATATTTAGGTGCTCCTATATTAGGTGAATAGATATTTATAATGGTTATATCTTCCTGTTGGATTGCTCCCTTTATCATTATGTAGTGACCTTCTTTATCTCTTACTATATAGTCTTTTGTTTTAAAGTCCATTTTGTCTGATATAAGTATTGCTACCCCAGCTTTTTTTTCATTTTCAGTTGCGTGAAATATTTTTTCCATCCTTTTATCTTCAATCTATGTGCATCTTTTGTTTTAAAGTGTGTCTCTTGTAGACAGCATATGTATGGGTCCTGTTTTCTTATCCACGCAGCTACCCTATGTCTTTTGATAGGATCATTTAATCCATTTACATTTAAGGTTATTATTGATATGTAATTGTTTATTGCCATTTTATTCTTTAAAACTCTATTCCTCTTTTGCTATGTTCTTTTTCTCCTTTGTTCTGTTTACAACAGGCCCCTTAGCATTTCTTGCAGCCTTGGTTTGGTTGTAGTGAATTCCTTAAATTTTTTTTTTATCTGTAAAGCTTTTTATTTCTCCTTCAATTTTAAATGATAGCCTTGCTGGATAAAGTAGTCTTGGTTGTAGGTTCTTGTTCTGCATTACTTTGAATATTTCTTGCCATTCCCTTCTGGCCTCAAGTGTTTCTGTTGAAAAGTCAGAAGTCATCCTTATGGGGCTCCTTTGTAGGTGATAGTCTTTTTTTCTCTAGCAGCTTTTAATATTTTCTCTTTATCACTTAGCTTTGGTATTTTAATTATGATGTGTCTTGGTATTGATTTCTTTGGGTTTCTCTTTAATGGAGTTCTCTGTGCTTCCTGAACATGTGAGATGTTTTCCTGCCTTATTTGAGGGAAGTTTTCAGCTATGATATGATTGAACAAAGTCTCTATCCCTTGTTCTTTCTCTTCTTCTTCAGGAACCCCTATGATGCAGATGTTATTTCTCTTCTTGTTGTCACTGAGCTCTCTTAGAGTTTCCTCAGACTTTTTGAGTCTCTTTTCTTTTTTCTGCTCTGCTTCTGTGCCTTTATTTATCATGTCCTCTACCTCACTGATTCGATTCTCAGCTTCATCCATCCTGCTTTTAATTTCTTCCATTGTGTTCTTCATTTCTGATATTGTATTTGTCATTTCTGAGTGATTCTTTTTATTATTTCAATGTCCTACTTAATATTTGCTATCTCTTTATTTAGGTGTTCATAATGACCATCTATTGTTGTTTTAATATCTTTGACCATCCTAACAATTGTTATTTAAACTCTGCATCTGGTAATTTGGTTATATCTGATTTATTCAGGTCCTTTTCTGGGGATTTTTTTGATTCATTTGTGTTGCATTTCTCTGCCTTCTCATCTTCTCTGTATAAAAGAAGGTCTTGGCCAATGGAGTCTACTTGGTGTGGCCTCTGTTCCCTAGGTATGGTCTTTCTGCAGGCCCACCACCCACTCTGCTGTTGCTGTCTCAGGCATTTGGGTATGGGCATTGTCGGTTCCTGCCCACTGGGGCTATTGCTGTGGTTTCTGCCTCTCTTTCATGGGAGTGGCTGTGATCACGTGCTCAGGTGTACAAGCCTTGGTGGCCTTGGCCTTCGCCCCACCCCCATGGGTGGCGTTATGCTTGGCCCTGAGGGCAGTGGCAAGCACCTTTGCTCAGCTGCGGGTCTTCCCCTGTTTCCAGGCTTCTGCCTTGCCCTTGCAGGAGGAGCCCACTCGTGGGATGGCTGCAAGCCTTGGCTCCATAGGCCAGATAGGACTGCTTGCCCATGCTCAGTAGTGGGACTCTTCCTGTTCTGTGCTTTTTGCTCAACCCCTGCAGGAGGAGCCGGCTCCCAAGTCAGGCCACAAGCCTCGGTTCCGCTGGTGCGGCAGGGCTGTGCTCCTGCACCCTTGCTCAATGCCAGTCTCCACCCCTTCGGGGTTCCCGCCCTTCCTCTGCAGGCTGGATTGCAAGACTGAGCTCACACCTGGGCCTCAGTGGTGGCCAGCCGGCTTCCGCCCTTGCCGACAGAACCACGCTTTTTCGTCCTGCTGCTGCCTGCCCTTGGGCAAGCCCTCAGCCATATGGGTGGGGGTACTGCAGCTCAGACCACAAGACTCACTACTGTAGCCCCAAAGCTCCCTCCTTCTAAGTGACTCTGCTCTGAGCAACGTGGGAGAGCTGTTTGGCTGGTGTCCTGCTTCCCTTGCTGGTATTGTTGTCTCCAGGGGAAATATTCACTTCAGATTTGGGGAGTGACTTGTTCCAGGGGTTAGGGTGGCTGTCCCCCAAAATGTTTCTCCCTGTGCCTCCTAGATTACACTCTCTTCCTGTTACTCTGGTCCTCTCCTCTCTCCCTGACCCCTGGAACCCTGGATGAGTGGTTGTGAGAGAGGTGTTCTGCGCGGTCCCTTTAAGAAGAATCCTAGGTCTGAGAAATTAGTCTCTTTCTCACAAACAGTATCCTGTCTTGTTTTCAGCTAAATACTGTCCATACACCTCTTCTAGGCTCTGGGGCTGCAGGCTGGGGCTTTGTTCCTGGGATTCAGGACCCTCCCTCTCTGCTAAACTCACTTCCTGCCACATGAGTCTCTCCTGGCTGCCATTCGCTCCGGGGAGCTGGGCAGCCCTCTCCGCATTTCCACTTTTTCTACCAGTCTCGGTGTGGCTTCTTCAGTGTTCCTTGGTTGAAGAGTCCTCTTAGTTTAGTCCAAAGTTGGTTTTTCCAGATGATGGTTCTTAAAATTAGTTTGTAGTCCACTTTGGTCTGGGAGATGGGAGTTGGTACGTCTGCCTACTCCATCACCATCTTGTCTTCCTACTCTGAAATCTTCATCAACTTTAATATTCAATAGCTTTATTGACTTTAACAACTATTTTTTAATTTCTAAGAATTTCTCTTATTGATTGATTGATTGATTAATTTTAGAGAAAGAAAGGAAAAATGTTGATTTGTGGTTCTACTTATTTATGCATTAATTGGCTGATTCTTGTATGTGCCCTGACTGGGAATGGAACCTGCAACCTTGGTGTGTCAGGATGATGTTTTATCCAACTGAGCTACCTAGGTAGGGCTTTCTAAGATTTTTTCTAGTTCTCTGTTGCTCTTGCTTTCTCTTCCCCCCCTTTTTTTCTCTATTGATACAATATATTTTCTCATCTCACCAAGTATATTAATTATAGCTTCTTTTAAAATTTTCATCTTTCTGCATTGCTCTGTTTTCTTCCATTGAACTCTTAATTTTTTTTTCATATTGAAGTTTTCTTTGAATGTCAGGTGATCCTTGGGTTTCGATTCATGTTTAAGAGTAAAGCACTAAAATTGTGCTTGGATGGCACTTCTCAACTAGAGAGTGTTTGGGGACTTGCCATTTTGTCCCACTGGTGTTTTCTTTCACAACAAGGTCAGTATCTGTTAGATTATTTTTTCTGGGATAGTTCATTTTCTCCTGAGAAATTTTCTCTTATCTTTTCATGGAGAAAGCGCATGATTAGTGACCTGGAGGTAAGTGAGAGGAGAGGTCTAGAGGCTCGTAATATTTTTTTCTTCTTCTTTAAGCCTGGCTCTACAATCCTGTGTGGCTGGTATCCCTTAGCATAGAGCTTTTCCCATTAATGTACCTCTGCTTTCTTCATTGGAGGAGAAAATCAGGATCCTGCCTACAGATATGGGGACATGGAACTTTAATAGCTCTGTCTAGCTTTAAAATAACTACCTTGTTTGTAGTTTCTGTCTCACCCCCATCTTCTGTGACATTGGTGCCTTTAATGCTGCTCTTGTCTGTAACCCCACCTGCATTTGCCTGGGCTGGAGCACTGGGTGAAGTTATTCTCTCAGACCCACCCATGTCATTATAGGTCTGCTATACCACAATGAGGGGCTTGTAACAATGAGTATAAAACTGAATCCTCCTGAGACTGAGTCAACATCCCTTCGTAATACAGAGGCAAATCTTGTCACAACTCCAGTGATCTTCTGAGGAGATGATAACTCACACAGAAGGAGATTCACATGAGTCACAAACCCTCAGCCCCAGAATACTTAGCAGCTCTGTTTCCACCTGACAGCTGGGGTATGCAGAGGCCATCTTTGCTCTCTCTCAGTTTCTTTTTTCTTAATACAAGTAACTTAAGGGGTAAAACACCTTTTCTGAGCTTGGTGAGAGCCACAGGTTTGTGGCAGGGAGGTCCTATATAGGTCCCCAGTCATATGGCCCATGTTGTTTCTTCTTTGGTGTGTTACTAATGATAGGGGTTGAACTTCTTCTGCCTTCACTGTTGACTGAAGATGTGAAGAAAGGAAAAAAAGGGAAGGTGGAGAATAGAGGAAATAGCTACATTACATAGAATATAAGCATATCCTTCAGACCAAGACCTTATGGAGTGAGATTGGGAATCTTGGACTTTCAAAGAAAAACAAAACACAGCAACTGATGATGACAAGTTATTTGGAATATAGTTTTCTTTAAAGCCAGCCTAGTACTTATTTTCCACAGCCTTGGCAATCTTAACTTCTCAGCATGCTCTAGTAGTTTTTTCTAAAACTCCTATTCTCTCTGAAGAACCCATATGGAAAAAGATATTTGTTAACCTGAGCTCTGTTCTTCATGGATGCATATCAGAGTGCTCCACATTCAGAGTGTTGGGGCCCTCTTTTAATGCTGGAAAATTTTTCAGTGGCCTTAAAAGACTCTGCAAATCTGAGGCAGCATGTCAACAACTAAGAGTAGTAAACTCTGTACTGTGTCTTTGCTGTGTTACTTTAGATGAGTCAGTTTTGCTCAAGAAAGTAAGAGAAACAAACATATAAGGAGGATAAATGAAACTGGGTAGAGAAACAACTAGCTTGTGAGACACAGGAAGAATTCACACAGTGTGTAGGGTAACATGAAGTGGATTAGTAACCTTTGAGTAGTTATGGTAACTGTGGACAAAGTAGAAAATGTGTGTGCTGAACATGGCGAAGAAAGGATTAAAGATGTGATATTCACAATTCACTCATATGCGTATAACACCAAATATACACAAAACATGTTAGGGCTCAAATGAGGTCTTAAATTGGCTCATCAGGGGGGAATCCATTCTGGCCTCAAAAATTCTCTGCACAAGCAATGCAGGGAGTTCATAGCTGGGTATCAGGCTAACTGGAGAGCTACAGCTAATAACCAGTTGGATCTGTTTTCCTGATGTTTTCCAATACAGCAAGTGAACCATTGACCCAGGCACTTTCTGCCTGCTGGGCTTTCTTGCTCAAACCTCAATGCTGACCATTATAACCATGCCACCATAGGAAAGGCCAATGTGGCTGAGAAAGAGAATAGATCATAGGAACACCAAAAGCCCCAAGATTCAGGTCATTGTGTCCCTCCACCTGCTTGTACTCTATCCTAATTGTTTTACTTGCCCTTATCTCTTCTTGCTTCTCTCTCACTATGATTTTTACTTGGTTGAATAAGCCATGTGATTCTTGCATTTTAATTTGTTGTGTGAGGCTTTCTGTTTTGGGACCTCTTGGGTTACCTGTTAATGGATTCAGAGGCTACAATTGCATTAAGGTCATTTCCCACGTGACAAATTTACAGCAGGACCATGCAAACAATAACAGTAAAAGAAAGATCAAACTTTTTGAATAATTACTATGTACTAAGCAACATTCTAAATGTTTTGAATATTATTTCAAATAATCTTAATAATTCTATAGAGTAGCTATTATTACTTGCATTTTACAGCTATGTAAACTGAAGGTAAGAGGGGTTAAATAACTTGCCTAAGATCACATAACTAGTAAGAAATAGAAAGGTGATTTGAATTAACGTCTAGCTGATTCCAAAGTCATGTTCTTCCTATTTTGGGGGGGCAGCCAAACTACTCTCCTCATATCTTTCTCAGTTAGATGTTCCTTGGACACCTTATACAAAATCTAACCCCCATACTTCCTATCCTTCTCTCAGGATTTATTTTTTTCTCCATACTGTTATTACCATCTAATAATGTAACTTACTAACTTAATGTCTATCTCCTATAAGAATGTAATTTCAATAAGGGCAGGATGATTGCCTGATTTCTTAACTTCTGCTTCTCCCAGTGCTAGGCATATAGCAGATAGTTAATGAATATCAATTGACTAAATGAGTGAATCCTATTTTTGAGTTATTTTCTAGAAACACATTTGAAAATAAAATCACAAGCTCAAGATTGTCTTTTAACTGAATAGATTAACTCTGGAAAATATATGATTACATTAATTATAAAGGGAATGGAGGATTGCAGAACATAATTCCAAGGAGAAAAAAGGGCTAAAAGAATATTCCATTGCCAGCACTCTACCTTGATTCCCCCTTGGCATTGCCACAGACCCTGGGTGGTCCTGCAGCTTGGCCGCCTTCCCTTGATTTTCATCATAGTATAATTTCAGAGCCTTGGACTTCTCCTATGATTACCTCTGAGAAGAGATCCTGAAAAAAGGGATGTTTTCTATGCATGTCCATTATGCAGGGCATTCTAGAACAGGGCTTATGCTTGTTTCCCCTGCTGTGAGTGAGGTGCTGGATTCATACTGCTAACCCACTCAGAAATCACTTTATGTGTTATCTTTATTCTCAGGTGAGGACATGGAGCCTCAGCAAGGATAGTAACTTGCCCGTGGTATACATTTTAATAGATGCAAAGCCAGGATTTGAGACTATGCCTATCTAACGCCTCCCAGTCCACTTTGCAGAAATACTATCCCAAGGAGAGGGAGACCCACAATGAATAGAAACATAGGGTTTTTCTAAAAAACTGCACCAGAGACCAAAAGAATCTTTTGAATATGAAAATTATTTTATCTAAATTAATTTATTGAAAACTCAGCTGTCACAGCCTTTCAAGCCAAGAGGTTAAATTGATCAGATGGACACCAGAGGCCCCCAGCAGCTTCCTGGTCAGAGTCATAAATGAAATGTGTTAGATCATTTTAATTTGATATAGTAATCCTTAGGGACAACTGAGTGCCAAAGAATTAATGCTCCATTCACTTCTGCTCATTTAGGTATTAATCAGATTCCTAGGGAGAGAACCAGCATCTGGAGGCTACCACTGTTGCAGAAGAGGAGAAAAGGGATATAAGAGTGTCCTGGGGCTGCTTGCCGACAACCTATCCTTCTTAACATCACCCTGAAATGCACTGAATCAGATTAAGGACCAGAATATTCATAGATACCAGAAAACCAAAATAGGTTTTCAAGAAGAGAAAAATTAAGTTATATCTATTTAAGTATAGAGGTTCATTTATTTAGTAGCGTAAACACTCATTCATCCATCCATCTTTCTATAAATAAATATTTATTGAGATCTACTGTATGTCTGGTGCTCTGCTAGAGTGGAAATCAAGTTTATAGACCTGGTTGGTCAAACACTGTAGCCACTAGCCCCATGTAGCTGTTGAGCAGTTGAAATGTGGCTGGTCCAAGTTAAGATGTGTTATAATTGTAAAATATATAACAGATTTCAAAGACTTAATATGAAAAAAAAATCTAAAATATCTCATTAATAGTTTTTTTTTGTTTGTTTGTTTGTTTTCATTTTTCTGAAGCTGGAAACAGGGAGAGACAGTCAGACAGACTCCCGCATGCGCCCGACCGGGATCCACCCGGCACGCCCACCATGGGGCGACGCTCTGCCCACCAGGGGGCGATGCTCTGCCCATTCTGGGCGTCGCCATGTTGTGACCAGAGCCACTCTAGTGCCTGAGGCAGAGGCCACAGAGCCATCCCCAGCGCCCGGGCCATCTTTGCTCCAATGGAGCCTTGGCTGCGGGAGGGGAAGAGAGAGACAGAGAGGAAAGCACGGCAGAGGGGTGGAGAAGCAAATGGGCGCTTCTCCTGTGTGCCCTGGCCGGGAATCGAACCCAGGTCCTCCGCACGCTAGGCTGATGCTCTACCGCTGAACCAACCGGCCAGGGTCTCATTAATAGTTTTTATATTAATTACATGTTGTAAAATTTTAAAAATTTGGGTTAAATTAAAAAATATTTTTATAATTAATTTGACCTGTTTCTTTGTGTTTTCTAATGTAGCTAATAGAAATCTTAAAATGCATATGTGGTTTGCATAATATTTCTATTGATGGCACTATTATAGACTATTTGCAAAAGATTTCTTCCTGCTATTCTTATGGATTTTTCTTGGATAGATTGATGGTGACTTTCAGGGGAGATAATAAAATAGAATAGCAGAAGGGACAATCCAGTGTGGTCAGATGATATTCCTAGGTTTTAGGTCATTAAATTTTTGTTCCAAATACTTTATTTTAGTTGATAAATATCTTGGTCCAGTGTTAAGAAATAAAAAAAAAGGTAGGGGAATTGGGATGCTCAATGTTTGCCACTTTCTGGTATCTCCTAAATATCTATAAATTCCCACGTGCATATGGTGACACTAAAACACGTGGCTTAGAAAGAAGTAAACATAGAATGGGTTGATTGACATGGTGGTATTACAGGAATTAGATGAAGCTAACTTTGATCTTGTCTCTCTTAATTGAAACAAGACATCTGGGTTGCTTTATGTCTGCATTGACCTACTAATGGAAAAAATAAATAATAATTTGAACAGTAATTAGGTTGGGAATAATATCTAATGACTTGGGGAGTCTGCTAGATTAACTAGTTTTAAAAGTTCTAAATAAAAGTAAGAAAGCTCAATTCCAAGTGCTTTTATACATTAAAACTGAATTTAAAAATCATATTCTCAGATTAATAAATTAGTGAGCTTCCTTCCTTCATTTTTAAAAGCTATATAAACAAAAAAGGGTTTCCTCTTTTCCCTGTTATTCACAAGTGGCACATGGTTTATAGCTTCCTTTCATGCCCACAGTCATGCTCAACCACTTCCTCCCTGGACAAATGAGAAGAGAATAGATGAAGAAATTAGCCTGGCACTTGGGAATGACAAAAAAAAAAAAAAAAAAAAAAAACAAGCCAAAAATACTCCTGGTGCAGGTCCTCAGACCACAACTGCTCTGCGTCTACACCTGTCCAGCATGACTTATTGGGATGAACTTTCTCTTGTTGGATGAGCTCAAGAAAAGATACTAAAATACATGTTGGGGATTTATGGAAACGAGAGAGATAAGAATATGAGCATCATAGAGCATGAGGAACTGTCCGTGACTCTCCTAGAAAGAACACAGCAGCATAAGAGAAAAGAAATAGAATTTGGGCTGTCTTTTTCTGGGATTTGAAAACATACCATCTATGCCAGATATTGTAGCAGAGACAATGGCATGACAGATGCTGTGAAAAGAAACGACTTACTACTAGATGAAAGAGGTAAAGTAAACAAGGACATAGAAAAAAGTGCACAATGTCCCCTCTGTTGTCTAGAACATCCATCCATAGCTGTAAAATGTCTAATTGCATTTCATTGCATTGTAAGTGAAATGCCACCCCTTTCTCTACTGAGTGTACATTTGGAATTCTTTTCAGAGGACTCATTGTCGTCTATTGGTTTTCTGAGGAAGAAGGGAAGGCAGTGACTCATTGACTATAATGTCAATATATTATGAGACTCATCCTGGTTTATGTTAGAAATATTCCCAATTAACATCCTTTCCTGGTACAAATTAAATGAGTGGGATTGGCATTTTAATAAATTTAAACGAAAATTGTTTAAAATGTGTCTTAGAAAGCTGAGCTGGCTCTCTCATTAGGGTCCCCATGGTTTAAAATAGGGGCCTCAGCAAAATGATCAGTTAGCTCGTGTTGTGGCCCCATGGAGTTGTCCAGGAATGGATGAAAACAATAACAGTGATCTACAAATGCTAAGGGTCTACAATCAGATACCCAGGCACATACATGCAGTGCCAATATATGTAGATTTAATATAGGGAAAGTCAGCAATATGCACTTGACAACCACTGCTGCCTCACTTATATTAGACAGTAAGGAATGTAATTAAGCATAAAATTTCCAATGTGAATTGCTGAAATAAGAAAACTATGTGGATGATATTAAGAATTTTCCAGCCATTATAAAAAAAAGTGAAGAACATATTGAATAATTAGTAAAATAGAGTAATATTGACTGAAAAGAATTACTGTAGGATTTTCAAGAGTAATTTTGATTATAGCATTTACTTTCTACATTGTATTAGAAACCTTAATAGACTTCCTAGTGTACATGACCCCATTGTACGTGTACAACTTTGACTCACATATATACATACATAATTTACAAAGTCGTTAAAAAATGAATCTTACTAACAATATGGGATCCAAAAACAGCTTAGACACCATTCTTTCTATTTTTAGATAAGCAAATGTAAGCAAGGCCACCTGACAATCTCTGTCAAGTTTTTATTTTCTTTTTATTTTCTATTTCTTCTTTTCTCTATTGCCCAGACCAGTGCTTTGCTCTGTTATAGTGTAGAAAAAAATACAAAATGTAGAGAATAAGCTTCCAGAAAGCTAGTATCAAACTGGCATTTACACTGGGCCACCTTGAACAAATGACGACATGGAGCTTAAGTACATTTCCTGAAAGCTAGGAAGAAATCACAAGGAAGCTATTTCAACCCAGAACAAGTCCTATGTGAGGAAATTGCTTGTGGTGTGTCCCTTTTCAGTCATCCCAGAAGAGTAGGACACAGAGCCTGGTAGAGCAGGTAGGAGAGGGTCTGTTCCCAGAGGGAGTGAAGGACATCAGGCTACATTGCAGCATGAGGTGGCTGTTTGCCCCAGAGCCATGCTCCATGACCTATTCAACAAGTGCAAATTCTCCATTAGACTTTTAAACTTGGGCAATTATTCATGATAAAAGAGCTTCCTATTCTGCTTTGTGCAGTTTTCTATAAGGAAGTGTGGGGAGATGTGAATGTTCTCTGATCCCAGCAGAGGCTGGACAATGCTGCAGTTCTAGTTTTCAAAAAACCAGCAATTTGAAACCTCCTCCTAATAAATTTCAAGACATAACCAGTGTTTATATAGCACATACCATTACCTTATTACTATTACATAGTTTGGCTCCTAATTGAGAATTTCCTCCTTTTTTAGATACATAATGCAAATTATAAAATTGTTTAAAAAAACTCCTACATTATACCCCCAAAATTAAAAATATGGATAGAATAGGCAAAATGAGGGGGGGGGAGACTAATAAATTCTAGATGTTCTTTTATCCCAGTGATTTTCAACCTTTTTCATCTCATGGCACACACAAACTAATTACCAATATTCTGTGGCACACCAAAAAAACTTTTTTTGCTGTCCTGACCCTCCCCAAATAAGTATAATTTTGATTCATTCACACCAATGGCTATTGTTGTGTTTGACTTTTGTCATTATTTTTAATGTGACAATCTAAGGGGAAAGAGGTCAGTGCCCCCGACAAAATAGGTATTTCATGTTTTAAAATTTTCTGCGGCATACCAGTGTTCTGTCTTGTACACAATGTAATCGCAGAGGACCTTTTTCCAAGAAAAATAGTCACTAAGTACTTAAAATGAAAAGCAATTTCAATCTTTCAGAGCCCTCATTAAATGGCATTTTAATTGACACTTTCATTCACTAGATAGCTTCAGTTTTAATGTTTTAATGTTTCATTGAGAATAGTGTGATATCATATTACCCTTGCAATAAGCATTTCTTAGACATTTATACTTTGCTTTATCAAACTCTAATTCTTTACGTTGATAAACATGCATTTTTATGTCATTTTCTATGGATAATTTCTTACAAATTTTCAACACTGATTTTGCTTTATAGTAAACTACCAATTTACTCAAATCAAGAAAGTAGAAAACCTTAGGAGAAAATGAAATATTGGTCAGAAAAGCAACCTACAGAAAAATTCATGTGTACTTTGATCATTTATAACTTTTATAACTTCTATAGCTCAATAATAAGAATAAATCTTTATAGAATCTGGTGTATTACAAGATTCTGAACTAGTTTTGGATCATCAAGAACAAATTAATCTTCAACATAATTTTATTTCAATTACTGTATCCTAATTTTTTGAACATTTATAGTTCTATGTCATATTGTAAACTTCACACAACAAGAACATTTTTTCTCTTTTCCCAGATATTTTCATTCTCATTGACCCCAGGTAAATGATAATCCATGACTGTAAACCTCAATTAACTGAACATTCTTTTTTTAAAATTAATTTTAATGGGGTGACATTAATAAATCAGGGTACATATGTTCAAAGAAAACGTCTCCAGTTTATCTTGTCATTCAATTATGTTGCATACCCATCACCCAAAGTCAGATTGTCCTCCGTTACCTTCTATTTGGTTTTCTTTGTGCCCCTCCTCTCCCCCCAACCCCTCCCTCACTTTCCTCCCCCTCTCCCCAGTAACCACCACACTCTTATCCACGTCTCTTAGTCTCCTTTTTATGTTCCACCTGTGTATGGAATCATGGAGTTCTTAGTTTTTTCTGATTTACTTATTTCACTCAGTATAATGTTATCAAGGTCCATCCATGTTGTTGTAAATGATCCGATGTCACCATTTCTTGCTTTTTAAAAAAATTTTTATTAATTTTAATGGGGTGACATCAATAAATCAGGGTACATATGTTCAAAGAAAACATCTCCAGGTTATCTTGTCATTCAACCATGTTGCATACCCATCACCTAAAGTCAGCTTGTCCTCCGTCACCTTCTATCTTGTTTTCTTTGTGCACCTCCCCCTCCACCTCTCCCTTCATCTCCCCCCCCCCCCCGTAACCACCACACTCTTGTCCATGTCTCTTAGTCTCATTTTTATGTCCCACCTATGTATGGAATCATGCAGTTCTTAGTTTTTTCTGATTTACTTATTTCACTCCGTATAATGTTATCAAGATCCATCCATTTTGTTGTAAATGATCTGATGTCATCATTTCTTATAGCTGAGTTGTATTCCATAGTGTATATGTACCACATCTTCTTTATCCAGTCATCTAATGAAGGGCTTTTTGGTTGTTTCCATGTCTTGGCCGCTGTGAACAATGCTGCAATGAACATGGGGCTGCATGTGTCTTTATGTATCAATGTTTCTGAGTTTTGGGGGGTATATTCCCAGTAGAGGGATTGCTGGGTCATAAGGTAGTTTTGTTTTCAGTTTTTTGAGGAACAACCATACTTTCTTCCATAATGGTTGTATTACTTTACATTCCCACCAACAGTGGATGAGGGTTCCTTTTTCTCCACAGCCTCTCCAACACTTGTTATTACTTGTCTTGTTGATAATAGCTAATCTAACAGGTGTGAGGTGGTATCTCATTGTAGTTTTGATTTGCATTTCTCTAATAGCTAATGAAGATGAACTATTTCATATATCTGTTGGCCATTTGTATTTCTTCCTGGGAAAAGTGTCTTTTCATGTCCTCTTCCC
This sequence comes from Saccopteryx leptura, assembly GCF_036850995.1. Lineage (NCBI taxonomy): Eukaryota > Metazoa > Chordata > Mammalia > Chiroptera > Emballonuridae > Saccopteryx > Saccopteryx leptura. The sequence goes on from NC_089504.1 coordinate 191,917,311, forward strand.
ATTTTTTTTTCCATTTTTTTATTGGATTATTTGTTTGTTTGTTGAGTTTTATGAGTTCTTTGTATATTTTGGATAATAGGCCCTTATCTGTGCTGTTGTTTGAAAATATCATCTCCAATTTAGTTGGTTGTCTGTTTATTTTGTTGTCAGTTTCTCTTGCTGAGCAAAAACTTCTTAGTCTGATGTGGTCTCATTCATTTATCTTTGCCTTCACTTCCCTTGCCTTTGAAGTCAAATTCATAAAATGCTCTTTAAAACCAAGGTCCATGAGTTTAGTACCTATATTTTCTTCTATGTATTTTACTGTTTCAAGGTTTTATATTTAGGTCTTTGATCCATTTTGAATTGATTTTAGTACAAGGGGACAAACTGTAGTTGAGTTTCATTCTTTTGCATGTGGCTTTCCAGTTTTCCCAGCACCATTTGTTGAACAGGCTTTCTTTTCTCCATTGTGTGTTGTTGGCCCCTTTATCGAAAATTATTTGACCATATATATGTGGTTTTATTTCTGGACTTTCTATTCTGTTCCATTGGTCTGAGTGTCTATTTTTCTGCCAATACTATGCTGTTTTGATTATCATGGCTCTATAATATAATTTGAAGTCAGGTATTGTAATGCCCCCAGCTTTGTTCTTTTTCCTTAGGATTGTTTTAGCTATTTGGGGTATTTTATAGGTCCATATAAATCTGATGATTTTTTTGTTCCATTTATTTAAAAAATGTCATTGGAATTTTGATGGGAATTGCATTAAATTTGTATATTGCTTTGGGTAATATGGTAATTTTGATTATATTTATTCTTCCTATCCAAGAACAAGGAATCTTTTTCCATTTCATTGTATCTTTTTTGATTTCCCTTAACAATGCTTTGTAGTTTTTGTTATATAGGTCCTTTATATTCTTTGTTATGCTTATTTCTAGGTATTTTATTTTTTTTGTTGCAATCGTGAAGGGGATTATTTTTTTTAGTTCGTTTTCTAATGTTTTGTTGTTGGCATATAGAAAGGCTATGGACTTTTGTATATTAATTTTGTATCTTGCAACCTTACTGTATTGGTTTATTGTTTCCAGTAATCTTTTTGTGGAGTCTTTGGGTTTTCGATGTATAGGATCATATCAGCTGCAAAAAGTGAAACCTTTACTTCTTTTTTTCCGATATGGATGCCTTTTATTTTTTTATCTTGTCTGATTGCTCTGGCTGGAACTTCTAGCATCACGTTAAATAAGAGTGGAGAGAGTGGACAACCCTGTCTTGTTCCTGATTTAAGGGGGAAAGTCCTCAGTTTTATGCCATTTAATATGATGTTGGCTGATGGTTTATTATAGATGGCCTTTATCATGTTGAGATATTTTCCTTCTATACCCATTTCGGTAAGTGTTTTAAACATAAAATGATGTTGTATATTATCTAATGCTTTTTCTGCATCTATTGATAAGATCATACGGTTTTTGTTCTTTGTTTTGTTGACATGGTGTATTACGTTAACCATTTTAAGTATGTTGAACCATCCTTGAGATTCTGGGATGAATCCCACTTAATCATGATGTATTATTTTTTAAATATGTTGTTGTATTCGATTTGCTAGTATTTTGTTTAGTATTTTAGTATTTTAGCATCTGTATTCATTAGAGATATTGGTCTGTAGTTTTCTTCTTTTGTGCCATCCTTGCCAGGTTTCGGTATGAGGGTTATGTTGGCCTCAGAAAAATGTGTGGAAATATTGCTTCTTCTTCAATTTTTTGGAAGACTTTGAGTAGAATAGGAACCAAGTCTTCTCTGAATGTTTGATAGAATTCACTAGTATAGCCATCTGAGCCTGGACTTTTATTTCTGGGGAGGTTTTTAATGTTTTTTTTTTCTATTTCCTTCCTGCTTATTGGCCTGTTTGGGATTTCTGCTTTTTCAGACTCAGTCTAGGAAGATTGTATTGTTCTAGGAATTTATCCATTTCTTCTAGATTGTTGAATTTTGTGGCATATAGTTTTTCATAGTATTCTACAATAATTCTTTGTATATCTATGATATCTGTGGTGATTTCTCCTCTTTCATTTTGGATTTTGTTTATATGAGTCCTTTCTCTTTTTTCCTTAGTGAGTCTTACCAAGGGTTTGTCAATTTTGTTGATCTTTTCAAAGAAACAGCTCCTTGTTTTATTAATTTATTGTATAGTTTTTCTGTCCTTATTTCATTTATTTCTGCTCTAATTTTTATTATTTCCTTTCTTCGGCTGGTTTTGGGTTGTCTTTGTTCTTCTTTTTCTAGTTTCTTAAGATGTAAAGTGGATAATTGATGCCAATTGGCCAATAATAATATAGGGGTGTTCTACGGGTTGGCCTCCAATTCATGTGAGTGTGATGAGATCTACAACTAAGAGTCAGAATAAGAATTGACTGAGGAAACAAAATTTCATACTCCATTGTTTTGAGGTGTGTAGTACTGGGACCAGTGCCAGAATTAGGATAGATAGGACTAGTGCCAGCACACCTCCTAGTTTGTTAGGAATAGATCATAGGATAGCATAGGCAAATAGGAAACACCACTCTGGCTTGATGTGAGGGAGTGTGTTTAGTGGGTTGGCAGGGTGTAATTGTCTGGGTCTCCCAGTATGTCTGGGGCGAATAGTACTAGTGCTAATAAGGCTGTTAATATTAATAGGAATCCTAAGATATCTTTGATTGTGTAGTAGGGGTGGAAGGGGATTATGTCTGCATTTGAGGGGATGCCTGTTGGATTGTTGGATCCTGTTTCATGAAGGAATAGCAGGTGTACTATAACTAGGGCAGCAATAATAAATGGGAGAAGGAAGTGAAGGCAAAGAATCGGGTCAAAATGGCTTTGAATGAGTCGTTGATGATTTTAAAGAGTGGGTGGGATTTGCAGGTGTTGGTTTTTGTTCTTATAGTTAAAATACAACAATGATTTTTCATGTCATAGGTCATGGATAGAGGCCATGTAGAAATTATGATGACATATATTGCATTCATTTTAAGTATCATTTTTTTAGGTGGGTTTGTAGGGTTTTCTTCTAAGCCCTCACCAATTTATGGTGGGTTGGGGTTGATTGTGAGTGGTGGGGTGGGGTGTGGTATTGTAATTAGTTTTGATGGGCCTTTTTAAGGTCTTATGGTATTTTTTATTTATTTAGGGGGGATGTTAGTGGTTTTTGGTTACACTACGGCTATAGCGACAGAGCAGTATCCAGAGGTGTGGGTATCTAATAAGATGGTTTTAGGGTCTTTTATTGCGGGTTTGCTTATGGAGGCTGGGTTGGTTATTAGTGTGGTTGAGAGTGAGAGTGTTGGGTTGGAAGTAATTTTAAAGTTCAATGATATAGGGGATTGAGTAATTTATGATACAGGTGACACTAGGTATTTTAGTAAGGAGATTATGGGTGTTGCGGGATTATATAGTTATGGGACTTAGTTGGTGGTAGTTACGGGGTGGTCCTTGCTTATTGGGGTTATGGTAATTATGGAAATTACTCGTGGAAATTAAATATAAGCATGGTGAGAGCTAGGGTAATGAGGAATGAGAAGAGTATAGTTTAATTAGGCCCTTTTGATCAGATACTGTGGTGGAGGTTTTTATTTGCATGTTTGAGATTGATTTTGGTAGTAATATTTCCAATCAGATTTGGTCCAGAAGGAAGGAGGCAGACTTCTGGCTCGTTGCGAGGCCTATCAGTGGCTGGAGTCGGTGTATAATGGTAGGGAATAGCCTAAAAGGTTAGAGAATTTGAATGTGTTTGATGGTTCATTGAATTTTAGGTTATAGGTGATTTGGTTAGTTCTAAGGCCATTATGAACCCTATTAGGGTTACTCCTAAGGCCGTGAATTTTAAATAGAGGGGTATGGTTATTTGTGGGATGGTGGTTGGGGGGATGCTGTTTGATAATAGGAATCCTGCAAAGATGCTTCCGATCAGTAGGCGTTTAATAGAGTTGATTAGGAGTGGGTTGTTTTTGTTAATTAAAATAAGAGTAGGGAATCGTGGTTGTCCTAGGAGTGCAAAGAAAATGATTTGGGTGCTGTAGACAGTTGTAAGGGAGGTGGCTAGGAGGGTTATTAGCAAGGCTCAGGAGTTGGTGTAGGAGGCGTTGGCAGCTTTGATGATTAGGTCTTTAGAGTAAAAGCCTGTTAGGAAGGGGGTGCCTGTTAAGGCGAGGTTCCCGACAACCAGGGCGGTGGTGGTAAAGGGTAGGGTTTTATTTATTTATTTGTTTGTTTTTTGTATTTTTCTGAAGCTGGAAACGGGGAGAGACAGACAGACTCCCGCATGCGCCCTACCGGGATCCACCCGGCACGCCCACCAGGGGACGCTCTGCCCACTAGGGGGCGATGCTCTGCCCCTCCAGGGCGTCACTCTGCGGCGACCAGAGCCACTCTAGCGCCTGGGGCAGAGGCCAAGGAGCCATCCCCAGTGCCCAGGCTATCTTTGCTCCAATGGAGCCTTGGCTGCGGGAGGGGAAGAGAGAGACAGAGAGGAAGGAGGGGATGGAGGTGGAGAAGCAAATGGGCGCTTCTCCTATGTGCCCTGGCCGGGAATCGAACCGGGTCCCCCGCACGCCAGGCCGACGCTCTACCGCTGAGCCAACCGGCCAGGGCCAAGGGTAGGGTTTTAAACAGGCCTCCTATTTTTTGGATGTCTTGCTTGTCACCCAGGCAGTGGATGATTGATCCAGAGCATATAAATAATATGGCTTTGAAAAATGCATGTGTGCAGATGTGAAGGAACGCTAGGTGGGGTTGGTTGATTCCGATGGTTACTATTATTAAGCCTTGTTGACTAGAGGTGGAGGAAGCAACAATTTTTTTTTATGCCATTTTGGGTGAGGGCGCAGACTGCTGTGAATAGGGTCGTAATTGCTCCCAGGCATAGAATTATGGTCTGTACCAGTTTGTTGTTTTCTGTTATAGGGTAGAATCGGATTAGTAGGAATACCCTTGCTACAACTATGGTGCTGGAGTGTAGGAGGGCGGAGACGGGTATGGGGCCTTCCATGGTGGAGGGGAGTCACGGGTGAAGTCCAAATTGGGCGGATTTTCCAGTGGCGGCTAAAAGTAGGGCTATTAGTGGGAAGTTTGTGTCTTCTAGGTTTAGTGCAAAGATCTGTTGAAGTTCTCATGTGTTGGTGTTAACTATAAATCATGCTATGGAGGCGATGAAGCCAATGTCTCTGATTTGATTATATAGAATTTCCTGGAGGGCAGCGGTGTTGGCGTCTGCATGGCCGTACCACCATCCGATAAGTAGAAAAGATATAATCCCTACTCCCTCTCAGCCGATAAAAAGTTGAAACAGGTTGTTGGTGGTTACCAGAATTATTATTGTAATTAAAAATATTAGTAGGTATTTAAAAAAGTGGTTAATATTGGGTCCAAGTGTATATATTACATTGAGAACTCTATAATGGACCAGGTGTCGAATGAATAGTCCTATGGGTATAAATAGTATTGAGAAATAATCAAATTTGAAGCCGAGGGTCAATTTGATGGTTTGGATTGTAATTCAATGTCAGTTTGAGATTACTATCTCTTGGTTGGAGCTGATGAATAGTAGGGTCAGAATTAGGCTGGCTGCAAAGGAGTATGAGACTATGGTTTTGATGTAGTTTGGGTAGTTTGGTTTTTTTGTCTAGATTAAAGGCTGTTGCTACAATTGGCATGGTTAGTGAAAGCAGTGCGAGTATGATTGATATGTTGAATAGATTTATTACTTTTATTTGGAGATGCACCAATTTTTCGGCTCCTAAGGCCAACGGATAACTACCATCCTTTAAAAGTTTGAAAAAGCCGTGGTTTTAGGAGTGGTGGCATGAGTTAGCAGTTCTTGCATACTTCTTCGGTAAATAAGGGGGCTTAGACCCTATTGCTAGATTCACAATATAGGGTTTTTATTAAACTATATTTACAATATAATGTACCCAAAATGATTTTTGGATTGATTGATAGGAGGAGTAGGGATATTAGGTGTATTACTATGAGTGTATTTTCCCATGTGTAGTTGGGCTTGATGTTATTAATGTGGTGGGTATGCTTGCCCTGTTGAGTTATGATTAGCATATATAGAGAGTAGAGAGCAGTGATAATAATGTTTAGTTCCATAAGGATGATGGATATGTTCGATCAAGAGAATGTTGATATAACTACAAATAGCTCTCCAATTAAGTTAATAGTAGGGGGGAGTGCTAGGTTGGTGAGGCTTGCTAGGAGTCATCAAGAGGCCATGAGGGGTAGGATAGTCTGTAGGCTGTGTGCTAGGATTATGATTCAGCTGTGGATTCGCTCATAGTTGGAGTTGGCTAGGCAGAATAATATGGAGGAGGTCAATCCGTGAGCCATCATTAGGGTGGTGGCTCCTATGTAGCTTCATGGGGATTGGATAAGAATTGCTACGATTACCAAGGCTATGTGGCTTACTGATGAGTAGGCTATTAGTGATTTCAGATCTGTTTGGCGTAAGCAGATTGAGCTCATTATAATTATACCCCATAGGGAGAGTATTATAAATGGGTATGCTATATTGCTTGTAAGTGGGCTGAGAAAGGTTGTGATTTGCAGTATCCCATAGCCCCCTAATTTTAGTAGTACTGTGGCAAGTACCATAGATCCTGCAATAGGAGCTTCTACGTGTGCTTTGGAGAGTCAGAGGTGGAGTCCATTAAGGGGTATTTTTACTATAAATGCCAATATGCAGGCTAACCATAGGAAGGATATCCCTCAGGAGTTTTGCAAGGGGTTTGTTCAGTATTGTATTAGTAGGAAGTTTGGTGACCCGGTGGTGTTTTGGATATATGTGAGTGTTACTAGTAGGGGGAGGGAGCCTACTAGGGTGTAGAATAGGAAATAAAGCCTGGCATTAAGACGCTCTGCTTGTCCTCCTCAGCGGGTAATGATGATGAGGGTTGGTACTAGAGTGGCCTTGAATAGAATGTAAAATAGGATTAGTTCTGTGGCTGTGAAAGTTATGATCTAGTAGAATGAGCATGGTAACATAGTTTTTTCCACATTGTAGACTCTTTTGTTAGGTAAAATTGGCTGACAATAGTTATCAAGGGCAGAAGCCATGTTGTTAGGAGGAGGAGAGGTATTGACAGCGAGTCGGAGAAAAACATTAGGGATAAATTTAGAGTGTTGTCACTAAATTGGTTAATTAGGGGTAGGCATAGTAAGCTAATCAATAGACTATATATTGTTGTGTTGATTCATATTATGTTGGTTTTGGATAATCACGTAAGGGGAATGAGTATAATCGTTGGTATAATAATTTTTAGCATTGTAGCAAGTTCAAGTTTTGCACGTGGTCAACACCATAGGTGTTGGATACTATGACCAGTAGGGATAGTCCTAGGGCCGCCTCACAGGCGGCAAATACTAGGAGGATGATGGGTAGTATGCTGGCAAGGGTTAAGTGGGAGTTTAAAATTGTCATGGTGATTATTACAAATAGTGAGAGTATTATGCCTTCCAAGCATAATAGTGAGGATATTATGTGGGAAAGGTATATTAGTAGGCCAACTAGGGAGGTTGTAAAGGCTAACATTGTGTTTATATAGGTCAAGGACATTTAATAGTTATGGGTGGGGCCATAGTCTAGTGAGTCGAAATCACGTATTTTCTTTTAAACTATCATCACTCAGCTCATTCTAATCCTTCTTGCGATTATTCATAGGCAAGGCTGATAGATAGTAGGGAGATGAGAAACAGTGATATGGTGAGTATGGTGGGGAGGTTGTTGCTTTGGGTTGCTCAGGGGAGGGGCAGGAGGAGAGCAATTTCTAGGTTGAATAATAAGAGAGTGATAGCCTCTAGGAAAAGTTTTATGGAGAAGGGGAGGCGTGCTGACCCTATGGGGTCAAATCCACATTCATAGGGGCTGGATTTTTCTGCATACATGTTGGTTTGGGGGAGTCAGAATGCAATGATTACTAGTAGGGTCTCGAGTAGGGTGTTGATAAAAACAGAGGTTAGTATGTTAATTACTCCTTTTCAGACTTATACCGAATCTAACTGATTGGAAGTCAGTTGTACTAATTGATACTAAAAGAGTAAGAACCTCATCAGTAGATAGAGACATATAGGAAGAGTCAAACTACATCAACAAAATGTCAGTATCAGGCTGCGGCTTCGAATCCAAAATGGTGGGTTGATGTGAAGTGGAATTTTAATTGTCATAGTAGGCATAAAATTAGGAAGGTGGAGCCAATAATTCCATGCAGTCCGTGGAATCCAGTGGCTATGAAGAATGTAGAGCCATAGACTCCATCAGAAATAGTGAAGGAGGTTTTGTAGTACTCAGAGGCCTGAAGTAATGTGAAGTACAAGACCAGGCAAATTGTAACAGATAGACCTTGAATTATATGTTTGTGATTGCCTTCTATTAGGCTATGGTGGGCCCAGGTAATTGATACGCCAGAGGCTAGTAGGACGGATGTATTTAGTAGGGGGACACTTAAGGGGTTCAGGGGTGTGATGCCTGCTAGAGGTCAGTATCTGTTTAGCTCAGGAGTGGGGGTGATACTTGAGTGGTAAAAGGCCCAGAAGAACCCTGCGAAGAAGAATATTTCTGAGATAATAAAGAGGATCATTCCATAATGAAGCCCTTTTTGAACTACAGGTGTAAGGTGGCCCTGAAAGGTGCCTTCTTGGCCACATCATGTCACCACTGATATATTGTTAGGAGGTTAGTTGTTAGGCCTAGTAGTAGGAGGGAGGTTGAGTTGAAATGGAATCATATAATTAGTCTGGATGTTAGTAATAATGTGGAGAGGGCTCCTGTGAGGGGTCAGGGGCTGGGATTTACTACGTGATATGCATGGGTTTGGTGGGTCATTAGGCATTATCGTGTAGGTAGAGGCTGATTAGGAGTGTGAACACATAGGCTTGAATGAGAGTGGCAGCAAATTCTAGAATGGTAAATAGGATAAGGATAATAAATGTAATTAACGCTGTTGCGGTGCTGATGCTCATTAGTGCGAGGGTTGCCCCTCCAATAAGGTGAATTAAAAGATGTCCAGCAGTGCCTGACCTGTGGTGGCGTAGTGGATAAAGCATCGACCTGGAAATGCTGAGGTCGCCGCTTCGAAACCCTGGGCTTGCCTGGTCAAGGCACATATGGGAGTTGATGCTTCCAGCTCCTCCCCCCTGTCTCTCTCTCCTCTCTCTGTCTCTCTCTCTCCCTCTCTCTCTCCTCTCTAAAATGAATAAATAAAATAAAAATAATAAAAAAAAGATGTCCAGTGGTAATATTTGCTGTCAGTCGGACAGCTAGGGCTATGGGTTGAATAAATAGGCTGATTGTCTCAACGACGACTAACATGGTGATGAGGGGGATAGGGGTGCCTTGTGGGAGAAAGTGTGTGAGGGATGCTTTAGTTTTATGTCAGAAGCCAAGAATTACTGTGCCTGCTCATAGTGGAATAGCCATTCCAAGGTTTATTGATAGCTGAGTAGTAGGTGTGAAGGAGTGTGGTAGGAGGCCAAGGAGATTTGTGGACCCAATAAGTAGGATTAGTGACATTAGCATGAGGGTTCAGGTTTGTCCCTTTTGGCTGTGAATTATTATTATTTGTTTTGATGTCAGGTGAAGAAGTCATCATTGTATTACAACTAATCAGTTTGCGATTAGTTGACTGGAGGAAGGAAATAGAATGGTTGGGAATATAATGATTAAGACAACAACAGGTAGTCCTATTATTATTGTAGGGGTAATGAAAGAGGCAAATAAATTTTTGTTCACTTTGTTTCTCAGGGGCTGTGTGTTTCAGTGATTTGGTTAGGGAGGACTCGGGGGTTGAGTAGTATGAGTGTTTAGAGACTTTTAGTTGTATGATGATGAATAGTGTGATGATTATTGATAGGATTGTGATAAATCATGTAGAAGTGTCCAGTTGGGGCATGTCATCAAGAGAGGGCTGAGCTCTCAATCTTCAACTTAAAAGGTTAACAATACAGTAGCTTCTTAATGATATTACAGTATAGATGATGATCATTTTTCAAAATGTTTTAATGGGACTATTTCAAGTACGATTGGTATGAAGCTATAGTTGGATCCACAGATTTCGGAGCATTGTCCATAATACAAGCTGGGTCGTGTGGTTTACTTGGGCTCTCTCTTGTTTGTTCATATAGACCTAAAGTGATATGAACTTTCCTCTTACTATGGTTTTTGCAGCATCCCAGAGATTCTGATATGTTATTGTTATTTTCATTTGTCTGTATATATCTTTTGATCTCTGTGCTTATTTCATCTTTGACCTACTCATTTTTTAAAAGTATCTTGTTTAGTTTCCACATTTTTGTGGGTTTTTTTTTACTTCTTTTTTGCAGTTAAATTCTAGTTTCAAGGCTTTATGATCAGAAAATATGCTTGGTACAATTTCAGTTTTTCTGAATTTGCTGATGTTATTTTGTGGCCCAACATATGGTCAATTCTTGAGAATGTTCCATGTACACTAGAGAAAAATGTATACTCTGGCACTTTGGGATGAAATGTCCTGTAGATGTCTATCATATCCAATTGCTCTAGTGTTTTGTTTAAGGCCGATATTTCTTTATTGATTTTCTGTTTGGATGAACGATCTAGAGCCGTTAGCGGTATATTGAGGTCTCTAAGTATGATTGTATTTTTGTCAGTTTTTATTTTTAGGTCAGTCAGTAGCTGTCTTATATATTTTTGTGCTCCTTGGTTTGGTGCATATATATTAAGAAGTGTTATGTCTTCTTGATTCAGTGTCCCCCTAATAATTATGAAATGACTATTTTTGTCTCTGATTACTTTTGCTGTCTTATAGTCAGCATTGTTAGATATGAGTATTGCTACACCTGCTTTTTTTTTTGGATGTTATTTGCTTGGAGTATTGTTTTCCAGCCTTTTACTTTGAATTTGTTTTTATCATTGTTGCTTAGATGTGTTTCTTCTAGGCAGCATACAGTTGGATTTTCTTTTTTAATCCATTCTGCTACTCTGTGTCTTTTTATTGGTGAGTTCAATCCATTTACATTTAGTGTAATTATTGACACTTGAGGGTTTCCTATTGCCATTTTATATATTGCTTTCTGTTAGCTTTGTATCTTGTTTGATTCTTCTCTTTTGTTTTTCTATCATTTGTTTTTGTTTGGTTGTATTTCATACTTCTTTCCTCTGTTACTTCCTTTTTCAAGTCATGTGCTTCTGTCGTGGTTTTCTCAGGGGTGGTTACCATTAAGTAATGGAGAGGGTACCTACCATGTTCACTGTAGTACACTATCTTATGAGTGCTTCTGCACTCCATTGTCCTTTGCTACTGTTAATCTTTGTCCTCTCCCTTTTTTGTTTTTGTTGTCACAGTTTAAATTTGGTTTTATTGTGTTCTCAGTGGAGCTTTTACTTGTGGTTTTGTTTTGTTTTGTTCTTTGTATCTGGTTGTAAAACCCCCTTTAGTATTTCCTGAAGTGGGGGTTTTCTGATGATAAATTCCCTCATCTTTTCTGAAAATGTGAATGTTTTTATTTCTCCTTCGTTTTTGAAGGATAGCTTTGATGGGTATAGTATTCTTGGCTGGAAGTTCCTTTCTTTCAGAACTTTAAATATTGGGGTCCACTCTCTTCTAGCTTGTAGAGTTTCTGATGAGAAATCTGATAACAATCTAATGGGCCTTCCTTTTTATGTTGTATTTTTTTCCTTGGCTGCCTTGAGAATTTTTTCTTTGTCACTGGTTTGTGCCGATTTCATTATGATGTGCCTTGGAGTAGGTTTGTTGGGGTTAAGATAACTCGGTGTTCTGTTTGCTTCTTGAATTCGAGGGTTTAGTTCTTTCCACAGGCTTGGGAAGTTCTCATCTATTATTTGTTTGAATATGTTCTCCATTCCATTTTCTCTCTCTTCTCCTTCTGATATACCTATTATTCTTATGTTACTCTTTTTGATGGAGTCAGACAATTCCTGTAGGGCTTTCTCATTTTTTTTTAATTCGTGAGTCTCTCTCCTCTTCTCTCTGTTGTACCTCAAGTTGCCTGTCTTCTATGTCACTAATCCTCTCTTCTATCTGGCCTGTTATATTAGCTAAGCTTGTTACTTAGTTTTTCAGTTCATGAGTTGAGTTTTTCATCTCTGTTTAATTTGTTTTCATAGTTTCAATTTCCTTGGTAATATATTCTTTGTGTTCATTGAGTTGTTTTTTTGAGCTCCCTAAATTGCCTTTTTTTGTGTTTTCTTGTATATCTTTGAGTATTTTTAGAATTTCTATTTTAAATTCTCTGTCATTTAACTCCAAGGTTTCCAATACATTAAAATTTTTTTCTATAGATTTCTTCTCATTTATCTGTGCTTCATCTTTGTCTTTTGTACCCATGATATTTGATTTTCTTTTCCTTAATGGCATCTGAGGGTGGTTTTGTTAATCACACTAATGAGAATTAATTAGGAATGAAAAGTTTAAAAAGACAATAATAAAAAATAATTTAAATAATTATTTTTTTTTCTTTTTTTGGAGAAAATACCATGAAAAACTGAGAATGATATTGTGCTAAATGAAACAAAAACTACCTATAACAGAGAGCCCGAGTTGGGGAGAAGTGGCAAAGGGACAAAAAAGGATATAGGGGCCCACAAAATGCTAAAAAGAAAAAAATTTGAATCAAGAATAATTTGCTTGTAAATGATGGTCGAATGAGAGATATAGTGAAAGAGATATGAAGGAAACAAGAAAAAGAAAAAAATACTATTGTATTAAATGGAACAAAAACTACATAGAATGGAGAGCTGGGGTTGGGGGGGGATGCTAATGAATTAAAAAGCAAAGTAAAAAGCACACAAATGCCACAAAGAAAAAATTTGAATCCAAAATAAAATAATTTGTGAGTGAGGATCGAATGAGAGAAAAAGTGAAAGAGAAAAGAAGAAACTAAGAGAGAGGGAGAAAAAAAAGAAGAGGAAAAAAAGGGGAGAGTTAAGGGTTTTGGAGTGTTACTCTCATAGAAAAAAAAAGAAAAGAAAAGAAAGGTAAATGTAACACCTATGGGTAATGTAGTTCAAGATGAAGAGATAAGAATAAGACAAGCAGAGGATAAAAGGATCAAGGTGGAAGAAAAAAATAAAGATTAGAAAATGAAAGAAACAAAAAAAGTGGAAAATGTTATAGTGTATGGATTTTTTTTTTATTTTGAGAGGTTCTCTTCTTCCTTTTCCTTTCCTCTCCCTCTTCTTGGTTGGTGGCTCTGTATCCCAGAATCTACCCCTGTGTCATGCTTAGGTAGAGGTTTACAGTTGATGAGTCTCTGTGGTGATGTCATATATTAGGCTTCAGTCTTGTTGGTAGTTGGGGCTTGTTAGTGTTTGCAGGCTCCAACAATGGGAGAATCCATTTTCCTGGAGCCTCTTTCCTAGTCTCTCCTTCCTGAATTAGCAGCCTGATAATCCAACTATGAGGTTGCTGCTGCCACTGCCTGGAGAGTAAGAGGCTCAAAGAGTTGGCCAATTCCCACTCTATCCCCACTCAGCGCAGGGTTCTGGGTAAGGCTCTGTCAGTCAGAGCCACCAGCGTAATCAGGCAGGGCTGGGAGCCAACTGCTCTCAAGGTGTCTTTCTATGAGCCTCCAGGCCTGTCCAGTATGCCTCAGCACTCTGTGGGACCACTCTCCCCAGGCTTTTTGCACTTTATAACCTGTGTTAGCTGGCAGAAAAATGCCTCAGTCACTGCCTGCAGAACAGGAGGTCTTAAAAGCTGCCAAGTCCCTCCTTTAAGCACACAACCCTGAGTATGAAAGTTCTGCTAATCGGAGCCAACAGCTTAAGCAGGTAGGGTGGTGTGTTGACTTCTGTTCAGTTCCCCAGGTATATCTAGTTAAATTTGCCTTAGCGTTCCATGGGATTGCTCTCTGCAGGCTTCTCCCTCGCCACTACATGCAGAGCAAGAGGCACTAAAAATATCATGTCTCTTGTCTTAGATTGCTGACCTGAGAAAAAAGACCTTGTCAGCCAGACCTGCTGCTGGCATAGGCCAGTTGGGCAGTGAGCAGACTGTGGGTTAAGCTAATTTCAGTGATTGGATCCGTGGATCTGCTCCAGAGACAGTCTGTAAGCTGCCTGCGCACCCTTCCCCCTAGCACTTCTGTATTTTTTCTTCCTCAGGGATGTGCTTTGCTTTAAGCAAAGGTGCCCTGCCTGCCTGGAGAGGTCCAGGTGTAGGGAAGTTTGCTTTCACACACTCCCCATGCACTATTCAGGGAGCAGGGATTACACTGAGACTCTGGTCGCAGCCCATGCAGAAGTCTCTGACCCTGCCCCTCTGTCACGGAACATGGGCACCCACTCCCAAGGTGCTAGGAGGAACCTCTTGCACACTGTTCATGCTCGCCAACCAGGATATCGGGGGTAATGGAGGCCACCGCTCGCCCGCCTTTGCCAGTGTCCAGAGCCAGTGTTAGCTCACATGGGCTGAGCTGCTGTGGGCACAATCTTTCTTTGGCTTGAATGTCTCTGCCCCAGCCCAGCTCTTTCCACACCCCCAGCCCTCACTCTCCGTTCCAAGTCAAAGCAGCCATTGCTCAGGTTAGTGAGGAAGGTGGAGTGCTCCGTTCTCTGTCTTATTTCCTTCAGGGTTGATTATATATTTAGCCACGTTTTCACCCAATCATACCTTCAGTGTGTGGGACTTACAGACACTCCTGGGGTCGTTTTTATGTGTCTCTGGCTGTAGAACTTGTTGAAATTTTGGGGAGAGGTATCAGGAGCACTCCTCAGGGCACCATTTCTCTGACATAACTACTCTGAACATTCATTTAATTAGTTCTCCCAAACTATCTTCTTTTTCAAAAATGCTAGGTAGGGTTGCAGACAGGGCCATGACCCCCTCCTCTTTTAAGTGGATGAAGGGACATTGACAAACTGGAAGTTCCAAATCATCTCCCCCAGGCATCTGGGTGACTCACCCAGGTGTGGAAGGTCCTCTAACTTGCTTATGCTTAATCTTTTTTTTTAAATTTATTTATTAAATTTAATGCAGTGACATTGATAAATCAGGGTACATATGTTGCGAGAAAACATCACCAGATTATTTTGATATTTGATTGTGCTGTATATCCCTTCACCAAAGTAAAATTGTCTTCTGTCACCTTCTATCTGGTTTTCTTTGCGCCCCTCCCATCCCCCAACCCCTATCTCCTTCCTCTCCCCATCCCCCCTCCCCACACACCCCCACCCCGGCTGCCATCACATTCTTTTTTTTTTTTAATTTTAATTTTCATGCTTAGGTAGAGATTTACAGTTTTTTATTTATTCATTTTAGAAAGGAGAGAGAGAGAGAGAAACAGAGAGAGAGAAGGAGGAGGAGCAGGAAGCATCAACTCCCATATGTGCCTTGACCAGGCAAGCCTAGGGTTTCGAAGCGGCGACCTCAGCATTTCCAGGTCGACGCTTTATCCACTGCGCCACCACAGGTCAGGCCATCATCACATCCTTGTTCATGTCTCTGAGTCTCATTTTTATGTCCCATCTATGTATGGATTCATATAGTTCTTAGTTTTTTTCTGATTTCCTTATTTCACTCCATATAATGTTATCAAGGCCCATCCATGTTATTGTAAATGATCCGATGTCATCATTTCATATGGCCGAGTAGTATTCCATAGTATATATGTACCAAAGCCTTTTTATCCACTCGTCCTCTGATGGACACTTGGGCTGTTTCCAGATCTTCGCTATTGTGAACAATGCTGCCACAATCATGAGGGTGCATTTCTCCTTTTGGAGCCGTTCTATGGTGTTCTTGGGGTATATTCCCAAAAGTGGGACAGCTGGGTCAAAAGGCAGTTTAATTTTTAGTTTTTTGAGGAATCTCCATACTGTTTTCCACAGTGGCTGCAACAGTCTGCATTCCCACCAGCAGTGCAGGAGGGTTCCCTTTTCTCCACATCCTCGCCAGCACTTATTCTGTGTTGTTTTGTTGATGAGCGCTATTCTGGTTGGTGTGAGGTGATATCTCATTGTGGTTTTAATTTGCATTTCTCTAATGATTAGTGATGTTGAGCATTTTTTTTATATGCCTATTGGCCATCTCTATATCCTCTTTGGAGAAGTGTCTATTCATTTCTTTTGCCCATTTTTAAATTGGATTGTTTATCTTCCTAGTGTTGAGATTTACAAGTTCTTTATAAATTTTGGTTATTAACCCCTTATCAGACATATTGTCAAATATGTTCTCCCATTGTGTAGTTTGTCTTTTTATTCTGTTTTTGTTGTCTTTAGCTGTGCAAAAAAAGCTTTTTAGTTTGATATAGTCCCATTTGTTTATCCTGTCTTTTATTTCACTTCCCCGTGGAGATAAATCAGCAAATATATTGCTGCGAGAGATGTCGGAGAGCTTATTGCCTATGTTTTTTTCTAAGATGCTTATGGTTTCACAGCCTACATTTAAGTCTTTTATCCATTTTGAGTTTATTTTTGTGAGTGGTGTAAGCTGGTGATCTAGTTTCATTTTTTTGCAGGTAGCTGTCCAATTTTCCCAACACCATTTGTTAAAGAGGCTGTCTTTATTCCATTGTATTTCCTTACCTCCTTTGTCAAATATCAGTTGTCCATAGAACTGTGGGTTTATTTCTGGGTTCTCTGTTCTGTTCCATTGATCTATATGCCTGTTTTTATGCCAGGACCAGGCTGTTTTGAGTACAATGGCCTTGTAGTATAGCTTGATATCAGGAAGTGTGATACCTCCCACTTTATTCTTCTTTTTTAAGATTGCTGAGGCTATTTGTGTTCTTTTTTGGCTCCATATAAATTTTTGTAATATGTGATCTATATCTTTGATGTATGTCATTGGTATTTTAATTGGTATTGCATTAAATTTATAGATTGCTTTGGGTAATATTGACATTTTAATGATGTTTATTCTTCCTAACCATGAGTATGGTATATGCTTCCACTTGTTTGTATCTTCCTTGATTTCTTTTATCAATGCTTTGTAATTTTCCGAGTACAAGTCTTTAGTCTCCTTAGTTAAGTTTACTCCTAGGTACTTTATTTTTTTGGTTGTAATTGTGAAGGGGATTGTTTCCTTAATTTCTCTTTCTGACTGTTCATTGGTGGTGTATAAAAATGCCTCTGATTTCTGAGTATTAATTTTATATCCTGTCACTTTGCTGAATTCATTTATCAGGTCCAGTAGTTTTTTGACTGAGACTGTAGGGTTTTCGATATACAATATCATATCATCTGCAAATAATAATAGTTTTATTTCTTCTTTTCCAACTTGAATGCCTTTTATTTCTTCTTCTTGTCTGATTACTGTGGCTAGGACTTACAAGAGTATGTTAAGTAAGAGTGATGAAAGGGGGCACCCCTGCCTTATTCCTGATCTAAGGGTATTGCTTTTAATTTTTTCCCACTGAGTATGATGTTGGCTGTGGGTTTGTCATAGATGGCTTTTATCATGTGGAGGTATGTTCCCTGTATTCCCACTTTGCTGAGAGTTTTGATCATGAGTGGGTGCTGGATTTTATCAAATGCTTTTTCTGCATCTATTGAAATTATCATATGGTTTTTCTCCTTCTTTTTGTTTATGTGATGAATCACATTGATTGATTTGCGAATATTGTACCAGCCTTGACTCCCAAGAATAAATCCCACTTGATCATGGTGTATGATTTTTTCCATATATTGCTGGATCTGGTTTGCTAATATTTTGTTGAGGATTTTAGCATCTATATTCATCAGAGATATTGGCTTATTATTTTCTTTCTTTGTGTTGTCTTTGCCTGGTTTTGGAATCAGAATTATGCTTGCCTCATAAAAGGAGCTTGGAAGTCTTCCTTCCTCTTGAATTTTTTAAAATAGTTTGAGAAGGATAGGAGTTAGTTCTTCATTGAATATTTGGTAGAATTTACTTGTGAAGCCATCAGGCCCCAGACTTTTCTTTGTTGGAAGTTTTTTGATAACTGTTTTGATCTCATTTGGTGTAATTGGTCTGTTTAGGTTTTCTAATTCTTCCAGATTAATTTTTGGAAGATTGTATGATTCAAGGAATTTGTCCATTTCATCGAGGTTGTCTAGTTTTTTTGGCATACAGTTCTTCATAGTATTTTCTTACAATATTTTGTATTTCGGTTGTGTCAGTTGTTACTTCTCCACTCTCATTTCTAATTTTATTTATTTGAGTACTCTCTCTCTTATTCTTGGTGAGTCTAGTTAAAGGTTCATCAATCTTGTTTACCTTTTCAAAGAACCAGCTCCTAGTTTCATTGATCCTCTGTATTGTTCCTTTAGCCTCTATGTCATTTATGTCTGCTCTGCTGTTTATTATTTCCTTCCTTCTACTACATTTGGGCTTTACTTGCTGTTCTTTTTCTAGTTCTTTTAGATGCAGGGTTAAGTTGTTTATTTGAGCTTTTTCTAGCTTCTGAAAGTGTGCCTGTAGTGCTATGAACTTCCCTCTCAGCACTGCTTTTGCTTCATCCAATAAATTTTGAGTTGTTGTATGCTCATTGTCATTCGTCTCTAGGAATTTTTTTATTTCTTCTTTTATCTCATTTTTAATCCATTCATTATTTAACAACCTGCTATTTATTTTCCATGTGTTTGAGAATTTTTGAGCTTTTCTGTTGTGGCTTCTTTCTAGTTTCATGCCGTTGTGATCGGAGAAAGTGCTTGATATGATTTCAATCTTCTTTAATTTGTTGAGAGCACTTTTGTGCTCTAACATGTGGTCTGTCCTAGAGACTGTACCATGGGCACTTGAAAAGAATGTATATTCTGCTGCTTTAGGTTGAAAGGTTCTGAAGATATCTATTAAATTGAGTTGATCTAGTGTTCCAATAAGTCTGCTGTTTCTTTGTTAATTTTCTTTCTTGGGGATCTATCTAGTGATGTTAGTGGAGTATTGAAATCCCCTCCATTATAGTATTGCTGTTGATCTCGCCCTTTAAATCCATCAAAGTCTGCTTTATATATTTAGGTGCTCCTATATTAGGTGCATAGATATTTATAATAATTATATCTTCCTGTTGGATTACTGTCTTTATCATTATGCAGTGGCCTTTTTTATCTCTTACTATATCCTTTGTTTTAAAGTCTAATTTGTCTGATATAAGTATTGCTACCCCAGTGTTTTTTTCATTTCCATTATCATGAAATGTTTTTTTCCATCCTTTTACCTTCAATCTATGTGTATCTTTTGTTCTAAGGTGTGTCTCTTGTAGACAGCATATGTACGGGTTCTGTTTTCTTATCTACGCAGCTACCCTATGTCTTTTGATTGGATCATTTAATCCATTTACATTTATGGTTATTATTGATATGTAGTTGTTTATTGCCATTTTATTCTTTAAAGCTGTATTCCTTTTTTGCTATATTTTTTCCCCACTTTGATCTGTTTACAACATGCCCCTTAGCATTTCTTCCAGCATTGGTTTGGTTGTAATGAATTCCTTGAGTTGTTTTTTGTCTGTAAAGCTTTTTATTTCTCCTTCAATTTTAAATGATAGCCATGCTGGATAAAGTAGTCTTGGTTGTCGATTCTTGTTCTGCATTACTTTGAATATTTCTTGCCATTCCCTTCTGGCCTCAAGTGTTTCTGTTGAGAAGTTGGATGTCATCCTTATGGGGGCTCCTTTGTAGGTGATAGATTTTTTTCTCTTGCAGCTTTTAATATTTTCTCTTTATCGCTTAGCTTTGATATTTTAATTATAATGTGTCTTGGTGTAGGTTTCTTTGGGTTTCTCTTTAATGGAGTCCTCTGTGCTTCTGGAACTTGTGAAAGTTTCTCCTGCATTAATTTAGAGAAGTCTTCAGCTATAATATGATTGAACAAAGTCTGTATCCCTTGTTCTTTTTCTTCTTCTTCAGGAACCCCTATGATGTGGATGTTATTTCTCTTCATGTTATTTCTCTGTCACAGAGCTCTCTAAGAGTTTCCTCAGACTTTTTGAGTCTCTTTTTTTTTCTTCTCTGCTTTCATCCCTTCATTCCAGTTGTCCTCCAACTCGCTGATTCGATCCTCAGCTCTATCTACCCTGTTTTTAATTCCTTCCATTGTGGTCTTTATTTCTGATATTGTATTTTTCATCTCCAACTGATTCTTTTTTATACTTGCTATTTCTTTATTTAGGTGTTCATAATGACCATCCATTGTTGTTCTAAGATCCCTAAGCATCCTTACAATCATTATTTTGAACTTCGCATCTGGAATTTTGATTATTTCCATATTACTCAGTACATTTCCTGAAGGTATCTCTTGTGTTTTCATTTGGATTGCACTTTTTTGTCTTCTCATTTTGTTTGGGTGTTTTATTTGTAGAGTTGATTGAGTCTAAGCTTGGTGTTGTCTGCCTCCAGTTTTCCGTTGTGTTATTTCTAGGTCTTCTTGGGTTGGTATCAGCTATTATTTGTAATCCACTTTCGAATTTGGGCAGCTTTGAAGTCTTGATTTGTTTGTTTTCTTAACAGGTGATAGTCTTGTTTACTGATCTCAGCAGGTGGATTCCTTGAAACTGTATCCAGGAATGTGATGGGTGTATCCTGAGACTCTGAAGGCCTCTTCCACCAACTAATCTCTCTGGGGGCAGGGTGTTTTCTCAGCTTCAGTAAGGGGAGGTGTATCTCAGATCTCCATGGAGACCTGAGTTACTGCCCCTCCTCCCCACTTCTTGTTTTCAGCTGTGTCTTGTTGCACTGATTGGAGCTGGAGAGATTTCTAGAGATCTCTGATCTGGAAGCAATTCAGTCTTCTATTTTTTGGAAGGTTCAGTTCCTCCCCCAGCTATGGCTGCCTCCAGCACGGATGAGTCAGCTTTTTTAGTTCATCTCCTGAATTCCTAGCCCCTCACAATCTGTCCCTCTCTCTGTCCTTTCCACTTTGGAGATAAGCTGATCTTTTCAACACACTTCACTCCCTGGTCACCAGGCAAGTGGCTGTGAGCAGTATTTTTTGCTCTTTTCCCTGGGATGAGATCCCCTCTGGGCTCTCAGCCTCCCCTCCCCTCCGTTCCTGTAAGCAGGAAAGATTCAGGTGCTCTCTACCAGGTTTGTTGTGGCTTCTTCTTTGCTCTTTGGTTTTTGAGAGCTGTTCTTGTAGTCCAGAGTTGGTTTTTCATGCTGATTTTTCCTAAATTGATTTGTATTCCAGTTTTGTGGTGAGAGCTGAGTGTCTGTGCGTCCACCTACTCCGCTGCCTTCTAATTCTCTTCTTATGGTTAATCTTACATAGATCACTGAAAACTACATTTTCCTTCCCCCCTAATAAGGACTATCTGCCTCCACCCTCAAATCCCCTATTTAACCTTACCTGTTAGAGAACCAGTTGCTGACCTCCACCTTAGGAGTCATCCCAGCAGATGACCCCCTAATAAACTTTTCTTAACCTGAATTCCGGTGTCCTCCTTCTGCCAACCTTAAAGTAGTTTCCATAAATAAATTTAAATGGAAGAAAATTTGTGTTTAGGAATGTTCTAAAAGCTTCCACAGGAGATGCTGAAACTATTGTCTTCAACAGTTGTAACAGAAAGGAAATAAAATGGTGCAGCTACTTGAGGATGAAAAACCAAATTGCAATAAAGTCTCATTTTGAATAGTGGCTCCATGAGACCTCCACGCAGGGCATCATGCAGCACTTGTTACCACTGGAAACTAATCAGACCTAGAATCATTATAAAATAGAAAGCCCCTCAGATGACTACTTCAAAATAATGATGGCTAGGTTATAAACTCCCCTCTCAATTAATTTTATTTTTTTAGTTGATGGAATCACAGAAGTGAAATAAACCTGTAGACAGTGAGCACAGTACTCAGCAGGAACCTCAATACCAAAACCTGAAACTACTTTAAAATATAATGAAGATGCAGAATGCTGAACATTGGCTTTGAGGGTAAATACTGAGGCTGAAAACCATTGACTGTAAAGGTTTTTTTTTTCATACTCAGTCAAATCAACCTGACTATATTTCATTGCCTACTGTGAATGGAATAAGTTGTCAAGTTAAAATCAATAACTCAGAGTCTTTCATTAAATTTCTTTACTCACCTTCCATGGGGGTGTTACTGTCTGGTCGATTTGCAAAGACTACATCCACATACTCAAGCTGCAGCCTCTGGAGGGAGCCCTTCAATCCTGGGAAGTCCAAACAGAGCACTATCACAACAAGTTGAAGTTTAATTATCTTTTAAGAATTTATTTAATTTTTTAAGCATTGACTTAGTTTCAAAAAGGCATTGAATACAATGATGTGTTAATTGACCCCTTGTAAAACTATTTCAAATGCTGATTTTGTCCCCAACAAAGAAAAGTCTTAGGATTTTCTCTATGATATTAGTATGCCTACCACACTGAAAAATAGGTACTTAGTGATAAACTCACACAGTGACTCATGTGTGGTAGTATCCAGAAGCAAAGTTTAGAATAAAAAGCAGTCTGTGTTTCTTCTTGGAAAATGCAAATTCACATCATGTATTGAATTACTTAATGGGCTTATAATGGGATGGAGATATATTTATTGCACAACAAAACATAAACATAATGTAAATCAGAAATAAGTGACTACCAACCCCACAATGGGTTATAATAGGAATAAAAGGATTGGCAAATGAGACGTTGCTCAACATCTCATGGACTGGAACAAAGCTTGAAGAACCTCAAATAGAGCCAAGCTCTACCATTTCTATCTTCTTTATTCTTTAGGGGAGAAACAAAAATACTAGAAGCTACAAAGACTGAAGAAGTAATAAAAAGGACAGAATGAGAGTTTAAAATAAAGTCCGGAACCCACAATCTATGTTTCAACCCTGACCATTTGGTCACATTCCTATGAGCATTCAGAAGAAATTATTTAATTTTAGTGTAGGCCCAATGACCATCACAGCCGCTCTTGCTGCCAGGCTGGTGCAGGTTCCCATTAGATTCAGACAGTAAAAAAACTGTGGAGCCAAAAACTGGTGGGTCATTTTTTTATTCTAGCCTCACAACTGGCCGGCGAGTGAAAACAAACACATGGGGCACCAAAACCCACTGACACATTCTCCGGTTTCACAACCAGGAGAATCTTTTCTGAATTTTCTTAGAATCAAAGGCCCCCACCAGCTCAGTTACCTCTGGTTCCCCATCTGCACACCTTCCACCTCCTCATTTCTGCACAGACTGGCTTCTCCTTCAGCACCCTGCCATCTTGGCTGCCTTATCTCACTCTGCAAAAATATGGCCTCCTTCTTCCTCCTTCTTCTTCTTCTTCTTTTTTTTTTAAATGTATTTTTTTAGTTTGCTCACTTTTTTTTTAGATTTTTTTTTAATTTATTCATTTTTATTAGAGAGAGAGGGGAGAGAAAGAGAGGGAGAGATAGAAAGAGAACAGGAAGCATCAACACCCATATGTGCCTTGACCAGGCAAGCCAAGGATTTTGAACAGGCGACCTCAGGATTCCAGGTCGACGCTTTATCCACTGTGCCACCACAGGTCAGGCCTTCTTCTTCTTTTAAAACTTTTTGGTGCAAACCCCCCTCCTCCAGCACACATTAGCATAACAAAGCTCCTTCTCAAGCAGAAAGGTAATTAGCAGTTTCATGTGGGCAGTGGACATTTTTAACAATAAAAAAGTGAGCAACATAAAAATCACATTTTACAAATTAATTTTCCCAACATTAAGTAAAACTACTACAGCGTGTCTGTAAAGTCATGGTGCACTTTTGACTGGTCACAGGAAAGCAACAAAAGATGATAAAAATGTGAAATCTGCACCAAATAAAAGGAAAACTTTCCCAGTTTCATACCTATTCAGTGTAGTTCGATGTGGGCTCATGCACAGAGTTTTTAGGGCTCCTTAGGTAGCTATCCCGTATAGCCTCTACAGACTCATCACTGACTGATTGCCTACTAGAACGGGGTTTCTCCACCAAACTGCTGGCTTCCTTCAACTGCTTATCCCACTGAGTAATGTTATTCCTATGTGGTGGCGCTTTGTTATAAACGCGCCAATATTCACGTTGCACTTTGGTCACGGATTCAAATTTAGCGAGCCACAGAACACACTGAACTTTCTCTGTACCATCTACATCTGGACTGGTATGGCCGTGGGCTGCTCCACTGTATACACGGTGTTACATCATCATCTGTGCATGCGCACATGCTCCCACATCATCCTACAGAAACTGGGAGGGTTTTCCTTTTTATTTGGTGCAGATTTCACATTTCTGTCGTCTTTTGTTGCTTTCCTGTGACCGGTCAAAACTGCACCATGACTTTACGGACACACTGTATTTCCCTGAAATAGAATGTATTATACATAATATTATGCAATCAAAAGGACGACAGTGTTCAAGAGTCATTTTATCTCATTGCCATGCAGTGCAGCATTTCCTTATTAGCCTATTTAATTCCTCAGGAAGACCAGAGGTTTTTCTCTTTTTATTATGGCATAAAATTAATTACATGTTAAATGAAGCTCTTATAAATTTAAATTAAGCTCATTTAAATTTTATTTTTTTCAAACTGGTTTATTGGCCAGCCACAATCACCTTTCTGACAGGGAAATGGAGTGCTTGAATAGAGTTCTCGAAACATTTTTTATTCATCGAGAGAGGATTGTCTTTGGTGGCAGCTTGTTAAAAGTTGCATTGATGAAGAGATTAGCGCAGGCAGGTGTTTCAAGGTCTTATGCCTGTTCTTGAAAAACTGTGGTGACTTTCCAGCTCAGGGTATTGCCCATCATCTGAAGGAGCAGCTTGCAATTAAATTTACCTGAAAAGCACTATAATCTGGGCCACTTTTTGGAAGCAATTGTATGTATGGAGCAGGTAAGGGAGGACAGGATAGTGGAGCAAACAAATAAATAGGGTGTTTACAAGGTTTGAAAAGTTGGAAAAGGTTATGCATGCTGTGTGATCTCACTTGTCTTATTTTATCATTTTTGTGACTCAGTTCTCTGGTCTGCAGTGGGGATAACAGTACATATTACCTTTGGAACTGCTGCTCCAGAAAGGAAATAAAACTGGTTGTCGAGTACTTTGAAAATGCAATAGTCAATAGCAATGTGGTCATTGCAATGGTGGTGTTCACATCTGAAAAGGTGCAGAATGAGAGATGCCAAAGACTAAGTGGGAGAGATTGTCACTAGACCCCCTGGTTTTGGAGGGAGGCATTGAGTGACATTCTTGCCCATGCCCAGCACTGGTAACAATGTCCTTCTTTGTGAGGATGGCCCTGTCCTTCTGTTTGTCTTCTAAACAGCTCAGTGTGGCCTGAGAATAAGCAGGAGAAGAAGCTATTGTAATGCCGTTTGGTCAGTCATGACTGAAGTCATTTACCCTTCCACACTATAAACATGTTCTAAATCCCTGTTTGATTCTGAAACTATGTTGGGCTCTGGGATTATAAAGATGTATAGACATTGTATTGATTCCCAAGATCTAACATTGCATATTGAGAACATCTATTGTCATAGGTTATTATCCAAGGCAATAATGTGTACTGTAAAATAATGGTGTGAACTTGATAATAAGGTCATTTGTTTGGTCACTTCCCACCTCTAAATTTTTTTTCTGAGAAGCAGAGATTCAAGAATATTCAAGTATGAATATCAGAAATGATGTGTTGCATCTGTTGGTGATCTACCTGGCCCCTACCCTGACTGTGAAGTGGAATCAAAGAAGATTGTGTCCTTACGTGATATTATCTGCTCATTTTGAAAATCTCAGGCCTTGTAATCTGTGGTATAAATTGTGGATTTTACTCTTCACAAGCTCGAAAAACAGTGGTTGGGAACTGGGAAGTAAGAAAATGGGAGAGAAGCAGGGGCAATAATATTTCTATTTGAACTGATCACTCAGTGGGCTGAGAATGACCTGTAGGGAAGGGAGACCACTAAGGTGCTAGTGCCTCAGATCCATCTTGGATTAAGTTGGTAGATAGTGTTCAATGTGGGGACAAGTTGTATAAGCGAAAATAAAAGAGCACCTGCTGGTGTGCTGAATACAGAGTTTGGAGGTAAAGGAACCAAGGATGACTCTTAGATTGTTGGCCTGAAAAGCGAAGTGACTGTTAGATGAGGAAGTCGAGGGAAGAGCAGATTTGTGCTGGTGGTGATGGGAGCTGTAAGTCTGAGCAGCAGACCAGTCAAGCACTACACGGAGCTCTTGGCAACAGGATGGACTAGCCTGGCATTCAGGCAGAAGTCTACCTGTAGGTGAGGCACACAGTCTGGAATGCAGAGTACTAATTTGGGCTGGCCTGAATGACCTTGCCTATGTCTCTTAGCCTCTCTGGGATTTCATTTTTTCTTTTGTCCAAAAATAAAATAGAACTAGATGAATTATCTTCTTTGATCTCTCATGTGATTGCAAACCAAATCAGGTAGTTGTTCCTTTTCCTGTTTGGATGCTTTAATATTGCAGTAGAAATAGCTAAATCATAACAACATATAAAGACATACTCAACAAATGTCTTCTTGACAGCCATTTAGGGTTTATTTACAATAAACAAATAGCCAAGTTCTATCTCCACTTAGCAAATGTGGTTGAGCACTGGCTTGAGGCCAGTTATTGTTTTAAGTTTAAGTAGAAGTACAAAAATGTATTAACATTGGCAGCCAGACAGCCAGACATAACATAAGGAGGGAAGTGCTCCAGTGTTGAGTGCACTTGCTAAAGGCACTTCTGACATCAGCCTGTTCCTGGACATCCACCTAGTATTTGTGGGAGTGAATATAAGAGAAGCAGGGGGAATGCTCCTTTGCCCTTGAGGAATGTCTAGAAATTAACTGGCAATTCCTCAAAAGTGCACAGTATAATAAATTACGCTATACAAAGAAAATAACTTCCAAGGGATTATAGTAAAAAAAAACAACCCACATCTGAGTTCATTTTTCTTTTAGGCTCTAGACTTTAACAAGAACTATATTGTTCATAAGGTGATCCTTAGTTCAATTTAAGCCTGTTTTCCAGTTTAAGCCTGCTTTCTAAAGACATAGTCTCATTCCAGACATTAAGCAGATTGGTATAGAGATGGGTAAGGTGCTCAGTGTTGTAGGTTTAACTGTGTAGAAACAAGGAGATCAGTAGTTTGGAGATTCTGCAAGGGTTCTAGTCAAATATGATTATATTGTCACCTTTTACATCTGCCACACATTTAATGTCCTATCTAGCTTGAAAAAACGTTGCCGAAAGTAATGTACATGGTACCCTTATAAAATTTTCCAGGTTGTTCTTGGCAGATCTCTTGGTCTTGATTTAAGACACACTTGCTTTCTTCTTTTAAATAAAGATTGCACTGTATTAAAATAATATATATGCCTGCATCTCCATTATGACATATGGTTATCCTGGTGTATAATTGCAGTTACTGTGAACATGGTACACTAGGAAGGAATCCTGTGGTGAATCCACTTAATACAAAATGTATTTTTTAATTAAAAAACCACAAAAAGAAGAAAAAAGAAAGGAGAGAGAGAGAGAGAGAGAGAGAGAGAGTTAAGGGTTTTGGAGTGCAACCTTCATAGAGAGAAAGGAAGAGGAGAGAAAAGATAATGGGAGATGTAACACTTATGGGTAGTGTAGTTCAAGGAGAGGAGAGAGTAAGACTGGCAGAGAGTTAATCAGCCAAATTGGAGGAGGAAAAAAAGTATCAAGAATGAATATAAGAGAAACAAACGAACAAATATAATAAAATGGGATAGGTTATAAAGTCTGCAGATTATTCTTGATTTTGAGAGGTTATCTTCTTTCTTTTTTTTTTCTCTCCCTCTTCCTGGTCGGTGACTCTGTACCCCGGGTTCTGCCCCTTTGGCACCCTCAGGTAGAGGTTTGCAGTTGATAAGTCTCTATGGCAATGTCATGTATTGTGCTTTAGTCTCGTTGGCAGTCGAGGCTCATTAGCATTTATAGGCTCCGACAGTGAGAGAGTCCGTGTTCCTGGAGCCTTTCTCCTAGTCTTTCCTTCCTCAATTAGTAGCCTGATAATCCAGCTATGGGGTTGCTGCTGCCTCTGCCTGGATCGTAAGAGGCTCAAAGAGCTGGCAACTCCCCACTCTATTTCCACTCAGCACAGGGCTCTGGGTAAGGCTTAGTCAGTCAGAGCTGCTAGCATAATCAGGTGGGCTTTTTGCCCACTCAAAAACCTCTGGCTCTGCCACTCTGTCCGGTAACACAGGTGGGTGCCCACTTCCAGGGCACTTGGAGGAAACTCTCACTATCTGCGCGCACAGACCAGGATATCCGGCCAGCAGTCTCACGCTCTGAGTGAAACCCCCAACCGCATGGAAAAGTTGCAGCGTTGGAATTGGCTCTCGTTCTGTCCCCGTGTGTGGCTTTTGTAAGGCGCTGGGGCGGCCTGAGATTCCGCTTTGGCCCACACAAAGGCCTCTGACTCTGCTCCTCTGTGCAATAACACAGGCGCGCACTGCCGAGGCACTCGGAGGAATCTCTCACTCCCTATCTGCGCGCAGACCAGGATATGAGGCCGGCCGTGTTTCCCTCTGAGTGAAACCCCCACCAGTACGGAAAATTTCCACTGTTGGAATTAGTTCTCGCTCCCTCCCGTGCGCGGCTTTCCCAGGGCGCTGGGGCTGCCCAGAGATTTTGCTTTCGGCCCACAGAAAGGCCTCTGACTCTGCCTCTTTGTGGGGTAACACGGGCACCCACTTCCGGGGCTTAGGAAGAAATCTCTTGCCCACTAACTGCGCACAGACCAGGAGAACGGGTAAAATGGCTGCCCCGCTTGTCTTTCTTTGTTTGGGTTTGGCGCGAGTGTTAGCTTGTATTGCCTGGGTTGCCACAGGATTAGTTTTTCCTTGGCTTGGATCTCCGTGCCACAGCCTGGTTCGGCTGTTTGTGCCGCGGCCTGGATCTATTCACCCCCTTTGCCCGCCTCCGTTTCTATATTCACAGTTACCAGCGAAAGCCGCCCTGTTTAGGTTAGTGAGGGTGGCGGAGCATTTCTTACTCCTTATTTCCTTTGGGGTTTGGTTATATATTTAGCCAATTTTTCACTCAACCATACCTTCGGGTGTATTGTGAATCATCTGGAGGCTCCAAGGATAGGTCTTTCTGTTTCTGGTTGAAGATCTTGTTGAGTTTTGGGGGAGATTTATCGGTATCGCTTCCTACCCCGCCATTACTCTGACGTCATCTCTCCTTTATCTTCTTAAAACAATGATAGTGGGTTTGTGTTTTGAATCACATAAGAAACTGTTGTTTATTTGGAAGGCAAATATAAACTTAGACACAGACTTTGCTTATAAAAGCATGCAAACAGTTTACTTATTCTTACAGTTCAGCTTACCAAACCATTTCTCTTCTCTCATGTTAGATGCTAAAGAAATTTGATCTGATGATTTTTTAATTAATTTTAATGTGGTGACATTAATCAATCAGTGTACATAGGTTCAGAGAAAACATCTCTGACATTTGATTATGTTGCATACCCATCACCCGAAGTCATATAGTCTTCCGTCACCTTCTATCTAGTTTTCTCTGTGCCCCTCCTCTCCCCCAACCCCCTCCAGCCCAGTAACCACCACACTCTTGTCCATGTCCCTGAGTCTCATTTTTATGTCCCACCTATGTATGGAATCATAGTTCTTAGTTTTTTCTGATTTACTTATCTCACTCAGTATAATGTTATCAAGATCCATCCATGTTTTTGTAAATGATCCGATGTCATCATTTCTTATGACTGAGTAGCATTCCATAGTATATACGTACCACATCTTCTTTATCCAGTCATTTATTAAAGGGCTTTCTGGTTGTTTCCATGTCTTGGCCACTGTGGACAATGCTGCGATGAACATGGGGCTGCATGTGTCTTTATGTACCAGTGTTTTTTAGTTTGGGGGTATATTTCCATTAGAGGAATTGCTGGATCATATGGTAGTTTTATTTTTAGTTTTTTGAGGATCCACCATACTTTCTTTCATAATGGTTATACTACTTTACATTCCTACCAACAGTGGATGAGGGTTCCTTTTACTCCACAGCCTCGCCAACACTTGTTATTACCTGTCTGGTTGATAATAGCTAGTCTAACAGATGTGAGGTAATATCTCATTGTAGTTTTAATTTGCATTTCTCTAATAGCTAATGAAGATAAGCATCTTTTCATATATCTGTTGGCCATTTGTATTTCTTCCTGGGAGAAGTGTCTTTCATGTCCTCTTCCTACTTTTTTTATTGGATTATTTGTTTGTTTGTTGTTGAGTTTTATGAGATCTTTGTATATTTTGGATATTAGGCACTTATCTGTGCTGTTTGAAAATATCATCTCGAAGATGACATCAGAGTAATGGCAGGGTAGGAAGCGATACCAATAAATCTCCCCCAAAGCTCAACAAGATCTTCAACCAGAAACAGAGAAACCTATCCTTAGAGCGTCCAGATGTTTCACAATACACCCGAAGGTATGGTCGAGTGAAAAATTGGCTAAATATATAACCAAACCCCGAAGGAAATAGGGAGTAAGAAATGCTCTGCCTTCCTCACTAACCTAAACAGGGTGGCTTTCTCTGTGATCTCTGAATATAGAAAATGAGGCGGGCAAAGGGGGTGAATATATCCAGGCCACGGCACAAACGGCCGAACCAGGCTGTGGCATGGAGATCCAAGCCGAGGAAAAACTGTTCCTGTGGCAACCTGGGCAATACAAGCTAATACTCGCACCAACCCAGACAAAGAAAGACAAGCAGGACAGCCATTTTCCCCCAATCCCCTGGTCGGTGCGCGCAGATAGTGGGTGAGAGATTCCTTCCAAAGCTCCGGGAGGGTGCGCCCATGTTACCCCACAGAGAGGCAGAGTCAGAGGCCTTTGTGTGGGCCAAAAGTGTAATCTCTGGGCAGCCTTAGCGCCCTGGGAAAGCCGCGCACGGGAGGGAGCGAGAACTAATTCCAACCGTGGAACTTTTTTGTGCTGTTTGGGGTTTCATTCAGAGGGAAACGCGGCCAGCCTGATATCCTGGTCTGCGCGCGCAGATAGTGAGCGAGAGATTCCTCCGAGTGCCTCGGCAGTGCGTGCCCATGTTATCACACAGAGGGGCAGAGTCAGGGGCCTTTGTGTGGGCCAAAGCGGAATCTCGGGCCACCCCAGCACCATGCAAAAGCTGCTCACAGGGATGGAGCGAGAGCCAATTCCAACGCTGAAACTTTTCCATGCGGTTGGGTGTTTCACTCAGAGCGTGAGACTGCCGGTCTGATATCCTGGTCTGCGTGCACAGACAGTGAGCGGGAGTTTCCTCCAAGCACCCCGGGAGTGGGCACCCGCCTGTGTTACCGGACAGAGTGGAGCCAAAGGTCTTTGAGTGGGCGGAAGCCCTGCCTGATTATGCTAGCAGCTCTGACTGACTAAGCCTAACACAGAGCCCTGTGCTGAGTGGTAATAGAGTGGGGAGTTGCCAGCTCTTTGAACCTCTTACTATGCAGGCAGAGGCAGAGGCAGCAGCACCCCCATAGCTGGATTATCAGGCTACTAATTGAGGAAGGAAAGACTAGGAGAAAGGCTCCAGGAACACGGACTCTCTCACTGTCGAAGCCTATAAATGCTAATGAGCCTCAACTGCCAACGAGACTAAAGCACAATACATGACATCACCATAGAGACTTATCAACTGCAAACCTCTACCAGAGCGCGCCAAAGGGGCAGCACCCGGGGTACAGAGTCACCGACCAGGAAGATAGAGAGAAAAGAAAAAGAAAGAAGATAACCTCTCAAAATCAAGAATAATCTGCAGATTTTATAACCTATCCCATTTTATTATATTTGTTCATTTGTTCTCTTATCTTCATTGTTGATATTTTTTTTTCCTCCTCAAATTTGGCTGATTAACTTTCTGCCGGTCTTACTCTCTCCTCTCCTTGAACTAAACTACCCATAAGTGTTACATCTCCCATTATCTTTTCTTTCCTCTTCTTTTCTCTCTATGAGGGTTGCACTCCAAAACCCTTAACTCTCTCTCTCTCCTCTTTTTTCTTTTTTCTTCTTTTAGTGGTTCCCTCTTTTTTTCTCTTTCTCTCTTTCTTTTCTCCCTCTATATTAGATTATTCCTTTCTCCTTTATATCTCCTCTCATTCAAACCTCAATAACAAACAAATTATCTTATCTGGAAATCAAACTTATGTTTGTGGCATTTGGGGGGGGGGTTTACTTCACCTTTTTAACTCACTGGCAGTGCTCCCATCCCTGGCTCTCCATTTTATCTAGTTCTTGTTTCACTAAATACATTAGTAATTTTTTAATTTGTACCCCCATTTTTCTGTTTCCCTCTTATTCCTCTCATCATAAATCTTAGTAAACCAACACATAAAAGCAAATCATTTTATTCTTGACCCAAATTTTTTCCTTATTTGCTTTTTGTGGGTCCATACCCCCTTCTTTCTTTCTTTCTTTCTTTCTTTTTTTTTTTTGCTCCTTTATTTCTTTTCCCCAAAGCAGGCCGTCTATTACAGGCATTGTTTTTTATAATTCACAGTTCACCACAAGATTTTCTCAAGAAAGAGGGGAGAGGAGAGGAGAGGAAAAAAGGAGGGGGGAATAATTTCCTTTTTTTAAAGTTTTTATTTTATTTTATTTTTCTCTATTTCATTATTAATTTTTTTAAAAAACCAACTCTTTTCAATTTTTTATTTTTTTAACTTTTTATTCTTTATTAAATCTCATTAATACTATCAACAAAACCACCCTCAGATGCCATTAAGTAAGAGAAAATCGAATATCATGGATACAAAAGAAAGAGATGTAACACAGCTAGATGAGGAAAAAATCTATGGAGAAAAATTTAATATATTGGAAAACTTGGAGCTAAATATCAGAGAATTGAATATAGAAATCCTAAAAATCCTCCAAGATATACAAGAAAACACAGAAAGGCAATTTAGGGAGCTCAGAAAACAACTCAATGAACACAAAGAATATATTTCCAAGGAAATTGAAACTATAAAAACAAATCAGAGATGAAAAACTCAATTCACGAGTTGAAAAACGAAGTAACAAGCTTAGCTAATAGAACAGGTCAGATAGAAGAGAGGATTAGTGAAATAGAAGACAAGCAACTTGAGGCACAACAGAGAGAAGAAGAAAGAGACTCAAAAATTAAAAAAAATGAGATAGCCCTACAAGAATTATGTGACTCCATCAAAAAGAATAACATAAGAATAATAGGTATATCAGAGGGAGAAGAGAGAGAAAACGGAATGGTGAACATACTCAAACAAATAATAGATGAGAACTTCCCAAGCCTGTGAAAGAACTAAAGCCTCAAGTTCAAGAAGAAACAGAACTCCGAGTTTTCTTAACCCCAACAAACCTACTCCAAGGCACATCATAATGAAATTGGCACAAACCAACAGCAAAGAAAAAATTCTCAAGGCAGCCAGGGAAAAGAAGAATACAACATATAAAGGAAGGCCCATTAGATTATCATCAGATTTCTCAGCAGAAACTCTACAAGATAGAAGAGAGTGGACCCCAATATTTGAAGTCCTGAAAGAGAGGAACTTTCAGCCATGAATACTATACCCATCATAGCTATCCTTCAAATATGATGGAGAAATAAATACATTCACAGATACAGAAAAGATGAGGGAATTTATCATCAGAAAACCCCCACTCCAGGAATTACTAAAGGGGGTTCTCCAATCAGATACAAAGACCAACAAAAAAACAAAGCCACAAGTAAAAGTTCCAAGATGAACACAATAAAACCAAATTTAAACTGTGACAACAACAAAAAGAAAGGGGAGTTGAGAGGATGGAGATTAACAGTAACAAAGGATGATGGAGTGCAAAAGTACGCACAAAATAGTGCACTACATTGAACAAGGTAGGAACCCTTTTCATTACTTAAAGGTAACCACCATTAAAAAAACCACCACAGAAGCACATTATTTAAAAAAGATAGCAACAGAGGAAAGATGTATGGAATACAAGCAAATAAAAACAAAAGATAGAAAAACGAAAGAGAAGGATCAAACAAGACACAATACTAACAGAAAGCAAGATATAAAATGGCAATAGGGAACTCACAAGTATCAATAATTACACTAAATGTAAATGGATTAAACTCAACAATAAAAAGGCACAGAGTAGCAGAATGGATTAAAAAAGAAAATCCAACTGTATGCTGCCTACAGGAAACTCATCTAAGTAACAAGGATAAAAACAAATTCAAAGTGAAAGGCTGGAAAACAATATTCCAAGCAAATAATATCCAAAAAAAAGCAGGCATAACAATACTCATATCTGATAATGCGGACTACAAGACAGCAAAAGTACTCAGAGATAAAAATGGCCATTTCGTAATGGCTAAGGGGACACTGAATCAAGAAGACATAACAATTCTTAATATATATGCACCAAACCAAGGAGCACCAAAATATATAAGACAGCTACTTATTGACCTTAAAACAAAAACTGACACAAATACAATCATAATTGGCGACCTCAATACACCGCTGACGGCTCTAGATCGGTCATCCAAACAGAGAATCAACAAAGATATAGTGGCCTTAAAGAAAACACTAGAGCACCTGGATATGATAGACATCTACAAGACATTTCATCCCAAAGTGACAGAGTATACATTTTTCTCCAGTGTACATGGATTATTCTCAAGAATTGACCATATGTTGGGCCACAAAAACACATCAGCAAATTCAGAAAAATTGAAGTTGTATCAAGCATATTTTCTGATCATAAAGCCTTGAAACTAGAATTCAACTGCAAAAAAGAGGAAAAAAATCCCACAAAAATGTGGAAACTAAACAACATACTTCTAAAAAATGAATGGGTCAAAGAAGAAATAAGTGCAGAGATCAAAAGATATATACAGACTAATGAAAATGACAATACGACATATCAGAATCTATGGGATGCAGCAAAAGTAGTGGTAAGAAGGAAGTTCATATCACTTCAGGCATATATGAACAAACAAGAGAGAGCCCAAGTGAACCACTTAACTTCACACCTTAAGGAACTAGAAAAAGAAGAACAAAGACAACCCAAAACTAGCCGAAGAAAGGAGATAATAAAATTCAGAGCAGAAATAAATGAAATAAAGAATAGAATAACTATAGAAAAAATTAATAGAACAAGGAGCTGGTTCTTTGAAAAGATCAACAAAATTGACAACACCTTGGCAAGACTTACCAAGGAAAAAAGAGAAAGAACTCATATAAACAAAATCCAAAATGAAAGAGGAGAAATCACCACGGACACCATAGATAGACAAAGAATTATTGTAGAATACTATGAAAAATTTTATGCCACTAAATTCAACAACCTAGAAGAAATGGATAAATTCCTAGAACAATATAACCTTCCTAAACTGAGTCAAGAAGAAGCAGAAATCCCCTTTATTGAAACTTATTTGACCATATATATGTGGTTTTATTTCTAGACTTTCTATTCTGTTCCATTGGTCTGAGTGTCTATTTTTCTACCAATAACATGCTGTTTTGATTATTGTGGCTCTATAATATAATTTGAATTCAAATATTATAATGCCCCCTGCTTAGTTCTTTTCCTTAGGATTGCTCTGGCTATTTGGGGTATTTTATAGTTCCATATAGATCTGATGATTTTTTATTCCATTTCTTTAAAAAATGTCATTGGAATTTTGATGGGAATTGCATTAAATTTGTATATCGCTTTGGGTAATATAGTAATTTTGACTATATTTATTCTTCCTATCCAAGAACAAGGATATTTTTCCATTTCATTGTATCTTTTTTATTTCCCTTAATGATGCTTTGTAGTTTTCATTATATAGGTCCTTTAAATTCTTTGTTATTTTATTCCTAGGTATTTTATTTTATTTGTTGCAACCATTAAGAAGATTGCTTTTTGAGCTCGTTTTCTGATGTTTCATTGTTGGCATATAGGAAGGCAATGGACTTTTGTATATTAATTTTGTATCCTGCGACCTTACTGTATTGGTTTATTGTTTCTAGTACTCTTTTTGTGGAGTTGTTGGGGTTTTCAATGTATAGGGTCTTATCATCTGCAAAAAGTGAATCCTTTACTTTTCCTTTCCCAATATGAATGCCTTTTATTTTGTCCTCTTTTCTGATTTCTCTGGCTAGAACTTCCAGCACTACATTGAATAAGAGTGGAGAGAGTGGATAACCTTGTCTTGTTCCTGATTTTAGAGAAAAAGTTCTCAGTTTTATTCCATTTAATATGATGTTAGCTGATGGTTTATCATAGATGGCCTTTATTATGTTGAGATATTTTCCTTCTATACCCATTTCGTTAAGTGTTTTATACATAAAATAATGTTGTATATTATCGAATGCCTTTTCTGCATCTATTGATAAGATCATATGGTTTTTGTTCTTTGTTTTGTTGATATGGTGTATCACGTTAACCATTTTATGTATGTTGAGCCATCCTTGTGATTCTGGGATGAATCCCACTTGATCATGATAAATTATTTTTTTAATGTGTTGTTGTATTCAATTTGCTAATATTTTGTTTAGTATTTTAGCATCTGTATTCACTAGAGATATTGGTCTGTAGTTTTCTTTTTTTGTGCCATCCTTGCCAGGTTTTGGTATGAATGTTATGTTGGCCTCATAAAATGTGTTCGGCAGTATTGCTTCTTCTTCAATTTTTTGGAAGACTTTGAGTAGAATAGGAACCAAGTCTTCTCTGAATGTTTGATAGAATTCACTAGTATATTCGTGTGGCCCTGGACTTTTATTTTGGGGAAGGTTTTTAATATTTGTTTCTATTTCCCCCCTGCTTATAGGTCTGTTTAGGCTTTCTGCTTTTTCATACTCAGTCTAGGAAGATTGTATTGTTTTAGAAATTTATTCATTTCTTCTATATTGTTAAATTTGGTGGCATATAGTTTTTCATAGTATTCTACAATAATTCTTTGTGTATCTATGAAATCTCTAGTGATTTCTCCTCTTTCATTTTGGATTTTGTTTATATGAGTCCTTTCTCTTTCTTCTTAGTGAGTCTTGCCAATGGTTTGTCAATTTTCTTGATCTTTTCAAAATACCAGCTTCCTGTTTTATTTTTTTCTATAGTTTTTCTGTTCCTATTTCATTTATTTCTGCTCTGATTTTTATTATTTCTTTTTTTCTGCTGGTTTTGGGTTGTCTTTGTTCTTCTTTTTCTAGTTTCTTAAGATGTGAAGTTAAGTGGTATACTTGAGCTCTCTCTTGTTTGTTCATACAGGCCTGTATTGATATGAACTTTCCTCTTATTACTGCTTTTGCTGCATCCTAGAGATTCTCATATGTTGTATTGTTATTTTCGTTTGTCTCTATGTATCTTTTGATCTCTGCACTTATTTCTTCTTTGACCCACTCATTTTTTAAAAGTATGTTGTTTAGTTTCCACATTTTTGTGGGTTTGTTTACTTCTTTGCAGTTGAATTCTAATTTCAAGGCTTTATGATCAGAAAATATGCTTGGTATAACTTCAATCTTTCTGAATTTGTTGATGTTATTTTTGTGGTCCACCATATGGTCAATTCTTGAGAATGTTCCATGTACACTAGAGAAAAATGTATACTCTGGCACTTTGGGATGAAATGTCCTGTAGATGTCTATCATTTCCAATTGTTCTAGTGTTTTACTTAAGGCCAATATTTCTTTATTGATTTTCTGTTTGGATGAATGATCTAGAGCCATCAGCATTGTATTGAGGTCTCCAAGTATGATTGTATTTTTGTCAGATTTTGTTTTTAGGTCAGTCAGTAGCTGTCTTATATATTTTTGTGCTCCTTAGTTTGGTGCATATATATTAAGAAGTGTTATGTCTTCTTGATTCAATGTCCCCTTTATCATTATGATATGACCATTTTTGTCTCTGATTATCTTTGCTGTCTTGTAGTCAGCATTGTTAGATATGAGTATTGCTACACCTGCTTTTTTTTGGATGTTATTTTCTTGGAATATTGTTTTCCAACCTTTCACTTTGAATTTGTTTTTATCCTTGTAGCTTAGATGTGTTTCTTATAGGCAGCATACAGTTGGATTTTCTTTTTTAATCCATTCTGCTATTCTGTGTCTTTTTATTGGTGAGTTCAGTCCATTTACATTTAGTGTAATTATTGATATTTGAGGGTTTCCTATTACCATTTTATATATTGCTTTCTGATAGTTTTGTATCTTGTTTGGTTCTTCTTTTTCATTTTTCTATCATTTGTTTTTGTTTGGTTGTATTCCATACTTCTTTCCTCTGTTACTTCCTTTTTCAAGCCATGTGCTTCTGTGGTGGTTTTATCAGGGAAGGTTACCACTGAGGAATGGAAAGGATACATATCATGTTCATTGTAGTACATTTTCTCACAAGTGCTTCTGCACTCCATCCTTTTTTGCTACTCTTAATCTTTGTCCTCTCCCCTTTTTTATTTCTTTGTCACAGATTAATCTTGTTTTTATTGTGATCTTGATGGAGCTTTTACTTGTAGTTTTGTTTTGTTTTTTTTCTTTGTGTCTGCTCAGAAAATCCCATTTACTATTTCCTGAAGTGGGGGTTTTCTGGTGATAAATTTCCTCATCTTTTCTGTATCTGAATGTTTTTATTTCTACTTCATATTTGAAGGATTCTTGGCTGGAATTTCCTCTCTTTCAGTACTTTAAATATTGGGGTCCACTCTTTTCTAGGTTGTAGAATTTCTGCTGAGAAATTTGTTGATAATCTAATGGGCCTTCCTTTATATGTTGTATTCTTTTTTTCTGGCTGCCTTGAGAATTTTTTCTTTGTCATTGGTTTGTGCCAATTTCATTATGATGTGCCTTGAGTAGATTAATTAGGGTTAAGATAACTTGGTGTTCTGTTTGCTTCTTGAATTTGAGGCTTTAGTTCTTTCCACAGGCTTGGGAAGTTCTCATCTATTATTTGTTTGATTATGTTCTCCATTCCATTTTCTCTCTCTTCTTCTTCTGATATACCCATTATTCTTATGTTGCTCATTCTGATGGAGTCAGACAGTTCCTATAGGGCTATCTCATTTATTTTTTTAATTCATGAGTCTCTCTCTTCTTCTCTCTGTAGTGCCTCTAGTTGCTTGTCTTCTATGTCACTAATTCACTCCTCTATTTAGCCTGTTTTATTGGCTAAGCTTGTTAACTAGTTTTTCAGTTCATGAGTTGAGTTTTTCATCTATTTGATTTGTTTTCATAGTTTCAATTTTCTTGGTAATATATTTGTGTTCATTGAGATGTTTTTTGAGCTCCCTACATTGCCTTTCTGTGCTTTTTTGTATATTCCTGAGTATTTTTAGGACTTCAATTTTAAATTTTCTGTCATTTAATTCTAAGGATTCTAAGCTATTGAAATTTATTTTTATAGATTTTTTCTTATTTATCTGAGCTACATCTCTATCTTTTGTATCCATGATATTCTATTTTTTAAATTTTTATTGATTTTATTTATTTACTTATTTTTATTTATTGATTTTTAGAGGGTGGAGAGAGAGAGAGAGAGAAAGGGGAGGAGGAGCAGGAAGCATCAACTCCCATATGTGCCTTGACCCAGCAAACCAAAGTTTCAAACCGGCAACCTCAGCATTCCAGGTTGATGCTTTATCCCACTGCACCACCACAGGTCATCATTCTATTTATTTTTTAATGGCATTTGAAAGTGGTGTTGTTAATAACACTAATAAGAGTTGATAAAATTTTTTTAAACAATGCAGTGAAAAATTGAAAATTCTATTGTGCAAAGTGGAACAAAAATATGTAGAATGGGGTTAAGAGGAAATGACAGAGAGGCAAAAAAAGAGGCAGGAACCCACAAAATGACACAAGAAAAAATTTGGATCAAAGATAATATAATTTGTTTGTAAATGATGGTCAAATGAGAGAAATAGTGTAAGAGAAAAGAAAAAAAAGAAAAAGAGAAAAAAATACTGTGAAAAATGAAAATTGTATTGTATTAAGTGGCACAAAAACTATGGAATTGACAGCCGGAGTTGGGGGAATTGCTAAAGAAATGAAAAGTGATGTAAAAAGCCCACAAAATGCTACAGAGTAAAAATTTGAATCCAGAATAAAATAATTTGTTTGTGGGTGGGATTCAAATGAGAGAAAAAGTGAAAGAGAAAAGAAGAAACAAAGAGAGAGAGAGAGAGAGAAAAAATTGAGTTAAGTCTTTTGGAATGTAACACTCATAGAAAAAAAATGGAAAATGTAACACTTATGGGTAATAAAGTTCAAAATGAAAAGAAAAGAATAAAATGAAAAGAGGATAAAATGACCAAGGTGGAAGAAATAAAAACAGGTAAAAAATTCAAGAAAGAAATGGAAAAAGTTATAAAGATTGGATTTTTCCTTGTTTTGAGTAGTTATCTTCTTCCTTTTTCTTTCTTCTCTCTCTTTTTGGCTAGTGGCACTGTACCCCAGGTTCTGACCCTCTGGCACTCTTAGGCAGAGATTTGCTGTTGTGTCACTATGGTGATGACATAAACTAGACCTCAGTCCCATTGGTAGGTGGGGCTTGTTAGCGTTTGCAGGCTCTGACAATGGGAGAGTCCTTTTTCTCAGAGCCTCTCCCCAAATCTCTCCTTCCTGAACCAGCAGCCTGGGGACCCAGTTGTGACGTTGCTCCAGCCACTGCCTGGAAAGCAAGAGGCTCTAAGAGCAGCCAAATCCCCCCTCTATCTCCACTCAACACAGGGTTCTGCATAAGGCTTTGCCAGCCAGAGCCACCAGCACAATCAGGCAGGGCTGGGAGCCGATTGCCTTTCAGGTGTTTTTCTATGAGCCTCCAGGCATTTTATTAAGCCTCAGCACCCACAGGTCTGCTCTCCAGAGGCTGTCTACAAGCTGCCTGCACACCCTTCCCCCTATCACTTCTGTAGTTCTCTTCCCCAGGAGTGTGCTTTGTTAGTTTGTATGGCTGGCAGAGGTGCCACGCCCAGACAGGTCCAGGTGTAGGGAAGCCAGCTTTCTTGCACTTCCTGCGCGTTGTTGTTTGGGAAGCCAGGATTATTCAGAAACTCTGGTCACAGCCCATGCAAAGGGCCTCTTCTGATAGTCTCCGACCCAGCCCCTCCATCCAGAAATGCAGGCGCCCACACCTGAAGCACCAGGTGGACCCACTTTCACACTGACCACACTTGCTGACTGGGATACCGGGAGTAAACAAGGCAACTGTTGCTCGCCCACCTCTGCCGGGGTCTGCCGCTGGTGTTAGCTCCATGTGGGCTGAACCACGGGCACACTCTCTCCTCAGCTTGAATGTCTCTGTCCTAGCCCAGCTTTTTCTGTGCCCCCAGCCCTCACTTTCTCTCAGTTTCAAGAGAAAGCAGCCCTTGCTCAGGTCAGTGAGGAAAGTGGAATACCCAGTTCTCCATCTTATTTCCTTCAGAGTGGTTTTATATTCAGCCACCTTTTCGCCCAATCATACCTTTGTTTGATGTATGTGTATTTCAGATGCTCTGAGATTTTTTTTTCTGTCTCTAGTTGTTGAATTTGTTGAAGTTCAGGGAGAGGTATCGGGAGTACTCCTCACAGCACTATTTCTCTGACATCACCCTTGATATGATGATTTTTAACACTGACATCAATTGCGTTTAATGAAAGTTTGTGGAATGGCTAAGTGAATCAATAGAGTTTCAGAGCGTGAGAGGACCCTGGGATTCTAAACAGATATAATAAACCTTTAAATTACTTCTCCTTGTGAACCCAAGGAGAATGTTATTCCTAACTGGATCTAAGTCAAAGACTTTGGGTTCGTTGAAAAAGTCTTTCATATAAATTTTTTCAAAACAACCTTATTTACAATTCAAGCTCATTTTATACTTTCAGACTAACTCAAGTAGCCAAGGTTACCCAGCACACAAATGGCTTGAACTCTAAATGAATTGGGCTTTTGTCTTATCCATTAAGAGCAATTCTTGGCCTGACCTGTGGTGGCGTAGTGGATAAAGCGTCAACCTGGAAATGCTGAGGTCGCCGGTTCAAAACCCTGGGCCTGCCTGGTCAAGGCACATATGGGAGTTGATGCTTC
Organism: Saccopteryx leptura; assembly: GCF_036850995.1. Lineage (NCBI taxonomy): Eukaryota > Metazoa > Chordata > Mammalia > Chiroptera > Emballonuridae > Saccopteryx > Saccopteryx leptura. The sequence continues at coordinate 191,959,216 of NC_089504.1, forward strand.
CTGCTCCTCCTCCCCTTCTCTCTCTGTCTCTCTCCTCTCTCTCTCCCTCTCTCTCTCCTTTCTAAAATGAATAAATAAAAAAATAAAAAAATAAAAAAAGAGCAATTCTTAAATTTAATGTGTGTAGAAATCTCCAATATTGAATAAGGTCACCTTCATCACAGAGCAAGTACCCATGAAACCCAAATTTTATAAATCATTTATAAATTTATAAATCATTCAGACTGTATTTTGGGTCTAGAAACCTCATGTCCCCCTCTTTTTTCCTTCAAAATTCACTCAATTCCTTAATTTCATCCAGCTTGGAAATAGTTTTTTTACTGACTCTCTTGTACTCATTAACATGTTTTGTCTTTGACTGAAGCTATAAACTTGAATGTAACAGCAACATAGCAAATAATAATAATTTATCCCAATTCTTTTTCAATCTTGAATGTTTGAAATTTTGTGTTGAAGTTTGAGACTGGGTCAAATTGAATTTTAGGTGACTTGGTTTATCCATCCTGAGTGATTAGTTCCTAAGAGAATTCCTGACTCATTTAAAAGGAGAGAATTTAAGGTATTTCTATTAATTTGTATGAAGCTTTAAGAAAACTGATTTTAAAAAAGAGAAAGAATTCTGAAATTACAAACAGATACTGGTAAATATTAAAGCAATGGAAATTCCGTAAAAACCCCAGAAGCACAATACTCTTTTCCATTTCCATTTTATATTTCTTTGTTGATTGCAAATATGAACCATTCTCTGAATTTCTTTTTTAGTCAATTACTGTAAAAAGAGAAACATGAACTCTTTAGGTAGCACATTGCTGCTGTGTTCGTTCCACTTGTTACCAGCCGACAGGTTTATTTACTGACAAACTTTGTTAGATGACACAAGTCATGGGGGGAAATGGTACAGCAGAAATGGTGACAGTTTTGAGAGACAGGGTGGGCTTGACTTCACAATATCAAATTGAACACCAAGGCTTGAGAAGGGATTTTGTTCATATGAGGGAATTTGGAAGCTTCCTCTAGTGCTAGAATGTGGTCATTTGTTGCGACAGTCTTGGAATGTTACTTACTTAGTAAAGGGTGACCTTATCCACAGAACAGTGACAAGCAATTGCACTATTAAGAATAATGATGATGACCACAAAAAGAACTTATTAAGTGCTAATTATATGACAGACACTGTGCTTCATTTAAATTCAATCTATGTACATGACAGCCCTTTTTAACATTTTTTTCTTTATTGAAAAAGGTGTAAGTATAAAATTTTGTAATATATAGATAGGAAAGAAGTAAATATGTATAATAACACCATAATGTAGAAATACTGATAGCCCATTTTAATAGTTGAGGAAACTCAGGCTTAGCTGAGGAAACTCAGGTAATTTGTACAATGTCCCCCAGCTCATAAGTGACAGAGTTGGAACTCAGACCAATGTTTGTCTAATTTCAAAGTCTAAATGCCTACAAATATATTAAAAATCAATTTTTGAGGATTACCAAACTGAAAAATAACTTTGAAAACAACAGTTGAATATAATCATTATTGTTAAATTATGTGTATATGTGAATATATACACACACACACACACACACACATATGTGTATCTATATGCACACACATTCCAAGATTCAAATTTAAAAGTTTCCATTTTAAATTAAATGATTGAATACTGGAACTATTACTTTTCCAGTGATAGTCTACATAGATATTTCAAAGAGTGAAGTTATAGGTCAATAAAGATTTCCAACTTCCGAACTGGAATGAATGTCTTCAAATTCAACATTATCTTTCAGAGCAGAAAAACATTCACAATGAAATGACAGCCTGGGAGAAAATATTTGTAATGTTTGTAACATTAATGTACAACAAAGCTTGAATATCATTAATATACAAAGAGCTCATGCAAATTAACAAGACCATGACAAACAACTCAAAAGAAAAATATCCTGAGAATATAAAGAGTTAATTTCCAGAAAAAGAAGCACTAAATTATTCAAAGAAACTCAAATTCATTAATAAATAAATGTATAAATAAGCAAATTTAAAAAAATTAGCTCATCCATCAGATTGGTACCCTATTTAGAAAATAATTTCATGTTAAAATATGCGTTATTCTTTGACTTACCAATCCAATTTCAGTTCCTATCTTATTTACATAAGAATGGTCATTTGCATAACTCTTTATAATACTAAAAAGATAAATAACCCATAAAACATGTGTACGTGTGTTTGTGTGTTGTGTCTAAATTTATTTTAATTGAGAAAAAAGTAAAGTTTAGGTTAATATACATAGCTTACTTCCATTGGTTTAACACATGTGTTTTTGTGTTTACTGTATAATTAAATTTCATAAATAGATAAGTCAGTGTAACTATAGGGAAAAGTTGGGAAGGATGTGCACTAGATGGAATTAGATGCCGTGAGCTAAGAGAGAACTCCATTTCTTTATTTTTATTTTTGAAGTGGTGGGATTAGAGTATACTTTATAGTTTTGGTGACTTTTGTTATTTCATAAATGAAATTAGTTTTTAAAAGGACAAAAGTAATGTCTCAATCATTAATTATGAATCTAAAATTATAAAATCTTGGACTTTTATGAAATGGTCCATGATCTAGTATAAAGATGTTGGAAATACATGGTAGCCCCTTTTAACATTTTTGTTTCTTTATTGCAAAAGGTGTAGGTATAACATTTTGTAATGTATAGACAGGAAATAAATAAATAAAAATTCTTAACAATTCTCACAATCGTCACAATGAAGTAGACTAGGAGTACTTTGCTATGTGATGATTCTTGCAGACTGCTTCAGTTCCTGTTTATTTCTAAGCTATACAAAGTTTTGAGCGCCATCGCAACAGCAGTGGCACCGTAAATCAATCAATAGTGGCAGTTGGTCACAAATTTTTTTCTATGTATAATACTCATTTTTTTAAAGTATACTCATCTTAACATATGGTCACACAAAAATCTTGTATACAAATGTTTATAAGCAGCATTATTCATGTAATAGTCAAAATATGAAAACAACCCAAATAAATATATAAACAAAATATGGTGTAATCATACAATAAAATTTTATTTGGCAATAGAAAGGAATGAAATACTGACATATGCTACAACATGGATGAACATTATGCTAATGTATGCAAAGAGCCCATCACAAAATATCACATATTGTATGATCACATTTATATAAAATGTCCAGAACTGGAAAATTTATAGAGATGTAAGTAGATTAGCAGTTGCTTGGGGCTGTGAGAGAGAAGATAAGAAGGAGATGGAAGTGTCTACTAGTGGGTACAAGGTTTCTTTCTGGGGAAATGAAAATGTTTTAAAATGAAATTATGGTGATGATTGCACAACTCTATACTCAGAACCAATGAATTGTATTCTTTGAATGGGTAAACTTTTATGGTGTATAAATTATATCTCAAACTTTTAAAAGTCTTATGGAAGTGTTTTATTAAGGTTAGCATAGCTGTCAAGGATAAGAGAAAATTTGGCCTTTTTCTGTATTTCTTCTTTTTCCCAACACTCAACCCAGGAAGAAACTTGGTTGATTGTGGTTCTTTTTACAGAGAATGTTCCTTCTCCCAATGTGCTTTGAACCTATTTGGCTGATACCTTCCTTGAACCAGCAGCTCACAGTGCTGTGAAGCGAGGCAGCAGTACCTACCTTCAATAATATGTTTTCTTGACAGCCCTCGCTCCGTTTCAGCTCTAACAAGAGAAAGAAGCAAACGACTTTCAGTGGGGTGTGCTCTCTTTCATTGCTGTTTTAAAAGTACAGAAGAACAAAAATTTTAGACTGAATTGCTAATTTTTTGCCCTGTTCTTGGCAAATTCTGTACCACTGCAGGCTGAGGAGAGCAGGCTGGTGGGCAGCACACTGAGTCCTTTTCTTTGGAGACCCCAGGAGATGAATTAACCATGACTCTCACTACACCGTGGTAATAACAACTCAGCCACCCACACCCTGTTTATACATAATTTGACACATGGCTCAGCCTTCCCACCTTGTTATTACCAATCCCAAGCTAATGAAATAAAATAAAAGGCTTGATATAAGTTTGTGAGCTTTTCCATAAGAGTGTCAGGCTGCTAATGTTATTAGCTTTTCCAAAAAAAAAAAGTAAATTTGAAAGTGCCTTTTGATTTTCAAAAGAAATGAACAACTACTGCCTTTTAAAATGTTATTAAACACCTTTTACTTAAACTAGTATCCTAAGAAGACCAGCTTTTAACCAGGACTTTGGCCTTTTCAGACCATTCTCAAGCTCTGACTACTCAGAAAGAAATGGGATCCTTGAGTTTTATAGTATTGAAGAAATGTTTCTTCAACATCAATACTTTTGGCAAGAATAGTAGTTTACCATTTGCCTTTGGTGATTTTCTATCTTTTGTAAGTATATCAGATAGTATTGTATGTATTACTCTACTACATATTGTTCTTGCAGACTGTCTTACTTCCTGATTATTTCTGAATTATAGGCCAGGTTTTGAGTACTGCAAATGCACCAAGCAATGGCACCGCGAGTCAGAGCATAGATATTGTGAATCTACATTTCTTATGGGTGCCATGGGGCTTTCTCTTTATATAGACTATAATAGTAGCAAAAATCTAAATTCCATTTTTCTGTCTTTATATTGATCATAAGCAGGCTCAAAAACAGTAATAAAATATGGAATGTGTGTGTACATATACATTCTGATTAAAAGATTTCTGAAAAGCTGGTCTCTGCCTCCAAGTTTATTCCCTATCAATTATCGAGAGGTAAATAAAGTTTTATTTGTTTGTGTTTGTATTTTGTTAAGAAATCTTTGAGATTTCCATAAAAAGGCCTTGCTCTATTCTTACATGTCTGTCTTAAAGGCCAGCATTCTAAGTTCTGCTGGATAATGTAAATACCAGTTCAAATACCAGTAGAGTCATCAGAAGTCAATTCAACCTGCAACATTTGTTCTGCATCCTACACCGGAAAGAGAACTTCTCTTTCATAAAGACTAACTGCAAGTGATACAGGAATCTTTGCCTTGTTTTCCAATGAGATGCCCTTTCGACCAGCACATTCAGAGCCCTTCTCAGAAATGATCAGAGACTGACACGTGGGGCCAGACAAGATATTTTTATCTATGCGTTCTAGAGAAGCATCTGAGTTTTGGCAGGTTTGAGTTGCTTTTCTTCTGCAATGCTATGTGCTTATTTCCTATTCCCCAAATCTGAGCTCTGTTTTAGAAATGGTTCTAAGTGTGAGGTTGGTATTTGAAACATCTCTATGAATCACTTAGTAACAAGTGCTTTGCACTAAGTTTCTTTGGGAACATCTTACTGGAACTGAATCCTAGGCTAATTGCTATTTCTTTCAAGTGAGAAACAATCATCTTTCTCCATCTAAACCAATTAATTCTGGCATATTAGATGTAAAATGGTTGCCTAAACAGATAAAAGCATGAACTATGAGTTGTTTCTCATCAAATAGGGGAAATAAAAGGTATTTAACTTACTTTCCACCCCAGTAGAGTTTGGTTGTTATAACAAGGCTGGACCTCCTGTATGTTAAACAGACAAATACACAGAGAAATATTAAATAAATTGCTGGTTAGTGTACTGAGTCATATTGTTATTACAACACCAAAAAAGAATCTATTGTATCTCAATTTTAAAAAATTGGCAAAGAGATAAATTTGTTAATTTCTATTATTGAAATGTAAAGGTAAAGAGAAGCTAGTGCACGGGGTTTTGGGGTCAGATCCCAGAGGAAGAGGCTGAAGGGAAGTGATCTTTACCAGGAGGGGCTGGAGGGAGTTGAGGACTGACAGCTAACAGGTGAGTGGGTGGTGGCAAAGTGACGGTATGTGGTAGATATGAAGGATAGGAACAGCACCTGAGGAGGGTGAGTGAAAGGACTTAAAGGATGGATTACATTAAGACCTTAAACCAACAGTCACCAACTAATACTTAGCATCTGACAAAACCCTGATTGAATGTGAACTTTTCCGGGGGTAAGTCCACCCTCCAAAGATCATGGACTTGGCCCTGGCCGTTTGGCTCAGTGGTAGAGCGTCGGCCTGGCGTGCAGAAGTCCCGGGTTCGATTACCGGCCAGGGCACACAGAAGCGCCCATCTGCTTCTCCACCCCTCCCCCTCTCCTTCCTCTCTGTCTCTCTCTTCCACTCCCACAGCCAAGGCTCCATTGGAGCAAAGATGGCCCGGGAGCTGGGGATGGCTCCTTGGCCTCTGCCCCAGGCGCTAGAATGGCTCTGGTCGCAACAGAGTGACGCCCCGGAGGGGCAAAGCATCACCCCCTGGTGGGCAGAGTGTCGCCCCCTGGTGGGCGTGCTGGGTGGATCCCGGTCGGGCGCATGTGGGAGTCTGTCTGACTGTCTCTCCCCGTTTCCAGCTTCAGAAAAATACAAAAACAAACAAACAAACAAAACCAAAGATCATGGACTTAGTGGCTCTGAACTACTACCCTTTCCAACCATCACATTCACATGTAGAAATTGACTACATGGAAATATGAATGATAAAGTAAATTATAATACTAAATAGGAATAAAATTTCTATGAGTGTCTTATTAAATGGAAATGTTATTTTAGGGAAGGGGTTGAAAAATTCTTAACGCAAAGTTTTACCACCATACTCTTAAAGGAATAAAATGTAGAAATCTTGTCAGCAAACGTATTACTTTCTCAAAACCACATCCAAATGGAGGACATGCTATTATGATCATGGAATAAGAAATATGTCTTGAGAACTATAGTCATATAACTTAAAATTGGGAGGCAGATCTCAGTGTAATTTAGTTTCTCCAGGTATGTAATTCGGTTGAACTTATCTAGAAAAAAAATCATTTGTGATTCAAAGGTTAAGACCAAACTGTAGAAGCATTTGAAATAGGCATTTATAATTTCATCAGCTGAAACAGTGATGCCTCTGGGCCCTCAGGAATAAAAGTCTAGTGTGATTCATGATAATCAGTGGAGAAGGATCATGATAATTCTGACAGCTTGGCTGCAACAGAAAAATTTGTAGAAAATGTCAGCAACCCCAACCCCCTGAATTTAATTCCCTGAAAAGTAATTTGAATCACTGTAACAGAAGGTCTACAGACAGAAACATCTGGAGATTCCACACCCTGAAAGGGCTTTCTGGGTAGACCCATCAATGTCAGGAGACCTAGTATCATAGTGGTCAGCTAGGAAGAGCCCCGTCTCCTTAGCAAGCATTGTCAGAGCTTCAACAAAAGGCTAAATGGAATAGTATACAAAATGAATGCAGCACTCTTGATTATTCAGAGCACTTGGGCCTGCCAAAGAATCACATTCTACCCAGGTATGACCATCATAGACTTACTTATTTTTCCAAAGTTAGGCTTTCTGTAAAATGTTTTGCTTATGTAGGTGTGCACACTAACAGTAATGTTCAAACAATAAGATTAGACAGCAAACTGGTGAATTATCAGTGACCTCATGGCAGCATTTCAAATGGGTGGAGAAGGATAATATGAATGTTTTACTTTGATATTAGCACAGCTTTCAAAATACTTCTGCACCTGTTATGTCACCTAATCAGTGTGACACTTTATGAACAGCTATGACATCTATTTCCCAGGTAAAGAAATAGAGACTCAGAGAAGTAACTTGTCTTGGATAGTACAGCTAGCAAGTAGTGGCACTGGAGCAAGAAGCCAGTGTGCTGTCATTGAAACTGCTTTAATCGACTCCTTACTCTGATTATACAATTTATCTTCTCACTAGTTTTCTGGGGGCAGTGGTGAATGGGTGTCAATATTCTGTGGTCTGGTGATAGCTTGACTTTTTATTTGCAAGACCGGAAGGCAGTTTGTGAAGCATGCATGTTAATCTACTGTCTTGTAGGTATATAATAGACTCTGGAAACTAGGGAGAATGATGGCTCCGTGTTCTCTGGGTGTTCAGGGGCAGAGAGCCACTGCACTGACGCTTCCCCTCCTTCCTCAGGTGACTCTGTCAGCCTATCCCTCACTGCAGATTTCACTGGACACCTAGTGGACTCATCTTCAAGGTCTCCATTACAGGTTGAATTGGGTCCCTCAAAAAGATAAATTATTAAAGCCCTAACCTCCAGTACCTCAGAATGTCAGCTGATTTGAAAATAGGGTCATTACACATAAAATTAGTTACATGAAGATGAGGTCATATTGGAGAATAGTGAGCCCTTAATTCAATGTGACTGGTGTCCTCATGGTAAGGCACACAGACACACACAGGGGAGAATGCCATGTGATGACAGAGGCAGATGCTGAAGGGTTGTTTGGGCACCAAGGAATGCCAACGACTGCCAGCAGCCACCAGAAGCTGGAAGAGGCAAGGAAGAATTCTACTTAGAGTTTCAGAGTGAGCATGGCTCTGTCCAAACCTTGATTTTGCACTTTTGGCCTCTAGAAGTGTGAGAGAACAACTTGCTGTTGGTTTAAGCCACCCAGTTTGTGGCACTTTGTTATAGCAGGCCCAGGAATTTGACACAGTCCTTATGGAGCAGTGATGGATGGGCCTACATACTGTGTGGGAAGGTAGCACAGGCAGGTGGAAGACTGGGTCGCAATATGAATATTTTTCCATTTTTAAGGTTGAATGCAGTTCTTTCTCAACACCCTTACAGTCCCTGAAGTTGGAAGGAAGAGAAGTGAGAGGTAGAAAATAGGTCACCAAACTTTATTTGTTGACAGCTCCATAAATTTCTGGTTTTCTATTTCCACAAGGCCTTCTATTCCTACCAAACATCTAAGAGTTTGCATACTTCTAGTTTTCCCTCCACAGGAGGTTAAAATGCTTTGTAGGAAGGCATAATGAAATCAGTCTTGACTCATTCTCTTTGAGAAGTTTGCTTCTTCTTACACTAAATTTTACACAAACTGTGTGCATATGCATGGTGCCAAGTTCATATGCAGCTGTTTCACTAATACTATTGAATTGCTATTTATTTGGCCATGAGCAGAGATTATACCGGAGCAGAAGAGGATACCAAACTTGTCCAGTGATCTTTCTTGGTTTTCCTGACTCTGCAATCATGCTGGGGAAATAGCGGGTATCGGGGCTGACATGTGTAGTGAAATGGAGGGGGTTGTCCCTCCCTCAGATATCATGGCATCCATTATTACACTGGCTCTGGCTACAGAAGGTGATGGGATGGGACGTGACCCCTCAAGGATGGCAGATGAAGCACATTCTTGAATGCCCAGATAATAGGGCTCCCTGGATGCTGGAGACATGCTAGCATAGAAGAAAGCTTTGGAGTATTTATCCCAAGGGCTTCTTATTTCATCATTCCTTTGCATTTTGAGTTGTTAATAAAATGAATAGGAACATAAATATGTGTGTATAGATAATATGCTTCCTGTAAGCTGTAGTCCTTCACCAAATTATTATAAATGGCAGTCACAAGCCATGAAGATGTCCGCCCCTTTTTTATGTTCAAATACCTGCTGAACATTCTCTCCTCCTTGGCTCAACCCCATGGTAACTCACTGTGATTAATGACTAGTCAATAAGTTTTGAAGCACAAGTAATAAACTTGCTGGTATTTACTTTTCAAACCACTGTAAATAATTTCCATACTAAGAGTTGACTTTTTTTTGGACAACGTTTTGGTCAGTTGTCATCCAATTTATAATGGCAGTCTTTTTAGAGGCAAGTAAAAAGTGGTGGTAGATGCATTACCTCCAGCCTTTCTTCTTGATGATGCTCCCCAGAATCACTTCAGCCCTGGAAGGGGAAAAAGATAATGTCTTAGGGTATGGTGGCCTGGAAACACAAGAGTCAATACAAAACATCAGAGTCATTCCTGGTTTGAACTCTCAGTGCCTCCATGTCCCAAAAATAGGAGCTGCTCTCTGCTAGTAGCAGTTTCCGCTGGTGCCTGCAGAATCCTGCTCCAGAGCATTCCAGAAGCACCTCCCAAATTCTGACATGCAGGCAGGAGACCATCTGCAGCCCTGATGCTAAAAAACAGTGGAGTCATTTGGCAGTTTGGTGTTTTGAAACCACTGATCCTGCTTGGTGATGTCCAAGGGAAGTCACAGTTTTCCTTCTATTTGCTATGGTTTGCAATTGTGACTGGGGAGGACAATGAAACCTCACACTGTGTAGGCAGACAATATCAACTCCCAGGAGATCTTGCAGGATAAAAGAACCTGTGTGTAGGTTTAGATGTCCCAGATGCCAGGGCTGCAGATGCAGTGGCCCACATAGACAATGTCCTGGGTTCTAGTGACAAGCAGTGTCATAGAAGCAGGACATAGGGAGGTATTGAAAAGTGTCTTTTCTGCACCTAAGGCTGTGTAGTGTAGAGTATACTGAAGACACCCCATCTACCTAGCCCAACTGGGACCCAAGCTGAAGACACTAAAATTTTCTTGTAGGTTTCTCCCAGTAAGACCAACTTATGAGAAGCAGCTGCACTCTCAGAGGCTTTGTGAATGGGGGCAGCAATGGAATTAGCACTTTGTCCATTAGGCTCTTATAGGCGGGACGCATCACTAATCATTGTTTGTCTTGACTGAAAGTACTGTCTTTGTTGGAGTGTATTTGAAAACCCAGCATAAGCCTCACTGCACTTAGCTATGGTAACGCCCAGACAGACATGCACTGAATGTCAGTGTTCTTTCCTTCCTCCCTTCTGTCTCTCTGATGGCTGCTTTTTGCAACCTTGCTTTTCACAGTGGGAACCCATCTTAGTTACACACTGACAATCAATCAGTAATTAACCAGGACTGATCATTCTTCACAATAGGTATACAAACAGAATGCTAATAGATTCATTCATCACTTCTCTCTTTTCAACCTTAGCCTCATTTGGTATGGAGCAGGATTCAACAGAAGAAGCAAAACACTGAAAAAGGCTATGATGTTGAAAGAGCAAGCCCTTATCAATTTTATTTTCTCTCCTTGAACTCAACAGAAAACATCAGGGATGTAGCTTCTGAACCTCCTTGATGGTCCTTAAACATAGACCTGCCCTTGTAAAGGAGGAAACCCATGTAAGGAAAATGTACTTTGACCAAGCAATGATGAACCTAACTCAACACCTCCAGCACTTTGATTGTAATTCTCACCTGGAAGTGGCAACAGTGTGTGTGTGTGTGTGTGTGTGTGTGTGTGTGTGTGTGTGTGTTGTAGAATCAAGCCTGCAGGTGATCATGCATCACAGCCCTGTTAGAAAACTGCAGAGCTATTTAATTTCTCTCAGCTCTTAGATCTGTGAGCATGTTCATAGTAAGAGGCCAAGCTGTTCCCGTTCTGTTCTAAAATGTGCTGGAACCTGGAGGACACGGACCATGAGGCCTGCCTGAGGGCACATGGCCCATGGGTTCTGATTTAGCAGTGAGCCCTATCCTAGAGCCCAAATGTGCTTTCAGGTCCATGAGAAAATTGTAGCTAGATGTGACTTCGCAGCAAAAGAAGTAAGGCCTCTTTGCAGCCTGCTGCATCCTCAGAGTGGAGTCTGAAGTGCCCTCTTATAAAAGATACTGGATTTCCTGGCATCTCTGGGATAGCTCCTTTAATTTCTGATCTACCTGTAATACCATGGGGAGGGACAAGGTTGCAAACAGGAAAATCAGTTTCTGCTTCCCTTCAGGGAGGACTGCCCAGTTTCTCTCTGGGGCTGAGCAACCATGAGATGTGGTTCTGAAATAGCAAGATTAGCTTTGGATCAATGACATTGGAATTTGCTCATTTAACTCACTCAGATATCAAACTAACATTTACTGATCTCCACTGACACCATTCTGGTCCCAGCCACCTCTGCCCCTCATGTAGACCAGGCTACTGCTTCCAGTCCATTCTTCATAGAGGGACCCAAGGTGGGGAGGTCTGGGTGGGCAGAGTGGGCCAGAGATGGAGAGATAGTCAGTATGCCTCACCCTGGTGATAGTGGTGAAGGGAGGGAGAAAAGCAGTGCCACTGACACTTGTGGCAAGGGCAGACCCTGCCCAGCAGCCTGTCAGCAATGGCTTGGGCAGAGTCTCTCAGTTCTAGAAATGCCACTCAAGAAATTGAAACAGGTACCAACTTACTTTCCAGCGGCGTAGACCTCGGCAGTATCAAAGAGATTAACGCCACTTTCATAGGCGATAGTCATCAGTCGCTCGGCGACCTGCAAGGGGATGTGAAGGTCAGTAGGAAAAGCCAAATGCTTTCCAAACTTGGAAGCAATTTTGAATCCTTCAGTGGTCTTTATGAACACTGAGATTTCGTTAGCCACTCCTTGTTCTTCTCAGGTGTAGTAAAGAGAACAAAAAGAGTCAGCCAGCATTTATGGGATAAGGGTCTCCTTCACTCTGCTGAGAAAACCTGGTCTGACAACCTTCTCTTTGGCACCATGATCTCTCTGAGAGGATCACTTATTAGACTCATTTCTCTTCTGACTCCAAGCCACCGGGTGACGTGTGACTTGAAAGTGATTGCCTTTTTCCTCAAGGCTCAGCAGACTGTTTTGATGAACCAAAGGTTAGATAAAACTGTGCACATCTCAGCAAAAACCCAGACACTGTCACAGAGTGACCAGTCAACCGAACCCATGGGACACACAGAGCAGTAGTGGGGCACCGGGATCCAGCTCCTTACTGTCAGCCTGAAAACTGCCCTCCAGGCTCCTGTCCCTCCCTGTGTGCTGCTGAATGCAAGTGGTAAGGGTGCCTGAGGGGTGGCCATAGAGGAGTAGCAATAAAGAGCAGTGGAGAGGGGCCATCTTTTCATTTAGATTTATTAGTTGAGAAATTACACACCTCACAGATAATTAAAATAGAGTTTTCCACTAATTTTTTTGATTGTGAGCCAAAGTTGCTGAATCAGCATTTCCACCATAAACTGTTTTCCTGTTTTTAAAATTGGCTGACCAAGAAAACTATTAGGGAGCTCCTGCAAATCCTTTAGAAAAATAGCAGCTATTACTACTTTTAATATTGTACCATTATGACATTTACCATAAGTAGAGATTAAAAGTTAAGACAAGTATAGTTTTTTCCATCACAACTATTCTTTGTTTAAGAAATTATTGGAGATGACGTCAGAGTAATGGCATGGTAGGAAGTGATACCAATAAATCTCCCCCAAAACTCAACAAGATCTTCAACCAGAAATAGAAAAACCTATCCTTGGAGCCTCCAGATGTTTCGCAATACACCCGAAGGTATGGTTGAGTGAAAAATTGGCTAAATATATAATCAAACCCCAAAGGAAATAGGGAGTAAGAAATGCTCTGCCTTTCTCACTAACCTAAACAGGGCTTTCACTGGGAACTGAGAATATAAAAACTAAGGCAGGCAAAGGGGGTGAATAGATCCAGGCCACGGCACAAACGGCCGAACCAGGCTGTGGCACAGAGATCCAAGCCGAGGAAAAACTGTTCCTGTGGCAACCCAGGCAATAAAAGCTAACACTCGCGCCAAACCCAGACAAAGAAAGACAAGTGGGGCAGCCATTTTCCCTGATCTCCTGGTCAGCACGTGCAGATAGTGGGCGAGAGATTCCTTTGAAAGCCCCAGGAGTGGGCGCCCATGTTATCCCACAGAGAGGCAGAGTCAGAGGCCTTTGTGTGGGATGAAATCAGAATCTCCGGGCCGCCCCAGCACCCTGAAAAATCCGCGCATGGGGAGGGAGCGAGAGCCAATGTCAACGCTGAAACTTTTCCATGCAGGTGGGGGTTTCACTCAGAGGGTGAGGCGGCTGGCCTGATATCCTGGTCTGCACACGCAGATAGTGAGCGAGAGATTCCTCCGAGTGCCTTGGCAGTGGGCGCCTGTGTTATCCCACAGAGGGGCAGAGTCAGGGGCCTTTGTGTGGGCCAAAAGTGGAATCTCCAGGCCGCTCCAGTGCCCTGAAAATGCCACGCATGGGGAGGGAGCAAGAGCCAATTCCAATGCTGGAACTTTTCCGTGTGGGCGGAGGTTTCACTCAGAGTGTGAGACTGCTGACCTGATATCCTGGTCTGTGCACGCAGATAGTGAGCGAGAGTTTCCTCCAAGCGCTCCGTAGGTGGGCGCCCGCCCGTGTTACTGGACAGAGTGGCAGAGCCAGAGGTCTTTGAGTGGGCAGAAGCCCCGACTGATTATGCTAGCAGCTCTGACTGACTGAGCCTTACCCAGAGCCCTGTGCTGAGTGGAAATAGAGTGGGGAGTTGCCAGCTCTTTGAGTCTCTTACTATCCAGGCAGAGTCAGCAGCAACCCCATAGCTGGATTATCAGGCTACTAACTGAGGAAGGAAAGACTAGGAGAGAGGCTCCAGGAACATGAACTCTCTCACTGTTGGAGCCTATAAATGCTAATGAGCCTTGACTGCCAACAAGAATGAAGCACAATACATGACATCGCCATAGAGACTTATCAACTGCAAACCTCTACCTGAGTGTGCCAAAAGGGCAGAACCCGAGGTACAGAGTCACCGACCAGGAAGAGGGAGAGAAAAGAAAAAGCAAGAAGATAACCTCTCAAAATCAAGAATAATCCGCAGACTTTATAACATATCCCATTTTATTATATTTGTTCATTTGTTTCTCTTATCTTCATTCTTGCTTTTTTTTTTTCCTCCTCCAATTTGGTCATTTAACTCTCTGCCAGTCTTACTCTCTCCTCTCCTTGAACTACACTACCCATAAGTGTTACATCTCCCATTATCTTTTCTTTCCTCTTCCTTTCTCTCTATGAGGGTTGCACTCCAAAACCCTTAATTCTCTCTCTCTCTCTTCTTTTTTCTTTTTTATTCTTTTAGTGGTTCCCTCTTTTTTTTTTCTCGCTCTCTCTTTTTTTTCTCCCTTTATATTAGTTTCTTCTTTTCTCCTTTACATTTCCTCTCATTCAAACCTCAATAGCAAACAAATTATCTTATCTGGGACTCAAAGTTATGTTTGTGGCATTTTGGCGGTTTTTACTTCACCTTTTTAACTCACTAGCTGTGCTCCCATCCCTGGCTCTCCATTTTATCTAGTTCTTGTTCCACTAAATACAATAGTAATTTTTCTGTTTCCCTCTTATTCCTCTCATCATAACTCTTAGTCAACCAACACCTAAAAGCAAATCATTTTATTCTTGACCCAATTTTTTTCCTTATTTGCTTTTTTTGGGTCCATACCCCCCCTTTCTTTTTTTTTTTTTTTTTGCCCCTTTATTACTTCTCCCCAATCCAGGCCTCCATAACAGGCATTGTTTGTTCTATTTAGTACAATATAATTCACAGTTCACCACAATATTTTCTCAAGAAAGAGGGGAGAGGAGAGGAGAGGAAAAAAGGAGGGGGGGAATAATTTCCTTTTTTAATTTTAATTTTATTTTATTTTTCTTTATTTTATTATTAATTTTTTTTAAATAAAACAACTCTTCAATTTTTTAATTTTTAACTTTTTATTCTTTATTAAATCTCATTAATACTATCAACAAAACCACCCTCAGATGCCATTAAGGAAGAGAAAATCAAATATCATGGATACAAAAAAAGAGAGGTAACACAGATAGATGAGGAAAAATCTATGGAGAAAAAATTTAATATATTGGAAATCTTGGAGTTAAACAACAGAGAATTTAAAATAGAAATCCTAAAAATACTTCAAGATATACAAGAAAACACAGAAAGGCAATTTAGGGAGCTCAGAAAACAACTCAATGAACACAAAAAATATATTTCCAAGGAAATTGAAACTATAAAAACAAATCAAACAGAGATGAAAAACTCAATTCACGATCTGAAAAATGAGGTAACAAGCTTAGCTAATAGAACAGGCCAGATAGAAGGTAGGATTAGTGAAATAGAAGACAAGCAACTTGAGGCACAACAGAGAGAAGAAGAAAGAGACTCAAAAATTAAAAAAAATGAGATAGCCCTACAGGAATTATCTGACTCCATCAAAAACAATAACATAAGAATAATAGGTATATCAGAGGGAGAAGAGAGAGAAAATGGAATGGAGAACATACTCAAACAAATAATAGATGAGAACTTCTCAAGCCTGTGGAAAGAACTAAAGCCTCAAATTCAAGAAGCAAACAGAACTCTGAGTTTTCTTAACCCCAACAAACCTACTCCAAGGCACATCATAATGAAATTGGCACAGACCAATGGCAAAGAAAAAATTCTCAAGGCAGCCAGGGAAAAGAAGAATACAACATATAAAGGAAGGCCCATTAGATTATCATCCGATTTCTCAACAGAAACTCTACAAGCTAGAAGAGAGTGGACCCCAATATTTAAAGTCCTGAAAGAGAGGAACTTTCAGCCACGAATACTATACCCATCAAAGCTATCCTTCAAATATGATGGAGAAATAAAAACATTCACAGATACAGAAAAGATGAGGGAATTTATCATCAGAAAACCCCCACTCCAGGAATTACTAAAGGAGATTCTCCAATCCGATACAAAGAACAACAACAAAAACAAAGCCACAAGTAAAAGCTCCAAGAAGAACACAATAAAACCAAATTTAAACTGTGACAACAACAAAAAGAAAGGGGAGGGGAGAGGATGGAGATTAACAGTAGCAAAGGATGATGGAGTGCAAAAGTACTCACAAAATAGTGCACTACAATGAACAGGGTAGGAACCCTTTTCATTACTTAAAGGTAACCACCATTGAAAAAACCACCACAGAAGCACATTATTTAAAAAAGATAGCAACAAAGGAAAGATGTATGGAATACAACCAAATAAAAACAAAAGATAGAAAAACAAAAGAGAAGGATCAAACAAGACATAAAACAAACAGAAAGCAATCTATAAAATGGCAATAGGAAACTCACAAGTGTCAATAATTACACTAAATGTAAACAGATTAAACTTACCAATAAAAAGGCAGAGTAGCCCTGGCTGGTTGGCTCAGTGGTAGAGCATCGTCCTGGCGTGCCGAAGTCCTGGGTTCGATTCCCAGCCAGGGCACACAGGAGAAGCGCCCATCTGCTTCTCCACCCCTCCCCCTCTCCTTCATCTCTGTCTCTCTCTTCCCCTCCTGCAGCGAGGCTCCATTGGAGCAAAGATGGCCTGGGCGCTGGGGATGGCTCCTTGGCCTCTGCCCCAGGCGCTAGAGTGGCTCTGGTTGTGACAGAGCAACGCCCCAGAGGAGCAGAGCATCACCCCCTGGTGGGCAGAGCATCGCCCCTTGGTGGGCGTGCTGGGTGGATCCAGTCGGGCGCATGCGGGAGTCTGTCTGACTGTCTCTCCCCGTTTCCAGCTTCAGAAAAATTAAAAAAAAAAAAAGGCACAGAGTAGCAGAATGTATTAAAAAAGAAAATCCAACTGTATGCTGCCTAGAAGAAACTCATCTAAGTAACAAGGATAAAAAAAAATTCAAAGTGAAAGGCTGGAAAACAATACTCCAAGCAAATAACATCCAAAAATAAGCAGGCGTAGCAATACTCATATCTGATAATGCTGACTACAAGACAGCAAAAGTACTCAGAGACAAAAATGGTCATTTCATAATGGCTAAGGGGACACTGAATCAAGAAGACATAACAATTCTTAATATATATGCCAAGGAACACCAAAATATATAAGACAGCTACTTATTGACCTTAAAACAAAAACTGACAAAAATACAATCATACTTGGAGACCTCAATACACTGCTGACGGCTCTAGATCGGTCATCCAAACAGAGAATCAACAAAGATATAGTGGCCTTAAACAAAACACTAGAGCACCTGGATATGATAGACATCCACAGGACATTTTTTCCCAAAGTGACTGAGTATATATTTTTCTCCAGTGTACATGGATCATTCTCAAAAATTGACCATATGTTGGGCCACAAAAACAACATCAGCAAATTCAGAAAAATCAAAGTTGTATCAAGCATATATTTTTTTTTCTTTTTTCTTTTTTTCATTTTTCTGAAGCTGGAAACAGGGAGAGACAGTCAGACAGACTCCCGCATGCGCCCGACCGGGATCCACCCGGCACACCCACCATGGGGCGACGCTCTGCCCACCAGGGGGCGATGCTCTGCCCATCCTGGGCATCGCCATGTTGCAACCAGAGCCACTCTAGCACCTGAGGCAGAGGCCACAGAGCTATCCCCAGCACCCGGGCCATGTTTGCTCCAATGAGCCTTGGCTGTGGGAGGGGAAGAGAGCGACATAGAGGAAAGCGCGGTGGAGGGGTGGAGAAGCAAATGGGCGCTTCTCCTGTGTTCCCTGGCCGGGAATGGAACCCAGGTCCTCCGCACGCTAGGCCGATGCTCTACCACTGAGCCAACCAGCCAGGGCCTCAAGCATATTTTCTGATCATAAAGCCTTGAAACTAGAATTCAACTGCAAAAAAGAAAAATTATTCTGTTTGTCTTATAATATTATCCTTGTGCTCTGTCACATGATGTACCAGTGGATTATTATTGGGAAACATACATAACAAATCTTATATAGAAAGAAAGAAATTTTAAGATAAGATGGAGAATCCTAAATGTAGAATTGAACTAAATGATTACTGAGATGCTTCCCAACCACAGCATTTGAAGAACTCAACTTAGAATAATGAACTCACTGAACTAAGTCAGGAGACCGGATTTTGGTCTTGCATGTACAACATACTGGATAAATATTGAGCAAGTCATTTGACCTCTCTGTATTTCAGTTTCTTCATCTGCAAAATGAGGATGAGTCTGTTTGGCTCCCGCATGGAGCCCAGGGGCCCTGAGAAAGCTCACCCTCCTTTCTTTTCCTGGAGATATGATTCTAATTGAGGCCTAGAACGCCTCTAAGTCCCTTCCTACCTGAGAATAAAGTTTATACACAAGGAACACAGAGCCAAGACAATCACTAGGAAACAGAGTAGGGGCCACTGATTGACTCAATCCTGAAACTTGTTCTAGGTCTACATTTCTAGTGTGAAAGTCAAAATAATTTTTGTCCTTTATTGGGTAAGCCAATTTGAGTTAGGTTTATTGTTCCCTGCAACTGAAGGAACCCTACCTATCTTACTGATGAGAAAATATAAGTAGAACTCTGAAAATTAAATACTATAACAGGGGTCGGGAACCTATGGCTTGTGAGCCAGATGTGGCTCTATTGATGGCTGCATCTGGCTCGCAGACAAACCTTTAATAAAAAAAATAATAACATTAAAAATATAAAACACTCTCATGTATTACAATCCATTCATTTCCTACCACTCATGTTCATGGTTGCAGGCGGCTGGAGCCAATCACAGCTATCCTCTGGGAAAACACCAAATTTTTATTGGATAATGCATAACGTACATGGGTCGTTGTGAGGTCAGGAAGTAAACTTCCCTCCTTTTAGTCAAGTAGTCAGCTAGCTAATTGCAGAAACCCTTTTGATGAAGAAGATGGCTAAAAGAAAAAAAGATGAGGAGTATTGTAGTTTACAGAAGGAATGGACAGAGGAATTCGCCTTTGTGGAGAGAGCAGGTTCTGCAGTGTGTAATATGCAATGATAAAATTGCATTGATGAAATGGTCAAATATAAAGCGGCACTTTGACATACACCATACTACATTTGCATCGAAATATCCAGTGGGGGACAGCAAGAAGAAAGCATGTCAAGAGCTACTGTGCAGAGTGCACGCTAGTCAGCAGTAACTCCGTCTGGACCCAACAAGGTGACTGAAATTTGGCTAGCTTTGCTGGTGCTTTAGCAATTGTGAGAAATGGAAAGCCATTCACAGATAGGGAGTATGCCAAAACATTCATGCTTGATGTTGCCAATGAACTTTTTTTTTTTTTTTTGTATTTTTCTGAAGCTGGAAATGGGGAGAGAGAGACAGACTCCCGCATGCGCCCGACCGGGATCCACCCGGCACGCCCACCAGGGGCGACGCTCTGCCCACCAGGGGGCGATGCTCTGCCCCTCCGGGGCGTCACTCTGCCATGACCAGAGCCACTCTAGCTCCTGGGGCAGAGGCCAAGGAGCCATCCCCAGCGCCCGGGCCATCTTTGCTCCAATGGAGCCTTGGTTGTGGGAGGGGAAGAGAAAGACAGAGAGGAAGGAGGGGGGGTGGAGAAGCAAATGGGCGCTTCTCCTATGTGCCCTGGCCGGGAATCAAACCCGGGTCCCCTGTACACCAGGCCGAGGCTCTACCGCTGAGCCAACCGGCCAGGGCCCCAATGAACTTTTTGATGACTTTTTGGATAAAGACAAGGTAATCACACAAATAAAAGACATGCCTCTGTCAGCAAGAACTGTTCATGATCGTACCATCATGATGGCAAATCAAATTGAGGCAAATCAAAATGAAGGACATAAATGCAGCACCATTCTTTCTTTCTCGCTTTGGATGAGTCAACAGACGTAAACCATTTATCCCAGTGCAGCGTGATTGCAAGGTATGCTGTCGGTGACACACTACATGAGGAAAGTCTTGCTGTTTTGCCTATGAAAGAGACAACAAGAGGGGAGGATTTATTCAAGTCTTTCACTGAGTTCGCTAAAGAAAAGAAATCTACCGATGGATAAACTTATTTCGGTGTTTACTGATGGTGCTCCATGCACAGTAGGGAAAAATAGGATTTGTAGCACTTCTTCATGAAGATGAGAAGACACCCATCCTAAGTTTTCACTGCATCCTACATCAGGAGGTGCTTTGTTCTCAGATGTGTGGCAAGCAGCTTGGTGAGGTTATGTCGCTGGTCATTCAGGTGGTCAACTTTATTGTTGCCTGAGCTTTAAATGATTGCCAGTTTAAAACACTGCTGAAGTTGGGAATAATTGTCCTGGTCTGCTTTTGCACAGCAATGTGCATTGGTTGTCAAGAGGGAAGGTTCTCAGCCATTTTGTGGCTTGTCTGAGCAAAATCTGGACTTTTCTTAAAATGAAAAACGTTGAGCATCCTGACTTAGCTAACACTGAGTGGCTCCTGAAGTTCTACTATCTCGTGGACATGACTGAACAACTGAACCAGCTCAATGTGAAAATGCAAGGTGTTGGAAATACAGTCTTATCCCTTCAACAAGCAGTGTTTGCATTTGAAAGCAAGCTGGAACTCTTCATCACCAACATTGAAACAGGTCATTTACTACACTTTGAAAAACTGGGAGAGTTTAAAGATGCATGCACAGCAAGTGACCCTGCTCAACATCTTGATCTCCAGCAGCTAGCGGGCTTCACATCTAATCTGCAGTCATTCAAAGCATGCTTTGGAGAATTTCGTGAGTGCACTTGTCTTTTAAAGTTCATCTCCCATCCACAAGGGTGTGCAGTAGACAGTGCCGACCTGAGTTACATCCCCAGTGTTTCTGTCAGAGATTTTGAGCTACAAGCTGCTGACCTGAAGGCCTCAGACATGTGAGTGAATAAATTCAAGTCACTGAATAAGATTTGGAAAGACTTGCACGACAGCAAGCAGAGTTGGCAAGCAAACACAAGTGGGCAGAACTGAAAACACTTCAACCCGCGGACAGGCTGATTGTCAAAACTTGGAACATGCTTCCTGTCACATACCACACACTGCAGCATGTGAGTAATGCTATACTGACATGTTTGGCTCTATGTATGCATGCAAGCAGTCTTTCTCACATCTAAAGAACGTTAAGACCAACCTACGATCACGTTTAATGGATGGAAGTCTCAACGCCTACATGAAGCTTAGCCTCACCATGTATCACCCAGACTACAAAGCCATCAGCAAAACCATGCAGCACCAGAAGTCGCATTAATGCTAAGAAGTACTTTATTCATCATTGGTTAGCAACAGCATAACAGCATTATTAAAAAGAATTCAGAGACTTATTGTACTTTAAAAGTGTTGGTCTTACATAAAATGCACACATTTACTTGTATTTAGTGTTAAACATATTATATGGCTCTCACAGAATTACATTTTAAAATATGTGGTGTTCATGGCTCTCTCAGCCAAAAAGGTTCCCGACCCCCGTGCTATAAGATGATAATATACTCTAACCTGTACTCAAAAATATTATTCTTATGAGTAACATCTGTTTTGATTTTATAATCAAGACAAATCATCTTTGGAAGGCACCTCACAAAGTTATCTAGATTTAAGTTTGAATCCTTTTGATAATATCCCTGTTAAGTGGCTATTCAATACATAGTTAAACTCTCCTAGTCATGTGTGTCACCCAGGGGCAGCACTAGTGATTGCATCACCCAGCATGCTACCATGTGGTCACCTCAGGATCCCATGGTTGTATTTGCTTTGTGCTGAGCTCATCTGCAGCCAGAGAGAAAGTAGGAAAATCTGGGGAAGTGAATTTGTTGTTATTGGCTTGTGTTTTTTGCCACATGCATTTTCAACCACTGGTTTGACTGGTCTTCCCGTGTCTTCGGTCCTTCTCCATCCTGGCATTCTCTCTGCAAGACCTGGCAGGAAGCCACAGCTTTCTCTGGAAGGACACTATTTATTTGTCTGACCTGTATCTTAGGTGAGAGCTGCTCCAGCCACTCATGACAACTTTAATGTACACCTCTTAGAACTGTAATTTTGAAATGATTCCTTTCAGAGGCCAGCCCTTCACACTCTGACCTGGGCAAGCAGGACTCACTGCAGCAGAGTGGCAGGTACCATAGTGGGCAGAATAAAGATAAAGGGGAAACTGACATGCTGACAGTTTGCCCCTCTGCTCCGAAAGGGAAGATATTTTTGTTTTTTCCCTTCTAAGCACCATCAGGCAGTAGAAGGTTATGCAAATGCTGAATACAGAGGATTATTAACTGTAGACCTCCTTTCCTACTTGTCACCTATTTTGTATATATGTCCGTGGTCATTGCTTTGCTATCTGTGGGCTTGCCCCTATGCCGGCTCTGCATACCTAACCTGATGCCAGTCAGAGGGCCTGGTAGCAGACCCTCTGCAGATCTTACTGCAGAATGAAGGACTTATCCCTCAGCTGATGGAAATCCTGGCCATTAAGCTATCAGTTCTCTGTGAAAACTGCACTTGGCTAAAGAGATAGTCATCCTAGCCCAACATCAGAGCTGCTTCCCATGGCAGCCTCTGTCCCAGAACTGACTATACAAGGGATAGAAATGCTCAGTCCTTTTGCCCCAATTCGGGGCAATTCTGCATGGCCACTTCAGCTTTGGAGCTCCCCATGGAGTCAGCTGAATTCATTGTTGAGACTGCATTAAGGCTCAATTACACTGATGCCCACTTCTGTTTCCTTCCTTGCCATGGGTTGATTCTGAGATCACTTCTTAATACTGTTGTGCATGCTAATCTCCATCTCAGCATCTTCTTATCAAGAAATCCCCTGTGTGACGAGCTCTCCATGGTGACCTATGCTCAATATTGGAGACAGATAAAAATATGTGGATAAGACTCCTTCCCCTGGATCTATTAAATAATGCTGATGACCTTAGAAGATGTGGGAAAGCACCCAGATCTCCCAAGCTTCTGCTTAAGAATAATAATAAGAACTACCTTTACAAAGGGTTTGTTCTGAGCCAGGCACCAGGCTCAGCACTTTAAGATACTTCATCTCATTAATCTCGCCCACCCGTGGTCCTGTTGAGGAGGGGCTGTCATCTGCATTTCACTGCTCTCACAGTTGTTAGTAGATTTAAGTGTTAGAAAATCTAGTTAGTTAGTGACAGAAAGTGCTGGATCCCATGAGTGTGTCTACTCAGATACACCACTCCCGACTCCTCAGTGGGGCTGCAGGCAGGCAAGGAGAGATTGCCAGTTTATCTCACTAATGTCATGAAGGGATTTCTTTCTGTAAAATTTTATTTTCTAATTACAGTTTACAGTCAATATTATTCTGTATTAGTTTCAGGTGTCTGGCATAGTGGTTAGACAATCACATACTTTATGAACTGTTTCCCCAATATTTCCAGTCCCTGCCTGGTACCCTACATAGTTCTTCCAATATTATGGACTATATTCCCTTTGCTGTACTTTATATACCCCCATGACTATTTTGTAACTACAAATTTGTACTTCTTAATCCTTTCACCCTTTTCACCCAGTCCCCTAACCACCTTCCCTCCAGCAACCATCATTCTGTTCTCAGTATCTATGGGTCTGTTTCAATTTTATTATTATTATTTTGTTCTTTAGCTTCCATATATGAGTGAAGTCATCTGGTATTTTTCTTTAGAGCATAATATCCTCTAAGTTCATCCATGCTGTAAGAAATGGTAAGATTTCACATGAAGATATTTTTTAAATACAATGTTAAGAGTATCACCTTGATAGGCACTGTTTTGAATGTGTAAATGAAAATTTAAAGGAAGTTTATGCTAAATATAATTATTACAGCTGCCATTTATTGAATGTCTGCTACCTATTAATCAAAGGTTATAGAAATGCCTGATAGGCATAATATGGTTAATTCTTTCTACAGACACTTAAAGTCTACTCTACTGTCCTGTATTACAGGGAAGAAACTGAGACTCGGAGTGATTGGATTAATTTGCCCAAGCTAGGGTGACCAACTGTCCTAGTTTACCCCATGCCAAAATGAGAACGTCTGTGCAAATTGGGACTGGTTTGGTCACCCTAGTCCTTGGTCGGCAAATTGCGGCCCACGAGCTACATGCGGCTCTTTGGCCCCTTGAGTGTGGCTTGTCCACAAAATACCACGTGCGGGCACTACCTCGAAAAGGAATGTACCTACCTATATAGTTTAAGTTTAAAAATTTGGCATCAAAAGAAATTTCAATTGTTGTACTGTTGATATTTGGCTCTGTTAACTAATGGGCTTGCCGACCACTGCCCTAGGTGGAGCTAAAATAAACAACAGCAATAAAATATTTCTATAAAGTGACTAATATTCATCCCAAACTTGTTTTTTCTCTAACTACCAAGCTTGCACATATAATACATTGATGGTCTTTAGGTTTAATAGTCTAACTATGAAAAATATAAGAAGCAAGATAAAATTGAAGATGATCTTTGAGTCAATCTTAACCATTTCCCGTGATTAAAACATTCTTGTAAGAAGCCAGCCTTTCAGGAAGAAGACTCTACTGTACAGCTCTCTCTTCATTTTCATAGATCAGCATAATAAAAGATAAAAGTAACTTACCTCATCTGAAATTTGACCTCCAAATGTCACCCATGTTCCTAGAAAAGGAATAAATATTTGCACATTACTTATACTCATTTTCCTAATATTTTGTATAATGAAAGGAAGCACTTTTTCTTACAACAAGACTATTTCAATAGGCTGTTCATGAAGACTCTGGAGGAGGGGCACTTGGGGGCTGAAGTCTAGCCTATCCTTCTCCTCTCACTAAATCATCCAGTGGGGCCTGCACTCCCTGGGAGGAAAGGATGACCTTTCTTTATTCATAGGCACCATAAATGCTAAGTGCAGCCCAGTTTTACACAATGCTTTCTTTTCTGATAGGGGACTGTGAATGCTAGTGTGCAAGAAGGCGGTGTTACCTGCCTATTCTGGATACACACCCATTCTTGCTCTCACTTAGCTAAAGAGTCACCCGTTCTGAGAGTGAAGGTACACTCTTGGCCTTAGGTTACAGTTCTTTCCTTGTTTGTCTCCAACAATTGCCTCTGTTTTGTATTCCCTATTACCTTTCAAAAGGAACTCTCTCAGATGTCTTTTCAGTCCCCACTTTCAAGACCCAGAAGGTGATACTTAATGACTTTCTCTGTTGTGAGCTGCCGCTCTGGAACAGAAATCTCCATTGGTTTTGGGCTGGAGTGTGGATTGGGAAGGCAAAGGGAAGAGGCACAGCCAGCAGCCAGGTCTGCCTTTGGAAAGCATGTGGGAAGCAGACACTGCATGGACTCTTGCCACTCCAGTCTGCAATTACTTCATTTATCCCTCTCTCCTTGATCCATTTTTTGAGCCCTAATTACATGCCAGGCAAAAGCATTGCACCTAGGTGTTAGGAACAATGGGGTGATTGATCCAGTTTCTTTCTACCACAGTTCACAATACTACCATAGAGGCAACACAAGGCAGTACAGGAGGAAGTTCTCTACCTAGACTGGAGGGATGTGGCATTCAGGAAAGACTTCCTAGAAGGGGTGACACTTTGGCTGAATTGCAAAGGAGGTAACTGAGCAAAAAAGAAAGGCACAGGTACTCAGGTACAGGTGAGAGGCAAGGAGGTAGAAAAGTTTAGAGTTGCTGATCGTGCCACTGGGCCATGATAGGAAACATGATGCAGGGAGAGGGGGTGTCTGGAGCAAGAGCAGCTAGGTCACAGTTCATATCAGAAACACTTCTGGCAACACATTCCATAGTAAGTCATGGCAACTATTTATGGGACACCTTCCAAATGCCAACAGTACACTGAGAAATTTACATACTTTCATCACTAATCATTTTGACAAAGTTATAAGAAAATTTTGTTATTTCTATTTTCAAATGAGGAATCTAACATCAACCAACCAACAGTGAAATACTCAGGAGTCCTCTTGCAAGCCTAACTTCAAGAAGGTCTTCTTTCTACTGCTTCTCACTGTCTCTAGAATAGTTCTGGATTATTTATGGCACTTAAATCACATACTCCATAGGATGTTCATGTAATTGTACCTTTCCTCTTAGTCCCCAGACACTAAAACAAAGGTAGGGTAGAAATCATTTGACTCTTATGCTCTATACCCTCAGAGGTTGCTGACAGGCAGTCCATAGGTTAAGCTCACTTGCAGACTTGTTAGAACAATATTGACACTCTTACTATTTTAATAGATTTTGAATGTTACCAACATTAAAGTAATTAGAGTTTTTTTCCTTAAAATGCTTGATTTCCATCTTCTGTTAACAACAGAAAGTTGGTGTCCCCACAAAGCAGACATACCTGAACCTGAGGGGCAATGTCCTCTGTGGAACAGATCCCTCCACAGTTAGTGAAGGTCCTCACACATTGCTTTGTATTGCCAACACTGAAATCAAATGAGTCATTATTTCTTACCACGTGTTTATTGCTATTTTTATTGTAAAATTAAGAGAAAAATAAAGTACATCCCTTAAAAACAGAGTTGAAGATTTCAAAAAAAATGTACTTTTTTATTTTTATTTTTTTGGTGGATGTGAAGAACATAAAAACAAATACTATTCACACAGAAAATGACAACTTAAAGCATCATAATAAAACCAGCCAGGACAGGTGTACAGAAAAGACATGTGCTGAGAAGCCTAATGAACTGGAGAAATGCCTGTGTTTGCATTTGATTAAAAGTGAAATAAGTAATCTCCTGTGAAATGCAGTTCTCTGTTTAGTGAAAAAATTACTGGGGCATCAAAATCCTTTTTACAGACAATCTATATAAATAAAAATGTAAATGTTCATTTGTTCAAAATCTTAAATCTCCGAAAGTTCTTCACTGATGCTTTGAAATTTTGACACAACTTTGCATTCGAATACGTGTGTTTTTATGTATCTACTATTATATAGATGTCACACCTGTGACAGGTAAAAACATGCTTTTTTTGAAAAACAGTGCCATCTGTTGGACGTAAAAGCAACACATGCTATAATAAATATTTTACAATTCCTTTTTAATGTTATGGGAGAAATATAAATCACACATGGCTGAAGATATTTTCCATTGGATACACAAGGAAAATTCAAATCTGAACATAGATTTCACAGCAGAAATCTACAACAAAGCATTGATAATGGTTGAAGATTTGTACTTAGAAATCACGAACAAAGTTCTCAATCAATTAGGACTGCCATCACCGAATTGATCTGCTGCTGCTTCGTTCAATGTAGAATTGCATCGTGAACAAAATTACAACCGGTGATCTTTTGTCATATGTGCAATCAAATATTCCTAAGCTAACGCTTGAGCAAAAAGGCATTTACGATCAAATAATGCAAACTGTCAATAAAGGGGTTGGAGAAATCTTAGATGCACCAGGAGGAACTGGTAAAACGTTCCTAATTAGATTGATTCTGGCAGCAATTCGATTCCAAAATGACATAGCCTTAGCTCTTATGTCCTCCCAAATAGCTGTAACATTGCTACCACGTGAAAGAACTGCTCATTCTGCTTTGAAATTGCCATTGAACATGCAATTCATTGAAACTCCCACATGCAACATTTCCAAAGCATCTGGCATGGGAAAAGTATTGCAGAAATGCAAACTTATTGTTTGGGATGAATGCACAATGGCACACACAAAAAAAATTGCTTGAGGCTCGATCGATAATTGCAAGATTTGCATGGAAAATCACACCATTTGAGAATGCATTAATATTGCATGCAGGAGATTTCAGGCAAATATTACCTGTAATTCCTCGATCAACACCAGCAGATGAAATAAATGCTTGCCTGAAATACTCTACTTTGTGGTGACACGTAAAGACATTAAAAGTAACTACAAATATGGGCCTGACCTGTGGTGGCACAGTGGATAAAGCGTCGACCTGGAAATGCTGAGGTCGCCGGTTCGAAACCCTGGGCTTGCCTGGTCAAGGCACATATGGGAGTTGATGCTTCCTGCTCCTCCCCCTTCTCTCTCTCTGTCACTCTCTTCTCTCCCTCTATCTCTCCTTTCTAATAAATAAAAAAAATAAATAAAAGTAACTACAAACATGAATGTCCAGCTCAAAACAATTGATCAGCTCAGTTGCTGGAAATTGGGAACGGGAAGGTGCCAGTTGATCTGACCTCAGGACGAATTTTATTGCCTCATAACTTCTGCAATTTAGTGACGTCAAAAGAAGAATAGGTTGAAAAAGTATTCCCTAATATTCAAACCAATTATAAGAATCATGATTGGCTGAGTGAACGAGCTATTCTTGCGGCCAAGAACAAAGACGTCTATGAACTTAACAATATTATTCAGTCTAACATTCAAAGCGAGGCAGTCACATACAAGTCTGTGGACACTTGTATGTGACGTTGTGGAAACAGATGAAGCAGTTAATTATCTAACAGAATTTTTAAATTCACTTGATCTGCCAGGGATGCCACTGCACATACTGCAATTGAAAATCGGCGTGCCAATTATCATGTTGCGAAATATCAACAAGCCAAAGCTTTGCAATAGCACGTGGCTTGCAGTAAAAAAATTAATGAGCAACGTTGCAGAAGCAACAATCTTGACAGGACCTTTCAAAGGTGAAGATGTCCTCATTCTTCTCATTCCTGTGATTCCAGTGGATATGCCATTTCAATTTAAGAGATTGGCATTCCCAATTCCACTGGCATTTGCAATCACCATCAACAAAGCTCAGGGCCAATCTTTAGAATTGTGCGGTTTAGATCTAGACACGGATTGCTTCTCACATGGAAAATTATATGTTGCGTGTTCTAGAGTTGGCAAACCAGACAATGTCTATATCTGCAGAGACAATGGAACAATAAGAAATATTGTATACCCACAAGCATTGTGAAATTAAACATTAGAAACGTGCACTTTCTCTTTTCTTTCTTTTCCATCTAACCAGACTGAGCTACAGCAATGAGTGGCTGAGTACAGCTAGTGATTTTATAAAAATTCCTCTTTTGAATGCAGCAGAAATTATGTGTCCAGAGAGTAAACAAACATTTGCAAATTTTAGTCTAACCAGAAACACTGTAGCTCAGCATGTTAAAAATATGTATGGTTGAAAACTTTCAGGACAAGTTAAATTATTGTTGGCATTTTCTATTGCAGCAAAAGAGAACACAGATATAAATAATAGCACACTGCTAGCTATGTTAATTTGTGATGTTTTGAGAAGTTTGGAGGGGGTCAAAGACATTTTGAGCAAGAATTCCTGCAAGGGAAAGCATCAGGAAATATTTTGTGATGAGGAAGGTCTTAGACCAGTGGGTGTAGAACATACTGTTTCAAGTTATGTGTTGACTGCAGATGGGGCTCTCACAAAGATGTAAGAGGTCACAGGGGCTCTTTAATAAAAAGTTTGACTGCATCTGCAATTGGTTGTAATAGTCCATAAGGATCAACAATATTTGTACCTTTTCATAGTAGTATGTACCCTAATATTTCTTGTTCTAATAAAGTTAAGAATGCTATGGCCAATAGGATTGGGACAATTATTAGTAAAAGGTTAATCAAGAGCATATTTGTTAGAGAAAGGAGTTGAACCCCTGAGAATATCAGTCAATTATTATTCAGTGTCAATTATTGCTTGATATTGGACCTGTCAAGCAACAGATTCCTAGATGGCAGTATTTTGTAGGGGCACTGAACACTGAAGTATATACGTCCATTAATTTTCTCATTCATCAGAAGTTTTTTGGAGCTAAAAAGCTAAAATGAGACAAGTCATGAATTCAATAATTAATACCATGAATTGGCCACTCTTCTCTATCTTGGAGCAGAATCCGATCAGTGCCTTCTTGATGAATTTGCTGGCTTACTTGTACTGAGATGAAGGAGATTTTTTAAAAAACTGTTTGTGTCATCAGAGTGAGTAGTCTTATCTCTACCTAGCAGCAAGGACTGGCTCAAAATTCCAAGTTTCTTGCTAACATTACAACTCATCTCCACCTTTTGAATATTTTCCTATAGGGGCATTCACAAGTATTTGTATAAATATCTCATTTGGTTCCCTTAGTCCTGACAAAAGAGAGTTCTGGGGAAATTCATTTGTTAAAGAATAATTTGGTTCACTTTCCTACATAGCAGTCATTTCCCAGGAATAAAATTGATAGCACCTATTTGAACTTTCTTCTTTGACACTAGACCATTGTATACTGGATTTCAAACTTCATGAAAATAAACCAGCATTATTTAGCTTAGCTTTCTTAATTAATTTTTGATAACACAGATGAAGGGCTATGATTTGAAGTTCTCAAAGTGTAGTACAAAATAGACTAAAAAAGACTAACTATGATAACGCTGAAGCGAGGATTATACACAGATTTTGAAAGAGGTCACCCTACTTATAAGAACTATTTACAGTAATTCTGTCCATGTTGGGGAGAACTTACTTTTAGAAATATAAATCTGAAAATAAATCTGAATAAAACTACCTATCAACCTCAGTTTAAGAATTTAAGGCTGTATACCATACATCCCAGTGACTACATTTTGGAACTGAATAATAGATGACATATGTATTATTCTAAATTAAAGCAGCAATGAATTATGAAAAAATAATAATAATGAAATGTTTCCTTTTGCAGTTAGTTTAAAATTTTTAGTATAAAATAGAATATGGATAGCATATATATTTATGTTAAGATATATGATTGCATTTCTGGAACTTTGTTGCTTTTACACTCAACTCTGTTCAGGTGGGCTACCTGCCTGGTCCTTTAGACATTTGCTACTCATGTGTTTTATAGTTATTTGTTTATCAAGTTGACATCTTTTACTAGGGAGTAAACTGTCTGAGGGTTAATTTTTAATTCATTCATCTTATCTCCACAGCCCTACAATAGAAGTGAGTTCTTAGTACATAATGAAAAATTATTGTTTAAATTAAATTAAATTGTTGTTTGAATATTGAACTGGAATGTTGAGGTCGCTAGTTTGAAACCTTGGGCTTGCCTGGTCAAGGCACATAAGAGAAGCAACTACTGCAAGTTGATGCTTCCTGCTCCTTTCCCCACCCTCTTTCGCTCTCTAAAATCAATAAATAAAATCATTTACAAAAAAAATTAAATTAAATTGCCTTTTGGAATGCCATTGATCTACAAAATACTGGATAAATTTCTCAGCAAAGAAACATGAGTAATGCTCACCAACAGTCTTAGTCCTAAGATGATGAATGTGTTTCTCTCAGTCTCTGAGTACTCTCCCTACTGTGCCCCATGGATAAGGGGTTCTCCCTGGCTGCAAGGCCCGCAGAGGAGGGGGTATGTGCGGCACAGTGTAGCCAGGTCCACCAGCCACCACCAAGGAAGAGTTGCCATTTACAAACAGGACATATTCCCTCTGAATGGAGACAGGGGAACTCTGCCTATATGATTTTATTTTCTATCTCCCACCTCCACACGATCTAAATTTGAAGTTCTCAAAGTGTAGTACATGGACAGAATTACTGTAAATAGTTCTTATAAGTAGCGTGACCTCTTTCAAGATCTGTGTATAATCCTGGCTTCAACGTTACCATAGTTAGTCTTTTTTAGTCTATTTTGTACTACACTTTGAGAACTTCAAATCATAGATCTTGTGGTTTGTTAATGTGATTGTCAAAAACCCTCTTTGACAATTTTCTTAATCATTTTTCTGCCTCTAATAAGAGCATATCTTTTTGAGACCTAGGATGGCATATGATTATTTCACTGTGAAATCTCAAATTAGTAAGATCTTATTTAGAAGATAATTTTACTAAACTATTTGTTATTTCTTACCTTTTAAAAGCAGGAGTATTAAGAGAACCTTGGATTATTATCTATCTTCTGATAAACTCCTTCATGCACCAAGAAATATATGCATTGAAACCCTCTGTTTGAGTCCCTGTCACATTCCTACCATGGCACAGAAAAATAATAGACAAAATGGAAAAGGAAAAGAAAAGAAAAACTGCCTGCACACTTGCGGGCACGCGCGCGCGCACACACACACACACACACACACACAAACACACCTATCTTGGTTACTTAGTTACCTTGTTGGTAGTTTACTTCTTGCCATTCATTCAGGAAACATGCTTATCATTTAAATGACCCCCTTCCTCAAGTATAAACTCTTTAGACATTTAGAAGTAATGTTTGTTCATGTAGGCTACCTCCCTGGCCCTTTGACATCTTATGTAGTGCAGTTATCAAACCAGGAAATTAACATTGTATAGCATTAGTAACTAAACTACAGAACTTTTCCAAGTTTCACTGTCTTCTTTTCTGTTCCAGGATCCTATGCAGAACCCAATGCTACATTTCATGTTCATACCTCCTTAGTCTCCCCTCTGATCTGTGATAGTTCCTCATCTTTTGTGTTTTGTGACCTTGACACTTCTGAAAAGTACAGATCAAGTAGTACTTTGTAGAATGTCCCTCAATTTAGGTTTGAATAAAGTTGTAGATTTGATGACATCCTTTTCTATATAGAAGTTTGACTTGCTTACAGTTTGAATTTTTTTTAAAATAAGTATCAAGAAGAATATATACTGCTCACAAACATTAGGGGATATTTCAAAATGAATACTCCAGTACTTTCAGTTTTTTGTGTAGCGCATTTTCACCAATGAAATAAAAGTTGGTTTTGCATATCTTTTGCATAATCCAACGACTTTATTTGACCTGTCATTTACTTTTCTGATGTTCTTATTTAATAAAAAAAAATCAAGTGCTTCTTTTTTTATTGCTTCATATTCATTTTGAAATATCCCCTAATTTCTGTGAGCAGCAAAATTCTATTGCGTGCATATAAATGCAGTTGTAATACTTATTATACTTCAGTTATCTTGTCTTCATTTTTTCATTCAGCTAGTATCTGAGTCTACCATGTGCCGGGCATTGTACTGAAATGATCAGGATACAACAGTGAGGAAAGCTGGTAATTATTCTCCTTTTATGGAGAGGATTTATGGGGAAAAACAAAAAAAGGGGAAAAAAAGGAAAAGAATTTAAATATATAGTGTTTATAAATGTTAATTTTAAAAATCAATATAATATAAATATAAAATACATAATGTTTATTGGTGAGTGCTAAAGGGAGTCATTTTTATAAGGCTAGGGTATCTGAAACATCAAGGGGTGGGTGCTGAGATTTTAGGTAGGCTGTTCAGGTAAGGTTCACAAAGAAAGACGCACTGGAGAAAAGACCCAAAGAAAGTGAAGGAGATTGCCATGCTGTTTTCTTGAGGAATGACACTCCAGGGTGTGTGTGGTGGAAACATATGTAGAGGAGGGCCTGCTTGCTTAGAATGCTCAAGAAAAACAAGAAGGCTAGTGAGGCTAGAGAAGAGAAGGTGAGGTACCAGCGGTCATGGGGAACAGGTCATGTGAGGTCAGGTTAATGAACTAAAGGACCTTGGAGAGGCCAATGAAGAGTTTTGAATAGAGAAGTGATACCATCTGACACTCCTTGAATAGGACCACATGCTGGGTGTTGAGGATACACCTCCAGGGCTGAGGCTGAAGCACCAGCAGCAATTAGGAGGCTGTTGTGATGATCCAGGCGAGATGTGACAGTGGTTTGGTCCAAGGTGATGGTAGTGAGGATTGTGACAAGTGCTTGAATTTTTGATAGATTTTGAAAGAGATACAATAGAATTTGCTGATTAAAAGAATGTAGGATGTGAGAGAGGTGAGACTTCAAGAACAAACATCAAGGTCAGAGCAAGGGAGAGAATAGAGAACCAATTCAACCCATTTCACTATGGATTTACCTATTATAATTTTTGCAAATATAGCACATGTCAATTCCAGGTGAATGCAGTCAAGGTTGACTAAATGATTGAGAACTATTTAATCTAGAGATGTTTAGAGTTATTTATTATAATCTGTTATATCATTGAAGAATTTTAAGATTAGAAAATCAAACCCCAGATCTCACTGAACTTAGATAACACACTGGGCAAAATTAACATGTTCACTATCTCATTTGAATGTAATTATTTCTAGAGAGAGGAAGAGCTCAAGGGGGAGCAGACCCCGAAATTGAGCAAAAAGGAAAAAACAGTCTGTAAACCCAGGACCAGTGTTGATTTGGAGGGGCACCAAACTGTTGGCCAGTGTCTGAGATGAGGGCCAGGGCAATACCCTGTGTGCACTCTCCCCTCTGAGCTATGGGTGGAGACTTCTGAGAACATAACCCTGCCCATGCCCTCATGTCCAAATCCTACTCATTCTTCAGGACCTAGAACTTCAGCCTCAGAGTCTAGTGGTGCTGGACACAGTGCCTTAACACTTTCTCTGATGAGTCAAAATGAATATTTTAGGTCTCTGTTCTATTAACTCTGTGACCCTGAGAAAGTCATGATTTCTCATTTTCCTGATTTCTAGTGTCCTCATACACAAAATTAAGGACCTTAAGCTTTCTCTTATTTCATGATTCTGCGGTTAAACTTTTTTCTCTTCTGTTACCATGTTGAACAAGCTGCTATTACTACACTGACCACATTGTATTGTAACTACATAATTTATTTTTGCAAATGACTTTCCCATTGGACTGTATCTGTCCTGAGGACAGGGACCAAGTTTAGTCTGAATTTTTTATTCTAGCCACTGAAATGGAGCCTGTACATAGTAGGTGCTTAATAATAATTTGTTGAACCAGTAAATAAAACATTTTTAAGAGCAAGAGGATTCTGGCTCTAGTGAGACAGCATCTCTGACATGAGAGTGTGTGCAGCATAGTTGGTTTTATCTTTTCTTTTATTTTAAGTGAGAGGAGGGGAGATAGAGTGACAGACTCCTCATGTACCCTGATTGGGATCCACCCAACCCTTGTTTAGGGCTCTGCCCATCTGGGGCCATGCTCACAACCAATCTATTTTTATTGCCTGTGGCAGAGGCTCCACAGAGCCATCATCAGTACCTGGGGCCAATACGCCCAAACCAATTGAGCCATGTCTGTGGGAGATGAAGAGAGAGAAACAGAGAGAGAAGGGAGAAGGGGAGGGGTGGAGAAGCAGATGGTCACTTCTCCTGTGTGCCCTGACTGGGAATTGAACCTTTCACACGCCAGTCAATGTTTTATAGCTGAGCAAACCAGCCAGGGCCATGGTTGGTTTTCAGTTCTGGCTGCACATTTGGATTTCCTGCAGAGTTTCAGTAGTTCTGCTGACCTCATTACTCACCAAACCAGTTCAATCAGACTCTCTGGAAACAAGACTCTGACATCAGAATTTTTAAAATATCCTCAGATAAATCTAATTGCAGCTGGCCTGAGGACCACATTTCTAAACTCTTCTCATACTGATATTTGAGTCTCTTACCCTTTTCTTTATACCCTGGTTGCCTTTCTCAATATTTTTCTCAGCTGTTACTACCATCCCCATTTTTCAGAGGTTAAGTGACTTGCTCAAAGTTCAAGTACCTGATAAGCAGTGAAGTTGGAGCTGGGATTTAAATCCAAACAGACTTATTCCAGAGTCCCTCCCATTCCCTAACCAACTTTGCACACTTAATGAAAGGATGGTGTGGAGCCAGCACCATTCTTTCAATACAATACATAAGTTGAACAGGTACCTTAATGTTCATATTAATGCAGGATCCAAACCAAACAGACAGGAAGCAGATACCAAGAAACCTGGCCTGAGGGGAAGTCTCAGATGACGGGCTTGGGCTGTACAGACAGGTGACAGAGGTAAAGAATTGGCTTCTTGCCCTTAGTGTTCTCTACCAATTGAAGAGCATGAAGTGGATCTATCTCTCTGCTGGGGAGGCAGTAGAGTGAGTGGCTGCCCACGTAGGGGAGGTCAGGTAACACTGGACTGGAATTCTGACTCCATCACTCACTAGCCCAGGGAGGAAGTTGAATGTGAGAAAAACAGCTGTGTTAGGCTTACTTGCTGGTTTACCAGCTGCAACCATTTTGCCTGATTACTGCATGAGCACAGGGCAGCACCACGAGTGTATGGCCTGTATAAGGCTGCAGGTGCTTGCCTTTAGAGGTGATTTTCCCAGATTGCTCTCCCGCCACTGTGAAGTAGTTTTCCTGATCCCTTGCCCTTCACTGTGAAAGGCAAGTTTTCCTTTGTTGACTTGTTTGCCTGTCTTTGCAAACCTCCAATAAACAGGTATGGCCTAATGCTTTCCTGCTCTGCAGTTCCTCTACCATCTGCTTAAATTCAATGCCAACCTGCCTGGCCTCAACCACAGGCATTACATTGAATAATATATAATAATAACTTGTCTACAGGGTTGCTAGAAGGATTCAGTGAAATTTGGTAGGTGTGTAATAGTGTCTGACACACATGAGCATTAATTTCCAGTTTCAGATCAATGGTTTCTACATCTCAGTGTGCATTAACGATCTTCTAGGAGCCCCACTCTGTGATTCTGGTTCTGTAGATGTGAGGTAGAATGCAAGAATTTTTATATTTAACAAACATCCCAAGTGATTGGGAGATAAAATACTGTTCTGAACAACCTAATTGTGGCCACTACAGATGAACTGGATGTGGTTCTATGTCTGGGCAAGTGGGACACAGCTCAAGGCTCTATCTTTTACAAATGGTACAGACAACACATTCTTCCTTGGTCTGGTTTGCATCTGTCGATGTTTTCCACAAAGCCTGGCCCTTCTTTTAGGATTCAGGCAGCAGCCTGGTCTTTCATTTTTGGCTTCTAGTGTATTGCTAATGAACATCTGGCCTGAATTAACAAATGTGATAACAGCTTAGCATTTTAACTTTCATTACCTTTTCTTGCAAGTACCAACAGTACCTCAATACCTCTCAAATTTCAGGGGATTAAGGGATGCC
Organism: Saccopteryx leptura; assembly: GCF_036850995.1. Lineage (NCBI taxonomy): Eukaryota > Metazoa > Chordata > Mammalia > Chiroptera > Emballonuridae > Saccopteryx > Saccopteryx leptura. Next base: position 191,996,411 of record NC_089504.1, read on the forward strand.
TTCACACCTGTACTTTATAAAAGGGCTTGAAATCACAATGTAACTTGGCAAGGAAGTGCTGAGGGCCATGTGAAATCAAAGTGGGCACTCAGGCAGGTGAAGGGTACATAGTGTTCCCATTGGCAGGCAACTTGGCACTGTCTGAAGAATGCTACACATTTTACAGATTAGAAAGTAAGTGGTAGAGAAGAACTTTCAACAGCTCGTTAGAAGTAGGGTCTCCAAGGCCATGGTCTCTCCCAGCCTCATGCTACTTTTTGGTAGTGATGCCTCCACCCCTTCCCCACCCCCTTGAGCCAAATAGTGTAACTTAGTGTTTTCCCTAAGTGCTTGTAACAATACCCTGCTTGCTTGAGTCTTCCCATGTTCTTCCCTTTGCCACATGCTGCCCCACCGAACGTTTATTCTGATAAGCTTCACATCTATTTCTGTCCCCAAACTGTCCCTTCCATGGATGAAGAATGGCATACACTCACCCCCAATCCTCTGGACCATGTCACTGTTCCCAGAGTCTCCCAATTCAACCAGAGGACAGGTTTTAGTTTGTTTTCCTGGGAGACTTCATGCACAGCCATCCTGGACATTAGGCTCTCAAACTCTTAAGAATCCCAGAGCCAGGGCTAAGAGCTGGACCATTGTGAGATGTACCTGTCATTGAAGGAATCTGGGGCAGAGTGAACCAGCAGTCAATGCAATGGCCAAAGAGAGCCTGGTCTTAGAATAGGCAAGGCTGGGCTAGAGCTGGTTAAGTGAGTCTCCCATAAAAACCAGAGAAGAGTTGGACCCTGCCCTTCTTTTTCCCCCTGACCTTCTTCTAATGCCTGTGTGGAGGCTTGAGGTTTAAAGAGTTAAGTGGCTGGAAGTGACATCAGGTTCTTCATGATCCTTGTAGAGAATGTATAAATATTTAATACTGTTTTTCCCTTCTTTGATTTAAGGCTTTATGTACTTACGTGCAAAGGGATGCTGCCAGCTCTATTTTGTTTTAAGATTTGTTTCAGGAAAATCTTCATGGAATCATTTAGGATGAAGGATAGGGAGGAGTTCAGAACAGGTAGATTTGTGCTATTATAATGCAGAATTGTGGGGTTGGATATTCCTCTACAGAGGTTATTGTGAGCATAGGATAGGAATAAAAATTTAATGCCCTAAATCTTTCACCAGAAAACAAATTTTTCTTCACTCCCTACATTTAGACACTAGAATTAATAATACATAGTTATTTAAATCCATGGCTTAAGCTCCTTAAATTTCCTTATGTAGGTGTGACTCCTGAATTGATATTTTTAGCAACTTGTACCTTTTGTGAAAATTTAAAATGAAATAGAGCCAAGAAATTCTTAGATGAATATTTCTTCTCAGTGTTTTTTGATTTTATGCCCACAATATTAAAATTAATATTATTACTTTTATAAGAAACAAAGGGTTTTTTTTTTTTCCTTTGGTATTTTTCTGAAGCTGGAAACGGGGAGAGACAGTCAGACAGACTCCCGCCTGCGCCTGACCGGGATCCACCCGGCACGCCCACCAGGGGGCGATGCTCTGCCCCTCCGGGGCATCACTCTGTTGCGACCAGAGCCACTCCAGCGCCTGGAGCAGAGGCCAAGGAGCCATCCCCAGCGCCTGGGCCATCTTTGCTCCAATGGAGCCTCGCTGCGGGAGGGGAAGAGAGAGACAGAGAGGAATGAGAGGGGGAGGGGTGGAGAAGCAAATGGGCGCTTCTCCTGTGTGCCCTGGCTGGGAATCGAACCTGGGACCTCTGCACACCAGGCCGACGCTCTACCACTGAGCCAACCGGCCAGGGCCGAAACAAAGGGTTTTTTAAAATTAGTGTTTTGCCCTAAGTTTCTTGGTCAAAATTCCTCATATTTTTTATTGATATTTACATGCTGAAAAATATTTCTTACAATGATATTTCCAGAGCCCTTACAACAAGCATGCTCCAATTAATGTGACTGATTTATTTTGTTCTTTGAAAAAACTCATATATGAAATGTACACATAGATGAAATAACAGTGTTAGAGAAAAATCTGACACCTGCTATAAGACACAAGGGCTAAGTGACTATTTCTGGATTCTTTCTTAAACAAATTCAAATATTTTCAATATCTTCTGCTAAACCTGGGATCTATTATTGATATTGGAGTTTTCTTATTGCTGTTTCTTTCTGTAAACTCCTGGCATAGAGCCTGGACCATAATATGTGCTCAAATATATGGTTTTATTTCTTTTTTGGATTTATCTCTTGTCTTCCCACAGTAAGTTACTATGAGTAAGAACTCTCTGGAAAGACACAGATATCAAAAAGTTTAAAAGTCAACGTAACCTCTTTACACTTTTGTTTATCTCTGAAAAGCTCACGTCAAATCTTTATCTTTGGGAGAGACAAGATGGTGCTGGAGTAGGCGGATGAACCAGCATCTACCTCCCAGAACCAAAGTGGATTACAAACTAATTTTATGAACTATCATCTGGAAAAACCAACTTTGGACTAAACTAAGAGGACTCTTCAACCAAGGAACACTGAAGAAGCCACACTGAGACTGGTAGGAAAAGCGGAAACGCAGAAATGCAGAGAGGGCTGCCCAGCTCCTCGGAGCGAATGGCTGCAGGGAGAGACTCGCGTGGCGGGAAGTGAGTTTAGCAGAGGGGAAAGGGTCCTGAGCCCCAGGAACAAAGCCCCAGCCTGCAGCCCCAGAGCCCAGAAGAGGCGTAAGGACAGTATTTAGCTGGAAACAAGTCAGGATACTGTTTGTGAGAGAGTCTGATTTCTCAGACCCAGGATCCTTCTTAAAGGGACCACGCAGAACATCTCTCTCAAAAAAAATCACCTGGGGCTCCTGGGGACGGGGGGAGAGAGGAAAGGACCAGAGTAACAGGAAGAGAGTGTAATCTAGGAGGCATAGGGAGAAACATTTTGGGAGATAGCCACCCTAACCCCTGGGATGAGTCACTCCCCAAAGCTGAAGTGAATATTTCCCCCGGAAACGGCAATACCAGCAAAGGGAAGCAGGAGAACAGCCAAACAAGCTCCCCCATGGCATTCAGAGCAGAGTCACATAGAAGGAGGGAGCTTTTGGGTCTACAGTAGTGAGTCTTAGGGTCCAAGCTGCAACACCCCCACCCACGTGGCTGAGGGCGCACCGGAGAGCGGGTGGCAGCAGGAGACAAAAGCGTGGTTCTGCTGGCAGGGGCGGAAGCTGGCTGGCCACCACTGGGCTCAGGTGTGAGCTCAATCTTGCCCGCCTGGGGAGAAGGGGGCATGCAAAAGCGGTCAAGCTCAGCTGCCGGCAGCCTGTAATCCAGCCTCCGGGAGAAGGGCGGGAACGCAAAAAGGGTGGAGACCAGCACCGGAGCAAGGGCAGAGGAGCACAGCCCTGCCCCGCCCATGCAACCCAGGCTTGCGGTCTGACTTGGTAGCCGGCTCCTCCCGCGGGGGTGGAGCCAAAAGCCCAGAAGAGGCGAAGTTCCGCTACAGAGCTGAGCTTGGGCACGCAGCCTTGCCCGGCGGTAGAGCCAAGGCTAGCAGCTGTTCCTTGAGTGGGATCCTCTTGCAAGGGCAGGGCGAAAGCTCAGAAACAGGCGGAGACCCGCAGCTGAGCAAAGGTGCTCGCCAGTACCCTCAGGACCAAGCATAACGTCACACAAGGGGGTGGGGCAAAGGCCAAGGCCACCAACCCTTGTGCACCCGAGCACGTGATCACAGCCACTCCCATGAAGAGAAAATGAGGAGGCAGAGAAATACAACACAAATAAACCAAGAGAAATCCCCAGAAAAGGACCTAAGTGAATCAGATATAACCAAATTACCAGATGCAGAGTTTAAAATAATGATTGTTAGGATGCTCAAAGATATTAGAACAACCATAGATGGCCATTATGAAAACCTAAAAAAAGAGATAACAAATATAAAAAAGGACATTGAAATAATAAAAAAGAATCAGTCAGAAATGACAAATACAATATCTGAAATAAAGAATACAATGGAAGAAATTAAAAGCAGGATGGATGAAGCAGAGAATCAAATCAGTGAGTTAGAGGACACAATAAATAAAGGCACGGAAGCAGAGCAGAAAAAAGAAAAGAGACTCAAAAAGTCTGAGGAAACTCTAAGAGAGCTCTGTGACAACATGAAGAGAAATAACATCCACACCATAGGGGTTCCTGAAGAAGAGAAAGAACAAAGGATAGAGACTTTGTTCAAACATATTATAGTGGAAAAATTCCCCCAATTAAGGCATGAAAAAATTTCACATGTTCAGGAAGCACAGAGACCTCCATTAAGGAGAAACCCAAAGAAACCAACACCAAGACACATCGTAATTAAAATACCAAAGCTAAATGATAAAGAGAAAATATCAAAAGCTGCTAGAGAAAAAAAGACTATCACCTACAAAGGAGCCCCATAAGGATGACTTCTGACTTTTCAACAGAAACACTTGAGGCCAGAAGGGAATGGCAAGAAATATTCAAAGTAATGCAGAACAAGAACCTACAACCAAGACTACTTTATCCAGCAAGGCTATCATTTAAAATTGAAGGAGAAATAAAAAGCTTTACAGACAAAAAAAAAACAAAAACTCAAGGATTTCACTGCAACCAAACCAAGGCTGCAAGAAATGCTAAGGGACCTGTTGTAAACAGATCAAAGGAAAAAAAGGATATAGCAAAAGAGAAATACAGTTTCAAAGAAAAAAAATGGCAATAAACAATTACATATCAGTAATAACCTTAAATGTTAATGGATTAAATGATCCAATCAAGAGACATAGGGTAGCTGCATGGATAAGAAAACAGGACCCATACATATGCTGTCTACAAGAGACACACCTTAAATCAAAAGATGCACACAGACTGAAGATAAAAGGATGGAAAAAAATATTTCAAGCAAATGGAAATGAAAAAAAAGCTGGGGTAGCAATACTTATATCAAACAAAATGGACTTTAAAACAAAGACCATAGTTAGAGATAAAAAAGGTCACTACATAATGATAAAAGGAGCAATCCAAAAGGAAGATATAACCATTATAAATACCTACGCACCTAATATAGGAGCACCTAAATATATAAAGCAAACTTTGATGGACTTTAAGGGCGAGATCAACAGCAATACTATAATAGTAGGGAATTTCAATACTCCATTAACATCATTAGGCCCTGGCCGGTAGGCTCAGCGGTAGAGCGTCGGCCTAGCGTGCGGAGGACCCAGGTTCGATTCCCGGCCAGGGCACACAGGAGAAGCGCCCATTTGCTTCTCCACCCCTCTGCCATGCTTTCCTCTCTGTCTCTCTCTTCCCCTCCCGCAGCCGAGGCTCCATTGGAGCAAAGATGGCCCAGGCGCTGGGGATGGCTCTGTGGCCTCTGCCTCAGGCGCTAGAGTGGCTCTGGTCGCAACATGGCGACGCCCAGGATGGGCAGAGCATCGCCCCATGGTGGGCGTGCCGGGTGGATCCCGGTCGGGTGCATGCAGGAGTCTGTCTGACTGTCTCTCCCTGTTTCCAGCTTCAGAAAAACAAACAAACAAAAAAAACAAACAAAAACATCATTAGATAGATCCTAAAGAAAGAAAATTAACAAAGAAACAGCAGACTTAAAGGACATATTAGATCAAATTTATTTAATAGATATCTTCAGAACCTTTCACCCTAAAACAGCAGAATATACATTCTTTTCAAGCGCTCATGGTACATTATCTAGAATAGACCACATGTTAGGGCACAAAAGCGGGCTCAACAAATTTAAGAAGATTGAAATCATATCGAGCACTTTCTCTGATCACAATGGCATTAAACTAGAAATCAACCACAATAGAAAAATTGAAAAACATTCAAACACTTGGAAACTAAATAGCACGTTATTAAACAATGAATGGGTTAACATTGAGATCAAAGAAGAAATTAAAAAATTCCTAGAAACAAACGATAATGAGCATACATAACTCAAAATTTATGGGACACAGCAAAAGCAGTACTGAGATGGAAGTTTATAGCATTACAGGCATACCTCAAGAAGCTAGAAAAAGCTCAAATAAACAACTTGACCCTGCATCTAAAAGAACTAGAAAAAGAACAGCAAGTAAAGCCCAGAGCTAGTAGAAGGAAGGAAATAATAAAGATCAGAGCAGAAATAAATGACATAGAGGCTAAAGAAACAATACAGAGGATCAATGAAACCAGGAGCTGGTTTTTTGAAAAGGTAAACAAGATCGATGAACCTTTAACAAGACTCACCAAGAAAAAAAGAGAGAGGACTCAAATAAATAAAATTAGAAACGAGAGTGGAGAAATAACAACTGACACAACAGAAATACAAAATATTGTAAGAAAATACTATGAAGAACAGTACGCCAAAAAACTAGACAACCTAGATGAAATGGACAAATTCCTTGAATCATATAATCTTCCAAAAATCAATCTGGAAGAATCAAAAAACCTAAACAGACCAATTATAACAAATGAGATTGAAACAGCTATCAAAAAACTCCCAAAAAAGAAAAGTCCTGGGCCTGATGGCTTCACAAGTGAATTCTACCAAATATTCAAAGAAGAACTAACTCCTATCCTTCTCAAGCTATTTCAAAAAATTCAAGAGGAAGGAAGACTTCCAAACTCCTTTTATAGGGCGAGCATAAATTCTGATTCCAAAACCAGGCAAAGACAACACAAAAAAAGAAAATTATAGGCCCATATCCCTGATGAACTTAAATGCAAAAATCCTCAACAAAATATTAGCAAACTGGATCCAGCAATATATGGAAAAAATCATACACCATGATCAAGTAGGATTTATTCTTGGGAGGTAAGGCTGGTACAATATTTGCAAATCAATGTGATTCATCACATAAACAAAAGAAAGGAGAAAAACCACATGATAATTTCAATAGATGCAGAAAAAGCATTTGATAAAGTCCAGCACCCATTCATGATCAAAACTCTTAGCAAAGTGGGAATACAGGGAACATACCTCAACATGATAAAGGCCATGTATGACAAACCCACAGCCAACATCATACTCAATGGGCAAAAATTAAAAGCAATCCCCTTAAGATCAGGGTCAAGGCAGGGGTGCCCCCTTTCACCACTCTTATTCAACACAGTTCTGGAAGACCTAGCCACAGCAATCAGACAAGAAAAAGAAATAAAAGGCATCCAAGTTGGAAAAGAAGAAGTAAAACTATCATTATTTGCAGATGACATGATATTGTATATAGAAAACTCTAAAGTCTCAGTCAGAAAACTACTAGACCTGATAAATGAATTTGGCAAGGTGGCAGGATATAAAATCAATACTCAGAAATCAGAGGCATTTTTATACACTAATCATGAACTGTCAGAAAGAGAAATCAAGGAATCAATCCCCTTTACCATTGCAACCAAAAAAATAAAGTACCTAGGAATAAATCTAACCAAGGAGATTAAAGACTTGTACTCGGAAAATTATAAAACATTGATAAAAGTAATCAGGGAAGATACGAATAAGTGGAGGCATATACCGTGCTCATGGTTAGGAAGAATTAACATCATTAAAATGTCTATATTACCCAAAGCAATTTATAAATTCAATGCAATACCGATTAAAATACCAATGACTTACTTCAAAGATATAGAACACATATTCCAAAAATTTATATGGAACCAAAAAAGAACACAAATAGCCTCAGCAATCTTGAAAAGGAAGAAAAAAGCAGGAGGTATCACACTTCCAGATATCAAGTTATATTATAAGGCCATTGTACTCAAAACAGCCTGGTACTGGCATAAGAACAGGCACATAGATCAATGGAACAGAACAGAGAACCCAGAAATAAACCCACAGCTCTATGGACAACTGATATTTGACAAAGGAGGTAAGACAAATACAATGGAGTAAAGACAGCCTCTTCAACAAATGGTGTTGGGAAAACTGGACAGCTACCTGCAAAAAAATGAAACTAGACCACCAACTTACACCACTCACAAAAATAAACTCAAAATGGATAAAAGACTTGAATCTAAGCCATGAAACCTTAAGCATCTTAGAAGAAAACATAGGCAGTAAGCTCTCTGACATCTCTCGCAGCAATATATTTGCTGATTTGTCTCCACAGGCAAGTGAAATAAAAGACAGGATAAACAAATGGGACTTTATCAAACTAAAAAGCTTCTGCACAGCTAAAGACAATAAGAACAGAATAAAAAGACAAACTACACAATGGGAGAATATATTTGATATAGTGTCTGATAAGGTGTTAATAACCAAAATTTATAAAGAACTTGTAAAACTTAATACCTGGAAGACAAACAATCCAATCAATAAATGGGCAAAAGAAATGAATAGACACTTCTCCAAAGAGGACACACAGATGGCCAACAGGCATATGAAAAAATGTTTAACATCACTAATGATTAGAGAAATGCAAATTAAAACCACAATGAGAGTGACGTCACGGAAATAGCGCCGTGAGCAGCGCGTCCAACAGATTTCCCCAAAATCACAACAAATTTATCAACTAGAAACAGAAAATTTTATTCTCAGAGCATTCCGGAGTTCCACACAAACTGAAAGCGAAAGGACTTTTTTCACTTGAATCTGAGAGACGAGGGTGTGGAGGAAGCTATCTACCGCAGGGACGTTCATTCAAGCCGTGGAGGGAGTTCGCCTGTGGTGAGTCGGCCCACACTCGGGAGCGGCAAGCAGCCGCTGGCGCGCGCCCAGTCCAGTTGTAGAGCGAGCACCGCTAACGTTCCCAGCGGCCCGCGCACTGCGAGTGAGAGTCCCCAGCCACCGGTGCCTGGAGCACCACTTTCGTGCACGTGCCCTACTGGCCAGCACACCCAGGGTGCCCCAATATCCTGCGCCCGGTGCGCCCTACTGGCCCACACACCCAGGGTGCCCCATTATCCTGTGCCCTGGTGCGCCCCAGCCGCCAGCGGCAGGGTGAGCGGGAGAGGCGCCGGGGCGGTCTTCCCTACTTGGGAGATTCTCTCCGTGGGCGGGGCACCTCACCCAGCCATTCAAGCTAACAATCAAGCGTTGGGGGAGGGGCGCGCAGGCAGCCTGAAATACCTTCGGGAACACAGCTGCGGACCCAATCACTGAAATTAGCTTAACCCCTGAAATCTGCGCACCCACGGGCTCTAATTGATAAGATCTCTCTCAGTTCAGCGATACAAGACAAGAGGCGTGATATTTCTTAGTGCCTCTCGCTAAAGGGGCGGGGGCAACTTCTGATTGATAGAGCCTCCATATTCAGGGATAAACGCTAACAAGAGGGACTTGGCAGATAATAAGATCTTTACTACACTAGTCGCAAGCAGAGACTAGTGCCTCTTTTTCCCAGTCAAAACAGGCTACAAAGTGTGGAAAGCCTGGGTTGAGTGGTCCAACTGAATGCTAGGCGCTGAACAGTCACCTTGACAACAATTGACTCCCACCCCCGCCTGATTACACTGGAGGCTCTGACTGCCAGAGCCTTTCCCAAAGCCTTGCGCTGAGTGGGGATAGAGTGGGAATTTCCTAGCTCTTTGAGCCTCTTACTCCCCAGGCAGAAGCAGTAGCAGCCTTATAGCTGGATCACCAGGCTGCTAATTCAGGAAGGGGGGACTAGGAGAGAGACTCCAGGAAAGCAAACTCTCTCATCATTGGACCCTGCAAACGCCAACAAGCCTTGACTACCAGCAAGACTAAAGCCAATTATATGACATTGCCATAGAATCCCATCAACTGCAAATCCCTACCTAAGTGTGACACAGGGGCAGAGCCTGGGGTACAGAGTCACCGACCAGGAAGAGGGAGAGAAAAGAAAAAGGAAGAAGTTAACCTCTCAAAATCAAGAAAAATCCACAGACTTTACAACTTGTTCCACTAATTTTTTTTTGCAGTTGTTTGTTTCTTCTATCTTATTGCCTTTATTATTATTATTTCTATTTCCTCCACCTCGGTCCTTCTATTCTCTGCCCATCTTATGCTTCCCTTTTCTTGAACTACACTACCCATGAGTGTTACATTTTATTTCTTATCTTCATCCTCACCCTCCTTTAAGGTTATACTCCAAAACACTTAACTCTCACTATCTCCTCTTTTGTTTTTTTTTTGTTTTGCTTTATTTTGTTTTTTGCTCTTCCTTTTTTTTTTCTTCCTTCGTTTTTCTCTTTTTCTTATTTTTTCCTTTCTATTCGTTTTTTCTTTTCTCGTTTTACTTTTCCTCCCATTTAATCCTCAATCACGAACAAATTAGTTAATTTGGGACTCAAGGGTTTTTTTTGGTTTTATTTTTCTTTTTTGCTTTTGTTTTTGTTTTGTTTTTTTGTTGTTTGTTTGTTTATTTTTGTGGCATTTTGGGTAATTTTTACATTGCTTTTTAACTCACTAGCATTCCTTCCAACCCAAGCTCTCCATTGTATTTAGTCTTCGCTCCACTTAATACAACAGATTTTTACTTATTATTTTTAATTTTTTCTTTATTATTCTTTTTTTTCTCCTTTTTTCTGGTTCCCTCTTATCCCTCTCATTATATCTTTTAGTCGACCATCACTTACAAGCAAATCATCTTATGCTTGTCTAAGATTATTTTCCTCTTTTTTTTTTTTGCATTTAGTAGGTCCCAACTCCCTTTTTTTGCCCCTTGAACTCTTCACCCCAAATCAGGCCCTCCATTATAGGCAGTTTTTGTTCCATTTAGCATAATATAATTCACAGGTCATCACGATATTTCCCTGAGGAGGGGAGAGGAGGGAAAGAGAAGAAAGAAAAAAGAAGGAAATAATAAATAATAAATTATTCCTGTTTTTTTTTTGTGGGGTGTTTTACGTTTTTTTTTTTTTTCTTTTTACTCTTTATTAATTCTAATTAGTGCTATCAAAAACCACCCTCAGATGCCAATAAGAAAGAGGAAATCGAATATTATGGATACAAAAGAAAGAGAGGTAACACAAATAGATGTGGAAAAATCTATGGAGAAAAGACTTAACATATTGGAAGACTTGGAGCTAAATGACAGAGAATTTAAAATAGAAATCTTAAAAATACTCAGAGATATACAAGAAAACACAGAAAGGCAATTTAGGGAGATCAGAAAACAACTCAATGAACACAAAGAATATATTACCAAGGAAATTGAAACTATAAAAACAAATCAAACAGAAATGAAAAACTCAATTCACGAGCTGAAAAATGAGGTAACAAGCTTAGCTAACAGAACAGCCCAGATAGAAGATAGGATTAGTGAAATAGAAGACAAACAACTTGAGGCACAACAGAGAGAAGAAGAAAGAGACTCAAAAATAATAAAAAACGAGAAAGCCCTACAGGAATTGTCTGACTCCATCAGAAAGAATAACATAAGAATAATAGGTATATCAGAGGGAGAAGAGAAAGAAAATGGAATGGAGAATATACTCAAACAAATAATATACGAGAACTTCCCAAGCCTGTGGAAAGAACTAAAGCCTCAAATTCAAGAAGCAAACAGAACACCAAGTTTTCTTAACCCCAACAAACCCACTCCAAGGCACATTATAATAAAGATGACACAAACCAATGACAAAGAAAAAATTCTCAAGGTAGCCAGGGAAAAGAAAAGTATAACATATAAAGGAAGGCCTATTAGATCATCATCAGATTTCTCAGCAGAAACTCTACAAGCTAGAAGAGAGTGGACCCCAATATTTAAAGCCCTGAAAGAGAGGAACTTTCAGCCAAGAATACTATACCCATCAAAGCTATCCTTCAAGTACGAAGGAGATATAAAAACATTCACAAATACAAAAAAGATGAGAGAATTTATCCGCAGAAAGCCCCCACTCCAGGAAATACTAAAGAGGGTTTTCCAACCAGATTCAAAGAACAAAAGAAAACAACACCACAAGTAACAGCTCCACCAAGAACACAATAAAAACAAACTTAAACTGTGACAACAAAGGAAAAAAAGGGGGGAGAGGATGGAGATTAACAGTAGCAAAGGACGATGAAGTGCAGAAATACTCATAAGATAGGGTACTACAATGAATATGGTAGGTACCCTTTTCATTACTTAATGGTAACCACCCTTGAAAAAACCACCGCAAAAACACTTGACTTAAAAAAGGTAGCAACAGAGGAAAGAAGTATGGAACACAAACAAACAAAAACAAATGATAGAAAAACAAAAGAGAAGAATCAAACAAGATACAAAACTAACAGAAAGCAATTTATAAAATGGCAGTAGGGAACCCACAAGTGTCAATAATTACACTAAATGTAAATGGATTAAACTTACCAATAAAAAGACACAGAGTAGCAGAATGGATTAAAAAAGAAAATCCAACTATATGCTGCCTACAAGAAACACATCTAAGCAACAAGGATAAAAACAAATTCAAAGTGAAAGGCTGGAAAACAATACTCCAAGCAAACAACACCCAAAAATAAGCAGGTGTAGCAATACTCATATCTAATAATGCTGACTGCAAGACAGAAAAAGTACTCAGAGACAAAAATGGTCATTTCATAATGATTAAGGGGAAGTTGAATCAAGAAGACATAACAATCCTTAATATATATGCACCAAACCAAGGAGCACCAAAATATATAAGACAGCTACTTATTGACCTTAAAACAAAAACTAACAAAAATACAATCATACTTGGAGACCTCAATACACTGCTGATGGCTCTAGATCGGTCATCCAAACAGAGAATCAATAAAGATATAGTGGCCTTAAACGAAATACTAGAACACCTGGATATGATAGACATCTACAGGACACTTCATCCCAAAGCGACAGAGTATACATTTTTCTCTAGTGTACATGGAACATTCTCAAGAATTGACCATATGTTGGGCCACAAAGACAATATCAGCAAATTTAAAAAAATTGAAATTGTACCGAGCATATTTTCTGATCATAAATCCTTGAAACTAGAATTCAACTGCAAAAAAGAGGGGGAAAAACCCACAAAAATGTGGAAACGAAACCACATACTTCTAAAAAATGAATGGGTCAAAGAAGAAATAAGCGCAGAGATCAAAAGATATATACAGACAAACGAAAATAAAATACGACATATCAGAATCTCTGGGATGCAGCAAAAACAGTAATAAGAGGAAAGTTCATATCACTTCAGGCCTATATGAACAAACAAGAGAGAGCCGAAGTAAACCACTTAACTTCACACCTTAAGGAACTAGAAAAAGAAGAACAAAGACAACGCAAAACCAGCCGAAGAAAGGAGATAATAAAAATCAGAGCAGAAATAAATGAAATAGAGAACAGAAAAACTATAGAAAAAATCAATAAAACAAGGAGCTGGTTCTTTGAAAACATCAACAAAATTGACAAACCCTTGGCAAGACTCACCAAGGAAAAAAGGCACAGGACTCAAATAAATAAAATCCAAAATGAAAGAGGAGAGATCACCACAGACATCATATATATACAAAGAATTATTGTAGAATAATATGAAAAATTATATGCCACCAAATACAACAATCTAGAAGAAATGGATAAATTCCTAGAACAATACAACCTTCCTAGACTGAGCCATGAAGAAGCGGAAAGCCTAAACAGACCAATCAGCAGGGAGGAAATAGAAAAAACTATTAAAAACCTCCCAAAAAATAAAAGTCCAGGCTCAGACGGTTATACTAGTGAATTCTATCAAACATTCAAAGAAGACTTGGTTCCTATTCTACTGAAAGTCTTCCAAAAAATTGAAGAAGAAGCAATACTTCCAAACACATTTTATGAGGCCAACATAACCCTCATACCAAACCTGGCAAGGATGGCACAAAGAAAGAAAACTACAGACCAATATCTCTAATGAATACAGATGCTAAAATACTAAACAAAATACTGGCAAACCGAATACAACAACATATTAAAAAAATAATACATCATGATCAAGTGGGATCCATCCCAGAATTTCAAGGATGGTTCAACATATGCAAAACGGTTAACGTAATACACCATATCAACAAAACAAAGAACAAAAACCACATGATCTTATCAATAGATGCAGAAAAGGCTTTTGATAAAATACAACACAATTTTATGTTTAAGACTCTCAACAAAATGGGTATAGAAGGAAAATATCTCAACATGATAAAGGCCATATATGATAAACCATCAGCCAACATCATATTAAATGGCATAAAATTGAGGACTTTCTACCTTAAATCAGGAACAAGACAGGGTTGTCCACTCTCTCCACTCTTATTTAACGTGGTGCTAGAAGTTCTGGCCAGAGCAATCAGACAAGACAAAGAAATAAAAGGCATCCATATCGGAAAAGAAGAAGTAAAGGTATCACTTTTTGCTGATGATATGATCCTATACATCAAAAACCCGAAGGACTCCACAAAAAGATTATTAGAAACAATAAACCAATACAGTAAGGACGCAGGATACAAAATTAACATACAAAAGTCCATAGCCTTTCTATATGCCAACAATGTAATATTAGAAAACGAACTCAAAAAAATAATCCCCTTCACGATTGCAAAAAAAAATAAAATACCTAGGAATAAACATAACAAAGAATGTAAAGGACATATATAACGAAAACTACAAGGCATTATTAAGAGAAATAGAAAAAGACACAATGAGATGGAAAAATATTCCTTGTTCTTGGATAGGAAGAATAAATATAATTAAAATGGCCATATTACCCAAAGCAATATATAAATTTAATGCAATTCCCATCAAAATTCCTATGAGATTTTTTAAAGAAATGGAACAAAAAATCATCAGATTTATATGGAACTATAAAAAACCCCGAATAGCCAAAACAATCCTAAGGAAAAAGAATGAAGCTGGGGGCATTACAATACCTGACTTTAAACTATATTATAGGGCCACAATAATCAAAACAGCATGGTATTGGCAGAAAAATAGACACTCAGACCAATGGAACAGAATAGAAAGCCCAGAAATAAAACCACATATATATGGTCAAATAATCTTTGATAAAGGGGCCAACAACACACAATGGAGAAAAGAAAGCCTCTTCAACAAATGGTGTTGGGAAAACTGGAAAGCCACATGCAAAAGAATGAAACTCGACTACAGTCTGTCCCCGTGTACTAAAATTAATTCAAAATGGATCAAAGACCTAAATATAAGACCTGAAACAATAAAGTACATAGAAGAAGACATAGGTACTAAAATCATGGACCTGGGTTTTAAAGAACATTTTATGAACTTGACTCCAATGGCAAGAGAAGTGAAGGCAAAATAAACGAATGGGACTACATCAGAATAAAAAGTTTTTGCTCAGCAAGAGAAACTGATATCAAAATAAACAGACAGCCAACTAAATGGGAAATGATATTTTCAAACAGCAGCTCAGATAAGGGCCTAATATCCAAAATATACAAAGAACTCATAAAACTCAACAACAAACAAACAAACAATCCAATAAAAAAATGGGAAGAGTACATGAACAGACACTTCTCCGAGGAAGAAATACAAATGGCCAACAGATATATGAAAAGATGCTCAGCTTCATTAGTTATTAGAGAAATGCAAATCAAAACTACAATGAGATACCACCTCACCCCTGTTAGATTAGCTATTATCAACAAGACGGGTAATAGCAAATGTTGGAGAGGCTGCGGAGAAAAGGGAACTCTCATCCACTGTTGGTGGGACTGTAAAGTAGTACAACCATTATGGAGGAAAGTATGGTGGTTCCTCAAAAAACTGAAAATAGAACTACCTTATGACCCAGCAATCCCTCTACTGGGTATATACCCCAAAACCTCAGAAACATTGATACGTAAAGACACATGTAGCCCCATGTTCATTGCAGCACTGTTCACAGTGGCCAAGACATGGAAACAACCAAAAAGCCCTTCAATAGAAGACTGGATAAAGAAGATGTGGCACATATACACTATGGAATACTTCTCAGCCATAAGAAATGATGACATCAGATCATTTACAGCAAAATGGTGGGATCTTGATAACATTATAAGGAGTGAAATAAGTAAATCAGAAAAAAACAAGAACTACATGATTCCATACATTGGTGGAATATAAAAACAAGACTAAGAGACATGGACAAGAGTGTGGTGGTTACCAGGGGTGGGGGGAGGGAGGACATGGGAGGGAGGGAGGGAGAGAGTTAGGGGGAGGGGGAGGGGCACAGAGAACTAGATAGAGGGAGGCGGAGGACAATCTGACTTTGGGTGAGGGGTATGCAACATAATTTAAGGACAAAATAACCTAGACATGTTTTCTTTGAATATATGTACCCTGATTTATTAATGTCATCCCATCGTCATTAATAAAAATTTATTAAAAAAAAAAAAACCACAATGAGATATCACCTCACACCAGTCAGAATGGCGCTCATCAACAAAACAACACAGAATAAGTGCTGGCGAGGATGTGGAGAAAAGGGAACCCTCCTGCACTGCTGGTGGGAATGCAGACTGGTGCAGGCACTGTGGAAAACAGTATGGAGATTCCTCAAGAATTTAAAAATTGAACTGACTTTTGACCCAGCTATAACACTGTTAGGAATATACCCCAAGAACACCATAGCACTGTTTGAAAAGAAGAAATGCACCCCCATGTTTATGGCAGCATTTTTCACAATAGCAAAGATTTGGAAACAGCCCAAGTTTCCATCAGAGGATGAGTGTATTAAAAAGCTTTGGTATATATATACTATGGAATACTACTCAGCCATAAGAATTGATGATATAGGATCTTTTACAACAACATGGATGGGCCTTGATAACATTATACTGAGTGAAAGAAGTAAATCAGAAAAAACTAAGAACTATATGATTCCATACATAGGTGGGACATAAAGATGAGACTCAGAGACATGAACAACAGTGTTGGGTTTACAGGGTGGGGGGAGGAGAGGGAGGGGGTTGGGGGAGGGGAGGGGCACAAAGATCATGGCTTTTCAGCATTTTCCATATTCCCCCCTTAATCTATAGACAGACAGCAAATATTTACGTATGGTGTTTCCACTATAAAGACTGCTGTCTTAGGGACAAATGCTGATAAACTATTTCAGCAGTTCCTCCTTCTTCAAAGATTTATATGTCAACATAGAGCTCCGTGTTTCATAGGACATACTCAAGCTCACTCCATGCTCCCTGGAGCTTTAGCACAAGGGAATGCCCCCCCCTTTTTTTTGGTAGTATTTTTTCTTTTACTTATTTATTTTTTGTATTTTTCTGAGGATGGAGATGGGGAGGCAGTCAGACAGACTCCTGCATGCACCTGACTGGGATCCACCTGGCATGCCTACCAGGGGGGAATGCTCTGCCCATCTGGGGTGTTGCTCTGTTACAACCGTAGCCATTCTAGCAACTGGGGCGGAGGCCATGGGGCCATCCTTAGTGCCCGGGGTGGCTTTGCTCCAGTGGAGCCTTGGCTGCGGGTGGGAGGAGAGAGATGAACAGGAAGGAGAAGGGGAAAGGTGGAGAGGTAGATGGGCGCTTCTCCTGTATGCTCTGGCCAAGAATCGAACCCGGGAATCCTGCACACCAGGCCAATGACTTTGATGGGTCTACCATATCATGCTTTTTACTTAAAAAAAAATTTTTTTACATTTCTTTTGAATGCTGATGAACAGGAGACACCAAATCTTTTTTGCCTGCAAACTACTACCTTCTTTATTAGATGTAGCTAATAACACTGTTTTGTCTTTTTCCAAATAGCTCCAGATATATGGAAAAGATTTATATAGGCAGATGGGGATCCTCAAACCCCTCAGCAAGATCTGAGAATGGCTTTTAAGATACCTAGAGGCAGAAAAAGCCCAATAGAGATCAGGGGAACTACCAGCTTTTAGGATACACCCTTAAAGGCTCCAACGCCCCAAAGGGGTCTCATAGGATGCCATCTGGGTCCTGCTTCAATAGTGGAAAGGAAAGTCATTGAGCTAAAGCCTGCCAGGCTTACACGCCTCTGCTGTGAGGAAACAGGGACACTGGAAGGTAGGCTTCCCCCTCGCTCCTCTAAGGGAGGGTTCAGTCTCTTCCAGCCCTGCTCCAGCCACCTATGACCTAACCTTGCCCAGAAAGCTGGGGTTTGCCACTCAAGGCTGAAGGTGCCCAGGGCCATCGGCCCCATCTACGACACTGTGGATGAGCCTAGGGTATTTCTTCCAAGATGCAGGTAAACTGATCGCATTTGCACAAGGGCCACTTAACTATGTTTTGCCTGAATAGTCAGGTTTTTTATTCTTCCCTCAAAGATCTCTGTTGTGGGTGTTGATAGTCCTATTTTCTGCTGCTTTGCTTAATATATAGTGTTTCCTTTATCCCTCCTACCTCAATGCCCCACTCATATTTCAGTCTGGGACCTACTCCTAATTTAGAGCTCTCTTTCCTCCTTTTGCCAACTTGTATTATGAATTTACCTTTGCCACCCAGCTTAGTGTATCCCAAGGTTCTCTTTACCAGGCCACAGTCACAGAGCTCCAGGGAAAAGCACCCTGGTCTCAACTCTCCAGGCATGCTGCAAATCCCTTTTTCCAGTCTTCCTGAATCATTACCAGCTAGAAGCAGCGGTCATGGGGACTTGGACATGAGCTGCAAAGTATAGAATGGTGACAACAATTTCAGTGCCATGCGGACTTTTCCTGTGGGGAACTTTCCTGGACTCCTGCTCCCTGTGACAGCTCTTAACAGACTGAACTGTGGTTGGGTTGCATTTTTCAGGGATTTGGCATGGTGATGGGGCCAACTTGGACTTGGTGAACATGTTAAGGACACTACTCTTTTATGGATTCTTGCTGTATTGGCCAAGATTTTGCTTAAAGGCTTTTAATCACTGTAAAAAAAATAGAGGACTGGATGAAGAAGATGGGGCACATATACACCATGGTATACTATTCAGCTAGGAGAAATGATAACATCGGATCACTTACAGCGGAATGGTGGAGTCTTGGCAGCATTGTGCGGGGTGAAATAAGCGAATCAGAAAAAAACAGGAACTGCAGGATTCCATACATTGGTGGGACATAAAAGCGAGACTAAAAGGCATGGACAGGAGTGTGGTGGTTACGGGGGGTGGGAGGAGGAAAGGAGGGAGGGGGGAGGGGGAGGGGTACAGAGAGAACTGGATGGAGGGTGGCGGAGGACGATCTCTCTTCGGGTGATGGGTATGCAACAGAACTAAATGACAAGATAACCTGGAAATGTTTTATTTGAATGTATGTACCCTGATTTATTGATGTCACCCCATTAAAATAAAAATTTATTTATAAAAAAAACTTTATCTTTGTGCAGGGATGTATTTTGTGATGGTTCAGTGAGTTATTCTCCCCAAACAGTAATAATTTTCAATAACTTTGATGGATCTGTATGTAAAAAACACAGTGTATACCCACAGGATTATCAAAATATGCAAGGAAATATATTTTTTATTCCATGGTGAGTCAAAGAAAGTTTTGGTGAAAACAAAATAATATACTGTAAAAAAGAATAAAACATTTTACAATAGTCCTTTAAAACTCTCCCTCTTAGGCTATAAGTTTAGTTTTATGATGTTTATAATATTAAATACCACTAATAATTCAAAATAAGAATACAAAATGGGTTACATACTTTTTGAAATGTAGAGAAATTAAAACTGAGAAACTATAGAAGGAACAATTTAGGAAAAATCCTAAAGATTTATAAAGTTCCCAAATTAACCCAGTTTTCTTGCAGATTTATAAATTTAAATCCATCTCTGTAAAATCAGAGATTAGCTTATTTGTGCCTGATGGATACCAACTGTTAATTATTTTTTTTCTTCTTTTTAATCTACAATGTCCTTTTCCTAATGGAAAATTTATAGCTGTATCAAACAGATAGGGTAGGTTTGCATCTCCCATAGAACGATGCATGGAATTTTTTTTAATGAACTGACTCTCTGTTTCTAACTGTGAGACAGAGACCTTTTCTCTTCAGTAATTATATGTGGAAATTTATCATGTTAAAGAAGAAAATGGAGCAATCCTAAGTCATGAAACCATATTGATATATCTATAATATTAGAAGATTCCACTTAATTAAAACCCTACATAGAACCATTCTCCTTTGAAATGATATTTTATACTATACTGAAAAACTAATTATGGCATGGGAGAAGTCCAGAACAGCTCCTGGCAGCCTAATCTGGACACTGCTGTTCCCAGCCAGGCTTTGGCTTTGAGGACTTGGCAGTATAGCCACATAGTCCTGATTTTACAAGGATAGAATGAAATTTTCTACCACACTGTATGAAAAGTTAGCCGGAAATTTAGGAAACCAGAGAATCAAAGAATATAAAAGTTAGATTTCTATGTCAACGATATATTGGATTGTTTTGAAACATAGAAGATAGGCCTTTATAAGACATTTTCTTAACTACTAAAATCTTGGGATAATCTCTGTATCCTCAGAGGCTATATAAAAGCTGGCACATAGGAAAGGCTTATTAAGTGTTTCATAAAATGACTGAATTCAAGAACAGCAGAGAATCATTTGCATAGAAGGAATGTTCATTAAACTCTTTTATTACCTGCTGATCTTTTCATTAATTTATTGCTTGGAAATAAGTTAATCTGAATGAATACATCTGTGGCCTTTATATGAGTTACTGGTCTGGGTATCTACCAGCAACCACACCAACATACACAATGAGAGAATATTCCAGAAGATGGCTGGGAAATTGACATGGATCCAGGAAGTCATTATGGTAGAGTAACACTTGCATTTGTTATCTTAAAGCAGTAATAGCATCTTGTTACTCCTTCTGCTAGCACTAGGGGCCTTGGTTTCAGGAAACAAGGGACAGTGTTCCCAGAAGAGCAAGATATTCTCCTGGTGACACTCTATCTTTGATCATTTTGTAATTTAGGGACCACTTATTACAAAGAATTAGAACTTTCTGTAAACTAGGAAAGGATATGCCACCAAAAGATCTGGTGTGCACCACACCTCATGGCTCCTGGAGGTTGAGTGGAAATGTTAGCCAATGCTGCACCAGAATGGGGATTGTCTTGTTCATCACTGCTCCTCCATCATCCAGAACAGAGCTCTCAGTTTTGCAGGTAAACTATCTCTCAGGTCCTAGGCAATGCATTCTAAAAGTATTTCTCTTATTTTTCAACAACCCTGAAGCGTAGGCATTTGCATTTTCTTTTGGAAACACCTGACACTGAGTATGTCCCTAGATAAGTAGATTCATCTTTAAGATCTCTAAAATGCGTAGTGATATCCACTCCAGTATTGTTGTGAGAACTGCATGAAATGATGATGATGCCAGTCAATACCTTTTGTGAATTTATATTATGCCAGGCACAGTGCTACACACTTTATAAGCATTATCTCATTTGAAATTCACCAGAACTCTGTGATTTGAGTTTATTTTCTGGGAGTAGCTGAACGGAGACATAAGCCCAGTAAGTGTGATTCTACAACCATAATCTTAGTGATTTTAATGGTCTATGTCATGTCTAGAACAGTACTAAATACATAATAGGTACTCCCTAAATGTTACTTTCCTTCTTATAGTTCAAGAGATAATATTTGAAGCAGTAGAAATTCCATAGGAAGAAAAATAACTTTTCCAGAGACCACAGTGAAAGCCATAGTCAACATTAGACTGCATCAGTTCTAACAATATACTCATGTTAGCAAAGCACAGGAAAATTTTTTATTTATTACGATTGTTCTGAAGTGATACACAGAGAGTAATAAATAGACTAAAACATTTACAAATGCTGCAAGATTCTAAATTTTAATTTTAATTGGAAACCAAAGCTAAATGAAAAACAAAGTATTCCTGGGCACTTGCTTCTTGCCCTAGGCATCAAAGGTGGCATCCTCCTGGTCACTGGCTGTGTCTACATACCTGGGAAGCACAATCTCTTGAGTGCTCAAAGCTTCCATGGTAGACTGAGCCATCTTAGGAGCAAGTTAACTCAGGTGGAAATCTGGGAAGCATAGTTTGGAGCTCCTTGTCCAGGCCAGCAATCCTCAGCTCTGACCCAATTAGTATGACCACCTAGGAGCTGATGCCCTGTCCCACCCGAGATTCTGGTTTCATTAGTCCAAAGAAGGGCCTAGGCACAAGTATTTTTTGAAAACTCTGCATATGATAATTATGGTAGCCAGAGCTGGAAATTGGTCTAGGCAGTAGTTAAAGCATTGCTGGAATGGACTCGATCCCTCTACAAGTTCCCAGAATGATGAGAAGCTCAGAGTGATAAGAAGAAAGACATCAAGTTCAGGGCCAAACATTGAAAAACAATTCAGCAAAGAAGATTGAATACGGCTTTGCCCAAACTGGAAATTGCAATGTCTTGTAGGGTCTTTAGCCCTGACCAAATATAGAGTTACAGACTATTCTTTCAATATTCTCTCCTTGGTGCTTTGCCCTTCATTCTATTAGTACTATTAAACTTCTGCAAAAACCCCAGTGGCAGTACATGACCGTAGTAAAAATATCTTCGTGGACATAAAAAAAAAAGTATAGAACAAAAGAGAGCATCAGCAACCTTGTTTTCTGGGACAAGATGATAAGGGCCACCAATCCTGACAGAATAGGGTACAAGTGAGACACTTCAGTTTTATGGTGTCCGGGGGGACTTCTCCTACTGGTGCCATGTAGAATAATTAATCCAACCTGGGAGTTTAAAAGCTTAACAGTACATATTTTATTAACTTGAGACAGCTTATGATTTTCCACTAACAGGTTTTCATGTCTATGGCACCTAAACAGAAATGCAAAATTCATTCCACAGACAAATATAATGTAATTTTTATTTTCTGTGTCATTATTTTTCTCTCTTTGCATCAGTCATTGAGGATCTGCTATCTCCCTCATATTGCTTGGGTGGGTCAATTGGAGGAGTGACACAACAGCCACCAATTCATCTGAATAAAATGCCAACCCTTCTTAAAATTACACTGGCAAAGAAATTACATACATTTAGTGCACTGTAAAGCCAGCAGCCGTGGCCAGGGCCACTATCACAGCCGCCTGGCCCATGCAGGTTCGCATTGGATTCGGACAGTCGGTAAAGAAACAGCGGAGCCAAAAACTGGTGGGCCATAGCCTTTAATCCTACCTTGCACCCAGCGGGCAAGTAAAAACATACACTGGGCTCCAAAACCCAGTCACACTCAGTGCTCACAAAGCCACTGACTTATCCGAGTTTCCTAGAATCAAAGGTTTCTAGCTCACCAGCCTTCTTCTCCTCAGTTCCCCATCTCCTTCCTTATCCCAGATACAAACTCTGTACAAACTGGCATCTCACTCAGCACTCCGCCATCTTGGCTGCTTCTCCTGGCCTCCTCCACGTGGCCTCCTTTAGCTGCTGGCTCTACTCTCTCCGCTCTCTCATGCTAACCTCAGGAACCAAGAGCCAAGTCCCGTTCTGCCCCCATTTTATACTGTAGCTTCACAACCTTTAATCCAATATACCTAACAGGGAAGTCTCTAATACAAAGTCAATTCTCTGAGGCATGATAGGATTGTACCACCTCATACCAAAAAGGGTGGGACAGGCTTAATCCCAAAACCAAGGCTACAAGGATTCTGCTTGCCCCTAGCCCACCCCAACACACATTAATATCACCTGGGCGACTGCCTCCTCATGTTATCTTTAACAAAGTGAGCATAATACATTTTATCTGCCCAACATGCACCCTGGATATTGTAAACTCCCAAGTATAAACCACTAAAAAATGTTTGTAAGGCAAATGATGACTATTAGATGGAATAGTAAATAATGTTGATGGAGTGGAAATAGAAGACCACAAGATGCCATAAAAAATAAACTTGCACACAAGAAAACTTAGGTGGAGGTGGGCCACATTCATATTCCAAATATATATATTAAAGATCTGGCCATTAACTCTCAAGGGCTATAATCTCTCACTCTGACCGATCTTGTGCAATTACCTTCCTCACAGGCCTTGCCCCCTAACTCTGTACCTTCTTACAGTCCATCTAGTCTCTGTCTTCAATTTCTTCCATAACCAGAAAGGTTAAGATGGCTGGATAACATAGGTCACCATTTAGAAGATTCTCTTGCCCTATTCTCAACTCTACTGGTTCACTCTTCCTTCATTGCATCTGACTGATAAAATTCACACTTGGGTGGATTTGACTGCCTGTGCTCATCACCTATAACCAAGACACAGAGCTGTACTGAAAGAAATCACCAATGTCTGAGACCCATGCACTGTAAATTCTTGGTTTATACTAACTGCACATAGAACCTGCTAGTCTTGTTTTCTACTCATTTTCTTCTGCTTGCTGGATTTCAAAATTGCCCTATTTTTCTCATCCTCAGATCCTACCTCCTCATCCTTCACTGTCAGCAGATAATTGCACCTCCTGCTTCACAGAGGAATTCAGCAAAGAACACAAAAGCAAACAAACTATAACCCCTGCACTTCCTTCTACCAAATCTACCAGGCTCCCCATAGCAGGTAAGAGTGATGTCCTACCCACTTCCCCAAGGGTGTCCAACTGCTGGAGAGCTCCCTCTGGTATGCAAACACTCCTGCTAACCTTCTGGTGGGTGTGCCCTGGCTTCAGAGATAAGGAAACATAAACTAGGACAGCACCCATCTTTTCTTCCTCTTTTCCTACTGCTGTGGAAGCGGGTCCCTTCTATTAAAGATCCATTTCTCCACTGATTAACTGGGTCCTATTTTCTCCTTCTCAGGACCTCACCCCATCAATTACCACTTCTCATTACTGTATCTTTTCTTTGTCTGGTTCTACTTTGTTTATTTAATATTAATTTTATGCCCCCATGTTGGGCAGATAAAATGTATTATGCTCACTTTGTTAAAGAGGCCGTTGCCCAGGTGGTATTAATGTGTGTTGGGGTGGGCTAAAGGCAGGCAGAATCCTTGTAGCCTGGGGCTTGGTTTTGGGATTAAGCCTTTCCTACTCTTTTTGGTGTAAGGTGGTACAATCCTATCATGCCTCAGAGAAGTGACTTTGTATTAGAGACTTCCCTGTTAGGTATATTGGATTAAGGGTTTGGATTTCTACACTATAAAATGGGAAAGGAGCGGGAATTTGCTTCTTGGTTCCTGAGATTATCATTAGAAGAGAGAGCAGAGGATAGCAGAGAAAGGCCACGTGGAGGAGGCCAGGAGAAGCAGCCAAGATGGTGAAGTGCTGAGTGAGATGCCAGTTTGTGTAGAGTTTGTATTTGGGATAAGGACGGAGATGGGGAACAGAGGAGAATAAGTCTGGTGAGCTAGAAACCTTTGATTCTAGGAAACTCGGATAAGTCAGTGGCTTTGTGAGCACTGAATGTGACTGGGTTTTGGAGCCCAGTGTGTATTTTTTACTTGCCCGCCGGGTGCAAAGTAGGATTAAAGGTCATGGCCCACCAGTTTTTGGCTCCATGGTTTCTTTACCGACTGTCCGAATCCAATGCGAACCTGCATGTGAATGGCCCTGCCTCCTGGCTTTACACCCCACTTCAATTCCTCTTTGTTCATACTTGTCTGGTTTGTATTTGCCAATTGCTTTATTTCCCATTTATCTCTGTCCTTTTTCTTAAAAATACATATCTAGGAATTAGCACTTTTATTTTCACCCAATTCTAAAACTTTGTAATTTATTAATTTGAAGCCTATATTAGATATTTTTTTCTGAACTTTTATTTCATGTTTTTAGAACATTTTATTTTGTGTTTCCTTTACCTGTCTTTAATTTGGTCAAGCCTCACCTACCTCACAGCCCCCTCATGTCTTCTGTCTGAAGAGACTGTCTCTGAATGTTCAGGGTATGATATGCTGGGCTCACAGTTAGTGGGCAATTAACTGATGGTTACATTTAATCTTCTGTAAAAGAGTGTTTGAGTCATATATAGACTGTCTTTTTCCCTCTATTCCCAGTCCTTTCCAATTTGCCATCTGTACTGGTGACCAGAATGGGCTTCCTTAAATAAATCTGGCCAAGTGACTCCTGGAGTTAAATATTTCAGAACCCAAACCACAAAACTGATAGATTCCAAGCTTCATGCCACGGCCTCCAATATTCTTTGTAATCTTTCAATTCTTCTCTCATTGTTTTACTTTCCATATAGTTCCCTTTCCAGGCCATGTTAGTTTAGACATCCACGCTTCCCTTCTGAAAACTTATGTGTCAGTTTATTGAGTCCCCGTCATTTCCCCAGAACCATGCAAGATGGTGGGGTCCAAATAGCAGATGATAATAATGAAACTCCCAGTCTAGTGAGAAAGACAGATAAATATTCAAACAATTACAGTACAGGACCCAAGGGCTCCATACTAGTAAGAAAGGCTGTGACTAAATAGGAAGCCTGTAGCTGGACTTAGATGGTCAGGAAAGCAACAGTCAGGCCTGGATCTGAGTGAGGAATGAGCAGGAAATTCAGTAAAAAGACCTGCCTGTGGATTTCTTTCTCTTGTCAACCTGATAGATTCCTATGCATCCTTAAAAACTCTGCTGCCTCCAAGAGCTCCCCGCCCTGTTCCCCAGTAAAGGTCGTCACTCCCTCATCTATGTTATTTCTGTGTCTTTTACCTCTATCTCTCTGACTCTCTGCCTCCATCATGTTATTGTTAAACTGCTTTTTGGCTTGTTACTCTTTCAACTAGCTCCTTCCTACCCTACTAGTAATCAGCTCAGATAGCCTTTCCTTCAGAAAACCTTCCATGACCTCCTCAACTCTAACTTAGGCAGCCCTTATATGTGTTTCCATAGCACCTCATATTTCTCTCAGAGCACTGGTCACACTGTCATTCATTCATTCACTCATTCACTCACTCATTCTTTCATAAATGAGCATAACTGAGCACTTACTCCGATCTCACATATGTTCTGAGCTGATAATCCAGCAGGAAGTAAGTCAGACTGAAAGAGTTATCACCAACAAATATATAAGTGCAGGGTGTCCTCTGGGAGCACACAGCCTAGGGTCTCCTCCAGCCTGGTCTCACTCCCATCCCCAAACCCTATGTAGGCTGTGTGGGGACAGCCACCGTGCACTGGATCATCTTTTCTCCCATTTCCCGAGCACAGCACCTGGGATGCCGTTGTGCCATCTGTTAGCATATGCATGAAAGATAAGAGTGCAGGTTTTCATGCGTTGCAGAAAAGAGAATCAGTTGCAGTTTCTGTGCTCTAAGAGCTCACAAACTAACATGGTGGTGGCCTCTAAGGCAGCAAATCCACCAGCAGGGCAGCCCTCCCAGAGAGGAGCTGAAAGGGAGGGCTCTGCTCTGCTCTTCAGTCTTGCCCCTGGGAGTGGTGTAACAGGTAATAAAGTTGGACAAAGGGTCGCTTCTAGAAACATGTCTCAGGATCAGTCCTGTCTCCTCTCCTCAGCCAGTAGTTGTAAGTATCATTGTCAAAAGCACCTAGGCTGGCCCTGGCCGGTTGGCTTGGTGGTAGGCAGGGGTCTCCAAACTTTTTACACAGGGGGCCAGTTCACTGTCCCTCAGACCATTGGAGGGCTACCAAATACAGTGGTCCTCTCACTGACCACCAATGAAAGAGGTGCTCCTTCCAGAAATGCAGTGGGGGCTGGATAAATGGCCTCAGGGGGCCGCATTGTGGCCCGCGGGCTGTAGTTTGGGGATGCCTGGTGGTAGAGTGTCGGCCTGGCGTGCAGGAGTCCCGGGTTTGATTCCCAGCCCGGGCACACAGGAGAAGCGCCTATCTGTTTCTCCACCCCTCCCCCTCTCCTTCCTCTCTGTTTCTCTCTTCCCCTCTCGCATCCAAGGCTCCATTGAAGCAAAGTTGGCCCAGGCGCTGAGGATGGCTCTGTGGCCTCTGCCTCAGGTGCTAGAATGGCTCTGGTTGCAACAGAGCAATGCCCCAGATGGGAAGAGCATTGCCCCCTGGTGGGCATGCCTGGTGGATTCCGGTCAGGCGCATGTGGGAGTCTGTCTGACTGCCTCCCTGTTTTCAACTTCAGAAAAATACAAAAAAAGGCACCTAGGCTGTGCTGGGCTGCAGTTTCTGCTTAGTAAGTGCAAAAGGGAAGGGTAGCATAGAGTGGGAGGTGGAGGTGCCACACATGCAGGAGGGGAAGGAGATGCTAAGAACAAACAGGACAAAGTCCAGCAGGAAGCTTATTTTGAATCAACATCAGCAGAGTCAAGCCAGGACCTTCCATCTCCCTGCTTCCTTTCCTTCAGCCTGAAGACGTCCCCATGGTTAGATTGTCAGCTCTAAGTTAGCGCCTGCTTAATGCCTCATCATCCATTTTCTCTAATTACAGTTAGGTAGCTTCTTCCTCGTCTCATTTTAATTATTTATCAGATATAAAATGTGCATTGATGATATTTTCTGCTTTTCTCTCAGGGAGGTCCTCCTTTGCATATTTCCATCATCCAGGTGTTATGATGAAGCTTTATTTGTAAATGAGCCTCAGGTCTTACTGATTCTTCAGGATTATGATAAAAAATGTACCAAAAACAGTATATTAAAAAGACAAAGCTGCATATTTATGCTGCAGAGGGAAATTCTGTTGATTAGGCAAACTGCTGAAAGGTAAACTCTGAGCATGCCTCATGCTTTGGAAAAGGCTGGGAGAATTTTCATTTTCAACCTTGGTTACCAATGACATAGAAAAGGCTCAGATAAGCTAAAATGGGGAAGGGCTTTCAAGATCTAGGAAGATTTTTTATCTTAACGCAGAGCAGAGGAACTCAGAGTTCTTTAGGCTGCTGTACTGTACTTTAAATTTCCTTTGGGAATCTGCATTCTGAAGTTGAGTGGATTTAAACCCTTCCCCAGCTTCAGGGGAGGTTTCTAATTGACTGAAGTCCTTCAGTGATTGGTTCAGGAAGGATCCTAAGCCATCAGCGCCAATGGGATAGGAGGTTTGGAGCTGCCGCAGCCATCTTGTCCCTCCAAGGGCAGCCTGAGAAGGAAACCAGCCCCCAGTTTGCAGGGCTCAGAGTCTGATCTCTGAACAAGTCCTATGAGTCCACAGTCCACGGGAGCCCAGAAATTCCCTTACGTGAGCCTAGAACTTTGTTTTGTGCTTAAGTTGATGTTTTTGCTTTGCTTTGAGCTGGGTTTTCTGACCCATCTGCACTTGATGGACCTAAAAAGAACTGAGATTTTAGTCCTAACTTCCTCTAACTAAGGCTTCTAAAATGCATGTATGGATCTCCATGCATTTCCCTGGTATGCATTTACCCTCAGCATGTTGGCCCACAGCAGGTCACCCCTCTAGCCTGTGTGCCACCCTCCCAGAGGCAGCCCCTGCAGCCCTGCCCTCTCTTAACTCAAGCACACTAGAAGCAGAGTCCCACCCCACAGGAGGACCACACCCCCACTGCCTACCTTGGGTTTAGCCTCGCTGTTAGAGAAGCTCAACTGAATTGTTGATTGAAGTTATAAAACTTTCATTTGGGTTTTTATGCTTTCATAGAGTTTAGGGAAAGGATCTTATCACTGGAGTGTGCAGAGAAAACTCTGGGGACACAATATGAACAGACTTGCATGTACACTGGTGCGCCTTGGTCATGCTGCCTCTCCGGAGCTGGAGCCAGGGCAGGACTCCCTGGGGCATTTAGGGCAGTGTCCACAGGAGGGAAAGGCAGGAGCTGGGAGCTTCAGTCAGGGCACCCACACAGAACAGAAGGCCTGCAGTCAGTTGCATTCTTATTTTGAAATCTCTTATAGGGAAAACACACCTAGTCATGGGCCATGAGACACAGATTCCGACCCCCATTCTGCCTTTGGAGTTTTGATGGGTTATTATCTACCCTAACTATTGAGAATGACGCCAGGAGTCATTCAGGCTCTAACATGTTTTAGGTTTAATGTAAAAGCACTTTTACTGAGGGCCCACCTGGAGTCATGCGGAATTTAATCACTGTGCACTTCATGATTGTTAGAGCTGGAATGGGACTTACATGCCTGGTCCAGCCCTTCACATCTGGAGAGGAGGCTGAGGAAGTGATGTGAATGATGGCAGTGGCTATAGGGATTTGGAGGCAGGAGGCAGTGGGAGGTGGGGACAAGAGAGCTGGAGGAGGGGCAGGGGTGGGAGATGGGGGTTCTGCTGTCTCTGCCACTGGCCAAGGGCATTTCCCTTCTTCCTGTCTCTGTCTTTGCCATCTGTGAAGTCAGTGGAGACTGCAAGGACGAATCCCTCTCATAACTGTGAGACCATGTTTCTAAATGTTTATCAGTTCCAGCCAATTGCCCACCTCTGGGTCTATGGAGGACCTTCTCTCCCCTGATAGGTACTCAGTGAAATGTTCTGCATCCATTTGTTTCTTTTTTGAATCCCTTTACCACTGCATTAGTGGAACATCCACCCCTTTACCACTGCAGTGATGGCAAAGGTGCATGCGTGTCTGCATGCGTACACGGGGTTACTGTAGACTCCTCTGCTTTCTCCTCTCAGGTTCTTCCCTGAGCCCCAGCTCTGGCCGTGGGACCTCAGGCTGCTGTGTCCCAAGTGGCTGTCTTTAATACACCCCACAGGGGTGCCAAATGCACTGCTGTGGGCAGAAGTCACTGGGGACTCAGAGGCAGCCAGGTTGTCAGCAATTCTGAAGGATTTTATCCATGAAAATATAAAAAAAGAAGCAATATTTTAAAACAATTCTGTAAAAATACAAAATGCCCGTTCATTTTTAATGTATAGGCACCATGACATTTGCTCAAGGTAGACTTTCCAGGAAAAGTGATGAGCCTAAAATTCTCTCGTTATATGCTTAATATTCATGCACCATTTAAGTTTTGTGGGTAGTTCGGTATTAAGATACTTCCCTCTGTGTCATGCAAAGAAATTGGTAAACTCTCTGAGGGAAGAAATTTCACTTTTAAAATTTAAGTTGTTCCTCAAGAGTCTTGGAAACACTTTATAAATACTATTGTTATAATATTAGGTGAGGTGGCTGGTTTGCATCAGTCTCAGGAATAAGAATGATAGTCACGAAGGGTGTCACAAAAATAATACCATTATTGTTAAGTATTTAAAGTTATGTTCTCCTAGTGTCAAAATATTTAGTGCAGGGAGAGAACCTCTAAGGCAGGGAGGATGGGCACGCATGCATTCTGCATACATGCAACACGTTAGAACTGAGC
The DNA here is from genome assembly GCF_036850995.1 of Saccopteryx leptura. NCBI lineage: Eukaryota > Metazoa > Chordata > Mammalia > Chiroptera > Emballonuridae > Saccopteryx > Saccopteryx leptura. Next base: position 192,027,425 of record NC_089504.1, read on the forward strand.
CTCACAGTTTATTCTTAGGGTTCACTGCTTTTGCTCTAGAAGGTTCCTTTGGTTAGAGATGGGATTGGGGCAAGGTGGGCCCAGGTGGCAAGTGCTGAACAGAAGGAGACTGAGCTCAATCTGCCTTCCCAGGATCCTTCCCAGGCCTTCGGCTTTACAGAACCCCCAGGCCACCCCTGAGCAGGCAGATCTCCCTCTTGGAGGCTGCAGTTTAGGTGGACTCAGGCCAGCTCCAGAGGCTAGGACTGGGGACAGCTATCTAGTGACTAGAAATCATAGTTGCAGGCACCTGGCTTACCACATGCCAATTTACACATGTCTCCATCCCCTTCCATCTGGTGAGGGCAACCTGTTGAGGGTCCAACCCTGCCACTGTCTCTGCATCTTTTTAAGAACACATGCCCAGGGCTGGGTGGGGACTAGTTATTTGCATTTTTAAAAGCACTGCAGGGAATTCCAATGTGCAACCAGAGTTGAGAAGAAACACCTCTTGAGAGACTCAGTGTAGGTTCTCCAATGTGTTTCATAACTTTATGTATGGCTTCATTCCTTCAAGGTAGCCTAAATAGAACATACATAGAACATAATGATCATGGAGTTAGTTTGCACTGTCTAGGAGACACAGCCTGGAGGTGTGTGTAAAATGGATCCTGAAGGCATGGGTGCTCCTTCTCTTCTTCACTGCTTAGATCCAGACCAAATGTTGTTTGACAGGACTGCACAAAATGCCCTTCATACCCAATGAACAGCACTGAACTTCTTTTGGGATGATGGTATTCTACTTAAGGTTCAATTACGTGTTCAGTGAAAAGTAAGCACATGACCACATATCTCCTCATCTGAGCTCTCTCTTCCTGTATCCTGCATCACTTCCTAGAAATACCTGACTGTCAGCCTGCCTCATATGCCTGTATGATGTTTTCAAAAATAGCAGGATGATTTTATTAGTTCAGGTTCTCCAGAGAGATAGAGCTTTATAATTTCTGAATAATTCCTTATTATATATCTTTTTACATATAAAACCTTATTCTTATACATTTCTACGTAACTATAATAGGTAATATATTATAAAGTATATAAATATATTTAAATAGATATGTATGATATCTAAATATGTGTATGTATACAAAGAGATTTAGTGTAAGGAATTAGCTAGAAGTCCCAAGATCTGCCATCTGTAAGCTGTAGTAGATTCAATCCAAGTAGAGCTGATGGTAGAAGTTCTAATCCAAATGCAGGTAAACTCAAGACCCGGTAAGAGAGGCTATTTCAGTTCCAATCCATAGAACAGAAAAGCCGGACATTCTAGCCCAGAACAGTCAGGCAGGAGAAGTTCCCTCCTTTTTAAGGGAGGGTCCGCCTTTTTGTACTACAAATCATTTATGCTTTCAGCTGATTGAATGAGGGCCACTCACCCACACTGGGGAGGGCTGCTTCACTTAGCCCACTGACTCAAATATTAATCCCATCCAAACACTCCCTCTAGACACATCCAGGTATATGTTGGCCCAGTCAAGTTGACACATACAATTAATCATTACATGCCCTTTTCCTCACAAGCATCTTATCCAGAGGTAAGCATGCACATCCTAGAGTGAATGGTGCGGGATACAGTCAGCCCCTTTCAAGCCCTTCTAGGAGCAGCTGCCCACTGTGGTGTGTCCCCTTCTATGGCACGAATCACATGGGCCTCTTGCTCCTCGTGTGATGATGCCTCTTTCTAACAGCGGGAGGGAGAGCCCTGATGAGAAGGCTCCAAGCCAGCCCAGCCTGGACTCCATGGCACAGTATATGAAGTAGACCCCCTGGTCCCTGACCTGCTTTGGGAACAATCTCTGATGCTGAGCTGATCTCTTTCTCTACTCCCGACCTCCCACCGTCGTGTGGCCTCTCTATTTCTGCCTTGAATGGCTGCTGGAGGAAATCACAGAACTGGATTGGCTGGACCTCAGTAAGTCATGATGTCTGACTTCTGCTGGATCTTCTCTATACCTAGTATGGTGTGCTTTTTGTTATTTCTTAGCAATTGATCCACCTATACACAGTCATTCAATCAATGTTTTGAGCCCCTAGGACTTGCCAGATTCTGTGATCTGCTAAAAGTACAATAAAGATGTAGAAAAAATAGAAGTGGCCTCAGCTCTTTGGGAGCATGTAGTCTGGAAGTCTCCAGAAGGTGGGTGCCCTAAGCTTGGGCAAATCTCTCAATCCTCTGTATATGCTGGAGACCTAAGGACAACCCCGGGTTCACCACTGTTAGGAGTTCCCAGGGCTTTATTTCCAGCCCAGAGCTCCCTCTGGGGATCTGAAGCAGAAGTGCACAAGCTCTCTGATCACAGAGCCCCCAAAATGCTCCCCCTCTCTGCCTCCCCTCCCCTCCTTCTGTTCCCTCTTGCATTTTCTCTGGAGATGTCAGGTCATCCACCTACATGCGGCTCAGGGAGACCTCTTATTCTGTATCCCAAGGTCACCAAGGCCATTTTATTCTT